>NW_027361917.1:53052500-54252500 GCF_039654945.1 Dendrobates tinctorius
CCCTGTACCAGACCTTGCCACGCCAACATTTTCACTTGCCCCACGAGATGCATCCTCCTCCCCTAAGTAATCATCCCCAACATCATCCTCCTCTTCTTCCTCCAACTCGTCCAGGAGAGGTCCCTGAGCAGACAATGGCTGAATGTCATCAAGGATTCCCTCCACCTCTTCCTCCTCGTCAACATTGGCTGCAGACGCCTGCTCCTTAAGGTGCGTCAAAGTTTGCATGAGCAGACGCATAAGTGGGATGCTCATGCTTAGGATGGCATCGTCTGCGCTTACCAGCCGTGTGCATTCCTCAAAACATTGAAGGACTTTACAGAGGTCTTTCAGTTTCGACCACTGCACACCTGTCAACTCCATGTCTGCTCTCAAAGTGCCTGGCCGTGTATCCTCCCACAAATGTATTATGGCCTGCCTCTGCTCGCACAGCCGCTCCACCATGTGCAGGGTGGAGTTCCACCTTGTTGCAATGTCGATAATGAGGCGGTGGTTGGGAAGGTGGAGCAATCGCTGCAGCTTCTGCATATGAACGGAGTGTACAGGCGACCGGCGGATGTGCGCGCACAGTCTTCGCACCTTATGGAGCAGGGCTGTTAACTCCGGATAATTTTTGAGGAAGCACTGCACCACCAGGTTCAAGGTGTGAGCCAAGCAAGGTATGTGGCTGAGTTTTGAAATGGCTATGGCTGCCACAAAATTATGGCCGTTATCACTAACTACCTTGCCTGCCTCAAGATGTACACTGCCCAGCCATGATTCAGTTTGTCGCTTCAAGTACTCGGCCAGCACCTCGGCGGTGTGTCTGTCGCCCAAACACATCATCTGCAACACAGCCTGCTGATGCTTTCCACTAGCTGCTCGATAGGGGGACACCTCGTGTGCAACAGTGGCAGCTGCAGATGGAGTGCTCGTACGACTGCGCTCTGTGGACGAGCTTTCGCTTCTGGAGGAGGAGGAGGAGGAGGGTGGAAAGCCTACAGCCAACTGTTTCCTATACCGTGGGCTAGGCAGCACTGTCCCACCACCGCTGTCCCCTGTGGACCCTGCATCCACCACATTAACCCAGTGCGCAGTGATGGACACGTAACGGCCCTGGCCATGCCGACTGGACCATGCATCAGTTGTGAGGTGCACCTTTCCACTCACTGACTGCTTGAGTGCATGGACAATGTGGTCTTTCACATGATGGTGGAGGGCTGGGATGGCTTTGCGAGAGAAGAAGTGGCGACTGGGTAGGTCATAGCGTGGTACTTCATAGGCCATGAGTTCGCGGAAAGCTGCGCTTTCCACCAACCGATCGGGCATCATCTCAAACGAGATTAGTTTGGCAATGTGGGCGTTCAAACCCAGTGTACGCGGATGAGAGACTGAGTACTTTCTTGACCTACTCATAGTGTCTGGGAGGGTGAGCTGGACTTGAGAGCTGCATATGGTAGAAGTAGCGGTGGACAGGGCGGACTGAGAGAGGGTTGATGATGGTGATGGAGTTGGTGTTCTTTCTGATGGCCTAGATTCAGTATTTCGTTGATATAACAGTGGGATTCCCTGACTGCTGTGGCCTTGCAACGACACCTCAACATTTGCTGCTGTGCTAACCGGTGGGCTTACAGTGGGGGAAACAATGTAGCGTTGCTGACTACCTTCTTTGTGATCAGTTGCACATGTGGCACTTGAGGTTTGGTGTTTTGTCCACGCTTGCAAGTGCATGGTGGTTAAATGTCTAAGCATGCAACTGGTATTCAAATTTTTCAGATTTTTCCCTCGGCTAAAGGTCTTTGTGCACTTCTTACAGATAACCTTGGCCTGATCATGAGGATTTTGTTCAAAAAAGTGCCACACTTCACTCTTCCTACTTTGGCAGACATTTTGCGGCCTAGCACGCTGTGATGTTTTGAACCTCTGGTCAAGCTGTCCAGCAACTCTTTTGATTTTTGGAACCTGTCTTTGGAGTGCTCCGGGCCTGCCAGATAACAGCTGTTGCGATGTTGATGTCTCCTGTGGATACTCCTCATCTGAGCTATTGGAAGCAGCACCCTCTTCCCCCAATGGATGCCAATCTGGGTCAACAACTGGGTCATCCATCACCTCCTCTTCAATGTCATGTGCACCTTCCTCTGTGTCACTGTGTATGGTGGTATAGTGTGCGGGAAGGGGCACCTGAGTCTCATCAGGGTCAGAATCTGGCTCTGTACACTGCGAGGACAATGTAGTGCTCTGAGTGAATGTACCAGCAGAATCATCTATCAGCGGCTGTGCATCAGTGCACTCCATGTCAGATTCATCTTGGCATGGGTAATTCACCATTTCACTTGATAATCCAGGCATGGTATGTGAAAACAGCTCCATGGAGTAATCAGTAGTATGGCCTGCGTCATCCTTCAATCTTGGTTGTGGTGAAGGACACAAGGAAAGGTGTGGTTCATGAACATGAGCCTCCAATGACGACTCAGTGCTTTTACTTTTTACAACTTCAGAAGAGGAGGCGATAGAGCTGGAGGCTGAGTCAGCAATGTAAGACAAAACTTTTTCCTGATGCTCTGGCGTTAAAAGCGGTTTGCCAACTCCTAGAAAACTAAGCCTTCGAAGCCTTATAGAGCCAGACGATGACACAGGCTCAACACCTCCTGCATTCAGTCCTATTTTGCTCTTGCCACTACCATCAGATCCACCACCAACACCATCATTACCAGCTGCCAACCCCCACCCTATTCCACGGCCTCTTCCACCAGCCTTCCTCATTTTTGGTAGAAATGTAGACAAAATCCAACAAACTATATAGTAATGTAAAACAAGGTACAAGGTGTCTATAGGACAGGGGAGATTTAGATTTTCTGCACACACTAGTGGACACTGGACACTTTTGGATTGTGTGAGGCCCACTGAATATCACAGTGCTATGTCACAGGCTCGATGCAGCAGGTGTGAAAAAAGTGACTACAGGATAAGGGAGATTTTGAATTTCTGCAGACACTTGTGGACACTGGACACTTGGATTGTGTGAGGCCCACTGAATATTACAGTGCTATGTCACAGGCTCGATGGCACAGGTGTGAAAAAAGTGACTACAGGATAAGGGAGATTTTGAATTTCTGTTTGATTTTGAATTTCTGCAGACACTTGTGGACACTGGACACTTGGATTGTGTGAGGCCCACTGAATATCACAGCGCTATGTCACAGGCTCGATGCAGCAGGTGTGAAAAAAGTGACTACAGGATAAGGGAGATTTTGAATTTCTGCAGACACTTGTGGACACTGGACACTTGGATTGTGTGAGGCCCACTGAATATCACAGCGCTATGTCACAGGCTCGATGCAGCAGGTGTGAAAAAAGTGACTACAGGATAAGGGAGATTTTGAATTTCTGCACATACTAGTGGACACTGGACACTTGGATTGTGTGAGGCCCACTGAATATCACAGCGCTATGTCACAGGCTCAATGCAGCAGGTGTGAAAAAAGTGACTACAGGATAAGGGAGATTTTGAATTTCTGCAGACACTTGTGGACACTGGACACTTGGATTGTGTGAGGCCCACTGAATATCACAGTGCTATGTCATAGGCTCGATGGCACAGGTGTGAAAAAAGTGACTACAGGATAAGGGAGATTTTGAATTTCTGCAGACACTGGACACTTGGATTGTGTGAGGCCCAATGAATATCACAGCGCTATGTCACAGGCTCAATGCAGCAGGTGTGAAAAAAGTGACTACAGGATAAGGGAGATTTTGAATTTTTGCAGACACTTGTGGACACTGGACACTTGGATTGTGTGAGGCCCACTGAATACCACAGCGCTATGTCACAGGCTCGATGCAGCAGGTGTGAAAAAAGTGACTACAGGATAAGGGAGATTTTGAATTTCTGCAGACACTTGTGGACACTGGACACTTGGATTGTGTGAGGCCCACTGAATATCACAGCGCTATGTCACAGGCTCGATGGCACAGGTGTGAAAAAAGTGACTACAGGATAAGGGAGATTTTGAATTTCTGCAGACACTTGTGGACACTGGACACATTTGGATTGTGTGAGGCCCAATGAATATCAGAGCGCTATGTCACAGGCTCGATGCAGCAGGTGTGAAAAAAGTGACTAAAGGATAAGGGAGATTTTGAATTTATGCAGACACTGGACACTTGGATTGTGTGAGGCCCAATGAATATCAGAGCGCTATGTCACAGGCTCGATGCAGCAGGTGTGAAAAAAGTGACTACAGGATAAGGGAGATTTTGAATTTCTGCAGACACTGGACACTTGGATTGTGTGAGGCCCACTGAATATCACAGCGCTATGTCACAGGCTCGATGCAGCAGGTGTGAAAAAAGTGACTACAGGATAAGGGAGATTTTGAATTTCTGCAGACACTTGTGGACATTGGACACTTGGATTGTGTGAGGCCCACTGAATATCACAGCGCTATGTCACAGGCTCGATGCAGCAGGTGTGAAAAAAGTGACTACAGGATAAGGGAGATTTTGAATTTCTGCAGACACTTGTGGACACTGGACACTTGGATTGTGTGAGGCCCACTGAATATCACAGCGCTATGTCACAGGCTCGATTCAGCAGGTGTGAAAAAAGTGACTACAGGATAAGGGAGATTTTGAATTTCTGCAGACACTTGTGGACACTGGACACTTGGATTGTGTGAGGCCCACTGAATATCACAGCGCTATGTCACAGGCTCGATGCAGCAGGTGTGAAAAAAGTGACTACAGGATAAGGGAGATTTTGAATTTCTGCAGACACTTGTGGACACTGGACACTTGGATTGTGTGAGGCCCACTGAATATCACAGCACTATGTCACAGGCTCGATGGCACAGGTGTGAAAAAAGTGACTACAGGATAAGGGAGATTTTGAATTTCTGCAGACACTTGTGGACACTGGACACTTTTGGATTGTGTGAGGCCCAATGAATATCAGAGCGCTATGTCACAGGCTCGATGCAGCAGGTGTGAAAAAAGTGACTACAGGATAAGGGAGATTTTGAATTTCTGCAGACTCTGGACACTTTTGGATTGTGTGAGGCCCAATGAATATCAGAGCGCTATGTCACAGGCTTGATGCAGCAGGTGTGAAAAAAGTGACTACAGGATAAGGGAGATTTTGAATTTCTGCAGACACTGGACACTTGGATTGTGTGAGGCCCAATGAATATCACAGCGCTATGTCACAGGCTCAATGCAGCAGGTGTGAAAAAAGTGACTACAGGATAAGGGAGATTTTGAATTTCTGCAGACACTTGTGGACACTTGACACTTGGATTGTGTGAGGCCCACTGAATATCACAGCGCTATGTCACAGGCTCGATGCAGCAGGTGTGAAAAAAGTGACTACAGGATAAGGGAGATTTTGAATTTCTGCAGACACTTGTGGACACTAGACACTTGGATTGTGTGAGGCCCACTGAATATCACAGCGCTATGTCACAGGCTTGATGCAGCAGGTGTGAAAAAAGTGACAACAGGATAAGGGAGATTTTGAATTTCTGCAGACACTTGTGGACACTGGACACTTTTGGATTGTGTGAGGCCCAATGAATATCAGAGCGCTATGTCACAGGCTCGATGCAGCAGGTGTGAAAAAAGTGACTAAAGGATAAGGGAGATTTTGAATTTCTGCAGACACTGGACACTTTTGGATTGTGTGAGGCCCAATGAATATCAGAGCGCTATGTCACAGGCTCGATGCAGCAGGTGTGAAAAAAGTGACTACAGGATAAGGGAGATTTTGAATTTCTGCAGACACTGGACACTTGGATTGTGTGAGGCCCACTGAATATCACAGCGCTATGTCACAGGCTCGATGCAGCAGGTGTTAAAAAAGTGACTACAGGATAAGGGAGATTTTGAATTTCTGCAGACACTTGTGGACATTGGACACTTGGATTGTGTGAGGCCCACTGAATATCACAGCGCTATGTCACAGGCTCGATGCAGCAGGTGTGAAAAAAGTGACTACAGGATAAGGGAGATTTTGAATTTCCGCAGACACTTGTGGACACTGGACACTTGGATTGTGTGAGGCCCACTGAATATCACAGCGCTATGTCACAGGCTCGATGGCACAGGTGTGAAAAAAGTGACTACAGGATAAGGGAGATTTTGAATTTCTGCAGACACTTGTGGACACTGGACACTTTTGGATTGTGTGAGGCCCAATGAATATCAGAGCGCTATGTCACAGGCTTGATGCAGCAGGTGTGAAAAAAGTGACTACAGGATAAGGGAGATTTTGAATATCTGCAGACTCTGGACACTTTTGGATTGTGTGAGGCCCAATGAATATCAGAGCGCTATGTCACAGGCTCGATGCAGCAGGTGTGAAAAAAGTGACTACAGGATAAGGGAGATTTTGAATTTCTGCAGACACTGGACACTTGGATTGTGTGAGGCCCAATGAATATCACAGCGCTATGTCACAGGCTCAATGCAGCAGGTGTGAAAAAAGTGACTACAGGATAAGGGAGATTTTGAATTTCTGCAGACACTTGTGGACACTTGACACTTGGATTGTGTGAGGCCCACTGAATATCACAGTGCTATGTCACAGGCTCGATGCAGCAGGTGTGAAAAAAGTGACTACAGGATAAGGGAGATTTTGAATTTCTGCAGACACTTGTGGAAACTGGACACTTGGATTGTGTGAGGCCCACTGAATATCACAGCGCTATGTCACAGGCTTGATGCAGCAGGTGTGAAAAAAGTGACTACAGGATAAGGGAGATTTTGAATTTCTGCAGACACTTGTGGACACTGGACACTTGGATTGTGTGAGGCCCACTGAATATCACAGCGCTATGTCACAGGCTCGATGGCACAGGTGTGAAAAAAGTGACTACAGGATAAGGGAGATTTTGAATTTCTGCAGACACTTGTGGACACTGGACACTTTTGGATTGTGTGAGGCCCAATGAATATCAGAGCGCTATGTCACAGGCTCGATGCAGCAGGTGTGAAAAAAGTGACTACAGGATAAGGGAGATTTTGAATTTCTGCAGACACTGGACACTTTTGGATTGTGTGAGGCCCAATTAATATCAGAGCGCTATGTCACAGGCTCGATGTAGCAGGTGTGAAAAAAGTGACTACAGGATAAGGGAGATTTTGAATTTCTACAGACACTGGACACTTGGATTGTGTGAGGCCCAATGAATATCACAGCGCTATGTCACAGGCTCGATGCAGCAGGTGTGAAAAAAGTGACTACAGGATAAGGGAGATTTTGAATTTCTGCAGACACTTGTGGACACTGGACACTTTTGGATTGTGTGAGGCCCACTGAATATCACAGCGCTATGTCACAGGCTCGATGGCACAGGTGTGAAAAAAGTGACTACAGGATAAGGGAGATTTTGAATTTCTGCAGACACTTGTGAACACTGGACACTTTTGGATTGTGTGAGGCCCAATGAATATCAGAGCGCTATGTCACAGGCTCGATGCAGCAGGTGTGAAAAAAGTGACTACAGGATAAGGGAGATTTTGAATTTCTGCAGACACTGGACACTTTTGGATTGTGTGAGGCCCAATTAATATCAGAGCGCTATGTCACAGGCTCGATGTAGCAGGTGTGAAAAAAGTGACTACAGGATAAGGGAGATTTTGAATTTCTACAGACACTGGACACTTGGATTGTGTGAGGCCCAATGAATATCACAGCGCTATGTCACAGGCTCGATGCAGCAGGTGTGAAAAAAGTGACTACAGGATAAGGGAGATTTTGAATTTCTGCAGACACTTGTGGACACTGGACACTTTTGGATTGTGTGAGGCCCACTGAATATCAGAGCGCTATGTCACAGGCTCGATGGCACAGGTGTGAAAAAAGTGAATTGTTGAATTGGGCAGAATAGGAATCTCCCTAGAGTGTAGGTCTCTAAGAACGGAACAAGTCCTCCACTTATCCTTCCGCAGTGACACACAGATAGCTTCACTGTGGCTGTGATAACAGCCGTTACACGGTACTGTGTGAGGAGCGTACACCGCTGTATGGTGTGAATAAATGCACGCTCAGTACCTTAGCAGGACAAAAAAAAATTGGGATTCCTTTTAAAAAAGCAGTTTGCAGAGCAGTGGGGAAACAGCAATGCAGCTGTCAGGAAGCCTTAGAAGGCAGCCTAACAACCAACACCGCTGATCCACCACAATATAGCCTCCCCTTGCACTGCACACACAGTGACTGGTGTGTTGCACAGGCAAAATCGCTAGCAGCAGAAGCAGTTTTTTTGTCTTCTTCCCTGCCTAACGCTCTCCCTACAGAATCAGCAACCTCTCCCTATGCTAAGATCGGCAGAAGTAAGATGGCGGTCGGCGTGCACGCCCTTTTATAACCCCTGTGACGCCCACCAAAGCAAGCCAATCATTTGCATGCCCTTCTGAAAGATGGTGGCGACCCCTGCCTATGTCATCACGTTGCCCACAGTGTCCGTGGATCCTGATTGGATGAAAAAGAGCGCTAAACAAACTTTTGAAACGCGACTTTGGCGCGTAAGTCGCCGACCTCGTGGCCGACCTCATCCTAGGGTCGGGTTTCGTTTCATGAAACCCGACTTTGCCAAAAGTTGGCGACTTTTGAAATTGTTCGACCCGTTTCGCTCAACTCTAGTATGCACAACTCTCCAACATCCGTGGGGTCTCCATGCATTTCTTCCAGGATTTGCAGTACTTTGGCAAAGTGTCCCATTCGCGTGGGGGCCAAAATATGACGGAGCTCCTTCCTTCTCCGTCCAGGGCCATCATAGCAATCTCTGCCTCCATTGCAGGGGTCATGGGGTGTATCTTCAACATGCCCCTGACCCGCTCAGTCCGGTCCCATAGCAAGGTGCTGCTCCCTGTAAAGTTTTGGAGGTTGCTCAACATTGCCCCCAGCGGGATACTAGCCCTTGGGGTACCCATGACTTCTTGGTCTGTCCCCTCTGTGCCTGTAGACTGCATCCTGCCCACTATGCCAAGTGTGAGCAGGTTGGCCTGGAGTTAGGAAAGGTACAAAAAACCCATAATGCTGATTAGGAGTTGTGAGCATGTTGCGGGATGCAGTGACAGACAGAAGGCAGAGCAAGGGTTAACAACTTTACTTAACAGGAAATACTCCACACAGGGAGGTAAATGGTTAACAGTGGTGTAAGCAGTTCAAAGGATAAGTAATATGCAGCGTTAAAGGACAGCACAGAGGGTATCACAGTTCTTGTTGGGTCACTTATCCTGTCAGACCTTCCCCAGTATGGAATGAATCACAGAACAGGAGATGATGTCCACAATGGCCAGTTTGATACTTGTCCGGTGGGGTCCTAAAGATAATGCAGATCCGTCTTCTGGCAGCAGCGGCCGGTCTCCAGTGCCTTCCACTGTCCCTAGTCCATATACTGATATGTGGGCCACTACGTTGTCTGTGCTCACTGTGGTCTGACAGATGTACAGTGGGGAATCAGGGTGCAAATAATGGTCCCACACCTGGTCATTATTGGGTGGCACGCGCACGGTACTCACAGGCCCGGACCGTCTGGCACCTTGCTTCGCAGTGACCGACAGGCACACTGCATGTATCTCTTCACAGTCTCTGACAGTGACAGCGGCGGTGCTTGGGCGCGGGCCTTCGCTGTATGGATGCTCCGGGGCCGAAGCACTCACTGGTCCCTACTGCGCACTGGCTGTTCCCGCCAAGTCTGCCTGTTTCCATGCGCGTTGAAGGTGTAGCCCCTTAACTACGCCCCCTGCTTCCGCATGCAAGGATTAGTCCGGTCCCTAAAGCTTTCCCCCTGGACAACAGAGGAGACACCTCCGACAGTTCCGGAACCGGCACAGAACAGGTACCCGCGGTACGGTCCTTCTTCTTACAGAGTCATGGAGGATCTTAACTGTGAGGGAAAATTAAAAGGATCAAATTAATTTAGCCTTGAAAAGAGATGAGGAAAATTATTACTATGAACCAGTACATAAATGGTCCAAACAAAAAGTGTGGTAAAAAGCTGTTTTATGTAAAACCCTTTCAAAAGTGAAGGAGCTGAAGAAAGAATGGTTCAAGTTCCAGAGCAGACAGGTCTTCTTTACCATAAAAACTATTAATCTTTGCAATATTCTAGAAGGAATCATTGAAGTTTTTTTTTAAAAAAAAAGTCTTGGATACTTTGTTTTAGAAAATAATAACATAAGTACTTATCTACATGTGTAAAGTTCTTTTCTAAATGTTTGGTCCAATGGCTCGACAATTTGGATCAGAAGGGAAAGATTGATTATTTGGGGGCAGAATGGATCATGCATTGATATTATGCATGGGCTCCTTCCCTTTCTCTTTTTCCTTCCCTTGGTTGAACTTAATGGACACTTGCCATTTTTTAACACTGTAACTATGCGGTTCAAGAATTTTACGCAAATGCAGAAATGCTCTTTTTTACTTTTATTTTTTTGTGCCTTTTTAGATCAAAAGTTACAACCTACATGTTTTGCTTAAATGACTCAAAATTTGTGTAAAAATTTAGGTATTATAACAGACAGAGCTGCAGTCTTGTAGGTCAGCAGGGCAGACAGGCAACTTAAGGTCAGGAAAGCCACGTCAACAACCAAGAAATACAGAAGCGAGTGCCAAATTGTCAGACAAGAGGGTTGTCAGAGAACAGACTGGGGTCAATTACTGGAGATACTCAAATACAGCAGAGCAACACAACCAGAAAGCAAGGCTAATGGCAAAGCTAAAACTGACAGACATGGATTGACTGCTCAGGGTTTAGCTAGCCAAGAACCATGCCCATTTCTCCAGCAGAAAATTAATCAAGGTTAACTTTTAATGTACGTACCAAACAGAAGCTGAATAAAGGGGACAAGTTCAGCAGGCCTAGGATTCAGCTTACACTGCACAGCTGCAACCACGGCCTTAACGCTGTGCTGGCTAGTAAAAGTGGCATGTGTGGCTGGAGCGTGTTCATTCATGAATGTTGCAGGTTTGCATAACAGCACTCCAGGCTTAGACTGGATAACATTTACTGAAAAAAATGTTTCTAAAAAACAGCAATTTATTAATCAGCTGTAAACATCTGAAACATAAAAAACACAAAAAACAAGCAAACATATAAAATAGACTTAGAAAAGCTTAAATTAAAAAAAAATTTGGTGCCAACTAAAAAAGAACTTAAACTATCAAAGACCATACAAAAACAAAACAAAACATAACTGCAATAATGAATTGAGCCCTAGGAGTCAAAATTGCATTTGTCCTCTAAAATAGTCCAGAGTTATTATAGACATTTTGTAATGATTTTTTGTTTTATGTTCTTTTAGAATGTTGTTACGAAATAATAAAACATAATATTGGCCACTTTTTTGTAATCTTATTGCTACAACAGAGGAGCAAGAATAAAATTACAACTCATTTTATTCCAGGTCTTCAACGATCAGTGCAGGGAAGAAAGAGAAATTGGAACACTATCAGCTTCTCTTACTGAACAACAGCATCACAATAGACACAGGTAGATGTTAATGGGATTTTGGGGTTTCAGAAAATACCTGTCCCCAGGCATAGTTAGGTGATAATAAATAAACTGGCTATACTCACCCTTCCCATGTCCTATGCGAAGTCTCCTCTTCTGAACTTGATGTCTGTTATTCTCTGCTGTGCTGACTTCATGTCAACGGCTCTGCAGCATATCAGTGAGCTCAGCAGCTCTGAACGGCTTGGGCCTTCTATTTGGGTAGAGCTGCTAAGCTCTCTAAGGCTACTTTCACACATCAGTTTTTTGCCGTCAGGCAGGATCCGGCTATTTTTAGAAAAAAACGGATCCGGCATAAATTTTGGAGAACTGTAGAAACGGATCCGTTTTTTTGCTGGATCCGTCTAACAGGTTATATCTGTTCCTGGGGGATGGCCAATTGGATCTGAGCATGCGCAGACTTAAAAAAACCGGATCCGGTGGCTGGATCCGTCTTTTTCTGGATCCGGCGCATTCCGGCGCCCATAGACTTTCATTGTAGCAAAAAGCTGGAAGCGCCGGAGACAAAAAACGCTACAGTAGCCGTTTTTTCCAGACGCCGGAATGAGACAAGTTGCCGGATCCGGCAAAAAACGGATGAAACGCAATGCCATCCGGCACGATCCGGCGCTAATGCAAGTCAATGGGGAAAAACTGGATCCGGCATTGCATTTTGCCGGATCCGGTTTTACAAAAAAAAGCCGGATCGCGCCTGAAGGGAAAAAACTGATGTGTGAAAGAGGCCTTAGGCTAAGTCCACACGTACTTTTTTGCCCTGCAGTTTTTCCGCGCAGAATTGAAGAAATCCGCAGGTCAAATGACCTGCATTTTTCCTGCGGATTTCTTCCTTTTTTCTTGCGGTTTTTGTGCGGTTTTCCCCCTGCGGATTTGGAGAATGGAGCAGGTGGAAAACCGCACAAAAGAAGTGACATGCTGCATATTTTGAACCACAAGAGAACCGCGCGGAAAAATCCGCAGCGTCTGCACAACGTTTTTTTTTTCTATTGATTAACATGCTACTGTACATCACAATGCGGATATGCAGCGTTTCTGCGCGGTAAAATCCGCCGCGGATCCGCTGGAAATCTGCATTGTGTGCACATGGCCTTATGGTGTGCAGCATGGTTGACATGATATAATTGCAGCAGATATAAAAGACACCAAGAGCAGTGACGGAGACTCAGTTCTGGACCTGAGGAGTATGATAAAAGAAAATGTTTCTGCTTCTTTAAAATAACCAGTGCTTGGGGACAGGAATTTTATGAAACCAGAAAATCTCCTGAAATAAATAGGTTGAATCAGAGCATGGCAAGAGGAGAATAAAAAATGGGTAAGTATAACTACTAGCAGAATATCCCTAGCTGTCAGTTCTAAGGCTAGCTAGCAGAGAATCAGAGAATGAGCTAGCAGAGAGAATGGACGTTAAGCCGTGTCGCATCCCAACCAGAAAGTCAAAACAGGGACAAAATCAGAAGTCAGGGATGTGGTCACTGGGATAAAGCAGGCTGAATCAAAATAGGGTAACAGGAGAATAAACCGGAGCAAACACAACCTATAACTGCCAGTTAGAGAAAGACTGCTAGGGGTTTACATATCGAAGAACCCCGATCATGGATTTCATCAGAAAGCTAATTACAACTGATATCCAGCTCCCTGCAGCAAAACACAAGTGAACTGGAGGAGGTGCAACAAGTCACAGTCATCCTAAAATTGAACCATCACCCAATGACAACCACAGTATTAGTACGTCTGTGTCTACTGACAATGGCATAGGTAGTAGGAGCCTGTTCACACATGGATGTTACAATATATTTATCCACACCCTAGTAGTTGAATTAGTAAGGCCTCTTTCACACTTCAGTTTTTTACATTCAGTCACAATCCGCCAGGTTTTGAAAAAAAACGGATCCTCAATTTTTTTTTGAGGATCCGTTTTTTCCCCCATTGACTTGCATTAATGGCGGATTGTGACGGATTGCTGTCCGTTGCATCCGTTTTTTTTGAGGATCCGCCAAAAGTTGCTGTCCGTCACCATCCTCAAAGATTTCAAAACGGAGCTTGTAACGTTTTTTTCTCTGGCGGATCCTCCAGACACTCATTTAACCCGAAATTCTTTCTGGGTGCCGGTCTCTCTCTCTCTCTCTCTCGTCCATGCTTGTGTAAGGGATTGAAGAAGAATATCCCTTTAATACCACCTCCCCTTTAAGAGTTCTCATATAGATATATTGTAAATATTGTACAGATATGATTATGCTCCAGTACTGCTACACTATTGTGTATTACTGCTGTTCTCACTGGTGCTGCCACATTATATGTGTTACCTTTCTGTATAGATTGTATTGTATTGTAATATGTTTTGTATAAGCTTAGGGTAAGACAGTGCATCCTTGAGGTTCAATAGTGGAGGGCACTATTAGATGGGGGATACTAGTGGGCCTTGTTAGGTATAGTTGTTAGGTATAGCTGATAGGAAGTTCACATAAGGGTTACTGGTAGGAGGAGCTGCTATGGATTAAGTAAGTGTAGGCTTTAGGATTTAGGCAGAAGGGAGAGCACGCCTGAAGAATCCACAAGGGTTCTAAAGCCCCCGTTACACACTGCGATATCGCTAGCAATATCGCTGTAAAGTCACCGATTTTGTGACGTTGCAGCGATATTGCTAGCGACCGGCTCCCCCGCTGGTTATCGCTGATTGCGCGAGAAGCTGCTGGACCATTCCTCGTTGGCCACTTCCTGCGGCGCTTCCTGCTGTGACGATGAGCGATGCGTGGAGCCGAGCGGGAGGACGCAGGATCGCCGCGTCTGACAGGTAAGTAGTGACCCCCGTCCCCAGCGATGTCGCTAGTGAGATCTGCCTGAGTGGCAGCTCACTAGCGACCACCTAGCGATTCACCAGCGATCCTGACCGCGTCACATCGCTGGTCGGGATCGCTGGTGAGTCGCTAGGTGTAACGGTACCCTAAGTCAGTCAGACGGGTGCTGGATAAGACCGGAGCACCAGGGGAAATCTCAGTTTATAGCAGCAGCTGGAACAGAAAGGCAGAAGTGGCCCAAAAGTCATTTAGGGCGCAGAGTATTCACCATGTGGCAGATCTTAAATAGGGCTGAAGCCTGGGACTGCGGATTTGTCTTCGGCCCGTACCCGGGCATGGGAACCGAGAAAACCCAAAGGCAATTTGGGCCTCTTCCCAGAGCAAGAGCAGACCCAACCCTCAGCCGGCCCCTGGGAACCTGATGATGCTGCAGAGTCGTACAACAGTAGCCACCGGCAACGGAATTCGGCTTTGGATGCGTCGGACCTGGATGTCTGCCGCTGAGAACTGTCCCTTTTAAAATAAGCTGCTGGGACTGTTCCATGTCCCTGTAATGCAAATGCCCCACTCTAGGACACGGCGGACACGGCTGGATGGCCAATGCGAACGTTTAGAATAATTTTCATTTTGTTATTTTTGTTGCACCTGTTGTGCCCCTTCTACTGAAAAAAGCAGAGACCGACTGCAAGGCCTGAACCACGGGCCCTATATAAAAGTGTGCATTTTCCTTGTTGATAGGAAAGCCTGCTCACCTTAAGGAAAGGGGGAGCTCTGCCATCAAGAGACTGACAGCTCCTGGAAAGCCTGCTCTCCTTACACAAAGGGGGAGCTCTACCTCAGAAAGACTGATGGCTTTGTAAAATGGGCAGTATTTTGTGAATATATTGTATTTAATGAATATATTGATGGACTTAACCTGGAGGACTGTGAGCCAGGTTTGCACTTTGTTAGTACAGACTGTGGTGCATTATTGTACCGATAAGAAGACTGTTTTATGTACAATGTAAATATTGTAGTTTGTTTGGTCGGGATGGCCAAATTTTAAGAAAGGGAGAATGTAAGGGATTGAAGAAGAATATCCCTTTAATGCCACCTCTCCTTTAAGAGTTCTCATATAGCTATATTGTAAATATTGTACAGATATGATTAGGCTCCGGTCCTGCTACACTATTGTGTATTACCACTATTCTCACTGGTACTGCCACATTATATGTGTTACCATGCTGTATAGATTGTATTGTATTGTAATATGATTTGTATAAGCTTAGGGTAAAACATTGCATCCCTCGGGTTCAATAGTAGAGGGCACTATTAGTATAGAATTCATAGATATGGGTAAGTGTAGTTCTGTTGTGGGCCACTACATGGGGGATACTAGTGGGCCTTGTTAGGTATAGCGATAGGAAGTTCACATAAGTATTAATGGTATGTGGAGCTACTATGGATTAAGTAAGTGTAGGCTTTAGGATTTAGGCAGAAGGGCAAGCACGCCCGAAGTGTTCAAAAGTCTCTAAGCCCAGGACACCATAGCAGCTACACAACGTTGGTGGAAAATAAGCAAAGCATGGGCACAGTCATACGGGTGCTGGATAAGTTCGGAGCACCCGGGGAAATTGTAGTTTATGACAGCAGCAGGAACGGAAATGAAGAAGTGCTCCAAAAGTCATGCAGGGCACAGAGTATTCATCATGTGGCAGATCTTAAATAGGGCTGAAGCCTGCAATTCTAAGGCGAAGAAGATGAACAGGATCCCCTATATCTTGAGGTCCTACAGGAGTGATGCTGTGGTACCACCAAGGGCACTACTGCCAAGTAATGAGCATGATAATACAGAAAGTAAGAAAGGGAAAGTGCAAGAGAAATGCTGTGTGGACTGTAATGCAAGCAACTGATGTGTCCAGGAACGTTAAAGAACAAAGTAAAATCTTTGAGTTGACTTCTGAACCGGTATCTGTGTCTGTTATTGTGGTGCCCCTGAGGGTTCAGTCGCCACAGAGGTACTACACCTCCTCCTGAGGTGTGGTACCCCACCATTCAGGTAAGGTGGAGACCCCTGACCACGCTCCAACACCTGCATCCCAAACAACACAGTAGTGTAGCAAAGCACCCTTTGGTGGCTCCCTGCTTGGAACACGAAGCGTGCTGGGAGGCGGGTGGAGTTTAGTTTGCACTAAAGAGCGGGAAGAGGATAGGATATAGGGAGTTAGTCACAGGAGTCTGACGAGGTCGGACCTGTGTAAGGAGATCCCCTGTGAGGGATGAAGGAGGGAAAGTACTGCAGCCGACCTCAGTGATCTGGGTCCAATGGCACAGGAAAGGAACACTGAAAGAAAGCCTGAATCTCCATAAGAAGGAAAGGATTAGTACGGAACATGAGGAGAGGAAGAGAACAGAGGATTGAGGGTTAGAAGAGAACCCCTCTCAAGTTCTAGGCGCAAGGCTGGGGTCCGGTCTCCGAGGTTGTTTGGATACTTATGGTCCCACTACAGACACCAGAGGAACAGAAGTTTGTCATCAATTTATTCCCACCCAAGACTTGGGGGCACAACAGCAATGAGATAGAGAGCCGGGACTTAGAAGCAGAGAGTCCCTGAAGCAGGCTACAGCTGTCTGCCGTACAAGTAGAGTTCATAGGAACATCGGACAGGAGGAACTCCAGTGTAACTCAGTACTAGGAGTACTTCACTTAAAGGTGCTAAGAGGGCGACGCTCAGAAAAGGCACATAAGTTGGAGGAGTGTTGGAATGGTGTGCTTCATGTTGCCCGGAGGTTGGCTGGGCTCCTGACCGAGAGGACACGGCACCGATGCGGGCTCTTGAGCCACCACAGACTGTGAGTAAAGCTTTGGAACTACATGCCCTGGTGTCCTCCACTTATTCCTGCGTCAACCTGCCCAGCACTGCTACATCCCTTGCGCCCGACACTACACCATCTAAGTGTCGCTACATCCACTCTGCCCTGGGACTACAGCCCTGCCTGTGGAGGGCTATACCATCACTGCTGCACCACACCATCTGTCCCAGAGGAACTGTATGCAGCGTCGGCTTAACATCTACATTGCCGAACACCACAGGTGGCGTCACGACTTACACATTCACACTGATCATTTACAATGGGCGCCCAGGGCCATGGACCGGGTCACTGATACTGTGACACTTCCCTGTGAAATACTGGCCCGGTACCGAGTACCCCACAGCCCTGGGTGTGAGGGCGACCTATCTTTTCAACCTTAAGCACTGAAACCAAGTGTGCAAAAGCTGGGTCACACCGCAGTGGAATCCCTGTCAGTGTACAAGCACCCCAAACAGGTACGCTGGTAGAAGTTGGAACTTTTCCTGTGGGAGGAGGCCAGGACACCAGAGCCCCGGTGTCCCCGGCTGCAACTATCATCCTGGCCCACTCTTACACTTGCATTACTCCTTGAAACATTTATTCTTTTAGTTAATATAGACATGTAGACCAACAGATATGTGTTGAAACCACTGATTCCTTAACAGGATCAGCATAAACTAAATTAGGGAACCAAGGGATTTTACTTTCTTCACACTTACATCCTAACATAAATACAGTTGTGCTCAAAATTTTACATACCCTGGCAAAAATTTTGCGTTCTTGGCCTTTTTTAAGAAAATACGAATGATAACACCAAAACTTTTTCTCCACTCATGGTTAGTGGTTGGGTGAAGCCATTTATTGCCAAACTATTGTGTTTTCTCTTTTTAACCCCTTAACAACTGCCTATATGCCTTTTAATGGTGTCAGTTAAGGGTACATTTTCCTCAGCGCCGCTTTTTAATCGTACTGAGCAATAAGGGCATAGCGCCCCCCACAGCGTCGGAATTTTTCCGGTGTCTCGGCTACCTGAGGTAGCTGAGTCCCCAGAGAACATGATTCGAGTTGGTTTTTACCGACTCCAGTGTAGCGATTGCCATTATTAACTGAATAACGGTGACCACAAAAAAAGTCTGATTTCCCATTTAATTTTTCTCTCCTATGAAGTGATCGCACATCAGAGGAAAGAGAAATGGGGTCCCTCGATGCCCCCAATATCTTTGGTGTTTCTGGACACTCCTGCATCCACCCCCAGCCAGCCTAATCTTCTTCCGGGAAGAAAATGGCGGGCGCAAGCACAAGATCTGCCGGCCGGAACCCGGCAACAATAGTAAATTTTATCTATTGGTTCATTTTGATCACTGAGACAGACCCTTTCACAGAGATGAAAATAAAAAAAATAGTAGCTCAAACCCCCCTTTAGCATCCCCTTAGCTAAGGGAAAAAAAATAATAAAAAGGAATTATTTCCATTTTTTCATTAGAGTTATGGTTATGGTTGGGCTAATGTTAGAGTTGGGGCTAGGGTTAGGCTAAAGTTAGGGTTGGGCTAGGCATAGGGTTGGGCTAGGGTTTGGGTGGGACTAGGGTTAGTGTTGGGCTAAAGTTAGGGTTGGGCTAGGGTTAGTGTGGGGCTAAAGTTAGGGGGGGCTAAAGTTAGGGTTGGGCTAGAGTTAGGGTTGGGCTAGGGTTAGGGTTGGGCTAGGGTTAGGATTATGGTTAGGGTTGGGATTAGGTTAGGGGTGTGATAGGGTTTGGGTTGTGACTAGGGTTACGGTTAGAGTTGGGATTAGGGTTAGGGGTGTGTTGGGGTTAGGGTTGTGGTTAGGGTTATGCTTAGGGTTGGGATTAGGGATAGGGGTGTGTTGTGGTTAGGGTTGGAGTTAGAATTGGGGGTTCCACTGTTTAGGTACATCAGGGGGTCTCCAAATGCGACATGGCGCCATCATTGATTCCAGCCAATTTTGCAAAAGAAGTGTCCGAGTGACGAAGTGCCAATGCGCAATCACGTGATCGGGGAACTCCACTTACAGCTCCAGGGGACAGCTAAGGGGGAGTCTTGTGCACCCTCACATGCTAATCTCTCCCTGGGGCTGTGGGAGTGTAAGGTTTTTCAAACTGCACCATTAAGTCTTTGTAACGAAGTGTTTAGCTGGTGGAGATACTGTATATAGAGGATATCCTCATGATTTGGCAAAATACTAGTGAGGAACTTCAACAAAACATTTCCGATTTAAATATAAACAATTAATGTACAAAAGCAGTAGGATGAGTATTGCATTTTTGGACATCTGCATTCATGTAGACGACCAGGGATTCATACAAACAGACCTGTTTCATAAAAGTACATCAGCAAACACTTTGCTGCATGCCACCTCACTGAAACTCTCATAAAAAATATTCCCACAGGACAATTTTTACGTGCCAAGAGATTATGCTCAAATGAAATTCTTTTTGAAAAACAGGCCAAGGATTTGTGTACGTGGTTTAAAGATTGTGGATACAGGAAAAAGACAATATGCCATGCTTATCGGAAAGCACAATTGAGTGAATGTGCTAAACTGCTGCAGAAAAAAAGTATGGACAGGGATCAAAAAACAAGGTACGTTGTGTACTCAACTACAATTCCAGGAGTAATGAAATGAGAGAAGTGATTGCAAAACACTGGCATATTTTGCCCCTGGATAAAACCATCTCACAATTCATAGGACCAGTGACAGCAATCACATTTAGAAGATCAACTAAGCTGAGAGATCAACTAGTTCACAGCTACCATAAAGGTGAGAATCCAAAATATATTTTTGACTCTAAAGGTCCTGTTTGGGGCTACATGAAATGTGGAAATTGTATGGCATGTAAAAATATGATTAATAGAAAAGAATTTGTAAACTCGAGGAGCAACAAAACCTATAATATTACATACAATATTACGTGTACTACAAAGGGAGTGGTATATTATGCCACATGTCCATGCGGCTTTATTTACGTGGGGATGACAACAAGAAAGCTCCGTAGAAGAGTAAGAGAGCACGTGTTGGACATTGAGGAGCAAAATCCGAAGCTGATTTTTCTAAGTTGAAAGCAATACCATGCCATTTTAAAGCCATGCATAACTATGACCCTACAGGCTTAACAGTTAGAGGCATAGATAGTGTATTTATTGGACCCTGCGGTAACTGGAAGCGGATGTTGGCACAGAAGGAAGACAAATGGATATATAGACTGGATACTATATTACCAATGGGCCTAAACGATCATAATAGTTATGCACCCTTTCTACCCATCTAAATGACAATGGAGCTTGCCCCCCTACATGTATATCCCATTTACCTTCTTAAAATAATTGGTCTTTTCTGACATCGCCATATGCCTGGACCGACCTTGTTTTTACTCTGGCTGTTTGTTTTATCTTTTTGTTGCATTTTATATTTTATTGATTTTAATGTTTTGTATTTTATGTTTACGTAAGGTGTGAATTGTTTTTCTGCCTATCTTACATCGATTGGTGTGATACAACTTTAGCGAACTACAATCTTAGAGTCAAGAGTGAAGGAGCAAGAATTGTCCGTATTCAATGAAGAATATCTGTAATATTGTGATACTACAATATAATGTCTTTTATTTTTTAAGGTTTGAGATTCCGGGTGTTCTCATTGGATCACAAATTTTTATGTGGTTTTCTGATAACTATCCTTTTCTTATATTATATATAGAATGCAGAGTGTTATATTGTTTTTATATCACATTATCAATAATAATTTATATTGTTTAATTTAACCTTAGATATTTATACTTATAGATAAATAGATGTATTTATGTCATTCATTATTTATTATGGATTATGAGTTTTTGATTCTGTTCCCTTAGTAGGATACACAGTGTACATTTGTCCCATACTTGGGTCTTCTTTCATACAGTCTC
The DNA here is from genome assembly GCF_039654945.1 of Dendrobates tinctorius. NCBI lineage: Eukaryota > Metazoa > Chordata > Amphibia > Anura > Dendrobatidae > Dendrobates > Dendrobates tinctorius. The sequence goes on from NW_027361917.1 coordinate 53,073,537, forward strand.
GGTCTCCTATGGCGGATACAGCACTGAATGAAGTCTCTGTTTGGATGTACCGCAGGTGACGCTTCCTGGTTTCCAGGATGTGACGTTCCTGGAGTTCCCCTGATCACGTGATTGCGCACTGGCACTACGTCACTCGGACACTCCTTCACCTTACTCACCTTACTCACCTTACTTACCTCACCTTTACTAGAAGTGGTGAGTTCTCCTTCAATGGATGTCTTCAAACAGAGGCTGGACAGACATCTGACTGGGATGATTTAGCGAATCCTGCTTTGAGCAGGGGGTTGGACCAGATGGCCCAGGAGGTCCCTTCCAACTCTACGATTCTATGATTCTATGCCACGAGAAGTGGTGAGTTCTTCTCCTCCTTCAATGGATGTCTTCACCTCACTCTGTTGTATCTGTCCGCAATATTCACCTGATGTATTCCCGCGTAGTCATGACTACGTGAGAGCAAGTGAACCGAAGGTGATGCTGAATTGTTTCCGCTGTGTTCAATAATTTTACAGCGATGTGTTCTTCGTTGGTGCATACCGGACGTTTTATTGGGTAACCAGGGCAACGCAGCAACATGTGAACCTTAGGTTATGTTTTATCACTTCCTGATCATTGAGTCACATGTTAGGTTACTATAGCAATGGCTTAAACATCCACACGCACAGCATTAAATGAACTATGGTTGGCTAACCTTTTACATCTGATAGGAAATGAACTAGTGTATATATACCCTTTCTGGCCAGTACCCAACCACCCCTGGATGAGGCCTTTCTTAGCGAAATGCGCATTGGGTGTGGTGGCTCCCCAGGTGCTAATCAGGTAACTATACCTTGCTATGTGTATCATGTAAATATTTGTGTAGTGGTTTATATTGGCATTTTGTGTGTTTCATGAGCTACCATTAAGTATTTATAGCGCTATGCTAATATTATTATACAGTATATATATATCCTGTATGTCATGGTCCATTTTTGGAGCCGTGGCAGAATGTGGATTCTTATAGAAACCTTTTTCCCCCGGTGGCCGCTGGGGTTTACTACAACTGTAGTTGTTTTGGTGCTGGCTTTGTCCCCAGTGGCCGCTGGGGTTACTACACATTTGAATTAACCAACAGGTGATGACTACTCCCTCCTTCCTATAAAAGGTCGTCATGTGCAGTAAATCACTGTTGGTAATATTGTTCATTTTCTAACCAATCTTGGTGAAGACTGGACCTGCCTGGTGGAGAGGGGGTTCAGCTTGTCTGGAGCAGTGGAGTTGCTGCTGGATGCTATTCAGATTCTTTCTCTGTTGCTTGGAACTTTTGCAGCAGAGCAAAGCTAAGTTTTGGGTTTTAGTTGCTTTAACCCCGTGGTGTCTGTTTTATTTTCCTTTGTGTGTTATTGGGTGCAGTTCACTTTATTCCCTGTCTCACCTCCTGGGGAGGGGGTTGGTGGTTTAGCTCAGGGCTAAACAGGAGATAGGGACAGGTCGGGGACTTGGGTCTCACTACCTTCAAGTGTACCCCCAAGTTAAGGAGAGTCAGGGCACCCCCTTAGCCTGAGGGGCAGTTCAGGGGCCCAGGTTCCACGTCTCCTGCTTTTTTCCCTACTGCTCCGTGACACTATATATATATATATATAAATATATGTATATATATATACAGTACAGACCAAAAGTTTGGACACACCTTCTCATTCAAAGAGTTTTCTTTATTTTCATGACTATGAAAATTGTAGATTCACTCTGAAGGCATCAAAACTATGAATTAAGACATGTGGAATTATATAATTAGCAAAAAAGTGTGAAACAGCTGAAAATATGTCTTATATTCTAGGTTCTTCAAAGTAGCCACCTTTTGCTTTGATTACTGCTTTGCACACTCTTGGCATTCTCTTGATGAGCTTCAAGAGGTAGTCACCGGAAATGGTTTTCACTTCACAGGTGTGCCCTGTCAGGTTTAATAAGTGGGATTTCTTGCCTTATAAATGAGGTTGGGACCATCAGTTGTGTTGTGCAGAAGTCTGGTGGATACACAGCTGATAGTCCTACTGAATAGACTGTTGGAATTTGTATTATGGCAAGAAAAAAGCAGCTGAGTAAAGAAAAACGAGTGGCCATCATTACTTTAAGAAATGAAAGTCAGTCCGAAAAATTGGGAAAAGTTTGAAAGTGTCCCCAAGTGCAGTGGCAAGCGCTACAAAAAAGAAAAAAACGAAGAATAAAAGTAATAAATATATATATTTTTTTATTATTATTTATTACTTTTATTCTTCGTTTTTTCTTTTTTCTATTAAGTTTGTGCTAAATACATTTTTTAGTAGTTGCAAAACATGTTTCCTCACATCTATGGTTCACATGTCTATTATGAGTGACACAGTTGGAGATATATATATATATATATATATTGTGAGAATCATGTGGGAATAGTGGATGAGGGCAGGTATATCTCGCCCAGATTCCTCTCTTATGTGGCCTAGTCTGGTCAGTATTGCACCTGCTTGCTAATGAATAATGGGAGGTGGATATAAAAGATGCCAGGTGGTTGTGTGAGTGTCTCAGCCTGGGAACACAGAGAGCCTGTCTGTGTGTGAGACACACGTGAGTGAAAGCAGTGCCCACTGCAACTGTGGTTTGGCTGGACGGGAGAAGCCCGCCAGTTGGTAGTTAGGTTGCCCATTGTTTAGTTAGTGCCGGACAGGCAAGGATTTGTTTTATGTTTTATTTCCTTTTGCATCGCTTTCACCGTTAATAAACCTGACCCAGGGTCAGTTACACCCGTATCCCAGCTCTGCGCCTGAGTTTCATGCTGAACGCACGTGACCTTTGACCCCAGCAAAGCCGATCCCAGAGTGTTTTATCACATTGCGGTGGAGAACGCGGGCATCACGTTGCAAGCATGAGCATGGAGGACGTGGTGAAAGCGCTGGTACAGTCCACCGCTGTCCAGCAAGAAGCTAATCGGGTGATGATGGCCCAGCTGAAGGAGTTGGTGGACATGACAGTTACCGATCGTTCGCTTCTCCAGCAGGTGGCGCAGCGCTTGGCAAGCTTACCTGAGGTTAACCTGGAAGCCGAGTCGAGAGTGATTCACGTGAGTCGGTACTGGCAGAAAATGACGTCCGAAGATGACGTCGAGGCATACCTGACCACGTTTGAACGGACGGCGGTGCGAGAAAAATGGCCGAAGGCACGATGGGCCAGCCTGATTGCCCCATTTCTTTCCGGTGAGTCCCAAAAGGCATATTACGACTTAGAGCCTGAAGCCACGCAGGACTTTGACAAACTGAAAGCCGAGATCTTGGCCCGGCTGGGAGTGACGACCGCTGTCCGTGCACAGAGAGTGCATCAATGGACTTATCAGCCGGATAAACCACCGCGGTCACAGATGTTCGACCTGATCCACGTGACGAAGAAGTGGCTGCAACCCGAGGTGTTGACAGCGCCAGAGATAATCCAGAGAGTCGTCATGGACAAGTACCTGAGAGCTCTACCGCCAGCCCTGAGGAAGTGGGTGAGCCATGGAAATCCTACGACGGCAGATCAACTTGTGGATCTGGTTGAACGTTACTCCGTGGCGGAAGGACTCCGAGACGACGCTACCCCACCTCGTTCTTCATCATCTCCACGTGGAACTGGTAAGACTGTTCCAGGGAGTAGGGGAGATGGAAAAATCCCTAAGACAGTGGGGGAGGAAAACGGGACTGCCCGCACTGCGAGGCCGAGAGTAACGAACTATGGTCTAAGCAAGGGGCCCGTTAGGTGTTTCCGCTGCCAAGAGATGGGACATATTGCTGCGAACTGTCCTGTCACTACTGAACCAATGCAGTGCGACGTCACAGACTCTAAAAAACGCATGTCTATGGTTGCACGGGTAGTGAGTGTGAATGCCGGTCAAAAGGATGTGGAAAAACACTTGTGTGATTTAACTGTTGATGGCAAAAATGTGGTGGCATTGTTAGACTCGGGAAGTGTGGTGACTCTGGTGAAGGCCAGTCTGGTGTCAGCCCCGACTGGACCATCAGACAAATTTTCGGTAACGTGTGTGCATGGAGACACCTGTTCGTACCTCACCACGGTCATATGCATTACTACTTCCTATGGGTCGGTGCAACATAAAGTGGGACTCGTCCCGGCGTTATTGCATGATGTTATCCTGGGCCGGGATTTTCCCCACTTCTGGCAATTGTGGGAGAATCAGTTGATGCCCTCTGGTAATAGTGTACCTGATTCTTCTCCCAGGGCACGTGGGGGTCTCGAACCCCTGGAAGATGTCTCCCCGGAAGACTCGGGGGAAGGGTCTGCGGGAAATGACCTGCAGTTCCCGTTTTCAGTCATGGCGGGTGATACGGAGGAGACCGGGGAAGAGGAGGAGGCCGACAGCCGTCCACCTCCCTGTTTGCCGGATTTAGAAGTTCAGAAAGATGACTTCCAAAGCGAGCAAATAAAGGATCCTACCCTTTCACAGGCTAGGACAAATGTAAAAGTGATAAATGGGGTACCCATAGAACCTGGCTCTAGGCTGACATATCCTTACATGGTTCTGGAGAATGATTTACTCTATCAGATAGAGAAAAAGGGGGAAGATACGGTGCAACTATTAGTCGTGCCAAAACCCTACCGCCGGCAGGTGCTGGACCTGGCCCACGGACATGTGATGGGAGGTCACCTGGGAGTCCAGAAAGCCACCGAAAGGATATTACACTGTTTTGTTTGGCCCGGCATGCATCATGATATTCGGGTATATTGTGAGTCTTGTCCTGACTGCCAAGCCTCTGCACCTAAGCCCCGGTTCTGTAGCCCTTTGGTACCCCTACCTATTATTGAAGTCCCGTTTGAGAGGATTGGGATGGATTTAGTTGGGCCCCTTCCACGGTCTGCACGTGGACACCAGCATATCCTGGTCATCTTGGATTATGCCACTCGTTACCCGGAGGCCATCCCTTTGCGTAACACGGCCACCAAGACGATTGCCAAGGAACTGGTGCATGTGTTTAGTCGGGTCGGTATACCAAAACAGATACTCACCGACCAGGGGACCCCCTTTATGTCCAGGGTAATGAAGGAGCTCTGCCAATTGTTACAAATCGAACCGTTCCGCACATCCGTGTATCACCCTCAAACAGATGGGTTGGTCGAACAGTTCAATAAAACTCTGAAGCAGATGCTGAGAAAGGTGATAGACAAGGATGGGAAGAACTGGGACTATTTACTTCCGTATTTGCTTTTTGCCATCAGGGATGTACCCCAGTCTTCCACGGGATTCTCGCCTTTCGAGTTATTGTACGCCCGACGTCCTCGCGGACTGTTAGACGTTGCAAAAGAAACCTGGGAGGGTCAGGTCACACCATTTAAAGCAGTGATAGATCACGTCACACAAATGCAGGACCGTATTGCGGCTGTTATGCCTATCGTCAAAGAACACATGATACAGGCTCAAGGAGCCCAAAAAAGAATCTATGATAGGGGCGCCAAGATCCGTACGTTTGCACCCGGAGATAGGGTGTTGATCCTGGTCCCCACGGTGGACAGTAAGTTCCTGGCAAAGTGGCAGGGCCCCTTTGAGATTAAGGAAAGAGTTGGTGAAGTATCTACAAAGTATACCAGGCCGGTAAACGGAAACCTGAACAGATTTATCATGTAAATCTGATAAAACCCTGGAAAGATCGGTCTGCCTTGTCAGCGGAGCTGGCCCGTCCCGTCTGCTCGCATACCGTACCGGAGATACGGGTTGCAGAGACTCTCTCGGAGCGGCAAAAGACTGAGGTCAGGCAGTTTCTACTTCACAACCAAAAGTTTTTCTCAGAAAAACCCGGGCAGACTACGCTAATGAAACATGACATTGTAACGGAACCTGGTGTCACAGTTCACGTAAAGCCCTACTGAATCCCGGAAGCGCCGTGAAGCCGTTTCCCGAGAAGTGAAGGCAATGTTAGAGTTAGGTGTCATTGAGGAATCGCACAGTGCTTGGTCCAGCCCGATTGTGCTAATTCCTAAACCGGACGGCACCATCCGGTTCTGCAATGACTTCAGGAAACTGAATGCGGTCTCAAAATTTGATGCCTACCCCATGCCCCGGGTCGACGAGTTAATAGATCGGTTAGGAAAAGCCCGGTATATTACGACCCTAGACCTAACAAAGGGGTATTGGCAGATCCCTCTGGCGGAGGCTGCCAGAGAAAAGACGGCATTTGCTACCCCAGAGGGTCTATTTCAGTATGTGTATATGCCGTTTGGACTGCACGGAGCACCGGCGACCTTCCAGAGACTGATGGATCGAGTCCTGAGGCCACATAGGCAGTACGCTTCGGCCTATTTGGACGACATTGTCATTTACAGCTTGGACTGGGAGACTCATCTCCAGAAATTACAAGCTGTGATTGACGACCTGTGGGAGGCAAGTCTAACCGCGAACCCCAAGAAATGTCACATCGGGCTAGAAGAAGCCCGGTATTTGGGGTATGTAATTGGGAGGGGTGTTGTTAAACCCCAGGTTGATAAGATTCAGGCGGTTCAGGACTGGCCACAACCTGTCAACAAGAAGCAGGTGCAAGCCTTCCTGGGGATCGCCGGCTATTATCGCCGGTTCATACCCAATTTTGCAGCCATCACTGCCCCCCTGACGGATCTTACAAAAGGGAAAGACTCCGTCATGATTAAATGGAGTTTAGCGGCTGAAGAAGCCTTCCATAGCCTAAAACGGGCACTTTGTTCTCAGCCCGTACTGGTGACTCCGGACTTCTGCAGCGAGTTTGTGGTACAAACGGATGCCTCTGATACCGGTATCGGGGCTGTACTCTCACAAGTGAGGGACAGAGTGGAACACCCAGTCCTCTATCTCAGCAGGAAGCTGAATAAACACGAGCAAAGGTATGCAGTCGTAGAAAAAGAGTGCCTCGCCATTAAGTGGGCTCTAGAGGCCCTCAAATATTACCTGGTGGGCCGAAAGTTCAGGCTGATCACTGACCATGGCCCTCTCAAGTGGATGCACTTGAACAAGGAACGGAATAGCCGGGTGACCCGGTGGTTCCTTGCCCTGCAGGCCTACACTTTTACGGTGGAGCACCGCCCAGGGGTACAGATGGGAAATGCAGATGCCCTGTCCCGAGTGCACTGTTTGGCGGGTGTCATTGCTCGACCAGAGTGGTCTGAGCAGAGGGGGGGGATATGTGAGAATCATGTGGGAATAGTGGATGAGGGCAGGTATATCTCGCCCAGATTCCTCTCTTATGTGGCCTAGTCTGGTCAGTATCGCACCTGCTTGCTAATGAATAATGGGAGGTGGATATAAAAGGATGCCAGGTGGTTGTGTGAGTGTCTCAGCCTGGGAACACAGAGAGCCTGTCTGTGTGTGAGACACACGTGAGTGAAAGCAGTGCCCACTGCAACTGTGGTTTGGCTGGACGGGAGAAGCCCGCCAGTTGGTAGTTAGGTTGTCCATTGTTTAGTTAGTGCCGGACAGGCAAGGATTTGTTTTATGTTTTATTTCCTTTTGCATTGCTTTCACCGTTAATAAACCTGACCCAGGGTCAGTTACACCCGTATCCCAGCTCTGCGCCTGAGTTTCATGCTGAACGCACATGACCTTTGACCCCAGCAAAGCCGATCCCGGAGTGTTTTATCACAATATATATATATATATATATATACATATATATAGGATTCTGCTTCCCTCCCCCCCTTTCTTTGTCGGTATGATGATATATAGATGGATAGCAAATTGAAATGTCCATTACTGCCTCTTTATTAACATTATAACTGTCTATAGCACTGTGCTGTTATTTATGTTTGTTATTATATTTTAATATATATGTAGTGGGGCTTTGATATTGTAATGGTACAGTTTCCTGATTTAACATTGTGAAAAATCTGGCATCTATGTATATGGTCGTTTGGATGTAGCAGAGCCCGTTTTGCAATCAAGATAATTCTACTGTGTCTCATGATATTCTTCTTCATGATCCTGTGACAGTGGAGCTGACGTGCCGCTGACTCTGCACGCGGGTGAGCCATGTCCCGGTGCGCTGGTTGGTCCCGGCGTCTCTATGCGGTGTGTGAGTGGCTGACTTCGGTGGGTCCCTCCCCGCCCCATGACGCCGCGGCCATCCAGCGTTCCCGGTTCTCATGACTACGCCCGCATCACTTCCGGTCCGCGACACGGGCACTTTCGGTCCGGCGGTATTTAAACACACCGGTACATCAATCCACACGCCCCTGACGAAGGAGAATTCCTCCGAAACGTGCGTCGGGCAGACACGTGGACCGCCTGGCCATTCTGCTTTTCCCACTCTGAGATATGCTCTGCTCTGGTACTGCTCACTCCTATGTGGGTGGGTGGGTTATTTGTTATATGTAGGGGTGAACACTTCATTGCAGCCTCTGGCAGATTATACTGCCTATGTATGTACGACTAGTCACATTTGTGATTTAGTTACAATATATATATATAACAAATATTCATTTATTTGCTAATTAGCATGGACATACATAAATATTAAGCGATCTTGCTTACAACATATTTTCCCTGCACATTCTGAGGCTGTTAGGCTATTTTTGCCCATAGTGGAGTTGGTAATGATGCCATTTTGATTCACAGATTAATGTGTATATAGAGATATACAGTGGGGCAAAAAAGTATTTAGTCAGTCAGCAATAGTGCAAGTTCCACCACCTAAAAAGATCAGAGGCGTCTGTAATTTACATCATAGGTAGACCTCAACTATGGGAGACAAACTGAGAAAAAAAAATCCAGAAAATCACATTGTCTGTTTTTTTCATTTTATTTGCATATTATGGTGGTAAATAGGTATTTGGTCAGAAACAAAATTTCATCTCAATACTTTGTGATATATCCTTTGTTGGCAATGACAGAGGTCAAACGTTTTCTGTAAGTCTTCACAAGGTTGCCACACACTGTTGTTGGTATGTTGGCCCATTCCTCCATGCAGATCTCCTCTAGAGCAGTGATGTTTTTGGCTTTTCGCTTGGCAACACGGACTTTCAACTCCCTCCAAAGGTTTTCTATAGGGTTGAGATCTGGAGACTGGCTAGGCCACTCCAGGACCTTGAAATGCTTCTTACGAAGCCACTCCTTCGTTGCCCTGGCGGTGTGCTTTGGATCATTGTCATGTTGAAAGACCCAGCCACGTTTCATCTTCAATGCCCTTGCTGATGGAAGGAGGTTTGCACTCAAAATCTCACGATACATGGCCCCATTCATTCTTTCATGTACCCGGATCAGTCGTCCTGGCCCCTTTGCAGAGAAACAGCCCCAAAGCATGATGTTTCCACCACCATGCTTTACAGTAGGTATGGTGTTTGATGGATGCAACTCAGTATTCTTTTTCCTCCAAACACGACAAGTTGTGTTTCTACCAAACAGTTCCAGTTTGGTTTCATCAGACCATAGGACATTCTCCCAAAACTCCTCTGGATCATCCAAATGCTCTCTAGCAAACTTCAGACGGGCCCGGACATGTACAGGCTTAAGCAGTGGGACACATCTGGCACTGCAGGATCTGAGTCCATGGTGGCGTAGTGTGTTACTTATGGTAGGCCTTGTTACATTGGTCCCAGCTCTCTGCAGTTCATTCACTAGGTCCCCCCGCGTGGTTCTGGGATTTTTGCTCACCGTTCTTGTGATCATTCTGACCCCACGGGGTGGGATTTTGCGTGGAGCACCAGATCGAGGGAGATTATCAGTGGTCTTGTATGTCTTCCATTTTCTAATTATTGCTCCCACAGTTGATTTCTTCACTCCAAGCTGGTTGGCTATTGCAGATTCAGTCTTCCCAGCCTGGTGCAGGGCTACAATTTTGTTTCTGGTGTCCTTTGACAGCTCTTTGGTCTTCACCATAGTGGAGTTTGGAGTCAGACTGTTTGAGGGTGTGCACAGGTGTCTTTTTATACTGATAACAAGTTTAAACAGGTGCCATTACTACAGGTAATGAGTGGAGGAAAGAGGAGACTCTTAAAGAAGAAGTTACAGGTCTGTGAGAGCCAGAAATCTTGATTGCTTGTTTCTGACCAAATACTTATTTTCCACCATAATATGCATATAAAATGAAAAAAAAACAGACAATGTGATTTTCTGGATTTTTTTTTCTCAGTTTGTCTCCCATAGTTGAGGTCTACCTATGATGTAAATTACAGACGCCTCTCATCTTTTTAAGTGGTGGAACTTGCACTATTGCTGACTGACTAAATACTTTTTTGCCCCACTGTATATATGGCCAGGGCCAGGCCACGTGTCCTTTTGCACTGCAGCACCTTGCCTTTTCTGTACACATGTTCCCCATTTCCCATTCTGTGTAATTCCCTGAATAAAGTATGTATTATTTTTGATATTTGGATCTATTGGTCGTAATTTATGTGGTTCTCACATCCCCATGCTATATATTATGCACGACTGATCCTATGATTATCCAAAATTACCGGCATTTAAGATACAGAATGCTGCTTTATACCTTTGCCTGCTTTCTCTTCTGAACCCAATTGAGATGGTTTGGGGTGAGCTGGACCGCAGAGTGAAGGCAAAAGGGCCAACAAGTGCTAAGCATCTCTGGGAACTCCTTCAAGACTGTTGGAAGACCACTTCTGGTGACTACCTCTTGAAGCTCATCAAGCGAATGCCAAGAGTGTGCACAGCAGTAATCAAAGCAAAAGGTGGCTACTTTGAAGAACCTAGAATATAAGACATATTTTCAATTGTTTCACACTTTTTTGTTAATTATATAATTCCACATGTGTTAACTCATTGTTTTGATGCCTTCAGAGTGAATCTACAATTTTCATAGTCATGAAAATAAAGAAAACTCTTTGAATGAGAAGGTGTGTCCAAACTTTTGGTCTGTACTGTATATACTTTATGTTGCGCTTTGTGAATTTCTCTGTCATTAGACTATACTAAAATTGTGGTAGTACTCTAGGAGTACTTCTCTTTTACTTCATTGAGGAATAACCTTATTGAAGATTTGTATTACTAAATGTGAACAAAAGCTTAATGAATATGGAGTATGTTATATGATTATATCACTATATCTTGTGATCATGCCTGTGTAGTAACACAATGTACTGATTACTTACCTTGCTTCCCCCGGTTTTCCCAACTTGAGTTATACTATACCTGTGGTATCTTATTCTACCTTTTTTAGCATTTTTTAACAAAATTATTTAATAAAAATATACATTTTTATTGATATATGGTGGTCATTAAGTGTTTTTCTTTGGTGTTGTCTCAAGATGCACAATAAGGCGGCGCTGGAAGAAAAATGGGCTGTATGGTTGAGTCACCAGAAGAAAGCCATTACTGCGCAAATGCCACAAAGTATCTTGCCTACAATACGTAAAACAGCACAGAAACAAGCCTCTAAACTTCTGCAACAAGGTAATTTGGAGTGGTGAGACCAAAATTTAACTTTTTGGCCACAACCATTAACATTACATTTGGAGAGAGGTTAACAAGGCCCATGATGAAAGGAACACCATTCCTACTGTAAAGCACAGAGGTGGATCGCTGATGTTTTGGGGATGTGTGAGCTAAAAAGGCACAGGAAACTTGGTCAAAGTTGAAAGAAAGATGAATGCAGCACGTTATCAGCAAATACTGGAGGCAAATTTGCAATCATCGGCCTGGAAGATGCGCATGGGACGTACCTGGAGGTTCCAACATGACAACAATCCAAAGGACAAGGCCAAGTTGACCTGTCATTGGCTACAGCAGAACAATGTGAAGGTATCAATGTCATTGAGCCACTCTGGGGAGATCTCAAGCGCGCAGTTCATGATAGACAGCCCAGGAATTTACAGGAACTGGAGGCTTTTTGCCAAGAAGAGTGGGCAGCTTTACCATCTGAGAAAATAAAGAACCTCATCCATAGCTACCTAAAAAGACTTCAAGCTGTCATTGATGTTAGAGGGGGCAATACACGGTATTAAAAAATGGGATATGTGAACTTTTGATTAGGGTCATTTGGATGTTTTGGGTTGTCATTATGATTTAAAAAGAGAAAACATAGTAGTTTGATAGTAAAAGCCTTCAACCAATCAGTAACCATGAGTTGAGAAAAAGTTTTTTGTTATCATTCATATTCTCTGAAAAAAGCCCAAGAAAGCAAAATTTCTGCCAGGGTATGTAAACTTTTGAGCACAACTGTACGTATTTCCTTGGAAAAAATCCCCAGATCTCCATCATGTAATGTCTCAGATATGAATAGCTTATATATAGACTACTGTAGGTGCAAAGCTGAAAGGTGGTACAGAGAGAATTGGTGTGCTTAAGTCATACTGAGGCTAAATGGAGCTTTTAAAATATAAAGTTAGCTATATCATAATTGTAAAAGATGGGTAACCAGGCACAAATTCAGGACAGGAAAAAGGAGAATGACGGCACTCCAGGAATAAAGAAAAAAATATATTTTATTGTGGCAAATTAAGCCATATTAAAATCAAATTGACTGACGTGTTTCGAGTGCCTGGTGTGCACTCTTAGTCATAGTTCCTATGACTAAGTCATAGTTACTATGACTACTTAGTCATAGTTCCTATGACTAAGGCTGGGTTCACACGTACCGGAACTCTTGCGGAAATTACCGCGAGATTTCCAGAATTCCATTCCGCGGGAAAATCGCATTTTAAATTCCCGTGATTTTCCCGCGGAATAACTAGCATTTTGCAAGCGTAATTAGCTTGCAGAATTGCTAGCGTTTTCCAAGCGATCTGTAGCATCGCTTGGAGAACTGATTGACAGGTTGGTCACACTCGTCAAACATAGTGTTTGACGAGTGTGACCAACTTTTTGCTATTGAGGCTGCCTATGCGGCATCAATAGTAAAAGATAGAATGAAAAAAATAATAATAAAAAAAAAATATTATTATTCTCACCTTCCGACGTCCCGCGCAGCCTTCCTGCCTCTCTCCACACTCCCGGTCCCAGTAATCTTTTGCGACAATTACCGCGATGATGTCCGTTCTCGTGGGATCGCGACGTCTCGCGGTCATTCTCGATGACGTCGCGCGAATGCCGTGAGACTTCGCGATCCCGCGAGAATGGACGTCATCGCTCGCAAAGGCTTACTGGGATCGGGAGCATGGAGAGAGGCGGGAAGGCTGTGCGGGACGTCGGAAGGTGAGAATAACAATATTTTTTATTTTAAATTCTTTTTTTTACAGGGATATGGTACCCAAAACCCGGAGGACAGTCTCCTCTCCTCCGGACCATGGGTACCATTCGCAAATGTGCTGCTTACTTTTCGCATGGTGTGCACAGCCATATGCGGAAAGTAAGCAGAACAATGCATTCCTATGGGTGCGGGATCGCCGCGATTGCGCGAAATTAATGAGCATGCTGCGTTTTTTACCGCAAAGCGATTCCGCCGCGGTAAAAACTGCAGCATTAGCACAGCATTGTGGAATCCCATAGGAATGCATGGGATGCTTATTTTTTGCGTTTTCGCGGCAAAAACGTGCAGAAAATACAGCAGCGGAAACGCAAAAAAAAGGTACGTGTGAACGAGGCATAAGAGTGCACACCAGGCACTCGAAACGCGTCAGGAAGCTTGATTTTAATATGGCTTAATTTGCCACAATAAAATATATTTTTTTTCTTTATTCCTGGAGTGCCGTCAATCTCCTTTTTTCCTGATTCCTCTATGCTAACTAGCTTGGACATGCACCCTCCACATGTGAATTGGCTCATCTAATTTGGATTCATCTCATGGCAGCTCCAAGACCTCCCTCCATGCACAAATTCAGGACAGTTAGTCTACTGAAGCAAGTTCAATACTTGCTTCAGTAGACTACTCCACCTGCAGCTGTTAGGTGAACATGGCAGCTGATCAAATCAGCTGTCATATGCCGCAAAATATGCAGGGTCAGCGCCAGAACCACATGAAAGGTGGAGACACAACATATGACATATACATACCATGGATACCTAAGGTCCTGCAATTCCTGCACATGAGAAAAGAGACATAGCGAATCAGAAAAACTATAGTACATTTCTTATTGGAGGTATTTGCTGAGGTTATTATTATTATTACACCTACTACATATTGGGATATGATCTTGGAAATGGGAATACCAATTTAACTCTTAACATGACAGCCACCTCTCTCTAGCTCAATGATTTCTATACAGCAGTTATCTGCTCACCTCCTGACAAAATGGGACATACCAATGGCGCAACCTTTGCAGACGCGCAGTGGTCCAAGAGGTAAGAGGGCCCAATTCCACATCCAATGCAGGTGGAATTGTGCATTATGATGAGTGACTGTATATAATAAGACTAAATAACATGGGAACAGTGATATTAAGCTATGCCAATTTATTTACTTAATGCTAAAGAAAGAAAATAAAACTACTGATTGTAGCAAACAAATATATATTAGTCTATGATAAAAAAAAACAAATCTGTAGATGACACCACATTACACTTAGAGCAACATAATGTTTCCAAAATAGTTTGTACCACTTAGAAAATGCAGATGAATTTAGGCATATTTGCTGTTTTAATAAGTACTTCTACTTTCACAGTCCCAAACACTTGTTCTTGCCCTACTGAATAAAGAAAGAATAATGAAAAATTACAAGAAAAGGGCAAAAGGTGAGGTTAATGTTTGCCCAGAAAAAAAGATGTGCATTAGATGCATCGTCCTTGAGTCATTAGGTAAGGGATGACATTTCCTGGAATTAAGCCATAGCAGGAACTCTGGTTTCAGTTAAAGCTGTCAGCAGATAAACAAATTTCCAGGCAGTTTTAATTTAATTCGTTTAATTTTGGCACAATTTGATTACAATAGAAGATTAGGAATTGCAGAATATTCCATAGACGTTTTAACAAAAGGCAGCATGACCTGAAGACGCAAGAATTATGTAAAGTAATGCAAGAGAGGCTAGTGCATTGTCATTACCCTGATGACCCTGGGCGCAAACAGATGTTTGATCTAAATGATGACATCAAACTAGCAGAGGAGGCAGGATCTCTGTCATAAACTGAGAAAAAAATATCAGTTTAAACATTGGTTAGAATTAGAGATGAGCGAACCTTTTAAGGTTCGGTTTGATTGCTGAATATTTATACGTTTGCCCAACATGTTAGCCGAACAGATCGACGGACATATCCGAACCCCATTAAATTCAATGGGAGGCCAACCTAAACGTATACACAACACTTTGTGGGGTGAGGAAAAGCTTCCCAAACAGCCAAAATTAGGGGTAAACACCTTGAAAACTGGCATCAATTGACCCACAGTAGAAATTTGAAAATGGCACAGCAGCAGTCTGCCATGGGCCATGCATTTACAGCTTTGAATTGAAGTTTCAATGAAGATCTGGTGGTTAAGGGAGCAGTGTAAGCCTTTTTATCTGGGCGCCCTGATAACTCATGCAACGCATCCAAATTTTTTTTTTTCCAGCCACACTCAGATGACACAAACATCAGTTTCATACAGTACTATTGGTAGAAAAATGTAAGGAAAGTAACACAGGTAGTTGACTGACCAATTGACCCACAATACAACCTTTTTTAATGACAAAGAAGCAGTCAGTCATTGGCCATGCATGAGGTATAAGGGTCTGTGCCAGCATCTACGTCTTTGAATTGAAGTTTCAGTGAGGGTCTAGTGATTAAGGGAGAGGTGTAAGCCTTCTTAGCTGGGAGCCCTGATACCTCATGCAACATCTCTGAATTTATTTTTTTTCCAGCCACACTCAGATGGCTCAAATATCAATTTCATTCGAAAACTATTGGTTGAAAGATGTAAGGAAAGTAACACATTTAGCTGACTGAAAGTAAGTACAGGCCTGCCTGTCTGAATGCCCTACTTACTCAGGCAACCCACCAGATGGAGACCCAACTTGGACTCTCCACTTTTCAAAAAATTATTGTCACACGCCACTAAAGTGACATCAATTTCCACAGAGTAGAAACAGTATAATAGGCCTCTGACACACCTTCCACTACAGAAAATCCATCAGATGGAAAACCAACTTTGAGTCTCCGCATTTCAAAAAAATGTTTGTGACATCAGCAACAGCATTTACAGCAGGCACAGAAGCCATAACAAAGGTGTCACAGACTACAATAATGTGAGATCAATGCACGACCCTGAAAATGACACCAAAGATTAGTCTGCTTAGTCTGCGACTGGGGTGCAAGGGTCATTGGAGATCCATGACTTGTTCATTTTGATGAAAGCTAGGTGGTCTACACTTTCAGGGGACAGCTGGATGTGCTTATCTGTCAGAACACCACCAGCAGTGCTGAAGACACGTTCTGAGAGAAAGCTGGCTGTTGGGCATGGCATGAAAAAACCTCCAAGGTGTGACAAGCGAGCTCAGGCCACTCTTTCATTTTTTGAAGACCAAAAAGCAAAAGGGTCCAAATCCCCACTGATGGCATTGATATTGAGCTCCTGATACTCCTGCACCATCCTCTCCAGCTGTTCAAAATGTGTCATACTTGTCCTCTGTCCTGCTTGTGCACAAGCTGGTCTAAAAAAATGTGTTAAATGACTCACAGAAATTGCTTATGCCACTTACACTGCTGCTGCTGCTAATGTTTTTGCAATGACGCCTTAACATTCCCGGGGTTGGACGTCTAGAACTGTGATGCAAAATGAGTGCCTCACTGTTTTCTTGGGGAAAACCAGAAAGTAATAGAAAAAATGAAAAATAAGTGTTCAAAATTAAACCCACACTAGGGTAACCCCTACGAGTCCCTATTAGGTAACTATGCTGTACCCTGCCTGGCTGCGGAGGTTGGCACCCTAAGGGGGGAACGTTGTGGCGCCCCCGCTCACGATGGCTATCCCTGGGGGCCCTGATAAACCCTACAGCCACTGGTGGTCCCTTCTACCCAATGTAAGGGAACCCCTCGTTCTAGACAGAGATCAGACCTGCTCTATAGAGGACCCTGTGTCCCAAAAAGAGAGGTTAAAAACAAATTAGAACACACATGGCAAAAAGTGGCATATTTGAAGTCCCACAGAAAGATACAGGCAAACTTCAAGGCAGACCAGTGGGGTATCTCAGTTCAGATCATGCCTAATTCTTATATACACAATAGGGAGAGGCATCTTTTACAGAAATCGATGTAGAAAGATGCCATCAATAGTCTCCCACTCATGAAAATTTATATGGGAAACGCAGAGCTGCAACAGTGGTACTTATCTGCGTTTTTCGCCACCTGCCATCAATTTATGAATGCCTCAAACAAATTAGAACACATATGGCATCGAGTGGCATATTGAAGTCCCACAAAAAGATACAGACAAACTTCAAGGCAGCCCAGTGGGGTATCTCAGTTCAGATGATGCCTAGTTCTTATATACACAACAAGGAGAGGCATCTTTTACAAAAATCAATATAGAAATAGCTGAAAGATGCCATCAATAGTCTCCCCTTATTGAAAATATATGGGAAACGCAGAGCTGCAACAGCGGTACTTATCTGCGTTTTTCGCCACCTGCCATCAATTTATGAATGCCTCAACGCGTTTCGCCTTCCAGGGCTCATCAGGAGGCCCGATGCTACGATATTTGGTGTCCAATGTAGGTGCACATAGCTTACCGATATTCCATAAGTCTCCACTCTTATAATCTGCCGCGCAGAGCCTAAGCTCCGCCCACTGCAATCCCATTGCCTCTTGCAACACCACCCATATTCTGCTGCCCCAATCGGTTACCAGATCTCTGATGCACCGTCATGCTAACCAATCACGTGTCCTCACACACAGGGTTCCCCATAGCTCCCTTGTCATCCTGGCTTAGATTGGTTTCTGCACCTAGCCTGCATGCAGCGTCACTGCTGACTCACCAATCCCATATCTTTAGACGGAGAGTCTCTCAGCAATCACCGATCACTGCACCTAAGGCATATTATCATCTCTGCACTTTAACCCCATATGTGCAGCAAACGTTCCACAGACCAGGCGTGTATGCCCACATCGCTACATTTAGGAGCTCATGTCTGACGATCTCATTTAATGTGTTATATTGATCGTGATAATTAGCGTTCTGCTTGATATATATATATGTATACAAAACCGCATCATCGCCCACAGCACTGTGAGCAGGCGTCTACAGCTACCCATCTCAATATATGTAAACAACATCTGATGTATATACCTTTTAATATAACCAGGCGTCGATATACAACTACCCCATCAAGTTCAAGATATCTAATCTCCCAAGAAAATCACTGTGAGGCAAAAATATACAGATATCTATCTTCAGATAATCTATGCAATCTACAGATGATCCACACTAAAATAATATGCAACCGCCCCGTCAAAGTAATATAAAGAGGCAGCAAGGGTTCAGATTCAAAAATGCTCCTGAATCATATGGGAATATATGTCTGCGGCAGTAAAGAGGGACTTTCTATATAAACAATATTCCACGCCAATACATGGAGATTCCACTACAACAGGGAACCAATAGAACAAAATCAAGGAGGCTGGTATCCTCTAGAAGAGGAACATATAATTCAATTGTGGCTCATAAGAAACAGGCATATGACAATTGCTCATTCAGCCCTCTCGGTTCGAGTGACTCCATCCTGAATATCCATTCACACTCCCTCCTAAGCATCACCTTATCAATATTTCCTCCTCTTGGGTTTACATGGACTACTTCTACAGCACAGAATTTTATGTCACCCAGATCACCATTATGATGCATCCACATGTGCTTTGCGAGCGGGGTTTCTCTTTTATGTCTGATGTCTCCAAGATGTTCTCCTACTCTTCTTCTAAATTCTCTCCTGGTCTTTCCTATATAATTTTTAGGGCATGAGCATGTAGCCATATAGATGACCCCTGTGGTTTTGCAGTTTGAGAAGCCACGATGAAAAAATATCCTACCAGTGCTCGCACTGCAGAAAGACTTCCCCGGTCTCATATAATTACAAAAACTGCAGTCCCCACATTTAAAAAAACCACATGGTCGCCTATCCAACCAGGTACCACCAGCCAATGGTCTCCTATATTGGCTGTGGACCAACATGTCCCTAATAGATCTACCCTTTCTAAAGGTTATGTTGGGACGCTCGCCAATTATATTCTTCAAATCTGGATCCAACCTGAGGACATCCCAATGCTTAGATAGGACCTTTCTGACCTCCTGATGGTTGACGTCAAATGTCCCAATTACTCTTATTAATTCCGTCGAGTCTTTAATCTCACGTTTCTGCAGCAATTTGGACCTATCTGCTTTTCTTGCAAAATCATATGCAGTGTCTAGAACATGTTGCGGATAACCCTTGTTCTTAAACCGACAGAACATATCCCCAGCTTGCCTCTGGAACAGGTCATTCCTGGAGCAATTCCTCCTCAACCGTAGGAATTGTCCCTTCGGAATACCTCTCTTAAGAGGGACTGGATGGTGGCTCTGCCAATGTAGTAAGCTGTTCGTACTCGTAGGTTTCCGAAATATACTAGTAGAGATGCCTCCCATCCTATCTTTCTGGATTTTAATGTCCAGGAACGGTATTTCCGTTTTCTGAATTTCTGAGGTAAATCTCAAGTTAACACTATTTCGATTCAACTCTCTCACAAATTCTTCAAATTGATCTTTATCCCCTGTCCATACCATGAAGACATCATCTATGAACCTATACCACAGAGCAATCAAGCAGTGCCACCACTTCTCCTCTCCTCCAAAAACGATAGTCTCCTCCCACCAGCCCAGAAACAAATTTGCATACGAAGGGGCACAAGGGCACCCCATCGCGGTGCCCCTGAGCTGGTGGTAGAATTTGCCATCAAAGCAGAATGCATTATGGGTCAATATAAACTGCAGAAGGGAGGTCAGAAAGCTATTGTGCCCTCTACACGCTATGGACCTCTGACTAAGAAAATGTCCCACGCCTTTAATGCCCACATCATGTGGTATGTTACTGTAGAGTGCTTCTATGTCAATGGAGGCCAACCAAGCATTCCCTTCCAGATGAACGCCCTCCAATTTTAGCAGTAAGTCTGAAGTATCCCTCAAATATGACGGCAAACAAACCACAAAGGGACGTAATATCTGGTCAATATACAGGCCACTATTCTGTGTCAGCGAATCCACACCTGATACAATCGGCCTCCCCTTCAGGGGATTCAGGCCCTTATGTATCTTTGGTAAAGCATAAAATGTGGCCACCAAAGGGAACTTAGGAAGAATAAAGTCAAATTCAGTCTTAGAGACCACACCCTCTGCTAAGGCCCCATTAAGGATCAACCGCAGTTCCTCTCTATAAGAGGCCATGGGGTTCTCTTTTAGCACCTCATATGTTGAATTGTCCTGCAGTATAGTATAGCACATTTCACGATATTCAATGTGGTTCAGAATTACCATATTACCCCCTTTATCGGAGGGTTTAACCACTATTTGATCATTTTTCTTTAAGGCCTCAAGTGCTAATCGCTCACTGGCCAACAAATTATCCTTATTTTCCCACTCCGGTCCTACTAATTTCTTCAGGTCCCTCTCCACCAAGCTGGCAAATATATCGATATTTCCCATATCACCTGCAGGCGGCATCCTTTCACTTTTATTTCTCAAGGTAGTAAAGGGGCCCTTCCCAGCAGTGGGAACTCTCTCATTTTCATTCAAAAGTCCAATGAGCGCCTCATATCCTTCAATATCCTCCTCATTGAGGCCCTGTTGTTTGCAGGCCTCTCGACTATTGTGTCTGAAAAACTTTTTCCACTTGAGTTTTCTACAAAACAAATTCAAATCTTTAACCCATTCGAAGCAGTTGAACCTATTCACTGGCACAAAGTTTAGGCCTCTCGAGAGGACACTCAGCTCATCCGTAGTAAGAACGTGCGAGGACAGGTTCACAATCTGACCTTTTATTGGTTGAACCGAGTTCTTAATTGGTAACCCGTTCTCGCACCCTGTTCCAAAAAAGAGGCAGAGGAGACAGTAGGAGTATACGACTGAGCAGAACCAGAACCAGATATCAAATTGGGGCCTGAGAAGGGAGTTAACACTCGTGTACCTCCCCTGTGTGGCCCTCTTCCCTTTCTCATGGATCTGCCTCTCCCACCTTGCCATCTTTGTTTCGACAGCGTATCTCTATACTGATGTGTACCCCCTAATGCCCTCTCCATCCTTTCTGTATCGGAGGTATCGATATCAGATGACGAGGCCTCAGACTGTCTTTCTTTCTGGTAGTTGAACACCTGATTATCACTAAAGTCCCTCAGATCCCTCTGGAACTGAAGATGCTTTCGTTCTTTTAATAGAGCCTGATATCTCTCAACAGAGGTTTGCAATAGCCCCTCCCTTCTATTAAAATCGGGATCCCCTTTAAACTTCAGGACTCGTTCAATCAATTTATTCAACTCCCCAGTGACCCTCTCAAGTACCTTTTTTTCTTCTGCCAACAAAATTTGCATAAATCTAAGGGATGACTCGATGGATTCCTTCGTCCACACACTCATAAACTCAGGTGAGGAAATTCTAGGGGAAGGATTGATGTTTATCCTCAAGCCTCTTGGAATTATCCGATTTTTTATATAATTCTCAAGTGTCCTGAGTTCCCACCAGGATTTCAGAAATTCTTTGTAACCTCCATATAACTCATTGAATAGATTCTTGAGAGCCAAAGGGCCAGTATTGCTCTCAGATGACCCTGCTATGCTAAATGCCTGATTCGCATCTTCCATCCACAGATCTAAATTAATAGGACCTGCAAGGAAACCAGCCATCCCAGATTCGAATATTCACAATATGAAAATTATAATCCTTAAGGGTTCTCAAATCAAACTCATATATAAATCCCTAAAACAATACTTTATTATTTAAAAACCACAGATGTGGTACACACCGAAAAAATGTGACAGTAATAGAAAAAATGAAAAATAAGTGTTCAAAATTAAACCCACACTAGGGTAACCCCTACGAGTCCCTATTAGGTAACTATGCTGTACCCTGCCTGGCTGCGGAGGTTGGCACCCTAAGGGGGGAACGTTGTGGCGCCCCCGCTCACGATGGCTATCCCTGGGGGCCCTGATAAACCCTACAGCCACTGGTGGTCCCTTCTACCCAATGTAAGGGAACCCCTCGTTCTAGACAGAGATCAGACCTGCTCTATAGAGGACCCTGTGTCCCAAAAAGAGAGGTTAAAAACAAATTAGAACACACATGGCAAAAAGTGGCATATTTGAAGTCCCACAGAAAGATACAGGCAAACTTCAAGGCAGACCAGTGGGGTATCTCAGTTCAGATCATGCCTAATTCTTATATACACAATAGGGAGAGGCATCTTTTACAGAAATCGATGTAGAAAGATGCCATCAATAGTCTCCCACTCATGAAAATTTATATGGGAAACGCAGAGCTGCAACAGTGGTACTTATCTGCGTTTTTCGCCACCTGCCATCAATTTATGAATGCCTCAAACAAATTAGAACACATATGGCATCGAGTGGCATATTGAAGTCCCACAAAAAGATACAGACAAACTTCAAGGCAGCCCAGTGGGGTATCTCAGTTCAGATGATGCCTAGTTCTTATATACACAACAAGGAGAGGCATCTTTTACAAAAATCAATATAGAAATAGCTGAAAGATGCCATCAAATATGGGACTTCAAATATGCCACTTTTTGCCATGTGTGTTCTAATTTGTTTTTAACCTCTCTTTTTGGGACACAGGGTCCTCTATAGAGCAGGTCTGATCTCTGTCTAGAACGAGGGGTTCCCTTACATTGGGTAGAAGGGACCACCAGTGGCTGTAGGGTTTATCAGGGCCCCCAGGGATAGCCATCGTGAGCGGGGGCGCCACAACGTTCCCCCCTTAGGGTGCCAACCTCCGCAGCCAGGCAGGGTACAGCATAGTTACCTAATAGGGACTCGTAGGGGTTACCCTAGTGTGGGTTTAATTTTGAACACTTATTTTTCATTTTTTCTATTACTGTCACATTTTTTCGGTGTGTACCACATCTGTGGTTTTTAAATAATAAAGTATTGTTTTAGGGATTTATATATGAGTTTGATTTGAGAACCCTTAAGGATTATAATTTTCATATTGTGAATATTCGAATCTGGGATGGCTGGTTTCCTTGCAGGTCCTATTAATTTAGATCTGTGGATGGAAGATGCGAATCAGGCATTTAGCATAGCAGGGTCATCTGAGAGCAATACTGGCCCTTTGGCTCTCAAGAATCTATTCAATGAGTTATATGGAGGTTACAAAGAATTTCTGAAATCCTGGTGGGAACTCAGGACACTTGAGAATTATATAAAAAATCGGATAATTCCAAGAGGCTTGAGGATAAACATCAATCCTTCCCCTAGAATTTCCTCACCTGAGTTTATGAGTGTGTGGACGAAGGAATCCATCGAGTCATCCCTTAGATTTATGCAAATTTTGTTGGCAGAAGAAAAAAAGGTACTTGAGAGGGTCACTGGGGAGTTGAATAAATTGATTGAACGAGTCCTGAAGTTTAAAGGGGATCCCGATTTTAATAGAAGGGAGGGGCTATTGCAAACCTCTGTTGAGAGATATCAGGCTCTATTAAAAGAACGAAAGCATCTTCAGTTCCAGAGGGATCTGAGGGACTTTAGTGATAATCAGGTGTTCAACTACCAGAAAGAAAGACAGTCTGAGGCCTCGTCATCTGATATCGATACCTCCGATACAGAAAGGACGGAGAGGGCATTAGGGGGTACACATCAGTATAGAGATACGCTGTCGAAACAAAGATGGCAAGGTGGGAGAGGCAGATCCATGAGAAAGGGAAGAGGGCCACACAGGGGAGGTACACGAGTGTTAACTCCCTTCTCAGGCCCCAATTTGATATCTGGTTCTGGTTCTGCTCAGTCGTATACTCCTACTGTCTCCTCTGCCTCTTTTTTGGAACAGGGTGCGAGAACGGGTTACCAATTAAGAACTCGGTTCAACCAATAAAAGGTCAGATTGTGAACCTGTCCTCGCACGTTCTTACTACGGATGAGCTGAGTGTCCTCTCGAGAGGCCTAAACTTTGTGCCAGTGAATAGGTTCAACTGCTTCGAATGGGTTAAAGATTTGAATTTGTTTTGTAGAAAACTCAAGTGGAAAAAGTTTTTCAGACACAATAGTCGAGAGGCCTGCAAACAACAGGGCCTCAATGAGGAGGATATTGAAGGATATGAGGCGCTCATTGGACTTTTGAATGAAAATGAGAGAGTTCCCACTGCTGGGAAGGGCCCCTTTACTACCTTGAGAAATAAAAGTGAAAGGATGCCGCCTGCAGGTGATATGGGAAATATCGATATATTTGCCAGCTTGGTGGAGAGGGACCTGAAGAAATTAGTAGGACCGGAGTGGGAAAATAAGGATAATTTGTTGGCCAGTGAGCGATTAGCACTTGAGGCCTTAAAGAAAAATGATCAAATAGTGGTTAAACCCTCCGATAAAGGGGGTAATATGGTAATTCTGAACCACATTGAATATCGTGAAATGTGCTATACTATACTGCAGGACAATTCAACATATGAGGTGCTAAAAGAGAACCCCATGGCCTCTTATAGAGAGGAACTGCGGTTGATCCTTAATGGGGCCTTAGCAGAGGGTGTGGTCTCTAAGACTGAATTTGACTTTATTCTTCCTAAGTTCCCTTTGGTGGCCACATTTTATGCTTTACCAAAGATACATAAGGGCCTGAATCCCCTGAAGGGGAGGCCGATTGTATCAGGTGTGGATTCGCTGACACAGAATAGTGGCCTGTATATTGACCAGATATTACGTCCCTTTGTGGTTTGTTTGCCGTCATATTTGAGGGATACTTCAGACTTACTGCTAAAATTGGAGGGCGTTCATCTGGAAGGGAATGCTTGGTTGGCCTCCATTGAC
Source organism: Dendrobates tinctorius (assembly GCF_039654945.1). Lineage (NCBI taxonomy): Eukaryota > Metazoa > Chordata > Amphibia > Anura > Dendrobatidae > Dendrobates > Dendrobates tinctorius. Next base: position 53,098,342 of record NW_027361917.1, read on the forward strand.
ATAGAAGCACTCTACAGTAACATACCACATGATGTGGGCATTAAAGGCGTGGGACATTTTCTTAGTCAGAGGTCCATAGCGTGTAGAGGGCACAATAGCTTTCTGACCTCCCTTCTGCAGTTTATATTGACCCATAATGCATTCTGCTTTGATGGCAAATTCTACCACCAGCTCAGGGGCACCGCGATGGGGTGCCCTTGTGCCCCTTCGTATGCAAATTTGTTTCTGGGCTGGTGGGAGGAGACTATCGTTTTTGGAGGAGAGGAGAAGTGGTGGCACTGCTTGATTGCTCTGTGGTATAGGTTCATAGATGATGTCTTCATGGTATGGACAGGGGATAAAGATCAATTTGAAGAATTTGTGAGAGAGTTGAATCGAAATAGTGTTAACTTGAGATTTACCTCAGAAATTCAGAAAACGGAAATACCGTTCCTGGACATTAAAATCCAGAAAGATAGGATGGGAGGCATCTCTACTAGTATATTTCGGAAACCTACGAGTACGAACAGCTTACTACATTGGCAGAGCCACCATCCAGTCCCTCTTAAGAGAGGTATTCCGAAGGGACAATTCCTACGGTTGAGGAGGAATTGCTCCAGGAATGACCTGTTCCAGAGGAAAGCTGGGGATATGTTCTGTCGGTTTAAGAACAAGGGTTATCCGCAACATGTTCTAGACACTGCATATGATTTTGCAAGAAAAGCAGATAGGTCCAAATTGCTGCAGAAACGTGAGATTAAAGACTCGACGGAATTAATAAGAGTAATTGGGACATTTGACGTCAACCATCAGGAGGTCAGAAAGGTCCTATCTAAGCATTGGGATGTCCTCAGGTTGGATCCAGATTTGAAGAATATAATTGGCGAGCGTCCCAACATAACCTTTAGAAAGGGTAGATCTATTAGGGACATGTTGGTCCACAGCCAATATAGGAGACCATTGGCTGGTGGTACCTGGTTGGATAGGCGACCATGTGGTTTTTTTAAATGTGGGGACTGCAGTTTTTGTAATTATATGAGACCGGGGAAGTCTTTCTGCAGTGCGAGCACTGGTAGGATATTTTTTCATCGTGGCTTCTCAAACTGCAAAACCACAGGGGTCATCTATATGGCTACATGCTCATGCCCTAAAAATTATATAGGAAAGACCAGGAGAGAATTTAGAAGAAGAGTAGGAGAACATCTTGGAGACATCAGACATAAAAGAGAAACCCCGCTCGCAAAGCACATGTGGATGCATCATAATGGTGATCTGGGTGACATAAAATTCTGTGCTGTAGAAGTAGTCCATGTAAACCCAAGAGGAGGAAATATTGATAAGGTGATGCTTAGGAGGGAGTGTGAATGGATATTCAGGATGGAGTCACTCGAACCGAGAGGGCTGAATGAGCAATTGTCATATGCCTGTTTCTTATGAGCCACAATTGAATTATATGTTCCTCTTCTAGAGGATACCAGCCTCCTTGATTTTGTTCTATTGGTTCCCTGTTGTAGTGGAATCTCCATGTATTGGCGTGGAATATTGTTTATATAGAAAGTCCCTCTTTACTGCCGCAGACATATATTCCCATATGATTCAGGAGCATTTTTGAATCTGAACCCTTGCTGCCTCTTTATATTACTTTGACGGGGCGGTTGCATATTATTTTAGTGTGGATCATCTGTAGATTGCATAGATTATCTGAAGATAGATATCTGTATATTTTTGCCTCACAGTGATTTTCTTGGGAGATTAGATATCTTGAACTTGATGGGGTAGTTGTATATCAACGCCTGGTTATATTAAAAGGTATATACATCAGATGTTGTTTACATATATTGAGATGGGTAGCTGTAGACGCCTGCTCACAGTGCTGTGGGCGATGATGCGGTTTTGTATACATATATATATATCAAGCAGAACGCTAATTATCATGATCAATATAACACATTAAATGAGATCGTCAGACATGAGCTCCTAAATGTAGCGATGTGGGCATACACGCCTGGTCTGTGGAACGTTTGCTGCACATATGGGGTTAAAGTGCAGAGATGATAATATGCCTTAGGTGCAGTGATCGGTGATTGCTGAGAGACTCTCCGTCTAAAGATATGGGATTGGTGAGTCAGCAGTGACGCTGCATGCAGGCTAGGTGCAGAAACCAATCTAAGCCAGGATGACAAGGGAGCTATGGGGAACCCTGTGTGTGAGGACACGTGATTGGTTAGCATGACGGTGCATCAGAGATCTGGTAACCGATTGGGGCAGCAGAATATGGGTGGTGTTGCAAGAGGCAATGGGATTGCAGTGGGCGGAGCTTAGGCTCTGCGCGGCAGATTATAAGAGTGGAGACTTATGGAATATCGGTAAGCTATGTGCACCTACATTGGACACCAAATATCGTAGCATCGGGCCTCCTGATGAGCCCTGGAAGGCGAAACGCGTTGAGGCATTCATAAATTGATGGCAGGTGGCGAAAAACGCAGATAAGTACCGCTGTTGCAGCTCTGCGTTTCCCATATATTTTCAATAAGGGGAGACTATTGATGGCATCTTTCAGCTATTTCTATATTGATTTTTGTAAAAGATGCCTCTCCTTGTTGTGTATATAAGAACTAGGCATCATCTGAACTGAGATACCCCACTGGGCTGCCTTGAAGTTTGTCTGTATCTTTTTGTGGGACTTCAATATGCCACTCGATGCCATATGTGTTCTAATTTGTTTGAGGCATTCATAAATTGATGGCAGGTGGCGAAAAACGCAGATAAGTACCACTGTTGCAGCTCTGCGTTTCCCATATAAATTTTCATGAGTGGGAGACTATTGATGGCATCTTTCTACATCGATTTCTGTAAAAGATGCCTCTCCCTATTGTGTATATAAGAATTAGGCATGATCTGAACTGAGATACCCCACTGGTCTGCCTTGAAGTTTGCCTGTATCTTTCTGTGGGACTTCAAATATGCCACTTTTTGCCATGTGTGTTCTAATTTGTTTTTAACCTCTCTTTTTGGGACACAGGGTCCTCTATAGAGCAGGTCTGATCTCTGTCTAGAACGAGGGGTTCCCTTACATTGGGTAGAAGGGACCACCAGTGGCTGTAGGGTTTATCAGGGCCCCCAGGGATAGCCATCGTGAGCGGGGGCGCCACAACGTTCCCCCCTTAGGGTGCCAACCTCCGCAGCCAGGCAGGGTACAGCATAGTTACCTAATAGGGACTCGTAGGGGTTACCCTAGTGTGGGTTTAATTTTGAACACTTATTTTTCATTTTTTCTATTACTGTCACATTTTTTCGGTGTGTACCACATCTGTGGTTTTTAAATAATAAAGTATTGTTTTAGGGATTTATATATGAGTTTGATTTGAGAACCCTTAAGGATTATAATTTTCATATTGGAAAACCAGAAAGGAAGCATTTGGTTAAATTTATTCTGGTATCATGGAGCTAACAGAGTGGCCACTCAGTAGTCAGCACTATTTCTAACCCTAAGAATACCGGCATCATGTTGAAGATAGTGCAGAAAGAAGTCGCTCATGTGTCGGGCGCATCCATGAAATCCAAGTCTATGGTGTACTGGTGATGGGATAACGCTCATGGTTCCTTCCTCTGTTCCCTCCCATCAACCACGGACAACAGAGAGTGGATCATTATCCTCTTCCTCTCCTGACTGTTGCGCGTCCATCACTTCCTCTTCTTCATCATCACCCTCCAATTGTTCCTCGGCTCCTGTACCTTCACAAACAGATTGTCTTGTTCCATGAGCCCCCCTCGATCGCTTTAAGCCACCCTCCAATGGCATTTGTCTGTGTGATGACAGTCTTTAAATTGGAAATATGGTTATCCCTTCTACATCCTCCTCTGCTTCCACCTCTTCTTCTTGGACCACATCCTCCTCATGCAGACTATTCAAATTGTCAGTAAAGCATTGGCCCAAGGCTATGCAAAAGGACATACTGCACTGCTGCCCAATCGCTGCAACATGTGCAGAGTTGAATTCCACTGTGTCGGAAAATCACAAATTAAATGGTTAACCGGTAGGCCGAAAGACCTCTGTAGCGATGAAAGTCGATGACCTGCGGGATGCGATCGTTGGAAGCAAGCACACAGTGACCATGCTTTCTGCAGCAGCGTATCCAGGCTGGAATAGTGACTGAGTGGGAGGTCTTTCTGCATAAAAACATGGTGGTTCACCTCAGTCAACACTCCCTTGATAAAGCGCCTGTGGCGGGCGCGAAACGTACGTCGGGGGTCGTTGCATGGGCCTTCACCTCCTCTGCTCCCCGGTAAGCAGCCTGCCTTTACTTGTTTCCACACTTCGGTCATTTGGACCGCTGGGCGGGTCGTCTCCCGGGTTCTCTCTGGCACAATTGCGCAGTTTTGATATGCTGATAAATATGTTATTAACTATTTAAGAATCCTTTCACATGTCATTGATTCATTTATGTTCAGTGTCCATTGGACTTGCACATTGACCCCTCTGGATGGGTTTTTTTTTTTTTTTGGCGCTCTAGACATGTACAACTATGTACAATACACATTTAATTGAGTATGCCATATTTGACTATCTTTTACCATTAGACATATGTCTGTTATGTGCAATGCCCATGGGCTGACTGAACGTTGTGCCATGTAGATTTCGAGCACTGGTATCATTTTATTTACCCTGTCCTTGTCTGTCCTGATTGTTGTATCATTGGGGCTTATCCCCCCTATTTTAGTCAACTTGTATACTTGTCAGCACTTGATGTGAGTACTAATAAAATTTATACTTTTGCATATATTTTGGATCCGTTACTCCGTTTTCTCCTTTTTAAGATTGTTGGAATATATGTCTGATTAAGGAAGGGGTTGAGAGCACAGGTGGAGGCCCAAGAGGAGGTGGAGGAGTCAGAAGCAGTGGAGGAACTGTTAGAAGCAGAGGTCTGTCCCACAAGCCTTGGGGATTCAAAAACATGAGGAGCAGTCCCTTGACCACCAGAGTCACCCTGTGCCCAGTCAGCAAGATGTAATTCCCCTGCCCATGTTTGCTCATTCTGATGTCAGTGGTGAAATGCACCCTGGCAGACATAGATTTTTTCAGGGAATGGTGATGTTCTCTGCAACATGCTGGTGTAGCGCAGGCACAGCTTTCTTAAAGAAGTAATGGAGTCTGAGCAACTTGTACTATTGGACTGAAATGGCCATAAACTTTCGGCAAGACAGCATTTTCGTGGCCAACAGATTGGAGATGTTGGAGTTCAAGCTTTTAACTTTGGCATGTATAGCACCACTGTGGGACCAAGGGCTGGCTGCTGAATTGAGAGAGGGTAGAGTACGGACAGGACAAACTGCTGGACTGTGAGCTATAAAAAGATTTTGATGAACATCATAGGTGGTCAGCAAGTAATTATAGATATGTCTCTATGTAAAGATATCAAATAACACCACCATATTTTGGACACAATCTGGACAAATGCATAGAAGAACTATTAACATTAGAAAACCAAGCACTCACAAAGTCCCAAAAGATATAACATTAACTTTATTATACATATGCAAAAATCACATAGACAGACGGACTTACAAGGCTAAAATAGATGGTAACTGATGACACCAGAATCATAAAATTGTGTGCCAAAGGCGGGAGTGTCCATAGGAGACACAGTGTCCACAGTACATAATCAAAGAATAGAGCACTACAAAAAGCACTACATAGTAAGGTTAAACTGAAACATCAGTATCTATCATGCGTCCATGTAATAAGTGCAAAGTAGTAACATATAGGTATTACCTTAAATAGAGTGGACCGCTCTCCCAGGACAGACCCACCCACCCCGACGCGCATTTCGGCAGTGCCTTTCTCAAGGGTCATATGGCAGGAACTGGGTGCTCAGTTTATATATTACCATTCCGGAAATTAAGTGCGGCGCATGCCGCCATGGATACCACTATGCCCGCCGGGCCGCGTACAGACGGGCAGCCGAGCACCAGAAACACGTGGGGTCCGACGTGACCTGGAAGTTAACGCACCGCTGAACCTCATTGCGGCGAACAAGAAGGGACCATAGTGCATGCTCCCCACAAATAACACAGGTCAACGAAAAAAAAATTTTTTTCTGGTGTCCAAAATATTTTAATGAATTTGGGGTATTTTTGGGGTGCTGATTCTGAATATGTCATCAGTTTTGCCAGATTGGCTCAAGTTTTTGAGATTTTTGGTATCTTATTTATAGCACTTGTTGGTAAATGCGACGCATCATCTCATTAATTTCTTTGGATTAGTACTTGAACTGAGCAGTTCTCAATATAGTTTTGTGTTAATTAGTGTTCTAAAAGTTTGTTCATAGCTTGATTTTTGCACTAACTTTATGTTGTTGTCTGTTTTCCAGTGAAAAGCATGAACTCATCATGAAGAAGTTGTCTTAACGATCCAGACTCATTCTGTTACATTTGTGGTGAATATACACTGCCAAAACATAGAAGAAACATAACACACTTCGTAAAAAAAGTGTATTTTGCCTATTTTGGGGTTATGCTTGGGGACCAAGACAAGTTTTGGGCACCACACATAGTGTGCAAAGCATGTATCGAATTATTACGAAAATGGAGCAAAGGACAAAGAAAAAGCTTCAAATTTGGTGTTCCAATGGTGTGGAGAGAGCCAAAAAATCATCATGATGACTGTTATTTCTGTGCAGTGCAAGTGCAAGGATTCAATAAGCATAAGAAACGAAAATGGGAGTAACATGGAATCTGCAAGAAGGCCTGTCCCTCATTGTGAAGATGTGCCTGTACCTGTGTTTACCATAAATAACAGTCATCATGATGATTTTTTGGCTCTCTCCACACCATTGGAACACCAAATTTGAAGCTTTTTCTTTGTCCTTTGCTCCATTTTCGTAATAATTCGATACATGCTTTGCACACTATGTGTGGTGCCCAAAACTTGTCTTGGTCCCCAAGCATAACCCCAAAATAGGCAAAATACACTTTTTTTACGAAGTCTGTTATGTTTCTTCTATGTTTTGGCAGTGTGTATTCACCACAAATGTAACAGAATGAGTCTGGATCGTTAAGACAACTTCTTCTTGATGAGTTCATGCTTTTCACTGGAAAACAGACAACAACATAAAGTTAGTGCAAAAATCAAGCTATGAACAAACTTTTAGAACACTAATTAACACAAAACTATATTGAGAACTGCTCAGTTCAAGTACTAATCCAAAGAAATTAATGAGATGATGCGTCGCATTTACCAACAAGTGCTATAAATAAGATACCAAAAATCTCAAAAACTTGAGCCAATCTGGCAAAACTGATGACATATTCAGAATCAGCACCCCAAAAATACCCTAAATTCGATGAAATATCTTTGGCACCAAAAATGCTGTTGACCAGTGATAGACAACAAGGGAATCATATTGACTAAGGGCAAACTATGGGCATAAAGACGTATCCAAAAAAGCTAAATTATATAAAACCTGAATGGACAGATAATACATAATACAGAATACATAAATGTTAGTGCAGCAATTTGATTATCTACACTTACATGTAATAGCAGCAGAGTTTGTATAAAGGTATAATATCAGTATATATACGCTGTGACGTAGCACTGTCATCTAAGTAGGGGATTCTCGCTAGGCAGCGAACAAATCACATCCAGCACAGGTTTTCCAACAAAACATAGCAGCCCATGCAGTTTATTATGCAACATAAACCATCACAGCAACAGACAGTTCATTTCAGCAGCATAGCGTCCATTACAGAGTTTCCCTCTGTTAGCAATGTCCAGCATGCACAGGCTCTTCAGCCTCATCATTATCTCACCCACGTCAGGGTTTCCTCATGGCTGTTGCTCCACGCTGCAGACATCCACTCTCTCCTCTGGGACTCTCAGACGCTTGCAGCCATTACACACAGCCACTCCACAGGCTGTTAGCCAGGAGACAACTCTCCTCACGGGACCTTCCACTCTGGACCAACCAAGTCCCTGCATTCACCCCTTGTGACTCACCCCGGCCACATTATATCATTCATAGCCACACCCACTGGGTCACATGACTCTGACCTCATCACAGGTCCTTCAGGCATTTTCACACTCTTTACAACCGTGCGATAAAAAAAAACCCCTGGGTGGGTTTGTAGGTAACCAGGCCCCCCCAACTCTCTAGTTACCTGGAGACTTCTCCCTCACATATTAACGCAGCACCTCAGCAATGTCCTTGCTGATCACACATACATAAGTCTCCATCTCAAAGCCACCCATTTTGAGATACATAACGGCCACTCAACACTCTGCCATTCATCCCTTCTCCTGGGACCTCCACACAGCACCGCTTAGCGGACACAGTGGTTACTACACCACATACCTCCCCCTCTGTTCAAACTTGTGGGTTGAACACACAACATTACATCAGGCTCTCGAGACCGGGCACTCATTACACCTTGCCCCACAGGTCGAGAGAACCTTTTCCATCTGTCATACGGCCTCCTCTCTACGTTCGGCCTCCCCCGCCCCCAGCGGTCAGAATATGGGTCCTGCTCTTTGACCCTCCAGTTACAGTCTGTCTGCATCATCAGACCCTGTCTAGTCACCACCTTCGTCTCTCTATTTGTTCCGTTCCCCGACCAGCTCCCCCGGTTGGTACGGTCATCCGTCTTACTTGAGTCTACTGTCTGGCCTGAGTCTGACCCACTCAGCGTCTCAAAGGAACTAATGTCTCTCTGCCTCGTACGGCCCGTCGAACTGCCACTCACTGACATTCTTCGGCGACCTGCCCTGTCACTTCTTGGTGGAACCCTACGGGTCCTTACATCTTGTGGGTTGGAGGCGGCAGCCACCTGGTATTCCGTACTTCTTCATTAATTCGCCGACGGTTCAGCCTCAACTGCTCAATTTCTTGCAGGTACCCCACTCGATACTCCACAAGCATTCAAAAGTCTCTCAGGCTCTCCATGGAACCAACCACCATGATGGGAATCCTACCCACTTCACTGGATATCCGGTTTCATCAGGAAGGATTCTCACCCTCACCACACCGGAGATATTCACAAGGTCTTGCATTACCTTCCCAGATCTTCCAATGATTCTTCCAATCAGAACTTTGGGTACCGGAACCACATCTTTCCGCAAACCCAGCCGATCCATAGCCTCCCTTGCTTACTCTAGGCATCGTGCAGCCTTCACATTACTCCGCTTGACCATCTGTTTGGCGTGGAGACATTGTAGATGCATCTCCTTCAGGACAGCTACTCGGTTTGATGTATCTTCTCTGGCTGATACTATCACCAATTGCCGAGTCTCAGGTGCCCAGTGCACCTTACACGCTTTGACCGCCTCTTTGAAAGCCTCATGCACACCTTCCTCAGCACAGGCCTCTTGCATGTCTTCTGGTACATCTATCGCCGACTGGAAGGTCGTGGCCTTGCTCTCTTCCTGGACCGAAGGCTCTAGCTTTACCACGGACACTTACCTCACTACCGTTGACCCGGGTGACTGTCTTCTTCAGTTCTTTGCTCACCAACTTCAGGAGATCTCATCTCTTCACTACCCTCTGTCAAGATGGGTACCGGCAGTTCCATCTTGTTATCACTCGGACCCGGCCGCTCTACATCTCCGTCCAAGCTTTTCTCCCACAGAAGACCTTTTACTACTCCTCTGAGTTCTTCCATCTCTTCCCTAATGGTCTTGTTCACAATTTGCCACATTGACAGGTGACCTCTGAGCTCCAAGACTTCTTTCTCAAGCCCTTCCACATCCTCTCTTAAGGTGTTGGTCTCGCTGTGCCACATTGACAGGTGACCTCTGAGCTTCAGGACTTCTTCCTCGAGCTCCTCCACTCTGTGCTTGGCCGTTTGTCTCATCACTCTTTGCGTTTGAGATGTTCCTTCACTGTCTCCTTTATTAACTGTATCTCCTGCTCTTGTTCTCTTTTGGCCAGCATGTGTTGCACCATTTCTTTAATTATATTGTCAAAGGGTACCCCTGGGTTAGTCCGGGCAGTCAAGCCCCCATTACCCTCTGACCATGTTTCTACTTCCGTTATCTTCTCGATCAGGTTACCATCAGTCCTGTCACGAGTTTCAGTCAGCACAGCACTAGATTCTGTCCTAGTCGTGGCTACTGGCAACAACACGTCACAGTCACACCACACCGCACGGTGAACTCCCAAGGCACTCTCTATCCGTGTGTCAGCTCTGCTCTTTTTGTTTACCACACCCTTCTCATTCATACTGTGGTACCCTTCACGTGACGCCAGGTCGGTAAATTCGTCCGACGCCATTCTTTCTCCGGTCGCCCCTACGTCTGGCCTGTTTACCTTAGGGGGCGTCACTGTCTCAGTGTCTGCTGGCCCCACAGTCGAAATGTTTCCATCGTCACGCACGCACCACCTTTGGTCCCCTCAAACATTACTCTGTCTACTGCATAGTTCACCGTGACCCCGTGTTTACAGCGAATCCTGACATTTTTCTCGGTCAAAGAGAAAACGAGAGGAGTTCCTGTCAGAGTCACCTGACTCTCTGAGTCCAGCCGACCAGAGGCTCCTTCCCGGTGCAGCATCACAGTACACACCTGTGGCCCGTCATTATCCGGAAAATCCATGCCGCACTCCTCAAAACTCATACAGACACACTGCGGTACTCCAGACATACCCACTGAGTCAACCAGTGCTGCCATTTCCCGAACCACCCCAATTTGGGTCACCACCCCCTCCTGGAACTCCACCCCTTTTTGGGTTACCACCCCAATTTGGAATTTGGGTCACTGCCCCCCTCTGGGACTCCACTTCTTTTTGGGTTACCACCCCACTTTGGGTCAACGCCCCCTTCTGGGACTCCACCCCCTTTTGGGCTACCACCCTGATTTGGGCCACCGCCCCCTTTCGGGATTTCCCCATGTCTGTTATACCGGTCAGTGTTTCCTCATGGCTGTTGCTCCACGCTGCAGACATCCACTCTCTCCTCTGGGACTCTCAGACGCTGGCAGCCATTACACACAGCCACTCCATAGGCTGTTAGCCAGGAGACAACTCTCCTCACGGGACCTTCCACTCTGGACCAACCATGTCCCTGCATTCACCCCTTGTGACTCACCCCGGCCACATTATATCGCTCATAGTCACGCCCACTGGGTCACATGACTCCGACCTCATCACAGGTCCTTCAGTCATTTTCACACTCTTTACAACCGTGCTTTAAACACACCCTCTGGGTGTGTTTGTAGGTAACCAGGCCCCCCCAACTCTCTAGTTACCTGGAGACTTCTCCCTCACATATTAACGCAGCACCTCAGCAATGTCCTTGCTGACCACACATACATAAGTCTCCATCTCAAAGCCACCCACTTTGAGATACATAATGGCCACTCAGCACTCATTCATCCCTTCTGCTGGGACCTCCACACTGCGCCCCCTAGCGGACACAGTGGTTGCTACACCACAACGCATACAGGGGGTACAATATAAGAGTATATATATGTGTATAAGTACAGTGAATAAAGAGCTTAGCAATATATAGAAACAAACATACACACATATATATATATATATACACTCACTGGCCACTTTATTAGGTACACCATGCTAGTAACGGGTTGGACCCCCTTTTGCCTTCAGAACTGCCTCAATTCTTCGTGGCAGAGATTCAACAAGGTGCTGGAAGCATTCCTCAGAGATTTTGGACCATATTGACATGATGGCATCACACAGTTGGCGCAGATTTGTCGGCTGCACATCCCTGATGCGAATCTCCCGTTCCACCACATCCCAAAGATGCTCTATTGGATTGAGATCTGGTGACTGAGGAGGCCATTTGAGTACAGTGAACTCATTGTCATGTTCAAGAAACCAATCTGAGATGATTCGAGCTTTATGACATGGCGCATTATCCTGCTGAAAGTAGCCATCAGATGTTGGGTACATTGTGGTCATAAAGGGATGGACATGGTCAGCAACAATACTCAGGTAGGCTGTGGCGTTGCAACGATGCTCAATTGGTACCAAGGGGCCCAAAGAGTGCCAAGAAAAAATTCCCCACACCATGACACCACCACCACCAGCCTGAACCGTTGATACAAGGCAGGATGGATCCATGCTTTCATGTTGTTTACGCCAAATTCTGACCCTGCCATCCGAATGTCGCAGCAGAAATCGAGACTCATCAGACCAGGCAACGTTTTTCCAATCTTCTACTGTCCAATTTCGATGAGCTTGTGCAAATTGTAGCCTCAGTTTCCTGTTCTTAGCTGAGAGGAGTGGTACCCGGTGTGGTCTTCTGCTGCTGTAGCCCATCTGCCTCAAAGTTCGACGCACTGTGCGTTCAGAGATGCTCTTCTGCCTACCTTGGTTGTAACGGGTGGCAATTTGAGTCACTGTTGCCTTTCTATCAGCTCGAACCAGTCTGCCCATTCTCCTCTGACCTCTGGCATCAACAAGGCATTTCCGGCCACAGAACTGCCGCTCACTGGATTTTTTTTCTTTTTCGGACCATTCTCTGTAAACCCTAGAGATGGTTGTGCGTGAAAATCCCAGTAGATCAGCAGTTTCTGAAATACTCAGACCAGCCCTTCTGGCACCAACAATCATGCCACGTTCAAAGGCACTCAAATCACCTTTCTTCCCCATACTGATGCTCGGTTTGAACTGCAGGAGATTGTCTTGACCATGTCTACATGCCTAAATGCACTGAGTTGCCGCCATGTGATTGGCTGATTAGAAATTAAGTCTTAACACACAGTTGGACAGGTGTACCTAATAAAGTGGCCAGTGAGTGTATATATATATATACATACTATATATATATATATATATATATATACTAGCTGAAGAGCTCGGCGCTGCCCGGGCATAGCAACTAATTACGGTTAGTTATAACAAATTATACAAATTATAATGATTATATCTGTGTATATAAAGCTGAGTGTAGAGCCCTGCCCACTCCACATAGCCACATTCACTATAATAACCAACATCATCCGGTCAGCCAGAGCCACCGGACTACTACCCCTTATATCCCACATCGTCCCGTCAGCCAGAGCCACCGGACTACTACCCCTAATATTCCACATTATCCCATCAGAGCCACCGGACTACTCCCCCTAATATCCCACATCATCCCATCAGCCAGGGCCACCAGACAACTACCACTAATATCCCACATCTTCCCGTCACAGACGCCGGACTACTCCACCTTATATCCCACATCATCCCGTCAGTCAGAGCCACCGGACTACTACCACTAATATCGCACATTATCCCATCAGCCAGAGCCACTGAACTACTACCACTAATATCCCACATCATCCCGTCAGCCGGAGCCACCGGACTACTCCCCCTAATATCCAACATCATCCCGTCAGCCAAAGCTACCGGACTACTACCACTAATATCCCACATCATCCCGTCAGCCTGGGGTCAGAACCAGAGCGCTGAGTGGATTTGTCCTAACTTCCATACCAATGATCCCTTTAATAGAAGCCTGGGGTGAGAATCAGAGCGCTGAGGGATTTACCCTAACTTCCATACCGGAGATCCCTTTAAGAGAGGCCTGGGGTCAGTACCAAAGCGCAGAGTGGATTTGCCCTCACTTCCTTACCGGGGATCCCTTTAAGAGAGACTGGGATCAGAACCAGAGCACTGAGTGGATTTGCAGTGACTTGCATACCAATGATCCCTTTAATAGAACCCTGGTGTCAGAATCAGAGTGTTGAGAGATTTGCCCTAACTTCCATACAGGAGATTCCTTTAAGAGAGCCTGGGGTGAGAACCAACATGCTGGATGGATTTGCCCTGACTTCCATACCGGAGATCCCTTTAAGAAAGGCCTGGGGTCAGCACCAAAGCGCAGAGTGGATTTGCCCTAACTTCCATACCAATGATCCCTTTAAGAGACCCTGGGGTCAGAACCACAGAACTGAGTGGAACGGTCCTAACTTCCATACCAGGAATCCCTTTAAGAGAGGCCTGAGGTCAGAACCAAAGCGCTGAATGGATTTGCCCTGACTTCCATACCAGAGATCCCTTTAAGAAAGGCCTGTGGTCAGTACCAAAGCGCAGAGTGGATTTTCCCTAACTTCCATACCAATGATCCCTTTAAGAGACCATGGGGCCAGAACCACAGAGCTGAGTGGAACGGTCCTAACTTCCATACCAGGGATCACTTTAAGAGAGGCCTGGGGTTAAAACCAAAGCCCTGGATGGATTTGCTCTGACTTCCATACCAATGATCCCTTTAAGAGGGAAGATGTGCCTACGGGATGGAGGATGTGTGATGTGGATGTGGGCAGGGAGGGGAGATTAATTTCTGTCATGTGCTCTCTGCTCCTTTCAGGGGGGCAGACAATGGCTGGGATCTTATGTTCCCGAAGATGCTAGATTTTCCCACCATGTCAGTGTCTGCGGAGGTGTTGTCAAGTGGGAAAACTTGCTCATAGCAACCAATCACAGCTCAGCTACTTTTAACCAGCTTTGGTGAAATGAGAGATGCTTAGTGATTGGTTGCAAGGAAACTGTTGCTCATAGCAACCAATCACAGCTCAGCTTCTTTTGAACAGCTCTGGTTAAATGAAAGATGCTTCGTGATTGGTTGATGATGCACACACACATACATACAAACATTCACTTTTATATATAGAGATATATACTGTATATATAGATAAATCAATTAACCCCTTCACGACCCATGACGCCTACATAGGCATGTGCATGCAAAATGTAATTGCATATGAACACATGACCTTTACACAGAGAAAACCAAAAGCAAAACACAAAACAAATATCCTGGAATAAAAAAGTAAAAAAAAATATATTGCAAAAATTGCATGAAGGTAGTAATAATAGTAATAATAAGGGTATTTAGTTAACATAATTTTGATCAAAATAATGTAGAAGCCATCCCGCCACGTCACGGCAACCCTTGTGGGACAGTTCTAACTCTTGTATTTAAAACCTTTCCACTTGTCAAGTGACGTAAATCCATCCTGTCTGGCCTATACTATTACTGGTGGTTCAGTCCCTCTGTCCTTGTTCACATTTACGTCACTTGACAAGTGGAAAGGTTTTAAATACAAGAGTTAGGACTGTCCCACAAGGGTTGCCGTGACGTGGCGGGATGGCTTCTACATTATTTTGATCAAAATTATGTTAACTAAATAACCTTATTATTACTATTATTACTACCTTCATGCAATTTTTGCAATATATTTTTTTTTTACTTTTTTATTCCAGGATATTTGTTTTGTGTTTTGCTTTTGGTTTTCTCTGTGTAAAGGTCATGTGTTCATATGCAATTACATTTTGCATGCACATTAATTTACTTTTTCTGCTCAGACCCAGTTTCTCAAACACGACATGGTGTCCGCTAACGATTGGAGCTAATTTTCTATTCAAAAAGTCAAATGGCGCTCCTTCCCTTCTGAGCCCTGCCGTGCGCCCAAAAAGTGGTTCCCCCCACATATGGGGTGACAGCGTACTCAGGATAAACTGAACATCAACTTTAGGGGTCCAATTTATCCTGTTACCATTGTGAAAATAAAAAATAGCGGGCTAAAAAATCATTTTTGAGGAAAAAAAATGATTTTTTATTTTCATGGCTCTGCGTTTATAAACTTCTGTGAAGCACTTGGGGGTTCAAAGTGCTCACTACACATCTAGATAAGCTCCTTGGGGGGTCTAGTTTCCAAAATGGGGTCACTTGTGGGGGGTTTCTACTGTTTAGGCACATCAGGGGCTCTGCAAACGCAACATGATGTCCCATCAGTCTGCATTCCAAAATCGCGCTCCTTCCCTTCTGAGCTCTCCCATGCGCCCAAACAGTGGTTTCCCCTGACATATGGGGTATCGGTGTACTCAGGACAAATTACACAACAACTTTTGTGGTCCAATTTCTCCTGTTAGCCTTGTGAAAATAAAAAATAGCGGGCTAAAAAAATCATTTTTGAGGAAAAAAAATTATTTTTTTATTTTCACTGCTCTGCGTCATAAACTTCTGTGAAGCACTTGGAGGTTCAAAGTCCTCACCACACATCTAGATAAGTTCCTTGGGTGGTCTAGTTTCCAAAATGGGGTCACTTGTGGGGGAGCTCCAATGTTTAGGCACACAGGGGCTCTCCAAACACGACATGGTGTCCACTAACGATTGGAGCTAATTTTCCATTCAAAAAGTCAAATAGTGCTCCTTCCCTTCGGGACCCTGCCGTGTGCCCAAACAGTGGTTTATGACCACATATGAGGTATCAGTGCACTCAGGAGAAATCGTCCAAGACATTTTAGGATCCATTTTATCCCATTGCCCATGTGAAAATGAAAAAACTGAGGCTAAAAGAAAATTTTTGTGAAAAAAAGTCCTTTTTTTTTACGGATCAATTTGTGAAGCACCTGGCGGTTCAAAGTGCTCACTATGCAACTAAATTAGTTCCTTGGAGGGTCTAGTTTCCAAAATGGGGTCACTTGTGGGGGAGCTCCAATGTTTAGGCGCACAGGAACTCTCCAAACGCAACATGGCAACCGCTAAATATTCCAGCACATTTTCCATTCTAAAAGTCAAATGGCGCTCCTTCCCTTCTGAGCCCTGCCGTGCGCCCAAACAGTGGTTTATGACCACATATGAGGTATCGGTGTACTCAGGAGAAATTGCCCAACAAATTTTAGGATCCATTTTATCCTGTTGCCCTTGTGAAAAATGAAAAAATTGATGCTAAAAGAAAATTTTTATTGGAAAAATTAAAATGTTCATTTTTTTCCTTCCACATTGCTTTAGTTGCTGCGAAGCACCTGAAGGGTTAATAATCTTCTTGAATGTAGTTTTGAGTAGCTTGAGGGGTGCAGTTTTTAGAATGGTGTCACTTTTGGGTATTTTCTGCCATATAGACCCCTCAAAGTGACTTCAAATGTGAGGTGGTCCCTAAAAAAAATGGTTTTATAAATTTTGTTGTAAAAATGAGAAATCTCTGGTCAACTTTTAACCCTTATAACTTCCCAACAAAAAAAAATTTTGTTTCCAAAATTGTGCTGATGTAAAGTAGACATGTGGGAAATGTTATTTATTAACTATTTTGTGTCACATAACTCTCTGGTTTAACGGATTAAAAATTCAAAATGTGAAAATTGCGAAATTTTCATAATTTTCACCAAATTTCCGTTTTTTTCACAAATAAATGCAAACATTATTGACCTAAGTTTACCACTAACATGAAGCCAAATATGTCACGAAATAACAATCAGAATCGCTAGGATCTGTTGAAGCGTTCCTGAGTTATTACCTCATAAAGGAACACTGGTCAATATTGCCAAAAATGGCCAGGTCATTAAGGTCAAAATAGGCTGGGTCATGAAGAGGTTAACAACAATGTTATTATCACATGCCCAGATCATGTAAATGATATAGTTCATCAATGTAGGTAATATATATTATTCCCATATGGGTAAACTCCCCGATTTTACAAAAATATATATATGTATATATAGCATACTCCATATTAAATTAATTCAATCCCACACTTATACTATATATTCATTTATATAACTATACATATCTCTCATTCTATTTCCACCCCCTTATATGTATACAGAGATATAAAAATCAGATATGTCATCCGCTGCAACAAGATAAAAAAGTCCAGGTGAAGAATGACTCCCCAAATTCTCATAACACGTAGATGCAAAAGTAGAGCACCTAAACATAAAAGAAAACCAAATTAAAACCAAATTTAAAAACAAAAGTTGCAGGAGTGCATCATTACACAACTTGTTGATGACTACAAAAATGGGTTAAAGCTGTTATTTTCGTTGAGCCCCAAGGGATGGATGGTATTGAGGGTCCAAATCCAACGTTTTTCTACCTGACTAAGGCGTTTGAATAAATTGCCTCCTCTGATGTTGATGTCTAAGACATCAATGCCCCGCATTCTAAGCAGAGTGCTGTCAAATTGATGGAAAGACTTAAAATGTTTCGGGATAGTTTTAAGCATGGCTGTGTCCACATTGGTTGCAGCTGCCTGGATCCCCAGGACATGCTCCCTGATCCAAACCTTTGTCTTGTTGTCATCCCAATGTAGATGAGCCCACATGGGCATGTCGCAAAATATATAACATATCTGGTGGTACAGGTTATCCGTTTCTTGATTTTATAGCTCCTTGTACCATCAGAACTAGTAAAGACGATACACCTATCTTCATTGGGACATGCAACACACCGACCGCATGGGACACAGCCACCCCCAATTTGGACCGTGTCCAAAAATGTTTTTGGTCCTTGTGCTGTATAATGACTTTTCGTCAGATAGTCTCGTAGATTTCTGCACGCCTGAATGTAATTAGTAGTCTTTTTGGGAGAAACTTCCCAATAATCGGGTCCACTTGAAGATGGGCCATGCCTTAACTAGTGCAGCTCTCACCCTATCAGAATACGGGTGGAAGGTCGTAATGAATCTAAGTTGACCCTCACCACTAGATTCCTTGATACCTCGTTGTATATACAGCAGACGATAGCGTATAGAGTGCTTAGCTCTCTTTATAATCCGTCTGCTGTATCCACTTTCGAGGAACCATGTCTTTAATTCCTCCACCCACCTCTCAAAATCAATGCCATTAGAACATGTGGCGCAGACCGAGGAAGTGTCCCACGGGTATAGACGAGACCATATATCGAGGATAACAGGAGGAGGCATGTAACAATGTGTTTGTGGCAGTTGCCTTTCAAAAAATATCCATATGTATATTAATACTGTGGTCTTTACTGATGGTAACATCCAAAAAATTGATCTTTGTCACATCCCACTCACAAGGTCATTACTGTTGAGACACCCTATAAATTGTGTAAGTCGATGGCCGTGCCCTGCCAGACAAACAGAATGTCGTCAATATACCGAGTCTAAAAGGGGTCATGGTCTATCGACAACAGCTGATCAGACAGGAAGAGGTCCCTCTCCCACAGCCCCAGAAACAGATTGGCATAGGCAAGCGCAAAGACCGCCCCCATGGCTGTCCCCTGGAGCTATAGATAGTAGGACCCCTTGAATGTGAAAAAATTATGGGTGAGGGTGAACTCTAATAGTTCCAGCAGGAGTGCAGGAGCCCACTAAGGCCAATAGATAATGTTGAAATTTCCAGAAAAAAAAGTAACCCCAGCAATACCATCCTTATGCTTGATGTTAATATAAAGAGACTCCACATCTGCTGAAACCAACAGAGATTCACCCTCCAGGCATAGGCCATCAACCTTACACAAAAGTTGAGCTGCAGGCAGAGATTTTATGATGGATTGAGAAAGATGTGTTGTGGTAGGTGACACAAAAACAGCAGGCATGTCAACTTCCATTAAAGCTGACGGGCTCACACTCACCCCAACTGTAGGGGATATACAAGTGGATTTGCTGCGGCCGGAGACCTTTGTGATAAGACTTGGGATGGTGACGGAGGAGGAAGCAGCAGATGTGGTTGATAAGGCAGCCGGTGGTTGTCGAGTCTCATTAGTGAGCATTTTAGCACAGCAAAATTGCCAGACTAATACATGTTGATTGCGCAATTGTTTTTGTTCATGCATTTGGTTGTCAAACTGTTGTAATTTTTGCCAATACTGAGTTTGTTTTTGCAAATTTGGCAGATAACATGAGTTGGTTCATCTGCAGTTTCAAAAATGGCTCAGGCTAGGCAACCCTTGCCATCCCTTCGAACTGTACACTCACAACCGATGCTGGCCACAGCCAGAGTTGGGGCTGAGAATGCAGTGCTTGCATCACTTTGTGTCTGTGTGGAAAGCCTTAATGTAACCTCATTGTCTTTTTCCACCTCCACATTCTCTGCTGAGCTACTCAGCTGCATACCTCTGGGTTCACACCAAGTGGGATCTACAACCCCATTGTTATCCTCTCTGTTCTCACAGTACTCACCCTGAGAGTCACCTTCCTCCTCTTCCTGCCCTGACACCACAGAACAGTTCACGTGCACCTTTGGTGTCTTCTGAGTTTCATCAGGATCACCTCCACACCCGGTGGTTAAATTCTGTTGATGAGGGTCTGGATTCTGGCCCCAGATCCAACATGAAAACATTTTGGGCATCGGTGCAGATGCTTTCCTCCTCTGGAGTCTGTGAATCCTTGGAGCGGATATCTGATGCCCATGGAATAGGATGTGTGAACAGCTCTGCAGAATGGCTCATCTGTTCACCAATGTCAGTTGGGCGTTTGGAAATTTGTGATGCCATGGGAAACGAGGGTGATTGAGGAGCCACCTCTGAGGAATGTACTGTGTGTGATGTTAAGGTAGAATAAGAGGAGGAAAGGCTACTTGATGCAGCACTTGACATCCACTGGAGCACATGCTCTTTCTGCTACACATCTACAAGGTGTCGTATACAAAGAGAATTGTAGTAAAAAAGATTCACAAAAGAAAAAGTAAAATAAAATGCTTTTATTAACCTCATAAGTATGAGACACCAAAACACATTGATAAGAACAAGGTCACAATAATACAAAGCTCTATTTGAAAAGGAATTCAGGTGCAGAGAAAACACACAAGCAGCAGCACGGTACAACCAGGCAATAATCTTTAAATCGAAATGTCGAATATAATAAAGTGACAGTGCTTCAATAACCCAGTGTGTGAACATGTCAAAAAAGTGTCTAATTCAGCATAATAGCACACTTATAAGTAAAAAAGGACCACAACACAGGTCATAGTAATTAGAAAATCTTACCCATGGTTGCAGGGTGCACCAACATTTCAAAAACAAAACAGGAATACTCCCCCTTCCTTTAGCATGAGCACTTTCCCGTATGTATCCCCGCTGTGTCAGGAGAAAATAACAAACAAAACAACAACGAAAAAAAACATTTCCCTTATCGTGGATGTAAAACTGTCCTGTAGGCTGCACAACGGTGCACGACAATCCCGGTAGTCCGGGCCATCTCCTGATGGCCGATGTTCCGCCAATTCAGCAGGGAACTCCACAGCCGTGAAGTCCCCGGGATACTTGAGGTGTCTCTGTGAGTCCTTTTACGGGGCTCGCAGTCTTCGGGGTAGGCGACCACTGCAACAGCGTAGTAGCCGCGGGGGCAGTACTCCTTATAGTAGGAGACCAAGTCTTCCTCCTGCAGAGCCCGGCCGTGACGGATGAAAGTCACATTCAGGTACACCTTTTGTCCAGTGGCGAGGTCCCAGATGAATCCATAGCCCTTCTCCACATTTGTGTATACCAGTCGCCCGGTGGACCGTGAAGCCGCCATGCCAGTCTCTCCTTTCTCATGGAGCAACCCCCAGATTTCCTGCTCTCTTGCCTTTTTTTTCTCAATGATCTCCGCAACCCAAACGGAGGGTCCGGTGTAGGCCGCAGAGTTCAGTGGGCGAGTCGTGGTCGTTGTCGTGAGTGAAACAGAGGCTGCCACAGATTCCAATGAGTAGGCCACAGCCGGCTATGGGAGTGAAGTCGGAGTGGCCGCGTGGGAGGCCGCAGCTGGAACCAAGGCGACTGCGGGCACCGACTAGTCGACCGCAGTCAAGGCCGCAAATGATACAGCGACCGCAGATGCCGGTGAGTCAACCACGGCGGCTGGCAGCCCGATTACAGCAGTGACCGGGAGTGGGGCCGATGTGGCGACAGGCCCCGGAGGATAGGCCGCCGCCGGAAGATGGAGCGCGGCAGGGGCGGCCGCGGATTGGTTCCATACCGGCAACACAGTACGAGGTGCTGCCGGGCGGGGTGGCTTGGGGACCATGTAGTCGTCCAGAGCCGGGGTCACCGGAGAGTGAGAAGTTGGGCGGGGAGGCCGAGGGCCGGTGCCGGGGCCCCGAGGCCTGTCCGGAGCATGGAGCTTGGGGATGGAATCTGCCTGGAGTGCCGCCGGTGGGGCCGGAGGAACGCTCACCTTCCCAGGTGCCGCGGCTCCCAGCAGGCTTTCCAACCGCTCCTTCCCCAGCCGTTGGTTTTCACCCTGCCGTCCGGCAGGGCCAGCCTCCAGGCTCGATGGTTCCATGGGGAGGCTCTCTGGGCAGGTCTCCCAACGAGACTCGATCTCCTGGCGCCACCGCCATTCAAGGCGTCCGAGGCCACGACAGCTGCAGCGTCTCATTCCGTCTGGTGTCCAGTAGCTGAATGGCACCAAACAGCAGCAGCAGGTCTCTCCACCCGGGCCACTCCCATTCTTGGGTGGGGCAGTGGTCGGCTTCTCCACCCATCTTCCAGGGTCTAGCATGAGCATGTCTCCAGATGTACACCGCTCACCCCAGGGGCGGATTTGATATAGCTCCGGATCGTCCAGTCCAATTAGAAATGTCTGTGTCTCTTTTTGGCGCCAAATCGCCACAGCCAATTTTTTTAGTTCTTGTACCACTCCGGTTCCTCTGGTGACAGAAACAAATCGCAAATTTGTAATCCACAAGTAAAGCAGTTCAAGTCCTTTTGATTTCTTCTGTCGCAGGCTTGTCGCTGAAGTTGAAGTATTGGTGGCGGCGATCCAGCCGACTACGCCAAATGTAAGAAGGTGGCCCAGCTTGGGGGGTGGTCCCCTGTTTACCGCGAACAGACGACACAAACACGAGACTGAGGCAGATTTCGGGTACAACAGGTCCTCCTGACGACCGCAGCAATACACCACAGCACTTCCACAGCTCTCCGTATTCAGGCCCGGGTACCTGCACCTTCCTTTTGTCGTAGTGACGCTCCTCACGGCTCTTTCACTGGGGCTGCCCTAGGCCTATCTACCACCAGCGTTTCACCGGTCCGAGATCATCGTCAATTTGGTACCCCCAGGGCCTCGTCTGTTCTGCGGTTCTTCGTGTCGGGGCCACCCCCTGACTTCTTTTCTCCTCAGTCCCCTAGCTGAGCTCTCCACTACTGTTCATACTCCTTCACTGTCTCCTCTATTGTTGAGCTCCTCCCGGGACTGGAACTTTCTGGATCCCTCTCCTGTCCTATTTATAACCTTCCTGGGCTCCTGTCTCCCCGACCCCCATGACTAACGGTTTCTAAAGCCATAAGCTGCTGTCAAGTCCTGTACTCACGCTCCCCCCTGCCATCTTGTGGTCAAACTAAGGTACTGCACTCATTCTACACTTTTCCCCAGCTGTTTCCCTTCTGTCATTACAAACATCTGTCTAACATGCACAAACCGTCCCTTTTCCCTACCGACAAGTCCGTCCATCAGGTCACCTTCCCCACACATGGTGCAAATCACGCTTGTGGAGTGGGCACAAATGAAGGAACTCTGCACCCTTCTGCACAGTTTTGAAATGACTATTAAGAGGGTTAGCGCTGAAGATGCTGTCATCAGCATCACTGTTCCTGTCATCTACATGCTGGAGCACACTTTCAATAGTCTGCGTGAGGAGGTGGTGGTCCCAGAGAAAGTGGTGGAAGCAGAGGAGGGTTCTGAAGGGATATCAATATCTCAAATTTCTGGACTGTCGTCGCACAGGTGGGTGCCATGGGAGGGTGGCTTATAGCGATTGTGGAGGGCTCATGAATCCAGACAAACTGTTAGTGAGGGTGCAGTAGCTGAGGAACAAATGGAGGTGGTTGAGGTGATGGATGCGCAACAGCAATTTGATGAAAAGGGTAATGATACCCTATCTGTCATCAGTAGTTCATAGGAGGAGACAGAGGAAGCAACCTGGAGTGTTACCAACACACCATGGGCTTAGACCTCATGGAAGTGCCCAACACATGATCGTCTTGATGCCTGTATTCTAAGGGATAGAAATAGTGCTGACTAATGTTTTGCCACTCTGTTAGATCCACAATACAAGAGTAAATTTAGCCAAACGCTTTCCCCCCTGGAAAAGGATGCACGCATGCTGAACTTTCGTAACACGCTTGTAGACAATCTTAAGAGTGGTTTTCCTCAAGACAGTATTGAGGCACACAGTGTGCATCCCAGTTCTAAACGTCCATCCCTGGGAACGTCAAGACATCATCACAAAAACATTAGCAGCCGCAGTGCAAGTCACATAATCAATTTCTGTGCGTTGTTTCACACATTTTTTTAACCAGTCCGTGCACCAGCAGAACAGTGTACAAGTCTGACATGTTGTGAACGACTGGCGAGGATGGTGCAGGAGCATCTGGCGCTCAATATCAATGCCACCAGGGGGATTGGATCCTTTTGCAATTTGATCTTCAAAAATGGAAGAGTGGCTTAAGCTCGCCTGTCACGCCTTGGAGATTTTTTCATGCCCAGCAGTCAGCATTCTCTCAAAACCTGTCTTCAGCACTGCTAGTAGTGTCTTGATGGATAAGTGCATCTGGTTGTCCCCTGAAAATGTAGAACGCCTAGCTTTCATCAAAATGAACAAGTCATGGATCTCCAATGACTTTTGCACCCAACTTGTTTTTAGTTTCATGCATTGATCTCGCGTTATTGCAGTCTGTGACACCTTTGTCGTGGCTTCTGTGCCTGCTGTGGCTACTGCTGCTGATGTTACAAATAATTTTTTGAAATGTGGAGTCTCCAAATTGGGTCTCCATCTGGCGGGTTGCATGTAATAGAAGTTGTGTCAGAGGCCTATTATACTATTTCCACACTGTGGAAATTGATGCCACTTTAGTGGTGTGTGACAATCATTTTTTGAAATGTGGAGACTCAAAGCTGAGTCTCCATCAAGTGGGCTGGCGGGTTGGCTGTAGTGTAAGGTGTGTCAAAGGCCTATTCTAATAGTTATAGTCTGTGGAAATTGATGACACTTTATTGGTGTGTGAATATAATTTTTTGAATGTGGAGACTGCAAGTTCGGTCTCCATCTGATGGATTGCTGCCTGAGGTAGAAGGTGTGTCAGAGTCTTATTATACTCTTTCTACTCTGTGCAAATTGATGCCACGTTAGTGCTGTGTGAAATTAATTTTTGGAAATGTGCTGACTCCAAGTTGGGTCTCCATCTGGTGGGTTGCATGTAGTACATGGTGTGTTAGAGGCCTAAAGTACTGTTTCTACTCTGTGGAAATTAATGCCACTTTAGTGGTGTAAGACAATAATTTTTTTAAATGTGGAGACTCCAAGTTGGGTTTCTATCAGGTGGGTGGCCTGTAGTGGTATATCAAAGGCCTATCATTCTATTTCTACTCTGTGCAAATTGATGCCTAGTTAGTAGTGTTGAGCATTCTGATACCGCAAGTATCGGGTATTGGCCGATAATAGCTGTACTACTTAGTTCCGATACTTTTTTCATATCGAATACCGGAATCGGAAGTTCCCATAATGCTAGGAGCCCGCTCGATTTGATTCAGCCAATGGGGATCCTCGGAAGTGTGGGCACATCCTGTTAGGCATGTAGGCATGTTAACTACTGGCATGGCTGTGATTGGCTGCTGAAATGATGTCATGATGCACTATAAAAACCGCTGCAGCCGCCATTTCTGGTCACTCTGCTGTGAATTCAGTTAGGGACAGGCTGCTGTTGAAGACTGTGAGGGACAGTTAGAAATAGCGATTCTAAAAACAATATTGTGCTTTATCCAGGCTACATAAACCACCACTGTAGCTTTCTTTTGCCTAGAAGCAGTGTTCACAGCTGTCTGCAAGGGCTGTGTGAGTGCAGACCCACGCTGTGTAATGTGTCCTGCAGGCACGTCTGCTTGTAGGCCGCCCAGCGTGTGTCTCTGCCTCATACACATTTTTCTTTTATTGCTGCTTTTTTTTTCCTCCTGTATAGTGTGCTTCCATACGTATCCATATACGTTGGTTGCAAACACTAAAGGAGTGGACAGCGGAGCCTTTCAGCAGCCTTTCAGTGCTATAGCCCATTTGTCTGCACTGTTTTTGGCTGTCTGATAGGTCTCTCTGTGTGTGAGTGCAGCTCACGTTGCAGTGTGTTCTACAGCCACCGCTAGCTGTAGTCCGCTCAGCGTGCGTCATACATAGTCCTTTTTTTGCAGCTAATTTAGCCAGATTTTTGCTCCTATATTAGTGTGCTTCCAACCGCATCGATTGTCATTGGTTGGTTGCAAACACTATATAGGATTAGATAGAGGAGCCTTTTTGCTGGCTTGTGCCCTTCAGGGCCAGCCAGACTAGTATCACCCTATTTTTTGGAGCCTCATCAATTGCATTGTAGGTTAGCTTCCTGCATTGTAATCGCTCCAAAAAGTTTGTGATACTATAGCTTTCAAACTTTGGTCACATCCTTTTCTTTTCCCCCCCCCAAAAAAAAGGAAATAAAGTTCACCAAACACTCCACTTTACAGTTGTCTAGGCCACATTAGATCATATTAAAGTGTAGTACACACACTCTTAGCCAAATTAGTGTTTCTTATACTGGTTAGCAGGTGTTCAGGAATAAGAACACTAAGCCACCCCTTTTTTACTTTTCTGCCTATCTTTATCAGTCTACCAAGATGAAGAAGGCAGGGAGTAAGGCACGTGGTCGTGGCCGTGGAGTTTCAGCAGGGAGAGGACGGGGGGATTCAGCAGGGAGAGGACGTGGGGATTCGGTGTCTGCTGCGGCCACCAGTGACCCGGCATCCCCCACTTTTACCAGGCAACAGTCCTTCATGCGCAGCTTTGTAGGACCTCGCCGTACCCCACTGCTGCGTGACGAACAAATTGAAGCCGTTGTCGGATGGATGGCAGCTAACGCATCCACTTCAATGACTTCCGCATCCTCCCAAGGCCAGAGCACTGAAGAGCAACCATCTGTCTCATCACCACCTGCCATATTGCCCAGGCAGTCTGAGAGCTCTGGACAGGAGCCATGTCAATCTTTACTTCTGTTCTCAGAATCTGTTGGCTTGGAAAGAGGTGGCCAGCCAAGCAGCATTCTAGAGCGTGAAGAAGAGGGAGTATGCAGTGATGCGCAACTGCTTTGTCCCTCTGACTCTGAAGAGGCGGGTGGGCCAGTGCCTATTGTCAGCACACCTCAGTGCTCATCTGATGATGATGAGACTCAGTTGCCAATTTCTGGTGCGTACGGTGCTGGCGAGACAACCCAGGACCAGCCGGTGCTTGAAGAGGGGAGTGGAGATGATGAGGTCCTTGACCCATCATGGCGTCAGCCACAGGAAGGTGGTGGGAGCAGCTCTGAGGAAGAGATTCCCCGAACGGCCAAAAGAGGAGGGAGAGGGCGGGGGCAGACTTGGTTGCCTGTAGCCTCCACTTTGGCACCCGTGAGGAGCAATCCTCTTCCAAAACACAAAACGGGCGCTCCCAGGACTTGCAGTGCGTGGTCTTTTTTTGACACAGTTGCAGATGACATTTGCTTTGTCAAATGCAAGCTGTGTCATCAGAAAGTGAAACGAGGGAAAAATGTGAGCAACCTCAATACCACAAATATGTGGAAACATGTGCGTACCAAGCACGAGGTGGAGTTACACAGACACACTGAAGATGTAGGCCAACCTTCAGCAGCACCTACCACCTCTTCAGCTCGTGTTGGGGCCTCTTCCTCCAGCTCACACACAGCTGGTTCGGCTTCCTCACTGGAACGCCATGGAAGAACTACTGCCACTGTTGTCCAGAGACCCAGTGAAATTCCACCCACTGAACCACGTTCGCAGTCATCAGCACACTCCCAGGCCACTCTCCAGCAATCGGTAGCACAGGCATGGGAGAAAAAGCGGCCATACTCGGCAAACCATCCCCGAGCACTGGCTCTGAATGCCGGCATTGCCAAACTACTGGCCCTTGAGATGCTGTCATTCAAGCTGGTGGAGACTGACACCTTCCGGAACTTTATGTCATTGGCAGTTCTACAATACAATGTGCCCAGCCGGTTTTATTTCAGCAGGCAAGCCGTCCCTGCCCTGCAAAAGCATGTGGAGGGAAAAATTAAAAATGCGCTACTAAATGCCGTCAGTAGCAAGGTCCACCTGGCCACCGATGCGTGGACCAGTAGCCATGGACAGGGACGATACCTTTCCCTCACTGCCCATTGGGTCAATGTTGTGGAGCTGGGTACAGATCTGGAGAGTGGCTCTGTACGTATTCTGCCAACTCCAAGGATTGCAGGAATGCAGTCTGTACATATTGAGTCCTCCTCCTACTCTAGTTCCTCGGAATCAGCACTGCGTGAGCCTGTTAGGCCAGATATGAGCACAGGTGTGGCCAAACGTCAACAGGCCGTCCTTAAATTAATTTCTTTGGGGAATCGGAGCCACACAGCACAGGAGCTCTGGAATGCCATCAAGCAGGAGAGCGATGTGTGGTTTGTGCCAGCGAATCTCAAACCAGGTTTGGTAGTGAGTGACAATGGCCGAAATCTAGTGGCAGCTCTGGGCCTAGGCAACCTCACTCACATACCATGTCTGGCACACGTGCTCAATTTGGTCGTGCAGAGCTTTCTGAGGGACTATCCGGATCTTGATGCACTGCTGCACAAGGTTCGCCTAGAGTGCGTTCCAGCATGGCAAGATCGCGCATTGCATCTCTGCAACGACGATTCTGCCTGCCAGAACATCGCATCATATGTGACCTCCCCACCAGGTGGAATTCAACGTTACATATGTTGGAGCGGTTGTGTGAGCAGCAGGCAGCAGTAATGGAGTACCAGCTGCATCAGGTGCAAACAAGTCGCACTGTGCGCCGGACACACTTCACCACCACTGAGTGGGCCACTATGAGGGACATCTGCCAAGTTTTGCGTGCCTTCGATGACTCCACGCGGATGGCCAGTGCAGATGATGCACTAATCAGCATGACTGTCCCCCTCATCTGTCTGCTTCAAAAAACCTTACAAGCACTAAGTGAGGAGGTTTTTGAAGAGGTCGAGGATGAGCAGTCAGAAATGCCATCTGCTTCTGGCAAATCTGCGCAACGTGCTTCCACACAAAGGCCCAGGCAGGGGACACTTAGTGAGGAGGATGACGAGGAGTCAATGGAGGAGGAGGAACACATCTCTCCAGAGGAGGGAGGTACACAAGGCTCTAGTAGTCAGTGTGTACAGCGAGGGTGGGGTGATGCTAAGCAGGCAGAGATGCTGCCTCAAGCTGGGGACAGCGTTTCCGGTCCAGTTGGCAGTCTGCAGCACATGGTTGATTTCATGCTGCAGTGCTTGTTAAATGACCGCCGCATCGCCAACATTCTCCACACGGCTGATTATTGGGTGTACACCCTCCTAGATCCTCGCTACCGGGACAACTTACAAAGCCTCATACCACAGTTGAACCGGGAGCGAAAAATGCGGGAGTACCAAGAAACACTTGTGCAGGCCATCATGTTCTCCATTCCCCCCGCAAGTGTTGCTGGTAGTGCTTTTCAAAGCAGCCATGTGGGTAGAGGCAGTGGAGGAAGCTTTGCACAAAGAGGTAGCAGAGGCAGTGCCGCAGGACAAGGCAAGGCCAGTATGGCCCAAATGTGGAAAAGTTTTGTGGGACCGCCACAAACGGCTACACCATCACAGACGGCTCCAGTCAGCAGGAGGCAACGTTTCTGTCAGATGGTGACAGACTACTTGTCGTGCCCTGTTAGTGTTCTCCCAGACGGCTCTTCCCCGTTCAAGTATTGGGTCTCTAAGCTGGATACATGGCCAGAGCTTAGCCAGTATGCATTGGAGGTGCTGGCTTGCCCTGCTGCCAGTGTATTATCGGAACGTGTCTTTAGTGCTGCAGGTGGTGTGGTAACAGACCGTCGCACGCGACTATCCGCCGATAATGTTGACCGGCTTACTTTTGTGAAAATGAACAAGGCCTGGATCTCACCTGAATTTGCCAGTCCTCTTCCAGAATAAATAATTGGCTGGCAACAGGATCCAGGTCTCCTGTTGTGTTCATGTTTCTATGACCTGAACTTTATTTCCTGGGCTACAGCAACGCCCGATGTTGCTCAGAAGTGCTGTCCGCACAGACAAAACACTCGCTCATGTGTAAGTGGGGTTCGGTAACGTCAGCTGATCCCCTGCTGTGTGTATGGCAAAGTGTCCTGCTCCCTCCACAGTCAAACAACCTCAGATTTACACCTGGCTCCAAGTAGGCCTCGGCCTACTACCTGATTTTCCCTGGGCTCTGACACCGCCAGTTGGTGCTCAGAAGTGCTGTGCGCACAGACAAAACACTCGCTCATGTGTAAGTGGGGTTCGGTAACGTCAGCTGATCCCCTGCTGTGTGTACGGCAAACTCTCCTGCTGCCTACAACTTCTGACTACCTCTGATTTAATATGTTCTCTGATTTGCCCTCTGTCTCCACTCTGTTTTGAGTATTTCCTCCGGCCTACAACACCGCCTGTTTCTGCTCTCAAGTGCCGTCTACACAATCCACACTTGTTCCTGTGTTACCTGGGTCCTGTAACATCTGCTCATCTCCAGAGGTGAGCACGGCAATGTCTCCTGCTTTGTCTACATTCCCACTACTTGTAGTGGAAATGTGGACAGAGCAGGAGACATTGCCTGACTCACCTCTAGGGAGAAGCTGGTGTTACTGAACCCCAGTAACACAGGAACAAGTGTGGGTTGTGCAGACGGCATTTCAGAGCAGCAACTGGCGTGGTTGGAAGCCAGAGGAAATACTCGAAACAGAGTGAAGACAGAGGCCTAATTGGAGTACGTTGACAGTTAGTAGTAGTCTAGAAACAATCGCAAACTGCCACCAAGTAGGCCTCGGCCTACTACCTGATTTTCCCTGGGCTCCGACACCGCCAGTTGGGCTCAGAAGTGCTGTCCGCACAGACAAAACACTCGCTCATGTGTAAGTGGGGTTCGGTAACGTCAGCTGATCCCCTGCTGTGTGTACGGCAAACTGCTGCTGCCTCCAAATTCAAACAACGTCTTATCTTAAACTGCCTCCAAGTTGGCCTCAGCCTACAAAATGACTATCCCTGGGCTCCAACATCGTCAGTTGTTGCTCGGAAGTGCTGTCCACACAGAAAAACACACTCTTTCATGTGAAAGTGGGGGTCGGTAACGTCGGCTGATCCCCTGCTGTGTGGAGGGCAAATTGTCCTGCTCCCTCCAAAGTCAAAATACCTCAGCTTTACACCTGGCTCCTAGTAGGCCTCGGCCTGCACCCTGATTGTCCCTGGGTTCCAACAACGCTAGTTGGTGCTCGGAAGTGCTGTCCACACAGAAAAACACACTCGTTCATGTGAAAGTGGGGTTCGGTAACGTCAGCTGATCCCCTGCTGTGTGGAGGGCAAACTGCTGCTGCCTCCAAATTCAAAATACCACAGCTTTACACCTGGCTCCTAGTAGGCCTCGGCCTGCACCCTGATTGTCCCTGGGCTCCAACAACGCTAGTTGGTGCTCGGAAGTGCTGTCCACACAGAAAAACACACTTGTTCATGTGAAAGTGGGGGTCAGTAACGTCAGCTGATCCCCTGCTGTGTGGAGGGCAAACTGCTGCTGCCTCCAAATTCAAACAACGTCTGATCTTAAATTGCCTCCAAGTAGGCCTCAGCCTACAAAATGACTATCCCTGGGCTCCAACATCGTCAGTTGTTGCTCGGAAGTGCTGTCCACACAGAAAAAAACACTTGTTCATGTGAAAGTGGGGGTCGGTAACGTCGGCTGATCCCCTGCTGTGTGGAGGGCAAAGTGTCCTGCTCCCTCCAAAGTCAAAATACCTCAGCTTTACACCTGGCTCCTAGTAGGCCTTGGCCTGCACCCTGATTGTCCCTGGGTTCCAGCAACACTAGTTGGTGCTCGGAAGTGCTGTCCACACAGAAAAACACACTTGTTCATGTGAAACTGGGGGTCAGTAACGTCAGCTGATCCCCTGCTGTGTGGAGGGCAAACTGCTGCTGCCTCCAAATTCAAACAACGTCTGATCTTAAATTGCCTCCAAGTAGGCCTCAGCCTACAAAATGACTATCCCTGGGCTCCAACATCATCAGTTGTTGCTCGGAAGTGCTGTCCACACAGAAAAAAACACTTGTTCATGTGAAAGTGGGGTTCGGTAACGTCGGCTGATCCCCTGCTGTGTGGAGGGCAAAGTGTCCTGCTCCCTCCAAAGTCAAAATACCTCAGCTTTACACCTGGCTCCTAGTAGGCCTCGGCCTGCACCCTGATTGTCCCTGGGTTCCAGCAACGCTAGTTGGTGCTCGGAAGTGCTGTCCACACAGAAAAACACACTCGTTCATGTGAAAGTGGGGTTCGGTAACGTCAGCTGATCCCCTGCTGTGTGGAGGGCAAACTGCTGCTGCCTCCAAATTCAAAATACCACAGCTTTACACCTGGCTCCTAGTAGGCCTCGGCCTGCACCCTGATTGTCCCTGGGCTCCAACAACGCTAGTTGGTGCTTGGAAGTGCTGTCCACACAGAAAAACACACTTGTTCATGTGAAAATGGGGTCAGTAACGTCAGCTGATCCCCTGCTGTGTGGAGGGCAAACTGCTGCTGCCTCCAAATTCAAACAACGTCTGATCTTAAATTGCCTCCAAGTAGGCCTCAGCCTACAAAATGACTATCCCTGGGCTCCAACATCGTCAGTTGTTGCTCGGAAGTGCTGTCCACACAGAAAAAAAACACTTGTTCATGTGAAAGTGGGGGTCGGTAACGTCGGCTGATCCCCTGCTGTGTGGAGGGCAAAGTGTCCTGCTCCCTCCAAAGTCAAAATACCTCAGCTTTACACCTGGCTCCTAGTAGGCTTCGGCCTGCACCATGATTGTCCCTGGGTTCCAACAACGCTAGTTGGTGCTCGGAAGTGCTGTCCACACAGAAAAACACACTCGTTCATGTGAAAGTGGGGGTCAGTAACGTCAGCTGATCCCCTGCTGTGTGGAGGGCAAAGTGTCCTGCTCCCTCCAAAGTCAAACAAGGTCTTATCTTAAACTGCCTCCAAGTAGGCCTCAGCCTACAAAATGACTATCCCTGGGCTCCAACATCGTCAGTTGTTGCTCGGAAGTGCTGTCCACACAGAAAAAAACACTTGTTCATGTGAAAGTGGGGGTCGGTAACGTTGGCTGATCCCCTGCTGTGTGTATGGCAAAGTGTCCTGCTCCCTCCAAAGTCAAAATACCTCAGCTTTACACCTGGCTCCTAGTAGGCCTCGGCCTGCACCATGATTGCCCCTGGGCTCCAACAACGCCAGTTGGTGCTCGGAAGTGCTGTCCACACAGAAAAACACACTCGTTCATGTGAAAGTGGGGTTTGGTAACGTCAGCTGATACCCTGCTGTGTGGAGGGCAAACTGCTGCTGCCTCCAAATTGTAACTACTTCAGATTTAAACATTCTCTGATTTGGCCTCTGTCTCCACTCTGTCTCTAGTATTTCCCCTGACCTCCAACACCGCCAGTTCCTGCTCACAGTTGCCGTCCACGCATTCCACACTTGTTCCTGTGTTCCTGGTGTTCTGTAACGTGAGCTGATCCCCCAATGTGTGTCCGGCACTGTCTCCTGCGCTGTCCACCTTCCCACTGCAAGTGGTGGGAATATGGACAGAGCAGGAGACATTGGCAGACAAACATCAGGGGATCTGCTGACATTACAGAACACCAGTAACACAGGAACACGTGTGGATTGGGTAGACGGCTACTGTACGCATAAACTGGCGGTGTTGGTGGTCACGTGAAATCCTGGAAACAGAGTGGAGACAGATGCCTAATTGGAGCATGTTGACAGTCTGTTGTAGCCTACAAACAATCTAAAACTACCACCAAGTAGGCCTCGGCCTACACCATGATTGTCCCTGGGCTCCAACAACGCCAGTTGGTGCTCGGCAGTGTCTTTGGCATGGGGACTCCCTGTTGCCCAGCCTGGTTCCAGCACGCCTGCTGTTTCCGGGTAGTGTCAAGGTCACTATGCCACCAATCCGTTGTCCTGTCGTCTTGCGGCCGGGTTAGCCGACTCTACGGTGCCTGCAGTTTAGGTGACTCCTATGTGGGCTGCGGGAACTGGCACTGAAGGCTGGATCCGTAGTGCCAATGGGACATGGACCCCCTGTAGGACTGTGGGTTTCGGTAACTGTGGCCGGCTTGCGGCCTGGCTACTTTGCTTTGAATGGGTACCTTCTGCTACCCACCCGGGTTCCAGCACTGTCTGCTGGTTCTCGCCACAGCCTTTGGCCTAGGTGCCTCCATCTCGGTATCCGAGGTCCAGCACCGTCAGTTGGTCCTTGGTAGTGCTTTTTAGCACAGGTACCTTCTGCTTAGTAACCGTGGTCCAGCACCGTCAGTTGGTCCTCGGTAGTGCCATTGGCTCTTGTTCCTTCTGCTACCCATCCGGGTGCCAGCACTGTCTGCTGGTTCTCGCCACAGCCTTTGGCCTAGGTGCCTCCATCTCGGTATCCGAGGTCCAGCACCGTCAGCTGGTCCTTGGTAGTGCTTTTTAGCACAGGTACCTTCTGCTTAGTAACCGTGGTCCAGCACCGTCAGTTGGTCCTCGGTAGTGCCATTGGCTCTTGTTCCTTCTGCTACCCATCCGGGTGCCAGCACTGTCTGCTGGTTCTCGCCACAGCCTTTGGCCTAGGTGCCTCCATCTCGGTATCCGAGGTCCAGCACCGTCAGCTGGTCCTTGGTAGTGCTTTTTAGCACAGGTACCTTCTGCTTAGTAACTGTGGTCCAGCACCGTCAGTTGGTCCTCGGTAGTGCCATTGGCTCTTGTTCCTTCTGCTACCCATCCGGGTGCCAGCACTGTCTGCTGGTTCTCGCCACAGCCTTTGGCCTAGGTGCCTCCATCTCGGTATCCGAGGTCCAGCACCGTCAGCTGGTCCTTGATAGTGCTTTTTAGCACAGGTACCTTCTGCTTAGTAACCGTGGTCCAGCACCGTCAGTTGGTCCTCGGTAGTGCCATTGGCTCTTGTTCCTTCTGCTACCCATCCGGGTGCCAGCACTGTCTGCTGGTTCTCGCCACAGCCTTTGGCCTAGGTGCCTCCATCTCGGTATCCGAGGTCCAGCACCGTCAGCTGGTCCTTGGTAGTGCTTTTTAGCACAGGTACCTTCTGCTTAGTAACCGTGGTCCAGCACCGTCAGTTGGTCCTCGGTAGTGCCATTGGCTCTTGTTCCTTCTGCTACCCATCCGGGTGCCAGCACTGTCTGCTGGTTCTCGCCACAGCCTTTGGCCTAGGTGCCTCCATCTCGGTATCCGAGGTCCAGCACCGTCAGCTGGTCCTTGGTAGTGCTTTTTAGCACAGGTACCTTCTGCTTAGTAACTGTGGTCCAGCACCGTCAGTTGGTCCTCGGTAGTGCCATTGGCTCTTGTTCCTTCTGCTACCCATCCGGGTGCCAGCACTGTCTGCTGGTTCTCGCCACAGCCTTTGGCCTAGGTGCCTCCATCTCGGTATCCGAGGTCCAGCACCGTCAGCTGGTCCTTGGTAGTGCTTTTTAGCACAGGTACCTTCTGCTTAGTAACCGTGGTCCAGCACCGTCAGTTGGTCCTCGGTAGTGCCATTGGCTCTTGTTCCTTCTGCTACCCATCCGGGTGCCAGCACTGTCTGCTGGTTCTCGCCACAGCCTTTGGCCTAGGTGCCTCCATCTCGGTATCCGAGGTCCAGCACCGTCAGCTGGTCCTTGGTAGTGCTTTTTAGCACAGGTACCTTCTGCTTAGTAACCGTGGTCCAGCACCGTCAGTTGGTCCTCGGTAGTGCCATTGGCTCTTGTTCCTTCTGCTACCCATCCGGGTGCCAGCACTGTCTGCTGGTTCTCGCCACAGCCTTTGGCCTAGGTGCCTCCATCTCGGTATCCGAGGTCCAGCACCGTCAGCTGGTCCTTGGTAGTGCTTTTTAGCACAGGTACCTTCTGCTTAGTAACTGTGGTCCAGCACCGTCAGTTGGTCCTCGGTAGTGCCATTGGCTCTTGTTCCTTCTGCTACCCATCCGGGTGCCAGCACTGTCTGCTGGTTCTCGCCAGTTTCTCAGCCTTCTTGTACCTTCTGCTATATTTCCAAGATCAAGCTTTTTGAAATTGTCTTTGGTAATCCTTATTGATCTCCATGACGACGACCCTGATGATGACGACCCTGAAGACCACACCAAAGAAGACCAGAAATATGACCCTAAATAATAAGACCAAGAGGACAAAGAACATGAAGACAACCACCAAGATACAGAACAAAAGACAGAAGAACAAGAAGCAGAAGAAGCAAAAGCAGAAGAACAGAAAGCAGAAGAACATTAAGCATAAGACTAAAAATCAGCATAGAAGAAATAAAAATTATAAGCAGAAGAAGACTAAGCAGTAAATGGGGGTGAGTCCATTCCTCCTCGTGGTGCCCCTGGAAAATGCCTGCTGCTGCAGGCCAAACTGAACGCGGACAAATCCTGTTGTAAATCTTTTGTGACAGGCAGAACGTAAGGTGTAATCTTATAACTTTTATAGATAAGTACTACAGGAATGCCTGTCACCATAAGAAAATGAAGACAAAGAAGAATAGGAAGAAGATGAAGAAATAGCATATTAAAATTAATAATAGCTGAATAAGAAGAATATGAAGAATGGAAAAAAAAATTAATGGGGAGAAGATGAAGAAGAAGAAGATGAATAAGGTGAAGAAAAAGTTGATGAAAAAAATGCTACTGCTGCGGATCATGAAGGAGAAAGTGTGGGAGAAGTACAAAAGAAGGTGAAGAGCATGGAAGTTGTGAAACATACAGTACATATCTGACAAAATATAAAAAAGGTTAACATAGTCAATATCTTTTTAACTCCGAACGTATTGAAAAAAAAAATTGGAATTAATGCTATGCCATGTGATTTGAATAAACCACTATGCTTTTAATGTCTCCTCCACCTCCCACAATACATTCTACATGATTCTTATTTGTTTTCAATTATGTAGAATTAGCCAACAAGGGCTTTTTTTAATTCCGATACCGGAAGTCCCATTGACTTGAATGGGACTTCCGGTATCGGAAACGGCGATACCCGATATTTTTTTCGTATCGGGCGATACCATCCGATACAATATTTTTGGGTATCGAACGGTATCGCTCAACACTACTAGTTAGTGGTGTGTGAAATTAATTTTTGGAAATGTGCTGACGTCAAGTTGGGTCTCCGTCTGATGGGTTGCCTGTAGTAAATGGTGTGTCAGAAGCATAAAGTACTGTTACCACTCTGTGGAAATTAAGGCCACTTTAGTGATGTGTGACAATAATTTTTTTAAATGTGGAGACTCCAAGTTGGGTCTTCATTTAGTGGATTGCCTGTGTGAGTACGGCTCCCAGATAGGCAGACCTGCACTTACTTTCAGTTAACTACCTGTGTTACTTTCCTTACATGCTTCTACCACTGGTACTGTAAGAAACTGATGTTTGTGCCAGCTGAGTGTGGCTGGAAAAAAAATTGGAGGTGTTGCATAGGGCATCAGGGCTCCCAGCTAAGAAGGCTTATACCACTCCCTTAACCACCAGGTCCTCATTGAAACTTCAATTCTTCAATTCCAAGTTGTAAATGCTGGCCCAGACCCTGATGACTCATGCATGACCCTTGGTTGACTGCTGATATATATATTTATATATTTATTGCAACTTTGCCTAACTTATTATTTATTATATGTATATTTTGATGTGTTCCCCACTGTATAGGGAAAAGGAAAAAAAATCACTGATAGCATCTATTTTGAACATTTATTTGATTTTTCTACTGCCATGGTCTCTTTGTATTTATGAATTATGTGCTAATATATTGACTTTTTTGGTATACACATATATACGCTACGGCTATATGTATTTACAATCCCGGCGGTTCCTACTTTTCTTTTCTGTATTTGTGGTGTTTTGTCCCATGTTTTTATATATTTTAGTGCATATCATGTTTCAATAAGGCTACTTTCACACATCCGGTGTCAGGGGTCCGGCGGCATGCGGCGAAAAGCCGGTCCGCCGGATCCGGCCTGCAGCGGTGACACCGGATGTAGATGCGGCGCCTTATGCGGCATGGAGGACATTTAAAGGAGCCGCAGCACCGGGGGACGGGAGAGCCGGTATGGAGAGGAGCCGCAGCACCGGAGGACGGGAGAGCCGGTATGGAGAGGAGCCGCAGCACCGGGGGACGGTAGAGCTGGTATGGAGAGGAGCTGCAGCACCGGGGGACGGGAGAGCCGGTATGGAGAGAAGCCGCAGCACGGGATAGAGAGGGAGAGAGAGGGAGAGAGAGACTCGCTGGGCACTTGTGGGGTTAAATCTCACAGTGCCCGGGCATGCGCTGTTCAAAAAGCCGGTCCGGCGCTGCACAAAAACGTTGCAGGCAACGTTTTTTACAGACGCCGGACGGCGCATGTTTGCCGTATCCGGCACAAACCGGAGGCGCCGCATGTCCATCCGGCACGATGCGGTGATCATTAAATTCTATGTGATAAAACCGGATCCAATTCCGAATCCGGTTTTCACTATTTTCGCCGCATCGTGCCGGATTTACAAAAACGGATGTGTGAAAGTAGCCTAAAAGTATATCATTGTGATTTCACTGTGCGTAAAACTTTTTTTGGCATTATATTATGTCTTTTTTTGCTTTATAGCCTTTATGCAGGATAATTGTCAGTGTGTCTTGTGCAATAAATATGGCAAACGGTGTGTAGTATATTAGTTCATTAAAAGACTTTTTTCTGGCTGTGTCTTTTAACCCTTTAACAACTCTAGGATTAGTAATTGATAGGTATCTTATTGACTCCTCTCTATTACTAACCGGGCTTGATGTCATCTTACAATACAAAGGTGACATCAATCCCCAACTATTACCCCATATGCCACCGCTACACGGCAGTGGGAAGAGAAAGGCTAAGTGTCAGAATTAGCGCATCTTAGAGATGTGACATTTCTGGGGCGGCTGTGAGCTGGTGTTTGCAGCCAGAGGTGGGGGGCAATAACCATGGTCCCTTCCTAGGCTATGAATATCAGCCCGCAGCTTTCTGCATAGCCTTTTCTGGCTGTTAATTATAGGGAGACACCACGTCATTTTTTGGGGGGGTTCCCTTATTTTAATAGCCAGTAAAGGCTAAATATACAGCTGCGAGCTTATATTCATAGCCGGGGAAGATCCATGGGTATTAACCCTTTTCCAGGCCATAAACGTCGGCCTCCAGTCACTGGTTTTACCTGTCTGGTGTAGAAAAATGTGCAGGAGCCCATGCCATTTTTTTTTCAATTTTTTTAAATTAAACAGAAACTTGCACGAGTCTCGCACCTCAACCTGGCACTGCCGCCGGCACTCAGGACTAGAGTGTGCGGCTGCATGTATTTCTATGCAGTCACACACTCCGGTCTGAGTGCCGGCGGCAGTGCCGAGTATTGAGATGCGAGACTTGTGCGAGTTTCTCACAAGTGTGACCTTGGCCTAACGCAGATTTTGTGTGTGTGCCTTTATTTAACTCTTTATGCACCATTTTACTATGTTTATTACTAAACATCAGGCTTGGTATTATCTATAGATCTATTGTATCTATAGATTTATCTATCCATCTGTTTACTGATATATTTATCTATAGATATATCTATCTACAGTATACATAAATAGATAGATATATCTATAGATATATCAATAGATAGATGATAGATACAGTATATCTATATATACAGTGGGGAAAAAAAGTATTTAGTCAGTCAGCAATAGTGCAAGTTCCACCACTTAAAAAGATGAGAGGCGTCTGTAATTTACATCATAGGTAGACCTCAACTATGGGAGACAAACTGAGAAAAAAAAATCCAGAAAATCACATTGTCTGTTTTTTTTTCATTTTATTTGCATATTATGGTGGAAAATAAGTATTTGGTCAGAAACAAAATTTCATCTCAATACTTTGTGATATATCCTTTGTTGGCAATGACAGAGGTCAAACGTTTTCTGTAAGTCTTCACAAGGTTGCCACACACTGTTGCTGGTATGTTGGCCCATTCCTCCATGCAGATCTCCTCTAGAGCAGTGATGTTTTTGGCTTTTCGCTTGGCAACACGGACTTTCAACTCCCTCCAAAGGTTTTCTATGGGGTTAAGATCTGGAGACTGGCTAGGCCACTCCAGGACCTTGAAATGCTTCTTACGAAGCCACTCCTTAGTTGAGGTCTACCTATGATGTAAATTACAGACGCCTCTCATCTTTTTAAGTGGTGGAGCTTGCACTATTGCTGACTGACTAAATACTTTTTTTCCCCACTGTATACAGTGCCTACAAGTAGTATTCAACCCCCTGCAGATTTAGCAGGTTTGATAAGATGCAAATAAGTTAGAGCCTTCAAACTTCACACAAGAGCAGGATTTATTAATAGATGCATAAATCTTACAAACCAAAAAGTTATGTTGCTCAGTTAAATTTTAATAAATTTTAAACATAAAAGTGTGGGTCAATTATTATTCAACCCCTAGGTTTAATATTTTGTGGAATAACCCTTGTTTGCAATTATTATTATTATTATTATTATTTATTGTTATAGCGCCATTTATTCCATGGCGCTTTACAGGTAAGGAGGGGTATACATAAAAACAAGTACAATAATCTTAAACAATACAAATCATTACAGCTAATAATCGTCTTTTATAAGACCTGACCAGGCCGGCACAGGTCTCTGGAGTTATCTTGGCCCACTCCTCCATGCAGATCTTCTCCAAGTTATCTAGGTTCTTTGGGTGTCTCATGTGGACTTTAATCTTGAGCTCCTTCCACAAGTTTTCAATTGGGTTAAGGTCAGGAGACTGACTAGGCCACTCCAACACCTTGATTTTTTGCCTCTTGAACCAGGCCTTGGTTTTCTTGGCTGTGTGCTTTGGGTCGTTGTCTTGTTGGAAGATGAAATGACGACCCATCTTAAGATCCTTGATGGAGAAGCGGAGGTTCTTGGCCAAAATCTCCAGGTAGGCCGTGCTATCCATCTTCCCATGGATGCGGACCAGATGGCCAGGCCCCTTGGCTGAGAAACAGCCCCACAGCATGATGCTGCCACCACCATGCTTGACTGTAGGGATGGTATTCTTGGGGTCGTATGCAGTGCCATCCAGTCTCCAAACGTCACGTGTGTGGTTGACACCAGAGATCTCGATCTTGGTATCATCAGACCAGAGAACCTTGAACCAGTCTGTCTCAGAGTCCTCCAAGTGATCATGAGCAAACTGTAGACGAGCCTTGACATGACGCTTTGAAAGTAAAGGTACCTTACGGGCTCGTCTGGAACGGAGACCATTGCGGTGGAGTACGTTACTTATGGTATTGACTGAAACCAATGTCCCCACTGCCATGAGATCTTCCCGGAGCTCCTTCCTTGTTGTCCTTGGGTTAGCCTTGATTCTTCGGACAAGCCTGGCCTCGGCGCGGGAGGAAACTTTCAAAGGCTGTCCAGGCCGTGGAAGGCTAACAGTAGTTCCATAAGCCTTCCACTTCCGGATGATGCTCCCAACAGTGGAGACAGGTAGGCCCAACTCCTTGGAAAGGGTTTTGTACCCCTTGCCAGCCTTGTGACCCTCCACGATCTTGTCTCTGATGGCCTTGGAATGCTCCTTTGTCTTTCCCATGTTGACCATGTATGAGTGCTGTTCACAAGTTTGGGGAGGGTCTTAAATAGTCAGAAAAGGCTGGAAAAAGAGATAATTAATCCAAACATGTGAAGCTCATTGTTCTTTGTGCCTGAAATACTTCTTAATACTTTAGGGGAACCAAACAGAATTTTGGTGGTTTGAGGGGTTGAATAATAAATGACCCTCTGAATAAACTTTTCACAATTTAAAAAAAAATTAAACAAAGAAATAACATTCTTTTTTGCTGCAGTGCATTTCACACTTCCAGGCTGATCTACAGTCCAAATGTCACAATGCCAAGTTAATTCCGAATGTGTAAACCTGCTAAATCTGCAGGGGGTTGAATACTACTTGTAGGCACTGTATATATATAGATAGATAAATTAGATATATCCATCTATCTATAGATCTATCTATCTTTCTATCTATCTATGTATCTATCCATCTACATATGTATCTATAGATATACTGTATCTATTTATCTGTGTGTGTAAATATTATTCTTCAATGGAGTATGTAAAAAAAGAGGTTGGACAAAGAAAGGACATCACATTTTTTTTTTTGTTAAATAATAGATCTTTATTTAGTGTACAAAAACGCAGACAAATCCGCATTCAAAAAACGCATGAAAATCCGCATCAAATCCATGCGGATTTTTACCTGCCAAGAGATGCAGAATCTGCATAGAAAATTCCACAGGCAAATCTGCAACATGTCTGTTCTGCCTTCCTCCACATATGGTGGTGTGTGGATTTCAGAATACAGCTAAACCCTCATCCATTTCCCCAGTAAACAGACTGTATGGATTCTCAAGTCTATATTTATTGAGGTGATGATGTGACCGATATGAGATGTGGTAAAAACTATAAAGAATAAACAGTGTATCAGTATTTGGCACATTACAGCATGATACAGGATGCAATAACATGAATAAAAGGAAAATTGCACAGATAGCACATAACACAGCATAACACAGATATACAGTTATCATGTCTATCTAGAGTGAGTTCAGGCTGCCAGCATTGTACTACTTATACAGACATGCATCTATCTGCATACAGAGAATACAGCAATATGATACAAAGTACAACATGCCTAACTACACAGTATAACAGTATATTCCACGGTGGGTGCATATACAGGTTCTTACATAAACACACAGGTACATTGGACCCTCACCGGAATCCGCTGGTCAGAACCAGTGATTTGTAGGGAGAGAGCCAGGAACACGTGTATAAGACTCAAAGGTCCTGGGGAAATGTCTGCAAGCCTTCTTGCCCGGGAAAACTAAGGGGGCGGTTCTAATCAGAACACGCTGCTTAAAGAGAAATGCTCATTTATCCAGGAACAGGATAAATGGGCAACTAATGACATCTAATGGTTATAACTGGTACTATATTATGACAATTACTTGCTGCTCTTAAATAGGCAGAAGAGTGTGCACATAACATTCCACAGTCTGATTGCTCTAATTAAAGAATCTTCTTAACTG
Organism: Dendrobates tinctorius; assembly: GCF_039654945.1. Lineage (NCBI taxonomy): Eukaryota > Metazoa > Chordata > Amphibia > Anura > Dendrobatidae > Dendrobates > Dendrobates tinctorius. The sequence continues at coordinate 53,141,084 of NW_027361917.1, forward strand.
ACTCTAAATTCTGAATATCCTTTTTAAAATGTGGAGTCCAAATCTGTATTCCATAGTATAGATGTGGCCTAACTAATGATTTATAAAGTGGTAACAATATGTTGAGATAGTGGGATTTTATCTAGTTTTTAATAAATCCTAGGGTCTAAGAGGTAAGGTTTCTCCTTGCAGAGAGTGACATGCCAGCTGTGGCTTGTCAAGGTAAGGAGGCTTATTCGCCGTGCAATGCTCCTCTGGGAAAATAATATGCAAATTGCCTCTTCAGAAAGAAAGAGGACTTTTACTCTACAGCGCCACCTATTGGTAGTAGCGATCCTACAAGTCACAATCAACCCTTTAACGAGTCTTGTAATATGACTTAGGATACAAGCCAAATCAGAATCTCAATTTGCAGACACGGTGTTTCGAGCTATTGGCTCTCGTCAGTGCAAAGTATGAGATCTGATTTGGCTAGGTGAGAGGCTCTGGACTAGGGTCTAAGAGGTAAGGTTTCTCCTTGCGGAGAGTGACATGCCAGCTGTGGCTTAAGCCTCCTTACCTTGACAAGCCACAGCTGGCATGTCACTCTCCGCAAGGAGAAACCTTACCTCTTAGACCCTAGTCCAGAGCCTCTCACCTAGCCAAATCAGATCTCATACTTTGCACTGACGAGAGCCAATAGCTCGAAACACCGTGTCTGCAAATTGAGATTCTGATTTGGCTTGTATCCTAAGTCATATTACAAGACTCGTTAAAGGGTTGATTGTGACTTGTAGGATCGCTACTACCAATAGGTGGCGCTGTAGAGTAAAAGTCCTCTTTCTTTCTGAAGAGGCAATTTGCATAATAAATCCTAAAATTTTGTTTGCTGCTGCTTAACATTGAGAGCTGCTGCTCAGCTTACTTGTGACCAAAACACCCCAGACCTTTTCATGTTCTCTATTCCAGAGTATTCTCCCATTTGATGTATATGCAGCAATAGGATTACTCCGTCCCAGGTGCATTATTCTACATTTATCTAGATTAAACTTCATTTGCCAAGTGTTTGCCTATTCAGTCATCTTATCCAGATATTGCAATGTCAAGGTTAGATTTTAATATTCTACTGTACATAGTTTGGTGTCATCAGTAGTGATGAGCAAGTATACTTGTTGCTCCGGTTTCCCAGAGCATTCTCGGGTGTCCTCCGAGTATTTGGATGTGCTCGTCGATTTAGTTTTCATCGCCTCAGCTGCATGATTGTGGCTGCTAGACAGGCTGAATACATGAGGGGATTTCCTAACAAACATGCATTCCTCACATATATTCAGGCGGTTCAGCAGCCGCTAATCATGCTGCTGAGGCAATGAAAACTAAATCTCCGAGCACATCCATATACTCGGAGGACACCCGAGCATGCTCGGGAAAACCCGAGCAACTAGTATACTCACTCATTACTAGTCATCAGCAAAGACTGACACTTTAGGCTATGTGCCCACGTTAGCGTTTTTAAACGCTCAGGAAATGGGTCTCCTTTCCAGAAAATGTGCGTTTTGCGCATTTTTTGGCAAAAACCGTGCATTTTTTTCCGCGCGTCTTCTGGACTATAGGAAATAGCCAAAAACACCGACCTAAGTGGAAATTAATGAACATGCTGCATTTTTTACCGCTAAGCGTTTCCTTAGCGGTAAAAAAACGCATCCATTGGCACAAAAAGGCCAAAATGCATTAAAATGATTGGGATGCTTCTTTTAAGCGTTTTTTATGCGGTTTGACCCCGAAAAACGCATAAAAAATGCTTACATAAACGCAACGTGAGCACACAACCTTATTCTCAATCCTATCCACTGGGTCATTACTAAAGAGGTTAAAAAAAATCAGACCTAACACAGAATCCCTGTGGTACCCACTGCTGACTATATCCTATTTAGAGAACGTACCATTTTTTACGACTCTTTGTATGCTGTCATTCAGCCAATTCCTTAGCCATCTGCATACAGTTTCCCCCGTCCTTGCTACTGTAGTTTCAGTATAAGGCTATTAACTATGGTACAGTAACAAATACCTTTGCAAAGTCCAGATAAATCACATCAGCAACATTAAAAACATTCAGATTTGCACTTACCTTCTCATAGAAACCCAACATGTTGGTTAGACATGACCTATCTTTCATGAATCCATGCTGATTGTCAGTTATTATATCATTCTCTGCAATATATCTCTGCAGATAATCTCTTATCATGCCCTAAAAAACTTCGTACACTACTCATGTCAGGTTTACCGGATGGTAGTTACCTTGATCCCACCTTCTTACTTTTTTAAATATCGGTACCACATGAACCATCCACCAATCCTGTGGCACCATCCCTGTTACAAGATAGTCTAAGAATATGAGATACAGTGGTCTGTCAATTACTGAGCTCAATCCCCCCAGTATCCATTGATGAATATCATCTGGTCGGGGGGATTTGTCAATGTTTAATTTGCTCAAACACAAGCCTACTTCTTTCTGTGATAAAACCAAAAGGCTTGAATAATAAATTGGAGCTATTTGCCTTTCAATGATCTCAATGATTGATAGTAGGGATGAGCGAAACGGGTCGAAAAATTTCAAAAGTCGGCGACTTTTGGCAAAGTCGGGTTTCATGAAACGAAACCCGACCCTAGGATGAGGTCGGCCACGAGGTCGGCGACTTACGCGCCAAAGTCGCGTTTCAAAAGTTTGTTTTGCGCTCTTTTTCAGCCAATCAGGATCCATGGACACTGTGGGCAACGTGATGACATAGGCAGGGGTCACCACCATCTTTCAGAAGGGCATGCAAGTGATTGGCTTGCTTTGGTGGGCGTCACAGGGGGTATAAAAGGGCGTGCACGCCGACCGCCATCTTACTTCTGCCGATCTCAGTATAGGGAGAGGTTGCTGCTGATTCTGTAGGGAGAGCGTTAAGCAGGGAAGAAGACAAAAAAACTGCTTCTGCTGCTAGCGATTTGGCCTGCACAACACACCAGTCACTGTGTGTGCAGTGCAAGGGGAGGCTATATTGTGGTGTATCAGTGGTGTTGGTTGTAGGGCTGCCTTTTAAGGCTTCCTGACAGGCTGGCATTGCTGTTTACCCACTGCTCTGCAAACTGCTTTTTTAAAAGCAATCCAATCTCCCTTATCCTCTAGTCACTTTTGTCACAGCTGTGCCATCGAGCCTGTGACATAGCGTTCAGATATCAGTGGGCCTCACACAATCCAAAAGTGTCCAGTGTCCACAAGCGTCTGCAGAAATTCAAAATCTCCCTTATCCTCTAGTCACTTTTGTCACAGCTGTGCCATTGAGCCTGTGACATAGCGCTCAGATATCAGTGGGCCTCACACAATCCAAAAGTGTCCAGTGTCCACAAGTGTCTGCTGAAATTCAAAATCTCACTTATCCTCTAGTCACTTTGGTCACAGCTGTGCCATCGAGCCTGTCACATAGCGCTCAGATATTCATTGGGCCTCACACAATCCAAAAGTGTCCAGTGTCCACAAGTGTCTGCTGAAATTCAAAATCTCACTTATCCTCTAGTCACTTTGGTCACAGCTGTGCCATCGAGCCTGTCAAATAGCGCTCAGATATTCATTGGGCCTCACACAATCCAAAAGTGTCCAGTGTCCACAAGTGTCTGCTGAAATTCAAAATCTCACTTATCCTCTAGTCACTTTGGTCACAGCTGTGCCATCGAGCCTGTCACATAGCGCTCAGATATTCATTGGGCCTCACACAATCCAAAAGTGTCCAGTGTCCACAAGTGTCTGCTGAAATTCAAAATCTCACTTATCCTCTAGTCACTTTGGTCACAGCTGTGCCATCGAGCCTGTCACATAGTGCTCAGATATTCATTGGGCCTCACACAATCCAAAAGTGTCCAGTTTCCACAAGTGTCTGCTGAAATTCAAAATCTCACTTATCCTCTAGTCACTTTGGTCACAGCTGTGCCATCGAGCCTGTCACATAGCGCTCAGATATTCATTGGGCCTCACACAATCCAAAAGTGTCCAGTGTCCACAAGTGTCTGCTGAAATTCAAAATCTCACTTATCCTCTAGTCACTTTGGTCACAGCTGTGCCATCGAGCCTGTCAAATAGCGCTCAGATATTCATTGGGCCTCACACAATCCAAAAGTGTCCAGTGTCCACAAGTGTCTGCTGAAATTCAAAATCTCACTTATCCTCTAGTCACTTTGGTCACAGCTGTGCCATCGAGCCTGTCACATAGCGCTCAGATATTCATTGGGCCTCACACAATCCAAAAGTGTCCAGTGTCCACAAGTGTCTGCTGAAATTCAAAATCTCACTTATCCTCTAGTCACTTTGGTCACAGCTGTGCCATCGAGCCTGTCACATAGCGCTCAGATATTCATTGGGCCTCACACAATCCAAAAGTGTCCAGTGTCCACAAGTGTATGCTGAAATTCAAAATCTCACTTATCCTCTAGTCACTTTGGTCACAGCTGTGCCATCGAGCCTGTCACATAGCGCTCAGATATTCATTGGGCCTCACACAATCCAAAAGTGTCCAGTGTCCACAAGTGTCTGCTGAAATTCAAAATCTCACTTATCCTCTAGTCACTTTGGTCACAGCTGTGCCATCGAGCCTGTCACATAGCGCTCAGATATTCATTGGGCCTCACACAATCCAAAAGTGTCCAGTGTCCACAAGTGTCTGCTGAAATTCAAAATCTCCCTTATCCTCTAGTCACTTTTGTCACAGCTGTGCCATCGAGCCTGTGACTTAGCGCTCAGATATCAGTGGGCCTCACACAATCCAAAAGTGTCCAGTGTCCACAAGTGTCTGCTGAAATTCAAAATCTCACTTATCCTCTAGTCACTTTGGTCACAGCTGTGCCATCGAGCCTGTCACATAGCGCTCAGATATTCATTGGGCCTCACACAATCCAAAAGTGTCCAGTGTCCACAAGTGTCTGCTGAAATTCAAAATCTCACTTATCCACTAGTCACTTTGGTCACAGCTGTGCCATCGAGCCTGTCACATAGCGCTCAGATATTCATTGGGCCTCACACAATCCAAAAGTGTCCAGTGTCCACAAGTGTATGCTGAAATTCAAAATCTCACTTATCCTCTAGTCACTTTGGTCACAGCTGTGCCATCGAGCCTGTCACATAGCGCTCAGATATTCATTGGGCCTCACACAATCCAAAAGTGTCCAGTGTCCACAAGTGTCTGCTGAAATTCAAAATCTCACTTATCCTCTAGTCACTTTGGTCACAGCTGTGCCATCGAGCCTGTCACATAGCGTTCAGATATTCATTGGGCCTCACACAATCCAAAAGTGTCCAGAAGTGTCTGCTGAAATTCAAAATCTCCCTTATCCTCTAGTCACTTTTGTCACAGCTGTGCCATCGAGCCTGTGACATAGCGCTCAGATATCAGTGGGCCTCACACAATCCAAGAGTGTCCAGTGTCCACAAGTGTCTGCTGAAATTCAAAATCTCACTTATCCTCTAGTCACTTTGGTCACAGCTGTGCCATCGAGCCTGTCACATAGCGCTCAGATATTCATTGGGCCTCACACAATCCAAAAGTGTCCAGTGTCCACAAGTGTCTGCTGAAATTCAAAATCTTACTTATCCTCTAGTCACTTTGGTCACAGCTGTGCCATCGAGCCTGTCACATAGCGCTCAGATATTCATTGGGCCTCACACAATCCAAAAGTGTCCAGTGTCCACAAGTGTCTGCTGAAATTCAAAATCTCACTTATCCTCTAGTCACTTTGGTCACAGCTGTGCCATCGAGCCTGTCACATAGCGCTCAGATATTCATTGGGCCTCACACAATCCAAAAATGTCCAGTGTCCACAAGTGTCTGCTGAAATTCAAAATCTCACTTATCCTCTAGTCACTTTGGTCACAGCTGTGCCATCGAGCCTGTCACATAGCGCTCAGATTTTCATTGGGCCTCACACAATCCAAAAGGGTCCAGTGTCCACAAGTGTCTGCTGAAATTCAAAATCTCACTTATCCTCTAGTCACTTTGGTCACAGCTGTGCCATCGAGCCTGTCACATAGCGCTCAAATATTCATTGGGCCTCACACAATCCAAAAGTGTCCAGTGTCCACAAGTGTCTGCTGAAATTCAAAATCTCCCTTATCCTCTAGTCACTTTTGTCACAGCTGTGCCATCGAGCCTGTGACATAGCGCTCAGATATCAGTGGGCCTCACACAATCCAAAAGTGTCCAGTGTCCACAAGTGTCTGCTGAAATTCAAAATCTCCCCTGTCCTATAGACACCTTGTACCTTGTTTTACATTACTATATAGTTTGTTGGATTTTGTCTACATTTTTACCAAAAATGAGGAAGGCTGGTGGAAGAGGCCGTGGAATTGGGCGGGGGTTGGCAGCTGGTAATGATGGTGTTGGTGGTGGATCTGATGGTAGTGGCAAGAGCAAAATAGGACCGAATGCAGGAAGTGTTGAGCCTGCGTCATCGTCTTGCTCCATAAGGCTTCGAAGGCTTAGTTTTCTAGGAGTTGGCAAACCGCTTTTAAAGCCAGAGCATCAGGAAAAAGTTTTGTCTTACATTGCTGACTCAGCCTCCAGCTCTATCGCCTCCTCTTCTTCAGTTGTAAAAAGTAAAAGCACTGAGTCGTCATTGGAGGCTCATGTTCATGAACCACACCTTTCCTTGTGTCCTTCACCCCAACCAAGATTGAAGGATGACGCAGGCCATATTACTGATTACTCCATGGAGCTGTTTTCACATACCATGCCTGGATTATCAAGTCAAATGGTGAATTACCCAGGCCAAGATGAATCTGACATGGAGTGCACTGATGCACAGCCGCTGATGGATGATTCTGCTGGTACATTCACTCAGAGCACTACATTGTCCTCGCAGTGTACAGTGCCAGATTCTGACCCTGATGAGACTCAGGTGCCCCTTCCCGCACACTATACCACCATACACGGTGACACAGAGGAAGATGCACATGACATTGAAGAGGAGGTGATGGATGACCCAGTTGTTGACCCAGATTGGCATCCATTGGGGAAGAGGGTGCTGCTTCCAATAGCTCAGATGAGGAGCATCCACAGCAGACATCGACATCGCAACAGCTGTTATCCGGCAGGCCCGGAGCACTCCAAAGACAGGTTCCAAAAATCAAAAGAGTTGCTGGACAGCTTGTCCAGAGGGTCAAAACATCACAGTGTGCTAGGCCGCAAAATGTCTGCCAAAGTAGGAAGAGTGCAGTGTGGCACTTTTTTGAACAAAATCCTCATGATCAGGCCAAGGTTATCTGTAAGAAGTGCGCAAAGACCTTTAGCCGAGGGAAAAATCTGAAAAATTTGAATACCAGTTGCATGCTTAGACATTTAACCAGCATGCACTTGCAAGCGTGGACACAACACCAAACCTCAAGTGCCACATGTGCAACTGATCACAACGAAGGTAGTCAGCAACGCTACATTGTTTCCCCCACTGTAAGCCCACCGGTTAGCACAGCAGCAAATGTTGAGGTGTCGTTGCAAGGCCACAGCAGTCAGGGAATCCCACTGTTATATCAACGAAAGACTGATTCTAGGCCATCAGAAAGAACACCAACTCCATCACCATCATCAACCCTCTCTCAGTCCGCCCTGTCCACCGCTACTTCCACCATATGCAGCTCTCAAGTCCAGCTCACCCTCCCAAACACTATGAGTAGGTCAAGAAAGTACTCAGTCTCTCATCCGCGTACACTGGGTTTGAACGCCCACATTGCCAAACTAATCTCGTTTGAGATGATGCCCTTTCGGTTGGTGGAAAGCGCAGCTTTCCGCGAACTCATGGCCTATGCAGTACCACGCTATGACCTACCCAGTCGCCACTCCTTCTCTCGCAAAGCCATCCCAGCCCTCCACCATCATGTGAAAGACCGCATTGTCCATGCACTCAAGCAGTCAGTGAGCGGAAAGGTGCACCTCACAACTGATGCATGGTCCAGTCGGCATGGCCAGGGCCGTTACGTGTCCATCACTGCGCACTGGGTTAATGTGGTGGATGCAGGGTCCACAGGGGACAGCGGTGGTGGGACAGTGCTGCCTGGCCCACGGTATAGGAAACAGTTGGCTGTAGGCGTTCGACCCTCCTCCTCCTCCTTCTCCTCCAGAAGCGAAAGCTCGTCCACAGAGCGCAGTCGTACGAGCACTCCATCTGCAGCTGCCACTGTTGCACACGAGGTGTCCCCCTATCGAGCAGCTAGTGGAAAGCGTCAGCAGGCTGTGTTGCAGATGATGTGTTTGGGCGACAGACACACCGCCGAGGTGCTGGCCGAGTACTTTCAGCGACAAACTGAGTCATGGCTGGGCAGTGTACATCTTGAGGCAGGCAAGGTAGTTAGTGATAACGGGCGTAATTTTGTGGCAGCCATAGCCCATTCAAAACTCAGCCACATACCTTGCTTGGCTCACACCTTGAACCTGGTGGTGCAGTGCTTCCTCAAAAATTATCCGGAGTTAACAGCCCTCCTCCAGAAGGTGCGAAGACTGTGCACGTACATCCGCCGGTCGCCTGTACACTCCGTTCGTATGCAGAAGCTGCAGCGATTGCTCCACCTTCCCAACCACCGCCTCATTATCGACATTGCAACAAGGAGGAACTCCACCCTGCACATGGTGGAGCGGCTGTGCGAGCAGAGGCAGGCCATAATGCATTTTGTGGGAGGATACACGGCCAGGCACTTTGAGAGCAGACATGGAGTTGACAGGTGTGCAGTGGTCGAAGCTGAAAGACCTCCGTAAAGTCCTTCAGTGTTTTGAGGAACGCACACGGCTGGTAAGCGCAGACGACGCCATCCTAAGCATGAGCATCCCACTTATGCGTCTGCTCATGCAAACTTTGACGCACCTTAAGGAGCAGGTTTCTGCAGCCAATGTTGATGAGGAGGAAGAGGAGGAGGGAATCCTTGATGACATTCAGCCATTGTCTGCTCAGGGACCTCTCCTGGACGAGGTGGAGGAAGAAGAGGAGGAGGAGGAGGAGGATGATGGGGATGATTACTTAGGGGAGGAGGATGCATCTCGTGGGGCAAGTGAAAATGTTGGCGTGGCAAGGTCTGGTACAGGGTTTGTGCGTGACTGGAGGGATGTGGATTTGCCAGAAAGTGCTCCTCCAACCAGCACTTGCAGTGCATCATTGACACCGGGAACATTGGCCCACATGTCAGATTATGCCTTGCAGATCCTAAAAAGGGACCCTCGCATTGCCAAAATGATGAACGATGACGACTACTTGTTGGCCAGCATCCTGGATCCACGCTATAAAGGCAAATTACAAAACATCATGCCACAGGAGAACCTTGACCTAATATTGGCTAATAAACAAGCAACTCTGGTAAATCGGTTGCTTGAGGCATTCCCAGCACACAGCAGCGGTGATGGTTCTCACACGAGCCGTAAGGGCCGGGGTCAGCTTGGCAGAGGTGTTCGTGGTGCACACAGCAGAAGTGGCGTTGGAGACAGGGGTTTCATGACAATGTTGTGGACTGATTTTTCAAGTACCGCTCACACAACTGGTAATACTGCATCGATGGAAAGTGACAGGAGACAGCAGTTGTCAACTATGGTTACAAACTACTTTTCCTCCCATATCGATGTTCTCCCACACAGGTCATTCCCCTTTGACTATTGGGCCGCTAAACTGGACACCTGGCCTGAATTGGCACAATATGCCTTACAGGAGCTCGCTTGCCCAGCTGCAAGTGTGCTATCGGAAAGAGTCTTCAGTGCAGCTGGATCAATCCTGACAGAAAAAAGGACCCGTCTGTCAACCCAAAATGTGGATGATCTAACCTTCATTAAAATGAACCACGCATGGGTTTCCAAGGATTTTGTCCCACCTTCCCCTGATGACACATAGGGTGACAGAAAAATGGCTTGCTTTGGTCCACCTCTTCCTGGGACTTGACCTATTTCACCTTTTGCATCAGCTGAATGTCCAACATCAACATATGCCACTTTCTAAAACTCCCTAACTGTGCTGCCTCCCCCCCCATGGCCGGGGTCACCACCTAGCGCACGACACCGTGCGAGTGCCGTTGCCCTGGACAGGTGGGTAGGCCGACTCTTGGGCGCGGGCACTGGCACAGGGTCCCTCATAGTGCAATCAAGTGTCTCTGATGGTGGTGGTGCACACCCGCCGTCAGACACACCGCCGTACTATGAGGGGCCCAGTGCCAGTACCGACGCCCACGAGTGGGCACCCTTGCTTGGGCAGGGCCCCAGCATTTGCAATCTTTACCTCTCCCTGCTTCTCCGCTGTGTAGTCTGGGCCGTCAAATCCATACTGGGCCTAACACCGTCTGAGCCTGCCTCCTGATGTATAGACATATATTTTGAATGTGTACGCTATCCATACATGTTATCTGGGGATACGGAACCCTTTCTCACCTTTGTGCAATGACGTGCAATCCATACTGGGCCTGACACCGTCTGAGCCTGCCTCCTGATGTATAGACATATATTTTGAATGTGTACGCTATCCATACATGTTATCTGGAGATACGGAATCCTTTCTCACCTTTGTGCAATCACGTGCAATCCATACTGGGCCTGACACCGTCTGAGCCTGCCTCCTGATGTATAGACATATATTTTGAATATGTACGCTATCCATACATGTTATCTGGGGATACGGAACCCTTTCTCACCTTTGTGCAATCACGTGCAATCCATACTGGGCCTGACACCATCTGAGCCTGCCTCCTGATGTATAGACATATATTTTGAATTTGTACGCTATCCATACATGTTATCTGGGGATACGGAACCCTTTCTCACCTTTGTGCAATCACGTGCAATCCATACTGGGCCTAACACCATCTGAGCCTGCCTCCTGATGTATAGACATATATTTTGAATGTGTACACTATGCTATCCATACATGTTATCCGGGGATACGGTACCCTTTCTCACCTTTGTGCAATCACGTGCAATCCATACTGGGCCTGACACCGTCTGAGCCTGCCTCCTGATGTATAGACATATATTTTGAATGTGTACGCTATCCATACATGTTATCTGGGGATACGGAACCCTTTCTCACCTTTGTGCAATCACGTGCAATCCATACTGGGCCTAACACCGTCTGATCCTGCCTCCTGATGTATAGACATATATTTTGAATGTGTACACTATGCTATCCATACATGTTATCCGGGGATACGGTACCCTTTCTCACCTTTGTGCAATCACGTGCAATCCATACTGGGCCTGACACCGTCTGAGCCTGCCTCCTGATGTATAGACATATATTTTGAATGTATACTCTATCCATACATGTTATCTGGGGATACGGAACCCTTTCTCACCTTTGTGCAATCACGTGCAATCCATACTGGGCCTGACATCGTCTGAGCCTGCCTCCTGATGTATAGACATATATTTTGAATGTGTACGCTATCCATACATGTTATCTGGGGATACGGAACCCTTTCTCACCTTTGTGCAATCACGTGCAATCCATACTGGGCCTAACACCGTCTGAGCCTGCCTCCTGATGTATAGACATATATTTTGAATGTGTACGCTATCCATACATGTTATCCGGGGATACGGAACCCTTTCTCACCTTTGTGCAATCACGTGCAATCCATACTGGGCCTAACACCGTCTGAGCCTGCCTCCTGATGTATAGACATATATTTTGAATGTGTACACTATGCTATCAATACATGTTATCAGGGGATACGGTACCCTTTCTCACCTTTGTGCAATCACGTGCAATCCATACTGGGCCTGACACCGTCTGAGCCTGCCTCCTGATGTATAGACATATATTTTGAATGTGTACGCTATCCATACATGTTATCTGGGGATACGGAACCCTTTCTCACCTTTGTGCAATCACGTGCAATCCATACTGGGCCTGACACCGTCTGAGCCTGCCTCCTGATGTATAGACATATATTTTGAATTTGTACGCTATCCATACATGTTATCTGGGGATACGGAACCCTTTCTCACCTTTGTGCAATCACGTGCAATCCATACTGGGCCTAACACCGTCTGAGCCTGCCTCCTGATGTATAGACATATATTTTGAATGTGTACACTATGCTATCCATACATGTTATCCGGGGATACAGTACCCTTTCTCACCTTTGTGCAATCACGTGCAATCCATACTGGGCCTGACACCGTCTGAGCCTGCCTCCTGATGTATAGACATATATTTTGAATGTGTACGCTATCCATACATGTTATCTGGGGATACGGAACCCTTTCTCACCTTTGTGCAATCACGTGCAATCCATACTGGGCCTAACACCGTCTGATCCTGCCTCCTGATGTATAGACATATATTTTGAATGTGTACACTATGCTATCCATACATGTTATCCGGGGATACGGTACCCTTTCTCACCTTTGTGCAATCACGTGCAATCCATACTGGGCCTGACACCGTCTGAGCCTGCCTCCTGATGTATAGACATATATTTTGAATGTATACTCTATCCATACATGTTATCTGGGGATACGGAACCCTTTCTCACCTTTGTGCAATCACGTGCAATCCATACTGGGCCTGACATCGTCTGAGCCTGCCTCCTGATGTATAGACATATATTTTGAATGTGTACGCTATCCATACATGTTATCTGGGGATACGGAACCCTTTCTCACCTTTGTGCAATCACGTGCAATCCATACTGGGCCTAACACCGTCTGAGCCTGCCTCCTGATGTATAGACATATATTTTGAATGTGTACGCTATCCATACATGTTATCCGGGGATACGGTACCCTTTCTCACCTTTGTGCAATCACGTGTAATCCATACTGGGCCTGAGAACGGCTGGCGAGCTGTTAAGCAAGCTACAGCACCTGTGGTTTGCACACGTAAGTTTTTCATTTTTTCAGGAAGGACGGTTAGGCCTAATTCCGGAACTGAGGTTGACCTGCACTTACTGGGAAATCATTGTTCGCGGGTAATAATTGTAATCACAGATCCCCATCACTAACGTTGTTCAGCGGGTTATCTGCACCTGTAAGCGACAAACGCTGGCCTTTTCAGTGTAGCGCACATGCAGCCACGGACATGTAAGGGCATGACACACCAGTTATTGGCCAATCTCATGTGCCAGAGCCTCACGTGTCCCTCTAGTAAGCCGGACTCGGACCGCGGGGCATGACGGAGTCTCGTTCGTTAACGGAATTAAGCATGCAATGTGTGCATCAGTTCTGTAGCTTGCATGGTTGAGGTTTCCCAGGTGGAGTCGAATTAAACCGTAGGCTCCACTCCTGGTGGTGCCCTTCTGGACATTCCTTTAAGGTTCAGCTTTGCAACCATACTGCCCACGTAAAACAAACACTTTGCCTTCATGAACGCTGTTTGGAGGGTCATGAGTCATGGGAATAACGCCGCCCAATCAGTTAACCTGCTAGAGAGATCCTTCGTTGCTCCCAAGCATGACATCACACTCCCTAGGAGAAAGGTAATGCCACTGTGGCGACCGTACTCCTGGGGGCGACACAAGTGCACTGATGCCCAGCCACTGCTCGATGAATCTGCTGGTACATTGACCCAGACCACTACATTCCCCTCGCACGCTACACGACCTGAATCTGACCCTGATGAAACTCAGGTTACCCTTCCCATATACAGTTCCATCTTACACGGTGACAAAGAGGAAGCTGCAGATGAAAGTGCAGGTTCGGCCCACCCGCCATCAGACACACCACCGTACTATCAGGGGCCCTGTGCCAGTGCCGTCGCCAACGAGTGGGCCCCCCCTGCTTGCTCAGGATCACAGCACTTGCAAGGTTGAAATACTGTGCAGTGAGATGGAAGATGGGAACGACGAGGAGTCCAGACTAGTACAGGGATTCCCTAGCGAGGAGACTTATTTCATTGTTTTCAATGTTGGGACAGCAATTTTTGGGGAGCACTATACTCTGGAGAATGATAGATGGGGCCCACCATACACTGGAACATTCCAAAGGTGAACATCAGACACTGGAGCAGCATTTACAGGGCCCATTATACACTAGAGCATTAGAAATGGGGCCCATTATGTTTGGAGCATTATTTGGGCCCATAAGACAGTGGAGCTTCATCCATGGGGACCAACATATACTGTAGCATTATGTGGAGCTCATCATATACTGTTTCAAACATTATATGGGACCAATGATTCTGTATGGAGAAATAGATGGGCCTTGTCATGAGCTGTAAAAAGTGAAGTATTTTTCATTGTACTATACCGCTATTTCTCTGCCGTATCGGAGCATGATGAGTTGTGGTATGTGTTAAAGGGGCGCTCTTTCACCCAGGGCACATGAAAACCTGGAGCCAGCCCTTCCCCCCCACAACTGTAGCCAAATAACCCCCATTTTTCAGTGCGTTACTTGTATTATGAAGTTAATTAAGGTTGACAAGCTTAAGTAAGAAGAATTGATGCTTTTGGCATTCAAATGGGCACTGTTGGTGTGTTTCCTGTCCTCCTCTCACTGCCGACTTTTATTCCCCATTGACTTACATTGGGTTTCATGTTTCGGGACGACCCCGACTTTTCCCTATAATCGGACAATCTTGCCCGACCCGACTTTTGGAAAAGTCGGGTTTCACGAAACGAAACGTGACCCTAAAAAAACAAAAGTCGCTCAACTCTAATTGATAGACATTCACCAGCTTGGATATAAAAAGACCTTTTTCCCCAATATGGTCCATCCCTGAGAAAGGGAACTGATGCTGTCCAAATCACTTAGGAAGAAGTTTGGTCCATTAAGCTTTTCATACCGGCATTCAGCGTGATGACACAAGCTCTCTGCTTTGCCTTCAGCATCTATCAGGTGTTTCCTGGAATGGTTCACATAGCGCACATGCCACCCACCTGGGAACTGCTCAACATTTCAAAGGCCATTAATTTAAAAATGCTGTCATTCAGGACATGGCTGTAGTGGCTAGGGGAATTTCTCTCCTGTCTCTCGAGGGAAAGTTGAACACTTCCATGGAATGGTGTGAACATGCTCAGCAACACTAGTGGTGGTGATGTTGTAACATCATCTCTTTGGAGTGAGTCAGGGTGGCCTTGTTGATTGTGAGGTGGAGGAAGAGGCCAAGACTGCAACAGAAGAGGGAGCAGAAGGAGGCTCAAATCTGTCATGCATTTTAAGGTGTGTACTTCACTACACCTTGTGCTTGGAATTCCGATGCATCTTCACACAGGTGGTGCTCAGGTTCAGGACATTTATGCCTCGTTTCAGGGTCTGATGGCACAGCGTGCATATCACTTGTTATTTGTCGGCAGCACATTCTCTGAGGAAATGCCACACCAGGGAGCTCTTTTGAGCTCTCTTTAGTGTGCTGTTATCAGTGTTGCAGTGGGCTGCGTACATCATTAGGATGGCCTCTGCTACATGTGGGGTCTAGGACCTCATCATCACCCTCGTCATCTTCCACCGACTCAACACTGCCCTCTTTGCCGGTCTGCACACTGCAGAAAGTTGCTGCAGTTGGCAACTGAGTTTCATCATTATCTGACATGTGCTGTGGTCCTCTATTGACCATGTGCACTAGCCCTCCCACATACTCATCCTCTAAAATAACAAGTGGATAGGCCAATACTTGTCATGGCTGTGATGGCTCCAGAAGTGCCCACAGTCTAAAAGCTTGTTGATTGGATGCACTGTAACCTGTGTAACAATGTCAAGTACTAAGTAAAGGTCTTATTTTTTCTCCAACTAATTCCTTTCATTTTTTTTATAGCCCTGAAAGATCTACAATTGTTTTCACGCAAACTCATATTAAGGAGATTGCACAATAAACATGCTACGGCAACTGACTCCTGGACTGAAACCGAGAGGGAGACTCTGGGGAATTTAGCAGAACTCCTGGGGGAGCAAACCACGGAGCACCATGGTAAGTTCCCAATGACAATTATGCCCAAATCAGCAAGGTTCCTTCCCTTGTCTTTGAGTCCCGCTGTTGATATATTTACCAAACTAGTAGTTGATGACTTTAGGAAATTGTCAACAAGACGAAGACATGACAACCTCACGCAACAACAGCGGGACGCAATCAGACTCAAGGTGTGAGTGCGGCCTTAGAAATGGCAGCGAGATGGCTGATGCCAATGATTTATTTCCCAGAGTACTATAAAACACATAAAAGTTTATAAAAATGATTTCTTTGGCCAACAAATAGCAGCAAGATGGCAGATGCAAATTATTTATTTCCCAGACTCCTATACAACACACGCCAGTTTAGGAAAAAAATTTCTTTGGCCTAGAAATGGCAACAAGATGGTTGATGCTAACACTTTTTTTCCAAGACTACAATAAAACACACCGGTTTAGAAAAAGTAGTTATCTGGCCTAGAAATGGCAACGAGATGTCTGATTCCAATTATTTATTTACCAGACTACTATACAACACACCAATTTAGAAAAAACATTTCTTTGGCCTAGAAATGGCAACAAGATGGCTGATGCTAATTATTTATTTCTGAGACTACTAGAAAAAACACAGCGACTTAAAGGCACAGTACTCCAATCGATGATGGGAGGCAGAGTACACACAGCAGCTTAAAGGCACAGTACTCTCACAAATGGAGGGCGCAGAGTACACACAGTGGCTTTTTGGCACAGTACTCCCACATGCAGGGGCCAGAGTGCACATAGCAGCTTAAAGGCACAGTACTCCAACAGGCGGGGTACAGAGTACACACAGAGGAATAAAAGCACAGTACTCCCACAGGCGGTGGGGGGAAGAGTACACACATCAACTTAAAGGGACAGTACTCCTTCAAGTGTAGGGTGCAGAGTACACACAGTGTTTTTTTGAAAAGAAGAAAGAAAAGCACCAGGTATGGAAGGAAGTCAATGGAAGAGACGAGCAAAATAGTGCAAAATTAAAATGAATGATAAAAAATTAAATTAAAAACAAATAAAATTTAAAATTAAAATGCCTTTATTAAAATGTAGTTTTCTTCTTTCCTAGTCTCGATGGTCTGCTATTCAGTCTTTTAGGGGATGTGGATCCACTATTTAATATATAATATTTAATATATCTTTTAACAGTTCATGATTTCTTTCATTATATTTACATATATATTTACTTGTTGAGCTACGCCCTTTTGTATTTAATTTACAGTGGCTTTTTGGCACAGTACTTCCACAGATATGGTTGCAGAGTGCACACAGTGGCTTAAAGGGAACCTGTCACCTCTTTTTGCCACTATAAGATGTGGTCACTGCCTTTCAGGGCTTATCTACAGCATTCTATAATTCTGTAGGTAAGCACCTGATCCAACCTGTAAGATAAGAAAGATAAGTTTTATTATACTCACCCGTGGGGGGAGGGGGCGGTCCGATGTGGTCCGGGTTTGGCGCCTCCCATCTTCATGCAATGTCGTCCTCCTTCTTGTTTCATGTCGCGCTCCTGCGCAGGCATACTTCTCTGCCCTGTTGGAGGTAGAGCAAAGTACTGCAGTGCGCAGGTACCGGGAAAGGTCAGAGAAGCCCAGCACCTGCACACTGCAGTACTTTGCTCTGCCCTCAACAGGGTGCTGATCTGTTACCTGCGCAAAAGCATGACACAAAGCAAGCAGGAGGATGACATCGCATGAAGATGGGAGGTGCTGGGCCCGGACCTGTGACACCCATCGGACCAGACCGCATTGGACCATCCCTCCCCCGGGTGAGTATAATAAAACATATTTTTCTTATCTTTCAGGTCGGACCGGGGGCCTAAGCCCTGAAAGGCAGTGGCCGCATCTTATAGCGGCAAAAAGAGGTGACAGGTTCCCTTTAAAGGGATACTATTGAAGAGAAATAGCGCAATAGTGCATTATCCAGTGTAGGTATATCAATTTAAAAATAATACACTCACCAGATGGAGCTTGTAATAAGCATGGAGGATTCGCTGCTGCAGAAACCACAGAGCCACGAGGGACCAACGTAGAAGATGCAGGATAGGAAAAAAAAGTGGTCAGACAATCTGTGCTGCGAATCACTATGAACAATTATTATTACAGTTGTCTTTATTCGACGCGTTTCGAAGTTTCACATAACTCCTTCCTCAGGGAAAAACCAGGTGTTTTTTTCCTGAGGAAGGAGTTCTGTGAAACTTCGAAACGCGTTGAATAAAGACCACTGTAATAATAATTGTTCATAGTGATTCGCAGCGCGGATTGTCTGACCACTTTTTTTCCTATCCTGCAGGTTCCCTTTAAAGGCATAGTACTCCCTCAGATATGGGTTGCAGAGTACACACAGAGGCTTTTGGCACACTACTCCCTCAGATATGGGTTGCAGAATACACAGAGCGTCTTTTTCTTTTTTGCAGAGTGCGCAGTCAGAATCTGTCCCTCACCCCAACTGTGTCCCATCCCTACAGGTATAAAAGCAGAATGGTGGCAGCACTCATGATTCAGACTTCATACAGGCTGAGTCACGTGGTTCGCCGGCCAATCACAGCCATGCCAATATTTGTCATGGCTGTGATGGCTCCGGAAGTGCCCACAGTCTAAAAGATTGTTGATTGGCTGCACTTAGCCTTTCAGCAAGCTTTATTAGATGGTAAACCAGAACAGGAAACTGTCCAGTACAGGCCCTGAACTTTACCGTTCGGGTTCACTCATCCCTATTAGCTGCATAATAACTCTGCACAAGAATATTTAGCTAATAGAATTGCACACAGATATTCTCCTAAGAAAGAAAAATCACCACTTTTACTTTTTTAAATATTATATTTTTGGGATTTATTAAACTTTTGGACTGACAAACAGCACTGCAGTTGTTCAATAATAAAATTAATCATCAAAAATACAAATTGCCTAATAATTGTTCGCACAACGTATGCACAGATTAGATTTAATTGCACTCTCAATTGTAGAAAATCTTGAAGTTACCAGGGAAAAATATTTTGCTTCCTTCCCTTGTATTTAAAGCACCACTCAGACTTTTTTTTATTTCACCGCTGGAGTGGTGCCTAAAATCCAAAATCCCTATGCCTTGTCTGATACTCATCTTCCAGAATTTTCATTTGTTTATGTCACCAACTGCAAGAGTCTGTCTCCAGTGCTCCAGTGTTTCATAGAGGGAGTTGGGGTTCACTAATCAATGTAAGTCTATGAGAGCCTCGTTCTGACTCTCATAGACTTGTTTTGAGAGCTTGTGACATACATAGCTTCTGAGCTCAGGCTAGTCAGAATGCTCTCACAAGATGGCGGGACAGTGCCGGCTTTAAAAAGCATTGAAGAAACAGGAGGTTGAGTATATGACAGGAGAATTAAGTTTAAAACACCACTCCAGCAGTGAAAAAAAATGTTGGAGTGTTGCTTTAAATACCCTGGCCCTGTAGATATCTAGCTACACACTATACGTTTGATAACCCTCTACCTTAAGAAAGGAGAGGTTAACCTGATGATGTGTGTCTCCTGTATGCAATCACAACAAAACAAAGGGAATGAGCCAAAGCATAAGTTCGTACACATGGATAGTGTGAGTGCACATTTGTAAGGGGCTGACATTGCTCTGGACAGCAGAGACACACTGCCCCTTTAAGAGACAGCACCCCCTTGGCTGATGCGATGGTACATTCTATTCTACCCTTCAATAGTCTGCTTTAGTTTGCTCTTCCAGCTATGGAGAGGGTAGGGGTTGTTTTCCCAGAGTGTGTTTTGGAGCTGGGAGTCTGCAAGAGCCTGACATGAGGAGAAAAACGTGCAGCTTGTAACTGACTGAACTTGTGGATTGTGTATACCCTTCTGGGGATAACGAAGGTGGTTTTCCTGTGATACTGCGAGGAGCCACGAAGATCTACAAGGAAGTAATTCAGAAGAGGAAATTCACTGTTTCTAGGAACAGGCTTGTAATCATCACACAAGGTCAGGACCACGTTGCACAGAGCTGCCAGGGAGGACATCACATCATCTTGTAGAGAACTGCACGGGGCCCCCAGTAAGGAACTGAGAAACCAACTTCACCGTGAGTGTTAACCCCAAGTGCGCACATGTTTAGGGCTAAGGATAGGCTGCAATAGATAGAGCACGGTAGCCGTGCGGCCGAAGTAGCAGAGGACAGTCAGGCTATAGATACTTTATTGTATTGTTTGCCTTTTGAAAGAATGCACTGATCTGTAATAGTTGGTGCACTGTGCCATTTGTATGGCCCAGCTAGAGAATATCATTTTTGTAAATTGTTTTATGTCATTGCATACCCCTGTTTACACTTTCCTAACACTGCATTCCTTGCCTGTAAATAAATTAACCCTTTATTGGTGGAACCTCATCTTGTGTACCATAGTCTCCCTGAATTGTGGTGGTCCCCTGGCCATCGCTTCACGTTCACATTATGTCCCTTTTACAGACAAATCGCAAGAATAAAGCAAAATGAGCATAGGATACTTAGTTATCACTTTTTTTTTATCTAAACAGCATAAAAGCCCTCCCACCACGACAAGATGTACCTAGCAAGGATGGTCCTGTTTCTAGTACTAAAATCTTAATTTGTGGCAACCAACCTCAATGTGAATAAGTCACATCGAATAAGTGAATAAGTCTCTGCTGCAGCTTCTTAAAGTATTGATTTTTTTAAGTGCACAGCAGAAATATGCCAGAAATATGAACGTTGTATATATTATTTAATGACACCACCATCTCTGAACTTACTATCCATCTATTTCTCATTCACAGTTATGCTGTTTCCTATATTGATGAATATTCCCCTCAACTATTGATCTCTATTCACACATGTCATCTTTATGTGGTATGCTTTTCCCCATATTGATGAATATTCCCCTCCGATCCTCGCAAGATCTCCTTCTCGACTCCCCTCTTATCTCTTCTTCCCACAATCGGATACAATATTTCTCCCACGCATCCCCCCAACTCTGGAACTCTCTATCACCACATATCAGACTCTTGCCTACCATGGAAACTTTCAAAAAAACCTGAAGACCTACCTCTTCTGACATGCCTACAACCTGTGTAGGTAGGAGGAAAAAGTTTAACCAACAGGGATGGGGGGGTGACCCGCTTCTTGCCGCAGACAAACACGAGAATGAGACAGAGTTTGTATTCAACAGGTCCGTTTTATTGGCCGCCCTTCTGACGACCACTGCAGCTCATCAAAGCAGTTTACACTTTTCTGTGTACAGGCCCGGGTACCTTCACTTCCTTTGTTATTATAATCGTGGCGTCCTCTGTGGCTCTTTTCACTGTGGCTGCCCTAGGCCCATCCACCACAGCGCTTCACCAATCTGAGTACACCGTCCATCCAATACCTACAGACCATCTTCGTCTGCGGCTACCGTCCTCTGAGTCACCCCCCGTGACCGCCTCAACTGTCAGTCCTCTCTGGAGCCTTTCTACTGTCTATCTCCGCAGCTGAACCTCCTCTCAAGTGTGCTCCCCTCACTGACTGGACTTTCCATAACCATCCCTCAGCCTTTTATACTCCCAGTCCTGGTAGCTCCGCCCACTATCACCTGACAGTTTCTCTGACCAATGGCAATTATTCAGTCCCATTCTTACACTCTCCACTGCCCTCTAATGGTCAAACTATAATGCAGCACCCTTTCTCTTTATCTCAGCGCTTTCACACCTACACTGCGCTACCCCTCTGCCTCTCACTACAGGCAGATCTGTCCGTCAGTCCAACTTCCCTACACCTGCAGTAACAACTGATCGACCAAACCGCTGCATTACCAGCTCTACTCACACCTACTGTATCCTCACTCATCCCTTGTAGATTGTGAGCCCTCACGGGAAGGGTCTCTCTCTCAGGTGCTCTCCAAATGCAACATGGCGTCTGATCTCAATTCCAGCCAATTCTGAGTTGAAAAAGTCAAATGGTGCTCCTTCCCTTTCAATCTCTGCCATGCGCCCAAACAGTGTTTTACCCCCACATGTAGGGTATCAGCCTACTCAGGACAAATTGCAAAACAACGTTTGGGGTCCAATTTGTCCTGTTACCCTTAGGAAAATAAAAAATTGGGGGCTAAAATATCATTTTTGTGGAAAAAAATGATTTTTTTATTTTCATGCCCGGGCATTATAAACTTCTGTGAAACCCTTGGGGGTTCAAAGTGCTCAACACACATCTAGATAAGTTCCTTGGGTGTCTAGTGTCCAAAATGGGGTCATTTGTGGGGAGTTTCAATAGTTTGGGTACATCAGGGGCTCTCCAAACGCACATGACACCCGCAGACCATTCCATCAAAGTCTGCATTCCAAAACGTCACTACTTCCCTTCCGAGCCCCGACGTGTGCCCATACAATAGTTTTCTCCCACATATAGGGTATCAGTGTACTCAGGACAAATTGGAAAACAACTTTTGGGGTCGAATTTCTCCTGTTACCCTTGGGAAAATAAAAAAATTGGGGACTAATTGATCATGTTTGTGGAAAAAATACGATTTTTTTTTATTTTCATGCCCGGGCATTATAAACTTCTGTGAAGCCCTTGGGGGTTCAAAATGCTCACCACACATCTAGATAAGTTCCTTAGGGGGTCTAGTTTCCAAAATAAGGTCATTTGTGGGGGGTTTCCACTGTTTAGGTACATTAGGGGCTCTCCAAAGGCAACATGACACCCGCAGACCATTCCATCAAAGTCTGCATTCCAAAATGTCACTACTTCCCTTCCGAGCCCCGACGTTTGCCCATACAGTAGTTTTCTCCCACATATGGGGTGTCAGCATACTCAGGACAAATTGGACAACAACTTTTGGGGTTCAAGTTCTCCTGTTACCCTTGGAAAAATAAAAAAATTGGGGACTAATTGATCATGTTTGTGGAAAAAATACGATTTTTTTATTTTCATGCCCGGGCATTATAAACTTCTGTGAAGCCCTTTGGGGTTCAAATTGCTCACCACACATCTAGATAAGTTCCTTAGGGGGTCTAGTTTCCAAAATGGGGTCATATGTGGGGGTTTCCACTGTTTAGGTACATTAGGGGCTCTCCAAAAGCAACATGACACCCGCAGACCATTCCATCAAAGTCTGCATTCCAAAACGTCACTACTTCCCTTCCGAGCCACGACGTGTGTCCATACAGTAGTTTTCTCCCACATATGGGGTGTCAGCGTACTCAGGACAAATTGGACAACAACTTCTGGGGTTCAATTTCTCCTGTTACCCTTGGGAAAATAAAAAAATTGGGGACTAATTGATCATGTTTGTGGAAAAAATAAGATTTTTTTATTTTCATGCCCAGGCATTATAAACTTCTGTGAAGCCCTTGGGGGTTCAAAATGCTCACCACACATCTAGATAAGTTCCGTGCGGGGTCTAGTTTCCAAAATAGGGTCATTTGTGGGGGGTTTCCACTGTTTAGATACATTAGAGGCTCTCCAAAGGCAACATGACACCCGCAGACCATTCCATCAAAGTCTGCATTCCAAAATTTCACTACTTCCCTTCCGAGCCCCGACGTGTGCCCATACAGTAGTTTCTTCCCACATATGGGGTGTCAGCATACTCAGGACAAATTGGACAACAACTTTTGGGGTTCAAGTTCTCCTGTTACCCTTGAAAAAATAAAAAAATTGGGGACTAATTGATCATGTTTGTGGAAAAAATACGAATTTTTTATTTTCACGCCCGTTATAAACTTCTGTGAAGCACTGGGGGGTTCAAATTGCTCACCACACATCTAGATAAGTTCATTGGGGGGTCTAGTTTACAAAATGGTGTCATTTGTGGGGGATTCCACTGTTTTGGTACATCAGGGGTTTTCCAATCACGACATGGTGTCCGATCTCAATTCCAGCCAAAAACGTCAAATGGCACTGCTTCCCTTCCGAGCTCTGCCATGCGCCCAAATAGTGGTTTACCCCTACATGTGGAGTATCAACATACTCAGGACAAATTGCACAATAACTTTTAGGGTCCTGTTACCCTTGGAAAAATAAGAATTGAGGGTGAAAAGATCATTTTTGTGGAAAAAATATGGTTTTTTAATTGTACGGCTGTATGTTATAAACTTCTGTGAAGCCCTTGGGGGTTCAAAGTTCTCACCACACATCTAGATAAGTTCCTTGGGGGGTCTAGTTTCCAAAATGGTGTCAATTGTGGGGGGTTTCCACTGTTTTTGTACATCAGGGGTTTTCCAATCGGGACATGGTGTCCGATCTCAATTCCAGCCAAAAACGTCACATTAAGGTTGAGCGATAAGATGTGGGTGCTTGTTGTGGCCCACTTTCAGCTTGCCCATGGCCTCGACCTCTGCATGCACCATCACCATCACGTCCACTTCCCCGTCCCTTGCCACGCACCTTCCCATTTTAAAATAAAGGTGAATGCAAGCCTCTAATCTAATGCCACAATTTGTAGAGCACAGATAGACCAGGCATCTGACGGAGATAACAGACTGTTCAAAATGTGGCCTGGACTTTTTTTTTAATTTTTTTACCCCAAAATACTGGATAGACCTAGGGTAACAGACATAAAAAGTGGAATTTAGGCCTGAAAAGCAACTATTTGTAAAGCACATATAGACCAGGTGTCTGACGGAGATAACAGACTGTTCAATATGTGGCCTATATTTTTTTATTTTTTACCCCAAAATAGTGTATAGACCTAAGGTAGTAGATAGTAAATACAGTGGAATGTAGGCCTGAAATGGCACAATTTGTAGGCCACAAATAGATCAGATGTCTCAGAGCGATACCAGACTGTTCAATATGTGAACTGTATATTTTTATTTTTTACCCCAAAATAGTGTTTAGACTTGACCATGTGCAAGACAGGGTGGTGGTGGTGGCAAAGTGACTGGAAGCATTATAAGTTATCCAACCAACAACCTTTTGACACTGCTCTGGGTTCAATAGTTGTGTCTTGCTGCAGTCCCCTAGTAATTGGGACAGGAAGGTCGGGCAAGAAGATGTGGTTGTTTGTTGTGGCCCAATTTCAGCTTGCCCACGGCCTCGGCCTCCGCATGCACCATCACCATCACCCTGTCCCTTGCCACGCGCCTTGCCCATTTTAAAAGAAATACAATGTTTTCCACTTTCAATACAAATGGCTGAATTTGGAGCAAACTAGTAGGTGGTCCGTGTGCGGGAAAACCCAGCGTAAAACATCTGCCCTGTAGGTAAATATTTTTTTTTCAGCACACTGGTGTCAAGAACTTGTATAAGACACTCCAACAAAACTGTAAGTACCACAAAAATTGCAGAATTTTTTGCGCACTCAGATGTGATCAGTGTGACAGCCAAAATTAGCTGGATTTTTGGATTTTTTGTACTATGGAAAGAATCTGGATGTATTCTCTGGATTGCTATTGAATAAAATAATCA
Organism: Dendrobates tinctorius; assembly: GCF_039654945.1. Taxonomy (NCBI): domain Eukaryota; kingdom Metazoa; phylum Chordata; class Amphibia; order Anura; family Dendrobatidae; genus Dendrobates; species Dendrobates tinctorius. Next base: position 53,166,319 of record NW_027361917.1, read on the forward strand.
GGATTAAGATGCAAAAAAATATTCCTGGCCACTGATACTTAGGGCTATATATATATGGTCAATATCTGTAATAGGCAGCAGCAGACAGTAATGGAATGGATCCTCTTGCTCTATGCAATGAAGTATGCCACATACAATGCCTTCCTGCCTAGCACTGATATCTATAGACCCACATACACTGCCTGCTGCCTAGCACCTATGTATATATATATAGCCACATATACTGTCTCTGTCTACCTAGGACTGATTTCTGTATACCCTGTAATTAGTCCTTAGAAGGCCTGCTGGATTTGTGTATTCAGTAATAGTATACCCATACTAACTTAAAAACCCCCTATTGTGTCTCTATGACTGCAGCAACTCTCCTTACACTAGTAATTCTGGACCTGACTGACGAGCAGGGCAGCGCCAGGTCTGATATAGACCTGATGAAGCTTTGCGGCCAGCCAATCACTGTAATGCCACAACCAACGTGGCTGCAGCATTACAGTGCATGGCAGACAATTCTTGCATGTTGATTGATGCTCTAAAGAGCGCCAAACATGCAGGGCAGGGACACGAGCTCCCGCCGACCATCCCCGGAAAAGCTCGGAGCTCGCCAAGCACCGCGAGCACTGCGATGCTTAGGCGAGCACAAAGCATTACCGAGCATGCTCGCTCATCACTAGTTATTACACAACACTTACAGTTGTGGCCAAAAGTATTGATACCCCTGCAATTCTGTCAGATAATACTCAGTTTCTTCCTGAAAATGATTGCAATCACAAATTCTTTGGTATTATTATCTTCATTTAATTTGTCTTAAATGAAAAAACACAAAAGAGAATGAAGCAAAAAAGCAAAACATTGATCATTTCACACAAAACTCCAAAAATGGGCCAGACAAAAGTATTGGCACCCTCAGCCTAATACTTGGTTGCACAACCTTTAGCCCAAATAACTGCGACCAACCGCTTCCGGTAACCATCAATGAGTTTCTTACAATGCTCTGCTGGAATTTTAGACCATTCTTCTTTGGCAAACTGCTCCAGGTCTCTGATATTTGAAGGGTGCCTTCTCCAAACTGCCATTTTTAGATCTCTCCACAGGTCTTCTATGGGATTCAGGTCTGAACTCATTGTTGGTCACCTTAGAAGTCTCCAGTGCTTTCTCTCAAACCATTTTCTAGAGCTTTTTGAAGTGTGTTTTGGGTCATTGTCCTGCTGGAAGACCCATGACTTCTGAGGGAGACCCAGCTTTCTCACACTGGGCCCTACATTATGCTGCAAAATTTGTTAATAGTCTTCAGACTTCATAATGCCATGCACACGGTCAAGCAGTCCAGTGCCAGAGGCAGCAAAGCAACCCCAAAACATCAGGGAACCTCCGCCATGTTTGACTGTAGGGACCGTGTTCTTTTCTTTGAATGCCTCTTTTTTTCTCCTGTAAACTCTATGTTGATGCCTTTGCCCAAAAAGCTCTACTTTTGTCTCATCTGACCAGAGAACATTCTTCCAAAACGTTTTAGGCTTTTTCAGGTAAGTTTTGGCAAACTCCAGCCTGGCTTTTTTTATGTCTCGGGGTAAGAAGTGGGGTCTTCCTGGGTCTCCTACCATACAGTCCCTTTTCATTCAGATGCCGACGGATAGTACGGGTTGACACACTGTTTTACCCTCGGACTGCAGGGCAGCTTGAACTTGTTTGGATGTTAGTCGAGGTTCTTTATCCAACATCCGCACAATCTTGCGTTGAAATCTCTTGTCAATTTTTCTTTTCCGTCCACATCTAGGGAGGTTAGCCACAGTGCCATGGGCTTTAAACTTCTTCATGACACTGCGCATGGTAGACACAGAAACATTCAGGTCTTTGGAGATGGACTTGTAGCCTTGAGATTGCTCATGCTTCCTCACAATTTGGTTTCTCAAGTCCTCAGACAGTTCTTTGGTCTTCTTTCTTTTCTCCATGCTCAATGTGGTACACACAAGGACACAGGACAGAGGTTGAGTCAACTTTAATCCATGTCAACTGGCTGCAAGTGTGATTTAGTTATTGCCAACACCTGTTAGGTGCCACAGGTAAGTTACAGGTGCTGTTAATTACACAAATTAGAGAAGCATCACATGATTTTTCGAACAGTGCCAATACTTTTGTCCACCCTCTTTTTTATGTTTGGTATGGAATTATATCCAATTTGGCTTTAGGACAATTATTTTTGTGTTTTTTCATTTAAGACAAATTAAATGAAGATAATAATACCAAAGAATTTGTGTTTGCAATCATTTTCAGGAAGAAACTGAGTATTATCTTACATAATTGCAGGAGTGTCAATACTTTTGCAGGGGTGTCAATACTTTTGGCCACAACTGTATTATGTTTATTTGCATTATTTGGCACTAATTATATGTTTCTCTTCTCCCCTAGCAACGTTGTGACAAAGACCCACAAGGGATTGAAACATTAAATATCACATCACTTATTTCCCTGCATCTGTTTATTCATATGTTTGCAATATGTACACTTAGAATAGATTCCTTGCATCTTTAGAGCAAGAGTGTGAGGTGAATTACTTTCTCAATATGAAAAAGAGCAGAGCAGGACAGGAGCCCGACTAGTCTGAACTAGTGCAGGCTTGTACTGGCCCACAGAACAGGAGAATTCTCTGATGGGTCCCTGTGCAGGAGCTTGTCACCAACCTCTTATATGAGCAGTACTTGGCACAATATACTTGAAGCACTATCTACAGTACAGACAAAGGCAGCATCTTATTAATTTAACAATTTACCCAAATTACTGCTGCAGAATTTTGTAAATGATGATAAAGTCATATTTGCATGTAGCTGAAAAGTGGGGAGCTGGAATTGATGTTACTGATGGGCCCTTGGCATTTCCGTCCGACACTGGGCTCCTCTCCTACTCTGCCCTCACGTACTACTACTATTTGGTTATTTTCTTACTATAGGTTGTATGCCCATTTTGTTTTCTTATTCGGTTTTGTATGCAGCCACAGCAGCACACAGCTATTCACTACAGCTGTGGAACTCCACCATGGCAGAATCACATGGTCAGCAAGGGTTAAGGCATGGAGGCACTGGTACAGAAGAAGTTGGCCAGCACTAGCATTTGGTGCAGGTCAGCGCACCGTCAAAAGGACGCATGCGCCGGCAAAAGCATACCTGCGCACGGCCTGCATACCCAATGCTAAAGATAGGGTATGCAGGTTGCATGCAGCGTCATATGCCCATAGGTGGAGCTGACCGGAGGAGGCGCAGCAGGGGGCAGAGCTTCACGCCGAGCATACAATGAGCCTCCTAACGCAAGTGTGAACGTAGCCTAACTGGTATTGTATTTTTTTTCACTTATTGTGTGATGATAATTTGTTGAGTATACCAGTGCTGGCTGGGACACTCACAGAAAGTGTCCTCAGAGGGTAGAGGCTATGGTCCCTGCTGCAGCCTCTGCCCCCTCCCTGGACAAAGTTTCATCAGTGACTGGGCTAATTCCTGCTGTGTCCCTGTGCAACGTGCAATGTGCAATAAGTGTAGGATCATGTGCCCACTGGGGTGGTGGTCCCTTCCGGTTACGAAAAGACTGGAGTCGGAAGGAGATGAATGTTCAGTCAGGTTCTCTTTATTCAGGTTGTCTTCTCCGACATCCACAGCAATACGACATCTCCTGCACACTGACCTGGGTACCTGTCACTTCCTCCTTCCCCTTCTGATGTGATGGCCCTCTAGGTTCCTTTACTGTGCCTGTCTAAGTCACCGGCCATAGCGCTTCCCCTGGTCAAGCCCGTCCGTCTGCTGCGACACTTACTACCTCTTTGGTGTCCAGCCATCTGGTACCCCAGGCATCCTCTGTCTGCAGCAGTCAGGGCCACCCCCCGACTGTCTGACTGTCTCTGGGACTCTCCATTCTTTTATTCCCTTTCTCTGGAATTCCCCTTCTCAGTCCCCGTAACTCCACCCACCATGACTTTGCGTTTCCTAGCTTCAGCTGCTGTTAAGACCTTTCCTTTTCCTGCACTGTGTCTCCCCCTAGTGGCCAATCACCAAACTCCACCTTTCCCTATCTGATACAAAATACCTCTAACATCTTCACTTTTACATGTAATGGTTACAGAACATAGCTCTCCGGCTGTGCCGAGGCGTCTAGGATCATCATAGGCACGCTGTTAAGACCTTTCCTTTTCCTGCACTGTGTCTTCCCCTAGTGGCCAATCACCAAACTCCACCTTTCCCTAGCTGATACAATTTACCTCCAACATCTTCACTTTTACATGTAATGGTTACAGAACATATACATTTGTCCTTTATATTCAGACAGGTCACGTATGAGTCCACCCTCCTACATACACCCTTCCTGTGACCATTGTCATCCCCAACAATCCTGTACCTTTCCCTTTTTGGTGTATCCCTTTTCAACCATTTTCCACTTGTCCATTTTGACAGGTTGCCGAGCAGAGCCTGGAACAATTCAGCTCTGTACAGGATGCTGGGCAGAGCCTGGAGCACTTAAGCTCTGGGTTGCTGAAGGCTGCTCACAGGCACTTGCGCCTATACGACAATTCCCACACCTTTTCTGGGGGGTAGGAAGTCCCGGACACACTTTGGGATCAACGGGAGGTCGCCCCCTCTTTTCTTTATACACAACGCCACTGGTTAACACAATCTGGACTCCTCAACGGAAAGTCTCCCCCCTCTTTATATTTTTTGTTTCCTTTACACAACCCTGCTGCTTGGGGTAGGACAACCCGGACTCCTCAATGGGAAGCCTCCCCTTCTGTACCTTATAGGGTATTACACCTTTACAATCTGTATCCTTCGATTTAAGGGTGGAACATCCGAGGCTGCAGTGGAGCCTTCCAGGCCTGTTTCCCCTTCTCCTACTTAGGATATTCCCCACCAAGGACCTCATCCGTGGACCGCTGTCCGCACCAAGTCATTAAGCATCATTCAAACTTTCGTATGCTTTCTTTTTACATTTTGTCATGGCAGGCATTTCACTTTTTCCTAGATATCTACATGTTAACATTTTCATCCATAACATTTTTAATATTTGCAACATTTTTAAATATGTATACTTTTCAACTTTGTCAAAACATTACCAAACATTTGGCAACTGTGCTCCCCCTTCCTGTGCGGGAAGCACTCCGTACATCCCTGCTGTGTCAGGAGACAGGATTTCTTACCCCCGAGGGGACGCGGAACAGTCCCCATGCTGTGCAACAGCGCGCAGCAGTCCCGGTAGTCCATTTGCTTCAGCGGTGCTCCGGGCTGTCTCCTGATGGCCGATTTTCCCTGCCGGCAGAAGGGAACTCCACAGCTGTGGAGCCCCCGGGATGTCTGGCAGTCCCTGTGTCACGAGTGTCCTTAGTGCCCGAGACCCAGGAGTCCACCTGCCCTTTACGGGTTTCCGTACTCTTCGGGTATACAATCATGGCCACAGCATAGTAGCCGCGGGGACAGTATTCTTTATAAAAGGATACCCAGTCCCCCATCTGCAGGGCCCTCCCATGCTTGATGGAGGCCGCATTGAGGTAGACTTTGTGACCAGTCTCTGTCTCTTTAATGAATCCGTAGCACCGCTCAACGTTGGTATAGACGAGCCGCCCATGGCTCCGGGGAACAGACATGGCTGTTTCCCCGTTCTCATGGAGGACTGCCCAGATCTCCCGCTCCTTGGACTTCTTCTGGGCAATGATGTCGGAGATCCAGACAGATGGCCCCGTATAGGCCGCAGACCCGCTTCATGCCGGTGATGCGGGACGAGGAGAAGCTGAGTGGAGAGGCTGGGGGTTGATGGCGGTGATGTCAGCCGGCCCAGCATAGGCCGCGGATCTGTCAGGAGCCGGTGATGCTGGGCGAGGGGAAGCCGGACAGGGAGGCTGAGGCTCAGGAGCGCGGACCTTAGGCCTGGCACCCCCTTTGGTTGGTGAAGTAGAACAGGACAGAGCTGGGCGGGGAGGCTTTGGATCGATATCGGGGACCTTGGGCCTAGAGCTTGTATGGGGCGGGGAGGTGGGCGTTATCTGTGGTGCCACCGGCCAGGGTGGGGAGATGCTCACTTTCCCCGCAGCTGTGGCTTCCTTCTGGCTGCTCCGCAGCTCCTCTGGGAATGGGGGCATTCGATTGACCGGAGTCTCCGAGATGTCACCGGCCTTCTCCTGCTGGGTGAGCTCGATGTCGCCAGTCTCCACCTGCGGGAAGGGCCCCGCCATTCCTCTGCTCTTTCCTGTCCCATCGCCTGGAGTCTGCTGCTGTTCTACATCCCACCATCTGGCAGGACCAGCCTCCGGGCCCAATGGTTCCGCAGGCAGCGTCAGCAATGGCTTTTCTGAATTCTCTTTCTGGCATCCCTCTGGTTATTACTGAAGGTAGTGGAGCTGGTCAGATTGATAGAGGGGTTGCGAGTTATCTTTCTGGGCTCCCTCTGGTGGCTACTCGAGGTAGTGGAGCTGATCTTGTTGACAGAGGCTGGCCACCTGATAATGAGGATGACGATTGGAGATCTGGGGTTTCAGATTGGGATTTAAGACAGCGGACTCCCTCTATCCCTGCTGGTGATTTACTTCCTATGCCTCCTGAGGTCTGATGTCCCTGCTCTGTCCCTGCATGGTTCAGCTAAGTGGTTTATTTGCTATTCTGTTTGCATTTGACCTGGTTTGGTTTATCTCTGCTTTATGTGGGTCAGCCAGCTCCGGCTGGGGCTGTGCTGAATCACCACCCATATGTTACTACTTGTGCCAGTTTGTTTTGTCCCCTGTTATATTGGTCTCTTTTTGCTTTGCTTTCAGAATATACCAGAGTGCTGATATAGTGGGGGCGAAGTCGTGCGACTTCAGTGTTTTTTGTGCATCAGACGTGTTGGACTTTTTGCAGGGTTTTTGTGTGATTGCAGACAATGTCTTTCCTTTCCTGTCCTGTCTAGTCAGTGTTGGCCCCATCATTTGATCAGTCTATTTTCCTGCCTGCGTTTGTGTTTTCATCTTGTCTCACCGACAATATATGTTTGGGGGCTATCTATTCCTTTGGGGTCTGCTCCGGGGCAGTTTAGATTTCCCCTTTCTTGCTTTAGGCTTAGTTAGCTCTCCGGCTGTGCCGAGGCATCTAGGATCATCATAGGCACGCTGTTAAGACCTTTCCTTTTCCTGCACTGTGTCTGCCCCTAGTGGCCAATCACCAAACTCCACCTTTCCCTAGCTGATACAATTTACCTCCAACTCCTTCACTTTTACATGTAATGGTTACAGAACATATACATTTGTCCTTTACATTCAGACAGATCCACATATGAGTCCATCCTCCTACATAAGCACAATCACAGCTTGTGCTCTGTGGTTGGCTCAGCTCTGTAGTATCCAGCCAACAACACAGCAATGTCACAATACTTGCCTTGCAGGAGACCAGTCACGTCACTTGCGAGGGCGGCGCTGGTCTCCTGCTGGTGGGTACTGTGACACTGCTCCATTACCGGCTGTTTACTACTGAGCTGAACCAAAATCAGAGAGAGCACGGTGTGATAGTGCTTATAGTACAGTGAACAGCGCAAAGGGACACAGCAGGGACTAGCCCTGTCACTGATGATGCTTTGTTTCAGTGAGGGAACAGAGGCTGTGGCAGTGACCACAGCCTCTGCCTCCTGATCACACTTTGTGAGTCTCACAGCATGCACTGGGATAATCAAATGAATTGTCATCGCACAGAAAGTGAAAAAAAAAATAGAATAGCAGTTAGACAGTGTAGTTAGGAAATGCAGAGGCGTATCTAGGCTTTCTGGCACCCGGGGCAAGAATTTGGTTCGGCGCCGCCCCCCCAGTACATATGCGACTTACACAGTTAGTCATGTACCCACGAGCTGCTCTTCCTAATGCTCTCAATGTTCAGTAAAAAACTGAAAGCAGGAAGAGAAGCTCGTTGTCACAGGACCATAACTATGAAAATCGCATATGAGTGAAATGTCCATGTGATGACACTGGAACCTGCATCGCTGAATCCTGACATTGCAGCTTCTGAATTCTCACAACGAATGCACTGCACACTTTTAGGATTCTCCCTTGCCGATATACAGTCATGTCAGCACAAGTATGTGATTTATATACTTCTGGCCACATTCAGACTAGACGTGCCTGGCCCCGCTCCGTTCATTTTCATTGAGTGAGGCCACACGTCTAGTCAGCATGTGACCGCATGTATGTAAATTACCGGCACGAGAGAATCCTAACAGCGTTCAGTGGGCACTGTGAGAATTCAGAAGTCTGCAGTCATATAGAATGACTGCAGACTCAGCACAAACCTGGACAACCCCTTTAATGTTCCTAACAAATAAAAACATGAGAATTAGTCAGTATCACAAATAATATTTACACCCAGGTACCTTATAGATGACGTCATCTCTGGAGTTGTTCTCCTTTTCTTCTTCTTGTCCGGAACCCATGATGAGTTTTCTCATCCACAGCCGTCTCTGCAGACTTCCATCTTCTCCGGTCTTCTGCAGCAAATCTCCACACGATCCCCTTAAAGATAGAAGTGTCATTATAATGCTACTAAATAAAAATATCTGCAATATACTGTGGCCTCACACTATTCCCCTCCTTCCTCATACTGTCTCCTCATATATTTACCCCCTCACTCTCTATACTGTCTGCTCACACATATCCCCAACTCCCCATACTGTGTCCACATACATTCACCCGTTCGCACCCCTTACTGTCTGCACCCATCCCCCATACTGTTTCCTCATACTCTTCATTTTGTGTCCTCAAATTTCCCCACACACATTAAATACCATCCCCACTCCAAATCCCCCACACACATTTAGTACCCCCCATCCCCACTCAATAACCCCTCATCCCTACTCCCAAATCCCCCCACACATTATGTACCCCCACTCCAAATCTCCCCACACATTATGTACCCCCACTCCAAATCCCCCACACATTAACCCCCATCCCCACTCATTAACCCCTCCACACATTAACCCCCATCTCCACTCATTAATCCCCCATCTCCTCATTAACCCCCCACTCATTAACCCCCATCTCCACTCATTAACCCCCACACTCATTAACCCCATCTCCACTCATTAACCCCCCAATCATTAACCCCCATCCCCAAATTAACCCCCACACATTAACGCCCATCTCCACTCATTAACCCCCATCCCCACATTAATCCCATCTCCACTCATTAACCCCCATCCCCATATTAATCCTATCTCCACTCATTAACCCCCATCCCCACATTAATCCCATCTCCACTCATTAACCCCCATACATTAACCCCCATCCCCATACATTAACCCCCATCTCCACCAATTAGCCCCCATCCGCACATTAACCCCCATCCCCACATTAACCCCCATCTCCCATCTTCGGTGGTTCTTCAGCTCCACAGAGGAGCACACTTACCACCAGCGTTCGCTCTGGGCGCCGGGGAGTGACGTCAGCAGCGTGATCACATGACCTGATCACTCTGCTGACGTCGCTCTGACCCGGCGGTCAGAGCTGTACTGGCGTCTGCAATTGCTGCCTGAGAGTTGGCGCGGCCTCCTTCTCTGCGTCGGCTGTCAGCTTGACAGCCGACACAGAGAACCGCCGACTCCCAGGACTGGGGGCGGCAGAACGCAGCCGCCGGGGGAGAGACACAGCAGACCTCTGCATTAGGCGGCCGGGCGGCCCGACTGCGCCCCCCTGCTGCCTGCGCCCGGGGCAACTGCCCCGGCTGCCCCCCCCGGATACGCCACTGAGGAAATGGTAGGGAATTTTGAATGCAAGTATATTAGAAAATAGCTTAGATTATGGCATTAAATAGATAAGGATTTAGCATGAAATTTACTTTGACTTTGGATCACCCATCTAAGCCATTTATGTAGTTTCCTCCCAGTCACGTTTAAGAAAAAAACGATCAATTGGTTAATAGGTGTCCTATGAAATCGCGTTAAGGCATCAAAAATAGAAAAATACATTGTGGGCCCCAATGGGGACAGGGATGTGAGTGATGACTATATGTAGATATATGAATATATATAAATATATATATATATACACAGTGTAAACATTATTTATCTGTATGTGGTTGTGGGCTGTGGGAACCAAACTAATAATAAAGCACAATGAGCAAATAAATAAGTAGTGCTCCTCTGTGGTGGCACATGTTACTCACATCATTTGTCCTCCCTGATATGCAGAATAGAATTATCTGCACAATGATGTACAGTAAGTAGTGATACCAGAAATGGACACTAATGAAACCTTCTCTTTCGTACGCCTATAGATCTATGTGAAGCACCTATACAGGATTATAAGCTAATGTTTTATAATGTACATCACCAAATAATCTGGAGGTGCAATTTATATAGTAAAATGATAATACATGGGATTAAACATGGCAACAAATAGGGAAACATTTTATAAATGAGATGTTAGGCGTTTTGTGTCTGCCAAATATTCATATTTAATTAAAATCCTTTCTGTGAATCAAATAGAATCAGTAAATCAATTTTCCCTTGGTAATAAATAAGCCCCTGTGCAGAATTAATGGCAGGGGGACACGAGTATAGCCCTGTGTAATGTATACCATGTCCACAGCAGCCAGGCTGCCATGTATCATCTGTTGTGTGACCACTTGCCTGGTCCAGTTACAAGGGGAGAGCTGCTAATGACATTGTCGATGTGCAATCAGTCATTATCTAAGTAAATTACCAGCCACATAGTTATGTATTGTGGAATCCATTGATCACTCAGGGACTTCAGCTGCAGTCCTAAGCAAGGAGGCGATGACGACTTTTTAGTGTAACCTCCTGGGACGTGCAGTGACGTCTTCACATAAGCCACTTGAGTTGGTGTTGTTGACCAGCCCTTCTCTCCCACTCGTTTTATAGGAGCATGTTTCTGTATTAAATGAGACGTTCTCAGGCTGGCTGACAAGTGCACACTGTGTGCAGCGCAGGAGGAGAGCAGCCAAGATCACAGGCAGCTTCCAGCAGCAGCCACACCAGCAGCAGCAGCGGCAGCCGCACATCTGTCTGTTCCCCACAGACCTGCCGAAGAGTTTCAGCACCAGGGATAGAGCCTCGCCGTTATAAAAAAGGGACCTTCAGAAAAGTCAGCACTGGTTTAAGGACATACAACTGGGGAGAGGGAAACTGCACTTTAAGTAAGTAAGAAAACCTTCATGTGTCCATGTTCTGTACTGCAGAGAACTCAGAGGAGCTGCTGAAATGTGCAGGAGAGCAGTTCAGGGAACTTCTGAATGAACTTCTGAGAAAATATGTCCACAGTAGATATTCTATCGTTCTATAGATGTGAAATATGATAGACTCAACTATGAGGTATAGACTAGAGGCTAAGTATGATACATTGGTTTCATATATGAGAAAAAATACATTGCAGAATATATGATTGTTAAATGTGATGATATATAGAGTTAGGCTAAAAACAATTACATTTCTTATATGTTCCATATACATAAATATGTTATGGATAATAGATACATAGATTCATAAATACATCAAGAGATATAGAATAGAACACAGTTATGTGTGAAACATGTATAATATTTTGTATACATATACTGTATAAGCTAAACGTTATGGATGATGAATGGACAGATATGACATACGTGATAGTGGACAAATAGTGTGTGCATAGGTATGTATACATATATTATTCACAGATTCAAAGTATTATATAGCTGTCTAGATATATTAGACGACAGGATGGATAGAGAGATAGATAGAGTGATAGATGATAGATAGAATAAATAGAAAGATTGTGAAAGATAGATAGATAGATAGATAGATAGTGATAGATAGATAGATAGAATAGATACATAGTGATAGATAGATATGGGATAGATAGATAGATAGATAGATAGATAGATAGAATAGATAAATGGATAGATAGATAGAGAGTGCTAAAATAGATAGACTAGATAGATAGAATAGATAGATCGAATAGATAGATTAGATAGATAGATCGATAGAAAGTGATAGCTAGAAAGATACGCAGACATAGATAGATAGATAGATAGATGATAGATAGAAAGATAGATAAAAATAGGAGGGGCAAATTACAAATATAACAGATAGAAAATTAGACTTAACATACAATAACAGGTGTTACATGTATTGCTTATGGTTATATATGTAATCTCTGGATAGATATTAGGAGATAGATAAAAAAAAATATTTAAACAGCACCAGTCCAAACAATTACTTGGGTACATGCCTTCAACACTGAGCCACTGGATGCTATATACAAACTCCAAGGCTTGAAAGAAGCTCACTGTGCATTGTACCAAACCATTGTCACAGTTTTGTCACCTAAGAAAGTCAGTTTTGTCACCTCTTTTTTTTCCTGGAAAGCTGCCTGATCTTTTAGGATAGATAGATAGATAGATAGATAGATAGATAGATAGATAGATAGATAGATAATTATAGCTATACATCTTATATAGAAGTATTTGAATATAGTCAATAGTTTAATAACTAACTTTACGCCTTTGATTACTAATACAAGAAGCAGGCACACTTCTGTGGAAGCAGTTATGAATATGATGCTGTCATTGAGATCATCGCAGTCATTTACAGTGATTATTGAACATTTACATAGAAGAAATACACATAGTTTGTTATGCATTTTTTCATATTTTTTTATTAATTTTGTTAATAAAATTTCAATTTCATTGGGAGCATTAAGCATTAAGAAATGATGAGAAATGTCTTGTGTTCTATCAGGGTTGAAGCAATGGAACATAGAAGCATTTTCCACCTTATGGTGTCTTTTACCCTGTTCAGCGTTTTCTACCTTCGAGCACAGGCGTTACCTCCTTTAGGGACGTATTCTAGTAGCAGGTAAGAAATATTTGCAGATTTTCTAATCCTACTCGTCAAAGAGAAAGCAATACATACCAAAAGCTGGATGTCTGCATCATGTATGCTTTGTAAATGCATTGCATTGGAAATCACTGTTGTTTGTTACGTACAGGATAAAGGGAAATTCTAGAGTTCAAACCTTTTGTTCTATGAATTTTGGCAATATGACATTATATACTCAGAGTTTTTACAGAGTGGTCCCGTTTTTCATTAAACACAAGTTTATTTGAATTTTTGGATTGAACATAAAGTCTACTACTTAGTCCCCAGTACTGTCAGTTGCACTTTTATGTTCAATACTTAGTCAGTGGGCAGAGTTCAAAGGCAAGGTCAGTTAATTTTTGGTACTAAATATCTAGTCATTCAAAAAATGGGGTCTCTATAAAAAGCAATCTTTAATTGTTGATATGATGCAAAACAATAATCAGTAAAAGTCTCATTGGCATTTCTCCATCGATCCTGAGAAAATTCAGTTTACGACATTAGAGCATTCTTCACGTGAAATGACAGTGAGACACGGGAACCGCTGAGAAAGGTTTACTTATTGAAATAATACCCGATGAAGGAGTCATCCCGACCTCGAAACGCGTTGTATGAATGAATCCAGAGAACATACACCCTTGTCTTCACTGGGAATGACGCTCTTTTTCCTGTGTGGGTAGAATACTTCTTGAAATTGTTTCCTATATGGATTGGAATTCACGAATTGGCAGACACATGGTATGCATTGTGCTGACAGCGGGCAGCAGTGGGGAAATACCCCAAAAACTTCAAGTCTGTGCTCTGATCACTCCCAGTTACTACATTACTGCTTATGAAATAGTTGGAAACAAAGCTCTTTAATTTTAAAAACAGCACTTTATACAAAGTCATATTTATGCATAGTGATACTTGTAATTTCTCTACCGACATAACTACTAACACACACACACACATATATATATATATATATATATACACATATATGTAAACACCATTTATTACACCCGATATGTTAACAAACTCCATTTATTAAACCTTATATTCTGGTCCATGTCATACAGTACGCTTCCATAGATTGCTAGAATTCTTCAGTCATGTCTAATTCTGTATACATGTTTAGAAAATGAAATGAAAGTCAATAGTATTTAGAGCAGATGGATAGTCAATTGTAACCTTGATCCATGACTTCACCAGACCTTGCTATAGCATGTTAATTGCAGTAATTCACATGATTACTTTGAGTATAGAATTTAGCTGCCAATATCAAATTAACACCAGTTTTACAGATTGCAACGGGCAATTTTTTTTCACAATATTTTAATTAAATTCTGAAAGGATAGCTAGCCCTACACTTAGCTAGCATTCAACAAATAGCACAAATGAAGACGTCTGGCATCTATTAGCATGTCCATTGTAGATTAGGTGCTAACCCATGACTGGTGGACACAAACTGAGCATTCAACAATCTGCACAGTGACTTAAATCACTTAATCGATATTAAGACCCCAAGCAATGCCAATGGAGATTCCCATCTTTTCCAATCTTTCCATTGCAATTGTGACTCAGTTGATTAGGAGTGGTGTTTTGAAAAGCATTATTTGGACTTTGGGTACATTCTCTTCTTTTAATACAATATTATATGGATTGTTGTCATTTTTAGGCAACCTATTAGGGCATTTTGAATTACCGTCATCCATAGTACTTTTCAATTAGCTAGAGACAAAACGGATTACAAAGAGTGTTTCACCTTCTTCAGGGGTTCCAGCATATCCGTGCATTGTACAAGTAGTAGACTGAATTATTGGTCAGCATGGCATTTTTTGTATCATCCGTGGAGGGACAGAAGGGAAATGACACTCTTGTTTCCAGATTTCGCAGCACAATCTAGCTAGCAATCTACAAAAGTTATGAAACTCATGAAAACAAACTACAAAACTGTATTTTTTCCCCATAGTAACCACTCACAGCACAGTTTTTATTTTATATATTCTACTGTTGAAAAATGTAGCAGAGCTGTGATTGGTTCCTCTGATTAACAAAGATTATGTCTTTTAGACTATTTTCATAAATCTCAAGCCTAGTGATCAGCTTTTTTTAAAATGATCCACCTAGACACGTACCAAGAATTTCTGACCAGAATTTGGGACTTTTATGTTCCACCCCATTGACGTGGTCATGGGACTATTCCTACAAAATTCAAGCAAGTATAGCAACGAAAAGGGATTGTATAAGTGTGCAACGCCTTTAATATATTTTCATTAAATAAGTTATGATATCAATTTGTCCATGTATTTTCCCATTGGTCTGAATGGAATATGGCATCATTAGAAATACTGAGATGTTTGAACAGGCAAAACAAGAGGCTGGGATTTTATGTGTCACAGACAAGATGCATTTCCACAACTATAACAAGTGAAATAAAAATGTTTAATGACAGAGAATGTGAGATGTTTTTATGACTTTATTAAAAGGGATTTTTCCCTTTCAACCTTTTTTTAAGGGGTAAGTTGGCATACCAGTATGAGGAGACTTAAACGCCTTGCGTGCTCCTCTGGGAAATTAAATATACAAATTGTCTCTTCAGAGAGGATGAGGACTTGAACTCTAGTGTCCCCTATTGGAAGTAGCGACCCTACAAGTCAATATCAACCCTTTAACGAGCTTTGCAATATGACTTAGGATAAAAGCCAAGTGAGAATCTCAATTTGCAAACACAGAGTTTCTGGGTATTGCCCCTCATCAGTGCAAAGTATGAGACCTAGCCAAATCAGATCTCATACTTTGCACTGATTAGGGGCAAAACCCCGAAACACCGTATCTGCAAATTGAGATTCTGATTCGGCTTTTATCCTTAGTCGTATTGCAAGGCTCGTTAAAGGGTTGATATTGATTTGTAGGATTACTACTTCCAGTAGGTGGCACTATAGATTTCAAGTCCTTTTCCTCTTTGAAGAGACAATTTGCATATTTAAACTTTTTTTGTTCACATTTTTCTGTGCCACCATAAAAAGTTGGTACTCACCCTCATTGAGTCCAGCACTTCCTCTCTGTTTCTGCTCTAGCGAATATGTACAGGCTTTTGGGGTGAGATCACATCAACAGCGCTGCAGCCAATCACTGAGATCAGCTGGCTACATGTGCAGATACTCTGAACTGAGTGATAGGCTGCAGCGCTGTAGATGTGACAAAATTGCTGTTGCTTTTATGTAATTGGTAGAGTAGTGGCGGAGACTGGACCTGGGGAGAGTAAAAGTTACAGCGGATTTTATTATTTTTAACACTGCCAGTAAAAAAATTTGATATAGGAAAACCCCTTTAAAGAGCTCACCGCACAACTATTGCTTTAAGGGTACAGTGATGTAAATAGAAACAATTAATTTAGCTTTATAGGCAAAATTCGGGATAATTTGTAATACATTCTCTATTGTGCTTCATATAAATAACATATCACTACTTTTAGGCTTGGAAACAGATTATCCTTTGAGGGAACAAATGAAGCTGATCAGACACAAGGGACTTTAAAACAAGAGACAGACATTTTGCAGAACACTTTACCAGAGAATGACAAGTTTTTTCTGGACATGGCACAAGGAGTCGGCAGGTATACCAAATATATGAGCTATATGTAATATCCAGATTCCTTACTTTGGTATCCTATGGATGATTTGCTCTGCGTATTCCATATGCATTCATTATCAAATGCATCAATGCTTTTTATTTTACAGATTAAGGTTGATTGTTAAAGTATATTATTAAAATTCTGATCTGTATAATGAACCTTCTTCTATAGGTTTGTGGAGTCAGTAACATAGTGTATAGTGATTGAAGAGCAAATTATCAGTAATACACAGCAATCAATCAGTACTGACATTTGTCATAAAACTTCTCTGTTAAAGGGTTTTGTCCCATTAACAACATTTTGCACCTATTCACTGGATAGATGATAAATGTATGAGTGCTAGAAATCCTTCTGCTGGGAGTGGAGGCCCAACATCTTCTATGTAGTGAGCATGTGCAATATCACTATCACCATGCACATGCTCACAACTGTTCCAATCACATGTGACTTTGGACCCACACTCTCATGATCTGAGCGGATGCCAGTGCTCGGACTCCCGGTGATCATACATTTGTCACCTATACTGTGGGTAGGTAATGTATGATGTATAAGGAACAACCACTTTAAATGCAAGGATTAATCATTTCATTCCTTTGTCATCGGAAATACAAACTTTCAACAAGTATAAGCCATTTAATTCATTCTCTACATTCACATCTATGCTGAATAAAAACTCAGACAACTGCAATGAACATGATGTAAATATTGGCCACTGTTTTGTCTCAGGATGAAGTATGTATTGTCCATCCAGTAGGGTGTCACAATGTTATTAACCTGCAGATTAACCCCAGATTTGCAGGTTAATATTGTTATTTTACATGACAGGTTCCCTTTAACTCTGCACTACATCAGTGTAAGTGATTCATGGGTAAGCCTAATGCAGAAGGTCTTGTTCCAGTCGTTTGCAAAATCCCAACTAAGAATTAGAGGCAATAACTGGACCCTGTCCAGTGGCCACGTCAATTATTTGTGGCTGTCAGGTGGGAGTACTCCTATGCGTTAGCACCCCACTCCTCTTTTGATTAGCTGACTTAGCTTGACGACATTTTTGTAGTGAGGCGTGACTTCATGACAGGCTGGCTAATCAAAACAATAACCATGGATATCATCAGCTAAAAAGAGGTTCTCAGGGTTTCCCACCGGATTACAGATTATGTTTAATTATTGACGTTATTAAATATCAAAATCTCGAGAATCGTGTTGAATTATTGCTTATTCAAAGGATGTCATACAGACCATCATATAGCTACAACCAACCTGTACTAAGCATAGCAATAAGTGGAAGTGAAGACTGAAATGTTAAGAGATTATTTTTTTTGTTAATATGTCTTGGATGGAAAAATACTGAAAAAACATTGCCTATAGACATCTTCATCCCAGATATTTACCATGGCTCAGTGTTGATATCCTTTTTTAATACCTTGTAGAATTATTTACAATGTTATGCTGCTTGGCCTAATTGTGACATGCTTCAACTTTTTTAATTTTGCCAGAACATCACGACATGCCGATGGACTTTTCACTAGTGGATATAGCAAGCTCTTGGGTCAACTGTCTGCAAGAAGATATTTAGAATCTCTAATTGGCAAGAGAGTCAGGTGAGATTTAGTAATACATCTATTATGGATCTATAAATGAAAATGTACAAACTGATTTAAAGCCCACAAGTATAATCCTAGACTGGAAGCTAGTGAAATTCTAAGAATGAATCCTTGAATTTTCAGTTACATCACACGTACTCAATTGACAAAGAGAAATTTCCACTGTTATACTAACAACTAATGTGATTTCTGGACCAAATTGTTATCCATTAAACACAAAATACTCTTTAAAGGGAACCTATTGCCATGAAAATGAAGTCTAATCCATGGGCACCATGTTATAGAGCAGGGAGAGCTGAGCAGAATGATATATAGTTTGGAGAAAAAAGATTCACTATAGCCCATGTTTTAATCATCTACACCTTTACTCTGGGACTTTTGATCAAGTGGGCGGTCCTATCAATGATTGACAGCTCTTTGTATGCACAATTTTACAAAGAAAGCTGTCAGTCACTGGTAGGACCCCCCACTGTACTGAATATATAAGAAAGAGCAGAGGTCTAAAGATTAATACACAGGTTATACTGAGCCTTTTCTCAGAAATATATATATCAATCTGCTCTACTCCGCTTGCTCTATAACATGGTGCCAGCAGATTGAAATTTAAAACTATTCTAATATACAAAAGTCACATAGCAAAGTTTAGAGACAATGACCACCAATTCATCATTGCTGTTTCTCCAATTTTTTAGGAGTAATGTGCTCCTTATTAGTGGCTTTTTCCATTTGTGCCTTATTCTTTATGCTTTTTGTGCCATTGTTTGAGCTGTTTCTTCTTTTTAAGTTCTTCTTTATTTTTCCTTGACAACTTTGCTAATCCGGATAATTAATAAAATATAACTTTTACAAAATGTCACATTATTTGACACCTCTTCTGGTGGAGTGACGTTTCTGGAGTTTTCAATCTGGCACATTTCTTACGAATTTTTAAAGTTTTGCAGGTTTTTTTTGGTGCTAAAAAGTCACAAAAGCAGATTAAAAACAATAAAGAGAATTTGTTATTTTGTGCCAGGTTCATGAACTTTGTGCACCATGTTTGATGAATTCGTCACAACTAATGTTACTGATGACTCAGGCTTAATGTACCAAGGTGTCTTAAGCACTATAATAGGATAGCGCTTTGTTCACATTAGCATCATGGCTTCCATTTCCATTATTTTGGGAAGCAATGAAAATCTTCATACATTTCTAGGAGAGCTCAAGAAATTTTTATGAGGTCCATTAACATTGAATGAGTCCTTCAGGTAGCTGGTGGTTTCAAGTCTTTTAAAGGCAAGAACAGGCTATAAATTGAATGATTAGATATTCCTTTCACCAACTTGCTAAAGAAACCCAATTGAACCGAACTTAGTATCTGTGTAAAAAATGCCTTCATATCTCAGGAATTTTATTATTTTTTAAAAGGTCCTATTTAGTAATTGGAACTCCACGCAGGCTCTTTTAAGGGGGGAAGTGTGTCACGGTGGTGATGGTGACCCGGTCCATGGCCCTGGGTGTCCAGTGGTGATGATAGAAGTTCAGATGAGGGGGAAGATGGTGGGATAAATAATGCAGGGCCGGGGGAACTGGGTATCAGGCCTTTCAGGCTCTTTTATGGGGGGAAAGTGTCACGGTGGTGATGGTGACCTGGTCCGTGGCCCCGGGTGTCCATTAAAGAAGATGGAAGTGCAAATGAGGGGGAAGATGGTAGGATAATTGTAGGGGGAAAAGGGGAAATCATGACCCCACCCTTGGTATTCGGCTAGGGTAGCCGACGCTGCACTGCAGATCCTCTGGGATGGTGGTATGGCTGCAGCAGTGATGGTGAAGCTCTCCACGGGCAGAGATGTGTCCCAGAGCAGTTGAGCCGGGTCACCATCACCACCGTGACATTTTCCCCCCTTAAAAGAGCCTGAAAAGCCCGGTACCGAGTTCCCCCGGCCCTGCGGGGCGTTCCATAATATCTTTAAATATACGTGTTATGTTAGACATTCATGATCATGAGTAAGGGTTTTCCAGGAAAATAACTTCTCCTATGGAACTTACTGCACTTCATTTCATATTTAAAATGTTTATAAATACCTAAAAGCTTAAAGAGGTTGTCCAGTGCTTTTTAATATAATCTGATTGTGTGGGGGGTGCAACATTTAACATCCATGTCGATCAGCTGTTATCGGTGACCCCTGGAAGTTCTTGGATGCTGCTAGAACACAGCAGCTCCTAAAACAGGATATCCGGGAATTAAAAAACAAAAAATGTGCCCAATCACTAACATTCATGTAGTTGCTAACAAAGGCAACTACCTGCCTATTGTGACAGCGCCAGTCATTGACCGCTCCTACTGGAGATTCAGCTGCCCCCTGTCAACAGAGAAGCTGTTTCTCTTCCTGTTGACAGGGCATGACTGCAGGAGTCATGCTGATTAGCAGCCGGTTTCCCTCAATTAGGCGGCAGGGAGCCAACAGTCAATCAGCATGACATCAGCAGTCCCGCCCTGTCAGCAAGAAAAGACACTGCAGGGAAGTTTGTGACCGCTCGATGTTGGCATAGAATAGCCCCAGTCAACAACAGGCAAGTAGGTAACAACTACCTGCCTGCTAGTGCTTACGCACATTTTTTTTAAAGTCCTGGATATCCCCTTCAAAAGGTATAGTGGCCATGGCTGGGTGCTGTCCAGATCAAACCCTTATTCATTTGAATAGTGGGTAGTTCTGCAGCACCCAGCCGTGTCCACAGTAAAACTGATGTAGGTGCTGTGTTCCCACAGCATCCAAAACTTCTGACCAGCATCTGTAACAGCTGATCAGAGGGGGGTACTGGGTGTCCCACCTTCCAATGATTAGACCATCAATAAACAAAAATTGTACAGCCCCTTTAAGAGCAAATGATGTTATATAAAGGACATGACTCCTAAAAAGTTTGAAAGTACTTATTATATAACCAGGTGTGCAACTATTAAATTATTTGAGCACAGTCTCTGATTTGGGAAACCATAGAATAATGTAGAATTTAGAAGGGTATATAGAAGCTTCAGTTTAGAAATGTATAGAGTGAGTAAAGATTTCAATTTCAAGACTCAGTAGTAAAATAACTAAGCAAGAAAGTATGTACATATAATTAGTTTTTTTTAAATGAGAAAGTTAACTATTAGTAAAATACTTTAATATATGACAATTTAAAATGGAAGGTCTATCATTTAGAATTATCCAGTATTTAATTCACATAAACAAATGTATTACATTCTCATTGAAAGATAAGAAAATATTTGTAAAAATATGTGTAAAAATGAATTAACATGTATTTTTGTAAGTTTTCTTTAGTAATCTAGCTATGATCTTCATGTCGAATCAGCAATATAAAAAGTATTACTCAAATTATGAATAATGAGAAAATTCATTTCAGCCTCATTTTTACTGTGAATTTTGCATTGTTCCGTTATATATTTTGTGCTTTTTTTTCCTCTTTATCAGCAACAGTGTTGTGGAAGATCCAGCCCCTATGAAACGTCACTCTGACGCTGTCTTCACCGATAACTACAGTCGATTCAGAAAGCAGATGGCAGTAAAGAAGTACTTAAACTCAGTTCTCACTGGAAAAAGAAGGTATTGATGGAGCAGCAGAAGGACTTTAATTAAAATGCCACTAACTCTTAGAATTGCAGTGGGACAAATACATCTACTTAGTCATGATTGTCATTATCTAGAGGGATTAATTTGGATACTTTACAGACAAGTGAAATGATTGCTATGTGCCGCATCTAATGGGAGAATCCATACAAAGAACACTTATTTTTTGTAGCGTAATAGTGGCTTTCAGTAGTACCTGGAATCAGAAACTCACATCTTATGAGATTTTTATATCCACCTACTTTGCATGCTCTTTTGCTTTTTACCATTTCTTTGTATTTTCTTTCTATTTTTTTACATGGCTTGCTATGGTTAACTGAATATGACACTGATAATAGATTTTTCTTTTAATAATACTGTAAAATGCATACAAATATATTGCACAGATAATGAAGTCCACAAACTATGAGCAATATACTAACTATGAGTATATAGATTTGAAGTAATTAGCTTATAGCACACAATTTATTGGCTGTTCACAGCGTACAAAATGCATGGTATACAGCATGTACATATCTTTGGGTCCAGGTTCTTTTTCCTAGGTGTTATCAAATAAGATGAAATGTCTCTTAACAAAAAGTGGGTGGACATTTGGATATTTTGTCATCACCTATTTAAGAAAATTTAGTTCTTGTGTTCCTTTTGCACAAAGAGGTAGCGGAAGCCATATAAAGCAATCTACTTCTTATTTTTCATAGTCAAGAGGATATCAACCCTTCAAGCCTTCGAGAAGAGGCCGATCTAAGTCAAGCCCCATATTCAGAAAACTATGATGATGCCACCATTGATGAGTTGCTGAACCACCTACCATTGGTATGTCATTTATTACTGATCATATTTCCCCACTGAGACTTAGCAAAATTTATTTTATTGTAGACTTCTTAAACCATCTGCCTCAAACACTAGTGAATGTGCTTTTACCATAAGCAGTCCTTTGTCTAAAGGATGAAACATTACAGAAACAATTAGGTTTACGAAGATTGCTTCCTAAAGCAGTATAACAACACACAGTAAAAAAAATATTTTATTTTAAAATTATATATAAACTAGCTGAAGAGCCCGGCGCTGCCCGGGCATAGTAACTAACTGTGGTTAGTCATAACAAATTATAATGATTATATTGCACATACTACTTCTTCTGCAGCACCACACTTTTCTCCTTTAGACCTCGTTCACACGTTATTTGGTCAGCATTTTTCCCTCAGTATTTGTAAGCTAAAACCTGGAGTAAAACAATTAGAGGAAAAGTATAATAGAAACACGTCACCACTTCTGTACTTTTCTCCCGCTCGTGGTATTGGCTTATAAATACTGAGGTAAAATACTGACCAAATACTGAACAAGTGAATGCGGCCTTATACACAGCCTCCACCTGCAGCGCCTCACTCTTCTCTATACACAGACTCATACTGCAGCAACACCTCACTTCTCTCATTTTCCCATCACGCCTATCATTTTACCCCCACATATCTGATTTTGCCCTCAATCCTGGCAGCTAAAGGACCTGTGATGATGTCACGACCATGTGACCAGTCATGTGCTTGGGAAGAGGAGTCAGATGCAGGGCTGTGCTGGTCCTGGAGTAAAAGTGTCAGCTGGTGTCACAGAGCAGGGTCTTATATCACATCTCTGGGTGAAGTATAGTAACATGTATATAGTAACATATAGTAACATATACATGGGATCAGAGGGTCCCTGCAGTAGAGCTGTGTGTGCAATGTATATGAGGCCAAGCTGTGTGTCACAACTGTTGTCGGGTGTCCCTGGTCCAGGGTCTCTTTCCCTGTGGCTGTGCGGAGTGGTCAGGGCTCTGTGAAGTGGGCGTTGCTCGATACATACACACACACATACATACACTCAACTTTATATAAATAGATGTATTTTTCATCTCAAGTCCACTTGTATGGTCACAAATGGGCATGATCAACTGTGTTATAACAATATATATTTTTTTAAAAGTATCAGTATATGTCAAGATTTAGCTTTTTTTCTCACCCATATAATCAGTTACTTCACTAGGTTATAGTACAGTTCAAGTAAACTTAGCAACAATATTAGGACTGGCAAAATGGCACAGCATTGGTTTTATGAAAAATGTATTTTGGTTGACGATCTGTGATTATTTATAAGCTACCATGTTAGATGCAAATGCTGCACTGAATACTAATCCTATAGTATTATATTTATTGTTATTATGATATTGGTTATAATTGCTTTAACATAACATTAAAACGACAACACCAATGCAATAAAAATAAAAAGTCAAATTTATAGTCATTTGTTGCTTGTTTTAAAGTCTTTACCCAATTCCTATATGTTATCTTACCATATAACATAATTTGTTATGACAAAGTTAAGCAAATAATGTTTTTACAAGTTGTCACCAATTATAACATTTTTTTGGGGGGGCTTAACATATATGCAGCCTACATGGATGCACAGGAGTCCAAAAGGCAAGACACATAGGGGAGGGGCTGTCACCATTGTATAAATGCTTCAAAATGTTCTATATATGCACACTGATTATCTATTTGCTAAAAGGCCAATTCCACTTTTGTTATAGAGGTGGTCTAAAATGTAAATTAATATTCATCCTAAATGCCTATCTATTTAATGCCATAATCTAAACTTTCTTCTAATTTATTGTAGATAAAATTTTCCTATCCTTCCTTAACTACACTATCTAACTGCTTTTCTTGTTTTCCCCTACTTCCTTTTTGATGGCACATCGTTTCAGAACCTCAGTACTGATATACTCAAATGAAACATCATCAGGGGGCCGCGGCATCGGTCACTGATGCAGCCTCTGATCCCTCCCTGAAATGAAGCGTCATCGGTGACCTTGATTTCAGGGGCTGAGCTAACCCCTGCTCTTTCACTATGTGATTTGCACAATGAGAGCATGCTCTCTCACTGACTCAAATCAGTAGTAGCGAGCTGGTAACAGAGTGCACTGTGAGTGCACAATGGGAGAATACCCGGGACTTGTGGAGAGCGGCGTTCTTCTCTGCATGCTGGGTATTGTGAGAACATGCACTGCAGTGCGCTCTGTTACTGCTTCATTATTGCTCATCTGAGTTGGCAAGGGAGCGCACTGTCATTCTGCACATTACACAGTGACAGAGAAGGGGCTAGGCCAGCCCCTGGCATGAAGGTTGCTAATGATGTTTTGCATCAGCCTCTGCTCCCTGATGACACGTCATTTGAGTATCCCAGCATGTACTGGGAATTCTCAAACAAATGGTCATCAGATAAGAAATGGGGGGGGAATCAGTTAGATTGTGTAGTTAGGTAAGGATAATGTTTTTTAATGAAAGTATAATAAAAAATAGTTTAGATTATAGCATTAAATAGATAGGGATTTTGAATGAAAATTAATTTATGTTGCAGACCATCTCTTCAACAATTTAGTTTTACAGTTTTTCTTGTGAGAGGAGTCCTACATAGGTGATAGAATGAGACACTCTAAGGAAGGGCTTTCTCTCTCAATGCGTCAGAGCAGCTACATGATCTGCTTATATTATGTATTTCATGCAGCATTTCTTAACAGACTAAAGGAGGCTTAATAGCTGTCTACAAATATCTAAAGGGCTGTCACATTGTAGAAGGATCATCTTTATTCTCATTTGCACAAGGAAAGACTAGAAGCAATGGGATAAACTGAATGGGAGGAGACACAGATTAGATATTAGAAAAAAACTTTTTGACAGGGTGATCAATGAATGGAACAGGCTGCCACGAGAGGTGGTGAGTTCTCCTTCCAAGGAAGTCGTCAAACAGAGGCTGGACAGACATCTGTCTGGGATGATTTAGTGAATCCTGCTTTGAGCAGGGGGTTGGACCAGATGACCCAACTCTACCATTCTATGATTCTATGAACATCTTTGTATGATCGCAGTTCGGCTATGCAAATGGCATAGAAGGCCACCAGGCAATGTTCAGAGTATCGTCCACCTCTAGACCCTTAGTTAATGTTGATGTAGCAGCTCCATCAGTCCTTCTCAGCTCCAAAATTAGATAGTCCAGTCACTAAACTGATGATCAAGAACTATTTCTATTTGACTTTTGTAGAAAGGAATTCTAGTTATGTATTTGGAAAACTGTTTTCTAATATAGAGTATGTATTTCTAAAATTCTTCTCTTTTTGTTTTCTTTTAGAACCTTTGAAGAGCGCCTTTCGTTTAATCAAAAGAACAAGTTTACTATATTTTTGAGTTTGACATAGTATTTCAGAGAGATTACTTCTGTATTCAAACCAAAACCAATGTCGTAAGGTGAAAATTGTGGCAAATATGTTTCTTATATTTACAAGTTGATGTTTACACTGTAAATATTACTTTAGAGATCTCTACCTAAAGCTGTACATAGGTATGCAAATTCATGGAAAGCCTGTGATTTCATATGCTTCAAAATCTTTGTTTCAATAAACGCATTTGAAAGATGAGCACAGAAAAAAAGGACAGTCTCACGCTTTTTAGGATCACCTTAACTACAAACATTGTATTGAACTCATAAAAAAGGCTGAAGGCTGAGTTAGGCCAAGTGTAGCCTTTTGAAGACATTTCAACTTACTCCTGGCTAAATTCGAGATACATAATGGTCTTCGTAGCAGAATGAAAGGAGACCTCTTTGTCCATATCAGCCAATCAGAGTTTAGCTGTACTAAACTGCACTGTAAAATGATAGGTTCTGGTTGACTGCTTGGGTGTACAAAATCATTTTAAGCCTATGTTTTGAGACATAAGGCGAGGCCCACCCTGTCTTGTCTAAGCTTCATATTCACCCTTTAAAACCAGATTGGGTTTTGATTACAGAATAAACTCCAAAGATAGTGAAATATATGTCTATTTTCCAAAATATATACACGGTACCTGGCCCGTATAAATAATGCACCTTTTCATGATTTGTATTTAACCTTTATTTTATTTTTTTTTTAAAAAAAGATTTTGATAATTTCGATAAAATTTAAAGGCTGAATGTATCTGTCATTTTAATGTTATAATGTTAAATGCTTAGGAGCTTAAAAGGTTAAGACATGCCTAGAGGAAGATAGACGGAAGAGATTTGTTTAATGTAAAAATTTATCTACAGCATACATATTCAGAAATTAAACTGTGTATATCTTTGCTGATGACAGCATTACTTATATATAAAGTGGATAATGGGAAATTATAGTATTTTTTCAAAATGAATGTAACTTATGAAATATGCAGATAATAAAGAGATTTTATCATCACTGCAAATTTGAATGATTTTGCATTTGGCTTGCGTCATTCTGTCTTCTTACAAGATGAGACCATGCTTATAGCTGTCACTGTTTTACTCCCGATACCTGCACTTTATATATAACACAATATACGTACAATCTAAAAACAAAAGTTAGGCATATTGTAATATGAAATAATTTGGCAAAACTGTCTAAAAGGAAACGTATTTTTGTTGCCAGTTTCATATCAATCACAAACTGAACTCTGACTGGTTAATTTAAGCAACAGATGAACTTTTTCGTTTAGAAATTTTAGATAATTTTAGATAAATTTTAGATAAATGAGGCCTACTATCTTTAATGACAAATGTGGTTATACTATAGACTGTGTCTCAAAGAATCAAAAATTAAATTTTGTACAGCAGAAAAAAAGCAAACTTTGGAATGAACTTAAAGGAATACCTGAGAACAGTCCCGGATTTAACGGGACAGTCCTGAATTTGGGGCGGTGTCCCACTGTTCTGATTTCAACTATATCTATCTTTTTAAGAGACACATACAGTTTAATATAACAGTGGAATAAGTAACCATCAGATCCACTATTCAGTCTAGGAAGAAACTGAAGGATGTTCAAGATCATATGACTGGAAGCAGAGACAAGCTCAGCAGAGAAGCACAGGGAAAAGAAATGCTTTTGTGGGAGCATCATACTGTGTTATGGTCTGTGGGAGAAAGTACTGTGGGGACATCATGCTGTGTAGGGGTATCTCCTGTAGGTGCACTGATATGGTAATAAATAGAGATGAGCGAATATCTCAATGTTCGGTTCCACTCATGATCGCCGATTTTGCATTATTCGCCGATTTAATCGTTAATTTTAATCATCAAATACAGCCGAACATATACAGTACTAAAGCCGGTGTTTGCCATGCTGTGAGACGGGGGGGGGAACACTAGCATAACGCTTCTGATCGGCAGTGAAATCAGATGACAGCGTGAACCCGTTGCTGTGATCAGAGGTACTAAGTTTACCTCTGGTCACTGGCGTCAACTGATGGGACTACAGCTTCCATCAGCTGACACTTGCTGCCGCTAATAAGAAGAAGCACTAAAGGAAGCGCTGTTCCCTGGCGGCAGGTGCTGAAGATGGCTCTCATCATTCTCCTTATTAGTGATCGGCGTGAGCAGAGGAGAATGATAAGAGTTATATTAAAGTCAGGATGATGACAGCAGATGGGGGCTTTTGGGACTCTTACTTACATCATCCGACTCCTGCTGCCACTAATAACAGTGACAGCAGGAGCAGATGATTGGGGTATTCCTCAGACGCCACCTGCGATATTACTAAGTAAATGAATGAAAAACCCGATGTGGCTTCCCTCTATTTTCTTGAACTAAACAGACAAAACTCACAGCTGGGGGCTGCAACCCTCAGCTGTCAGCTTCAGCAAGGCTAGTTTTCAAGAATAGAGGGGTCCCCAAGCCGTATTTTTTAATTATTTAAATAAATAATTTAAAAAAATGGCATGGGGTCCACCCATTTTTGACAACCAGCCTTGCTAAATCAGGCAGCTGGGGTCTGGTATTCTCAGGCTGGTAAGGGCCATGGATATATGCCCCCAGCCTAAAAACAGCAGCCCACAGCTGCCCAGAATTCTGGAACTTTGCCCGGCTCTTTACACTTGCCCTGTAGCATAGGCAAGTGGGGTTGATGTCACCTTTGTATTGTCAGGTGACTTCAAGCCTACGGCTTAGTAATGGAGAGGTGTCTGTAAGACACAGCTCCATTACTAATCCTATAGTTATATGGTAAATAAAGACATAGCCAGGATAAAATCCTTTAATTGAAAAAATGACAGACTCCTTTAATATTCTCAATTAAACCATACTGCATTGCCTAATTCCACTGAAGCTCTCGATCTCCTGTAATAAAAATAAAATAAAAAAACAACAATATGCCATATCTATCTGTCGTTCTGTCCCACGCCGTAATCCATGTCTGGGGGATAATTAGTTTTCAACCTGGATGGTGCCAAGATGCGACCGCCCAGGCTGAAAACCACTGGTGAGTGAACTGCTGCGAGTGCAGCCTCAGTGACTAGCAGTGACATCACTGAGGCTCCGTTTCCAGCCGGGATGAACTGCGATGACCTTGGTGAGATCCCTGATAGCACTGTGAGAAAGTCGAACAATGCAGAGGCGAGTTCACTGGGAGAATCTCACCGGCAGAATTTCACTGTGGTGAATTTGCCTCTGCACCATGCGACTTTCTCACTGTGCTAGTGGGGATCTCACCGAGGTCACCGTAGTTCATCCCGGCTGGGAACAGAGCCTCAGTGACGGCACCACTAGTCACTGAGGCTGTGCTCACAGCAGTTCAATCACCAGTGGTTTACAGCCTGAACGGTCGCATCATCGCACCGTCCAGGTTGAAAACTAATTATCCCCCAGACATGGATTACGGCATGGGACAGAACGATGGACAGGTATGGTATATTGGTTTTTATTTTTGGCTTATTACAGGAGAACGATGGCTTCTGTGGAATTAGACAAGGTCATAAGTATGGTTTAATTCAGATTATTAAAGAAGTCTGTCATTCTTTCAATTAAAGACTTTATTCTGGGTGTCTGTGTTTTTATACAATGTGACTATGGGGTTAATAATGGGGGAGTCTTATTGACGCCTCTCCATTGCTAACCTCGGGGCTTGATGTCACCTGATGGTGACATCAAAACCGCACCAACTATTACCCCACTTGCCATCGCTACAGGGCAAGAGGGAAGAGCGATGCTAAGTGACAGAATTGGCACATCTTAGAAATGCGCCTTTTCTGGGAAAGCTGAGAGGTGATGTTTTGTGCCCTGGGGGGGAAAGTACCCATGGTACCTTCATAGGCTATTAATTTCAGCCTCCAGCTGTCTGCGTAGCCTTTGCTGGTTATTAATTATAGGAGGACCCTACGTCTTTTTTTAGGGTACCCCATTTTAATAGCCAGTATAGGCTAAGTATACAGCTGTGAGCTGATATTAATAGCCTGGGATGCTCCAGGGGTATTACTCCCTTCCCAGGCTATAAACATCTGCCCCCAGCGGTCAGCTTTCCCTCTCTGCTAGTTGCGAAAATTACACGGGAACTCACGCCATTTTTTCAGAAAATCAATCTTTTATTAATTAAATACATGTACAGTAATTTGCACACACTGTACTAATTGTATTTGTCATAGGCATCTGTATTTATTGCGTGTAATCCATCTCTTCTATCCTGTCGGCTCCTGCTTTGATTTTACACTACCGCAGCTGCTGAATTACTGAATTTTCTTCTATCTATGTAATACATATATATATATATATATGTGTGTGTGTGTGTGTCACTGACATCCACATATATATGTATTCTAACCTGTCACGCTGTGATTTCATTGATCGCGGCACTTGAATTATTGGCTTTTATTCTATCCTTTACTGAATTTTACCAACTTTTTCCGATTTTGAGACAAATGCTCGTCTTACCGATCACGAATCCAAATGTACCATATTCATGCAAAATTTTTGTTTGGCGATTGTTTTCAGAACATATTTATAAATGTGTACAATACAATGTGGAAACGCTTATGAGCTTCACTACGAGCAATATTTTTGTGCGGACACATTTAACCCCTTAGTGACAGCCAATTATAAATTAATGACAAAGCTAAATTTTACAATTGTACTTCATTAAAGTTGTAAAATTTCTTTGATATGACTTGTATTTATTTATGAAAAAAAAACAGAAATTTCTCAAACAATTTGAAAACTTGGCAATTTTCAAACTTTTAATTTATATGCCCTTAAATCAGAGAGTTATGTCACACAAAATAGTTAATAAATAACATTTCCCACATGTCTACTTTATATCAGCATAATTTTGGAAGCATAATTGTTTTTGTTAGAAAGATAAAATGTTTATATTTGACCAGCGATTTCTCATTTTTCCAACAAAATTTACAAAGCCATTTTTTTAGGGACCACATCACATTTGAAGTGACTTTGAGGGGTCTATATAACAGAAAATAACCAAAAGTGGCAAAATTCTAAAAACTGCACCCCTCAAGGTGTTCAAAACCACATTCAAGAAGTTTATTAACCCTTCACAATAACATAAGTAATGTGGAAGGAAAAAAATGAATATTTAACTTTTTTCACAAAAAATTTACTTTAGATCGAAACTTTTTTATTTTTACAAGGGTTCCAAGATAAAATGGACAACAAAATTTGTTGTGCATTTTTTCCTGAGTATGTCTATGCCCCGCATATGGAGGAAATCCATTATATGGACGCACGGCAGGGCTCGGAAGGGAAGGAGCACCATTTGACTTTTTCAACGCAAAATTGGCTGGAATCAAGATCTGACACCATGTCGTGTTTGAAGAGCTCCTGATCAGTGGAAATCCCCCATAAGTGACCCCATTTGGGAATTCACACCCCTCAAGGATTTTATTCAGGATTATAGTGAGCATTTAGAAAACACAGGTATGACAGAGAATTTGATAACATTAGGTCATCATATTGAACATGTCGCAATTAGCACTGAGCGCCAGTGGTCGCTACTCCAGCTTGCATTGGGTGCTTGAGTATGCTCCAAATGCTGAAGGTGCTTGAGTGACATGCTTGAGTCCCCACTACGTATGTTTTGCAGCTGTTAGACAAACAACAAAAAAAATGCGGGGATCCGTGATACTCTGTGCATACTTGAGCACGCAATGCAAACTCGAATAGCAAGCACTTGTGCTCAACATTAGCCGTCATACGTCATCATTTTTTTAACTGTTGAAAAACCCCTTCTTCTAATTTCAACCCTGACACAACCCTAACACCAACCCTAACCCTAACACAACCCTAACCCCAATGTATATGTGTATGAGTTTTCCTTTTTTATTGAAGAACTGAAATAAATTAACTTGTTGATGATATTCTAATTTTATGAGAAGCACCTGTATATCTAGCAACAAAATTTGTAGAAATATGTCAATATTGAATCAAAATGAGAAAATATCATACACAGTGCCTTGCGAAAGTATTTGGCACCCTGGAACTTTTCAACCTTTTCCCACATATCATGCTTCAAACATAAAGACACCAAACATAAATTGTTGGTGAAGAATCAACAACAAGTGGGACACAATTGTGAAGTTGAACGAAATTTATTGGTTATTTTAAATTTTTGTGGAAATTCAAAAACTGAAAAGTGGGGCGTGCAATATTATTCGGCCCCTTTAACGTAATACTTTGTTGCGCCACCTTTTGCTGCGATTACAGCTGCAAGTCGCTTGGGATATGTCTCTACCAGTTTTGTACATCGAGAGTCTGAAGTTCTTGCCCATTCTTCCTTGGCAAACAGCTCGAGCTCAGTGAGGTTTGATGAAGATCGTTTGTGAACAGCAGTTTTCAGCTCTTTTCACAGATTCTCGATTGGATTCAGGTCTGAACTTTGACTTGGCCATTCTAACACCTTGATACGTTTATTTGTGAACCATTCCATCGTAGATTTTGCTTTATGTTTGGGATCATTGTCTTGTGGGAAGTCAAATCTCCGTCCCAGTCTCAGGTCTTTTGCAGACTCCAACAGGTTTTCTTCAAGAATGGTCCTGTATTTGGCTCCATCCATCTTCCCATCAATTTTAACCATCTTCCCTGTCCCTGCTGAAGAAAAGCAGGCCCAAACCATGATGCTGCTACCACCATGTTTGACAGTGGGGATGGTGTGTTCAGGGTGATGAGCTCTGTTGCCCTTACACCAAACATATAGTTTGGCATTGTTGCCAAAAAGTTCGATTTTGGTTTCTTGTGATGAGAGTACCTTCTTCCACATGTTTGGTGTGTCTCCCAGGTGGCTTGTTGCAAACTTTAAACACTTTTTATGCATATCTTTGAGAAATGACTTTCTTCTTGCCACTCTTCCATAAAGCCAGATTTGTTCAGTGTACGACTGATTGTTGTCCTATGGACAGACTGTCCCACCCAGGTACAGACTGGGGCTAAAATTCAGCCCTGGCATTTGAAAACACACAGCCCCATGCTGTCCCCATCCTCAAGCACCAGATGGGATATATTACTAATATTAGCCTGAATGGAGGAATTAAAAATTTACTGCAAGACCAATATTTATATTGAGAACACCGATTCTGTTAACAACATAGCAGACAAGGTGGCCCACCACCAGACAGGCCCTTCTGGCATTTGCCAGAAGTGCCAGATGGCCAGTCTGGCCCTGGTCCCACCTCAGCTGTAGATGTCTGCAGTTCATCCAGAGCGATCATGGGCCTCCTGGCTGCATCTCTGATCAGTCTTCTCCTTGTTTCAGATGAAAGTTTAGAGGGACGTCTGAGTCTTGGTAGATATGCAGTGGTATGATACTCCTTCCATTTCAATATGTTCGCTTGTACAGTGCTCCTTGGGATGTTTAAAGTTTTGGAAATCATTTTTTATCCAAATTCTGCTTTAAACTTCTCCACAACAGTATCACGGACCTGCCTGTTGTATTCCTTGGTCTTCATGATGCTCTCTGTGCTTCAAACAGAACCCTGAGACTATCACAGAGCAGGTGCATTTATACGGAGACTTGATTACACACAGGTGGATTATATTTATCATCATTAGTCATTTAGGACAACAATGGATCATTCAGAGATCCACAATGAACTTCTTGAGAGAGTTTGCTGCACTAAAAGTAAAGGGGCCGAATAATATTGCACGCCCCACTTTTCAGATTTTGAATTTCCACAAAAATTTAAAATAACCAATAAATTTTGTTCAACTTTACAATTGTGTCCCACTTGTTGTTGATTCTTCACCAAAAATTTACATTTGGTATCTTTATGTTTGAAGCATGATATGTGGGAAAAGGTTGAAAAGTTCCAGGGGGCCAAATACTTTCGCAAGGCACTGCATCAACTTACATAATTTATAGTTGAATGCATACATATAAAGTTATTATCTAAGATGACAAACTGAATAGTAAATTATAAGTGTAAATAGGAGAATATACCCAGTATGCAGACAGCAGTAAATAGCATAGATATGATCAGCTCAACCACAAAGAAACCTTGAACCTTCAAGGCTAAAAATTGGTGTACTTTGCTTCCCGGTACATTTTTTCTTTTCCTTTGGTTTATACAATGTGAACTTTGGTAAAATTTGAGGAAATATAAATTCTATTCGGATACTATTGCTTATCTCCATTGATGACTTCTGGAAAGTCTTCTTTACAGACTTATGGAGCACATGCATGCTACAGCGTGACGGATACCAGTTCTTTCCACATATGGAACGCACTGAGGATGTATTCTTGTTGTAGGGTAACCACACAACCATGAACATGTGACCAGCGGCGTTGAATTGAGATGATAGGGGGAAATGTGTTGAAACGAGATGGGACTTATCCTATAACCTCAATTTACAAAAAGGATCTCTTCATCAAGCTAAATGTAAGCCATTTTTGATTTTGGACAAGGTCAGTTGACGGTGAGTGGGGACACCACATTGCATTTTTAGGATGCCAGCCCCTGTGTACAAGCAATGGGAAAATATAAGTGCCCTGATAGCATCCATATTGAAATCCTGTTTTGGCACCACATACACTTTCCCATCAAAAGACAAATGTAATAAAGAGGCTACAAAAGGCAAACAGTATGAAATTTGAAATGGAACCCAATTGCAAAAATGATTTTTAAACATAAATGCATTAGTAAGAAAAAAGTTGTCCACAAATGTGGATAACCCTTTTAATCTTAAAATTTCTGTATGTACAAATTGAAACAAGAGGGGATTATAGGGAGAAAAATGGGAAGCGTAAGCTTCTAAGTGTAGTAGTTAATTATCAAAGGTATATACTCAGTGTGAATACACTCACCTATTTGGTGTCTTGAGATACTGCATGTAGATCCAATCCCTGGATCACTCCATTCCTCTTTCCATTCAGTTTGCTGCAAAGATCGGGAACTAGTGAGAGCACTGGACAATGCTTTCATAGGTTATAACACTTGGTGAATGTTTTTCCCAGCAATATGCGCTCCTGAAGGATGATGATGGAACTTGATATTTAGATTCAAGGATGATTTTTATTTTTCATTCAAAATAGAATACAACCAGTTTCGACTGCTAAGAGTCTTCCTCAGGTATAATGTCAAGAATCAAATATGTACAAATTGTAATGTATTTTATGTAGAAAGTAGGCAAAGTTTTTGGACAACCCTCGTAAGCATAGCATTTTTGTCATACCCCTGGTGGAGTACATGTTAGATATGATGGTGTAAGGCAGTTGTTGGCTAATATCTATAATCCCTGGAGATCTACTGTAGTGTGGTTTAATGGTCAATATAATTGATTTTAGGCTGTCTAAATTAACTCCAATATGCTAGAGAAGTGAATCCTCAAATGCATTTAATCCAAAGGATAGGTGATGTATGATCTTTGGGTTCAACTGCTAGAATCCACACTATTCATTAAAACTGTCCACTGTGTTATTGGAGTGGTCGTGCACATGCGTAACCACGGCTTCATTCCATTCTATGGGCTTAACGGAGATAGCCGATCTATCAATTGAAGTGATCAGAGGATTCATATGCATGCTATCTCTCCAGTCACTCAGGGAACTTGAGGTACGTAGCAAATATATAAAAAAATCATAGCTTAAATTGAAAAGTGGACATACCATTTACTTTGAAAAAAAACATAGTTACATAAGTTGAAAACAGACATAGGTCCATCAAAATTGACCATCCTCAATCCATTATACATTATTTTTCACCAGATTATTTATAGCCCACAATATTATTTGTTATGAGAAAAGCAATCAGACTTTTTTAAATATGCTAGGATATCCAACGGTCTAACTTCTCTAACTGTAAAGAATCCTTTCCTATTCATATTTCGGAATTATCCTTCTTCCACAGGTCCACAGGAAATTAATGCCCCCTGGTGTTCTACAAAGTCTGTGGAGGGAATAAATCATATGTCAGTTCTTTATATTACCCATATATGTATTTATATATGCAAATGAGATAATCTCTGAGGCACCTTTTTCTAAGCTAACCAAACCCAACGTTTCCAGTATCTCACTATAGGACAAATCTTCTATTCCATGTAACAATGTAGTTGTCTGCCTTTGAACTAATTCTATCTTTCTATGTTTCCAATTATCTTTTTGTGGAGCCAAAAACTGGATACCATATTGAAGATGTGGCTTTATTAGGGATTTGTGTATAGGTAATAATATTACATTTGGCTCACAGGTTTTTCTTTTTTTGTATACACCCAAGTGCTTCTCCTGTTGTGCAGTCCCTAGTAAATTTTAATGTCTGTTACCTGCCATGTTTTTTTACCCATGTAGACATTCAAAAAGACACTCCTCAACATTGAAATTAAAATATCAAGAAAGAAAAGTCATGTAATTCTGCAAATTACAGGATTGATAGACATGTTAATGATATGCAAGTTCTGAAAAAAGTAGAAACACAATTTTCAAAACTTCTTAATTTATTCAGTATCAAGTATAACCGCTGTATACTGAAATACACACACACGCCTTGTCATGCTACCAATAAGGTTTTTAATGATTATCAGATTAATGTTTTGTCATGCTCAATGCACTTGATCACACAAATCATCAAGACTCACTGCCAGCAGCTCCTTTGCAATTGCTGACAAATGATGGCTGAATGAGTGACAAGTCTGGAGGCTATGGTAGCAGGTGTAGGTCATGCAGGTAGCTCACCGTAGCATAACAAATGTGTGGCCTTGCATTGTCGTATTGAAAAACAGCTCACTGGACAGTTTCATGCTCCTTTGCTAAAGTCATTCATGGCATTGCCTCTGTAGCCTCCAGACCAATCTCCAGCTATTATTGCATCTAAGACAATTGTGGGATTGAACTCAAACTCAATGCACCATTCATCTCTAATAGCTATATGGGTGTTAACCATGTGTTATGCTTTTTTTAAATTAAAAGCATTTGGAAAATGATTTTTTTTCGTGGAAGATGTCCACTGTTACAATGTTTATACACAGGACTTCCACTAGGAATTTTCGGGCCCCATACTGGCAAAATTTTGGGGACCCCCTTGAAAGTCCATCCAGGCTCCACCCACCCCAGCCCCACCTCTACCCCTTGAACCGTCCCACCGCCCTTTCTTGGAAAAACTCCACTGCGGCACCCCGTCCTCCCCAATCACACATTTACCGTTCCCATCACCACATACATAGCCAGCAGCTTTTGTTTTGGCCAAAATATTTTTTAATCCGCCACCATGACAAGGTAGACTCTTTTGGCCGAGCTCTACTCTGCTGTAACTTACTAATCATTTCTTAAAATATCCAATACAATTTTTGTATATTTTTATTTATTTTTCAATTTTTTAAATGACCAATAATATCACAAACAAGGAATAAATACCGCCGCACCATGACCAGACTGCGTATTACATAGTGACCGAATAATACTACATAAAAGGAACAAATACCACCATATAATGATCAAATAATAGCACATACAAGGAACAAAAACTGCCACACCATGGCCAGACTATGTATTACCACCACATAGTGACCAAATAATACTACATACAAGGAACAAATATTGTTGTACCATGACCGGACCACATATTACCACCACAGTGACCAAATAATAGCACATACAAGGAACAAATACCACCACAAAATGACCACAGCACATAGTGACAGAATACTACAATACTGATCATTAATAAAAAACACAATACTAATAAAACCATAAATGCCATTATACACAGGAGGTCTGTACTTCATATACAGTGTCAGTGTACAGGCAATATACAGTGATCACCGGTGATATTATACACAGGAGCTCTGTATATACTATACAGTGGATAGTGTCAATGTACAGTTAACACACTGACTCACTTTTGATGTCTCTAGTTGAAGTCCTTCATCTTTGCTTTTCATCTTCATCCAGTGCACACCGCAATCACTTCTTCCAGCCAGGACTCGTCTCCGCAGAAAATAACAGTTATCTAGAGCAGGGTTCCCCAACTCCAGTCCTCAAGGCCCACCAATAGATCTTGTTTTCAGGATTTCCTTTGTATTACACAGTTGATGCAATTATCACCTGAGCAATACTAAAGAAATCCTGAAAACATGATCTGTTGGTGGGCCTTGAGGACTGGAGTTGGGGAACCCTGCTCTAGAGCACATTCCCTAACTTTTCCCCAACCTCTATACTAAGCCAGATGAAGAAAAAAGTTACCGTGTCACCCTGCACAGTAACAGGACCTCCCCCCATACTGAAACCAGTATCTTCAAAAATAATATCCTTTAATTAGTCCCTACAGTAATAATATCCCACATCTTGGACCCCACATGTCCTCCCATTCTGCCTCATGTCTCCATACTTCCCCCATATCTCTCCATATTGCCTCTATAGTCATCCATAATATAATGCACCCCATAATCATATATAACAGTATAATGCAGCCACATAGTAGTATAATGTACCCTATAGACATATATAGTATAATGCACCCACATAGTAATATAATGCACTCAAATAGCAGTATAATGCACACCATAGTGGAATAATGCACCCCCATAGTGATATAATGCAGCACCATAGTAGTATAATGCAACCCCATAGCAGAACCGATCGTGGGCATTGCTGCGGGGTGTCAGCTGTCACATACAGCTGACACCCACAGCAGATTGCCGCAGCACTCAGCGTGAGGCCTCGGTGATTGCGGCACTGTACTAGTACTGCTCTGTTCAAAAATGCAGTTCCCACAGAGCAGTATTAGTACGGCGAAGGTCATGAAGGTGTTAAATTCTGATATTTTGCTGCTTAGAGGGGTTGTCCGGTCTTAAAGTACAAAACTGTAGCCATGTGACTGCAGACTTATGAATCCTCACATTCCGAACACTGCACGCTGTGAAGATTCTATGAGGTTGGTGCCAGGGATGGCGGTCAAGTGGCCACAAGTATGTGATATGCATACTCCCGGACACATTGCAACTAGACTGTTTAAAGCTGCATTGAGCAAGGCCGCGCATATCTAGTTGGAATGTGGCCGGAAGGATGCATATTGCATGCTTGTGGTCACATGACTGCCATTCCCGGTACCAGAGAATCCTAACAAGGCACAGAGGTGTGATAAGAGGATTCACAAGTCTGCAGTCTGATAGAGTGACTGCAGATTTGTAACTTAAGACTGAGCAACAGCCTATTTGCACTTTATTATTGTTTCTCCTTAATTTTTTTTTCTAAACATAGAGACTATACGTCTTTCACATTTATTTGATCTTAAGACAGAGCTTAGATGCAAGCAAACACCTCTCCCTTTCCGTACAATCCTTTGTAAGATAACTGATATCTGATATAAAAAAGCCATATCTCATCTAGATGTTAACTCTTATACTTTATAACTATTTAATCACTCTCTCTGTTCCATCCTCAGTTTCTCTACTGAGACTTATAATGTTAAATGTAGTTATTCATATTGTCTCTGCAACTACAAGAGTTTTCCTATACTTTCCACCATTGTATGGAGGCAGAAAACAGATGGCAGTTATATGAATGAAAGACTTGCTCCCATCAGTGGGGATCTGATTTCCTTTCTGCTGTCCTGCGCAAGAAGACAATCACTCAAGGTCACAGAGGAAGAAATATTGGTAATTTTTGAAAATGCAATTCTGTAATATACATGTGTATGTTTAAGAGATCTTGTCATTTTAATACTGCCAAAACTAAAGTTCATAATGCTATATATTCCCATGAATGCTATGTTAATACATAAAGCTTGTTGAGTTATAATTAAGTTATGGTGAGTGTTGAGCGATACCTTCCGATATCGGGAAATATCGGATCGGATTGGATCGGACCAATACCCCAAAAATATCAGGTATCGCCGATTCCGATACCGGAAACCCATGCAAGTCAATGGGGCACAAATATCGGAATGAAAATAAACCCTTTCTTTCCTTGCACATCCAGTTCGGGAGGGGGGGAAGAGTGTGGGCGGTGCGTGGGCAGAGACTGTGCGTATGTGTGTGGGCGGGGTCTGTACGGGCATCTCGGGGGTCTGTGCAGGCCTGCCGGGGGTCTGTGCGGGCCTGCCGGGGGTCTGTGCGGGTTGCTGGGGGTCTGTGCGGGCCTGCCGGGGGTCTGTGTGGGCTGCCGGGGGTCTGTGCGGCGTGCCGGGGGTCTGTGTGAGCCTGCCAGGGTTCTGCATGGGCCTGCCGGGGGTCTGTGCGGGCCTGCCGGGGGTCTATGCGGGCTGTCGGGGGTCTGTGCGGGCCTGCCGGGGGTCTGTGCGGGCGGCCGGGTAATGTGTTGAATGTAAAAACAAAACAAAAAAAACCATACATACTACATACTACATACATACTTCATATATACTACATTCATACAACATACATACATACATACTACATACATACTACATATAAACTACATTCATATAACATACGTACATACATACATACTACATACATACTACATATATACTACATTCATACATACTACATAATACATACATACTACATATATACTACATTCATACAACATACATACATACAACATACATGCTACATATATACTACATTCATACAACATACATACACACTACATACTACATACATACTTCTTATATACTACATTCATACAACATACATACATACTACATATATACTACATTTATACAACATACATACATACATACTACATATATACTACATTCCTGCAACATACATACATACTACATACATACTACATACATACTGCATTCATACAACATACATACACACTACATACTACATACATACTTCATATATACTACATTCATACAACATACATGCATACTGCATACATACTACATATATACTACATTCTTACAACATACATACATACATACTACATACTACATATATACTACATTCATGCAACATACATACATACATACTACATACATACTACATATATACTACATTCATACAACATACATACATACTACATACATACTACATATATACTACATTCATACAACATACATACATACATACATACTACATACTACATACATACTACATATATACTATATTCATACAACATACATACATACATACATACTACATATATACTACATTCATACAACATACATACATACTACATACATACTACATACATACATCATACATAAAACATGCTACAGACATACAACATACATACTACATACATACTACATACAATACATTCATACATTCATACAATGCATACATATAGACATACAGTACATATAACATAGAGTACATACTCACCATCATTTGTCACTTTGATCCCCGAAGCCAGTGTCATCTGTAAAAAATATTAAAATAACAAACAACCAATATACTCCCTGATCCGCAGAAATCCACGAGTGTCCCACGACGATCTCCCGTGGAGAACAGCAGCATCAGCTGATGCGACCACTCTCTAGAGGCTCCAGGAATACAATGACGGGAGGTAGGTATCCTTCCGCACTGTATTCCTCCGCCACTGTAAATAAATAGTCCCCAGTCTCACTTTTGGCATTGCTGTGTGAGAAAGTTCCCACACAGCTTTTGCCATAAAGTGAGACCAGTGAACTATAATAACCTCTCAGTGATGCACTTCAGGAGATCGTCGTGGGACACTCGTGGATTTCTGCGGATCAGGGAGTATATTGGTTGTTTTTTATTTTAATATTTTTTACAGTGAGATGACACTGGCTTTGGGGATCAAAGTGACAAGTGATGGTGAGTATGTACTCTATGTTATATGTACTGTATGTCATTATGTACTGTATGTATTGTATGAATGTATGAATGTATTGTATGTAGTATATATGTAGTATGTATGTTGTATGTATGTAGCATGTTGTATGTATATTGTATGTATGTAGTAAGTATGTAGTATGTATGTATGTATGTTGTATGAATGTAGTATATATGTAGTACGTATGTAGTATGTAGTATGCATGTATGTTGTATGAATGTAGTATATATGTAGTATGTATGTATGTATGTTGTATGAATGTAGTATATATGTAGTATGTATGTATTATGTAGTATGTATGTATGTTGTATGAATGTAATATATATGTAGTATGTATGTAGTATGTATGTATGTATGTTGTATGAATGTAGTATATATGTAGTATGTATGTAGTATGTAGTATGCATGTATGTTGTATGAATGTAGTATATATGTAGTATGAATGTATGTATTATGTAGTATGTATGTATGCTGTATGAATGTAGTATATATGTAATATGTATGTATGTTGTATGAATGTAGTATATAAGAAGTATGTATGTAGTATGTAGTATATATGTATGTTGTATGAATGTTGTATATATGTAGTATGTATGCAGTATGTATGTGTTTGTTTTTTTTTACATTCAACACATTAGCCGGATGATGGGACTACTACTGTCCCATCATTGGCTAATGTGTCAATCACTGTCATTGTAGCAGGCATAGCCCGATTGGACTTGTAGTCCCATCGGACGATGCCTGCACACACACACAACCCCTGGCAGGCCCGCACAGGCCCCCGGCAGACGGCACAGACCCCCGGCAGGTCCATACACACCCCCGGCAGGCCCGCACAGACCCCCGGCAGGCCCGCACAGACCCCAGGCAGCCCGCACAGACCCCCGGCAGGCCCGTACAGACCCCCAGCAGGCCCACACAGACCCCCGGCAGGCCCGCACAGACCGCACATCATGATGACATCATTTCAGCAGCCAATTACAGCCATGCCATTAGGTAACATGGCTAACACAACTGGCTCATTGCATTATGGGAACTTCCGATTCCGGTATTCGATATTGTAAAAATATCGGAACTCGGTATCGGAACTCCGATACAGCGAATATCGGCCGATACCAGATATTTGCAGTATCGGAATGCTCAACACTAGTTATGGTTTTATAAAATAAATTAGAAAAAAATTTTAAATCAGTTCCTAGTGTGCTGTAATCTATGTTTCCTCACATTCTGCTATATGATTTCTTGGAAATTTCCTATATTCACTAGTCAGGGTAAATATCAAGCAGAGACTCACATATGTAACCAGCGTAAGAAAGTAGAATTCCCATATGGAGCCATTTGTCACACAGTGCGATTCAACACAACTTGCCTCATAGTGTGAGTACTAGTTACTGCACAAAATGCTATTGAAAGATGTGGTGTATAATGTTTGTAAATATATGTGCATTATTTATCTGTATGCATCATAAAACCCTTTCAGTATGTTCCAATATAGCGCTGTGAAAAGGCATTGGCCCCTCACCCAATTTCTGCCTTTGTTGCTAGCTTGTCATATGTGTATGCTACCGACCATCCAACTAATTTTTTAGATAATGATATGAGTGAAAACACAAAATGTGCCTTTAAATGATCATCCCAAATATTTCAAATAAATATCAATTCAGAGTATCACCCATGTGAAAAAGTAATTCCCCCGCCCTAAACCTAATAGGATGGGCAATAACTAGTGTTGAGCGATACCGTCCGATACTTAAAAGTATCGGATCGGATGGTATCGGCCGATCTAAAAAAAATATCGGTTATCGCCGATTCCGATACCGGAAGTCCCATTCAAGTCTATGGGACTTCCGGTATCGGAATAAGAAAAACCCTATTTTTGACTTGTACAGCCTCTCTGGGGTCTGTACGGGCCTGCCGGGGGGCTGTGCCGGCCTGCCAGGGGGTCTGTGCAGGCTCCGGTGGTCTGTGCCGGCCTGCCGGGGGGGCTGTGCCGGCCTGCCGGTGGTCTGTGCAGGCTCCGGTGGTCTGTGCCGGCCTGCCGGGGGGCTGTGCTGGCCTGCCGGGGGGTCTGTGCAGGCTCTGGTGGTCTGTGCCGGCCTGCCGGTGGTCTGTGCAGGCTCCAGGGGTCTGTGCCGGCCTGCCGGTGGTCTTTGCAGGCTCCGGTGGTCTGTGCCGGCCTGCCGGGGGGCTGTGCCGGCCTGCCGGTGGTCTGTGCAAGCTCCGGTGGTCTGTGCCGGCCTGCCGGGGGGCTGTGCCGGCCTGCCGGTGGTCTGTGCAGGCTCTGGGGGGCTGTGCCAGCCTGCCAGGGGGCTGTGCCGGCCTGCCGGTGGTCTGTGCAGGCTCCGGTAGTCTGTGCAGGCATCGTCCGATGGGACTACAAGTCCCATCGGGCGATGCCTGCTACCATGACAGTGATTGACACATTAGCCAATGATGGGACAGTAGTAGTCCCATCATCCGGCTAATGTGTTGAATGTAAAAAAAAAAAAAAAAAAATTTTACATGCTACATACATACAACATGCATACTACATATATACTACATGTAACATACATACTACATACATGCTACATACTACATGCATACTACATACTACATACATGCTACATACATACTACATACATAATACATATATACTACATGCATGCAACATACATACAACATATATACTACATGCATGCAACATGCATACTATATATATACTATATATACTACATGTAACATACATACTACATATATACTACATGCAACATGCATACTACATATATGCTACATACATGCTACATACATACTAAATACATAATACATATATACTACATGCATGCAACATACATGCAACATATATACTACATGCATGCAACATGCATACTACATATATACTACATGTAACATACATACTACATATATACTACATGCTACATGCATGCAACATACACACTACATGCTACATACATGCAACATACTACATGCATACTACATACATACTACATACATGCTACATACATGCTACATACATACAACA
The DNA here is from genome assembly GCF_039654945.1 of Dendrobates tinctorius. Lineage (NCBI taxonomy): Eukaryota > Metazoa > Chordata > Amphibia > Anura > Dendrobatidae > Dendrobates > Dendrobates tinctorius. Next base: position 53,210,997 of record NW_027361917.1, read on the forward strand.
TGCATACTACATATATACTACATGTAACATACATACTACATACATGCTACATACTACATGCATGCTACATACATGCTACATACATACTACATACATAATACATATATACTACATGCATGCAACATACATACAACATATATACTACATGCATGCAACATGCATACTATATATATACTATATATACTACATGTAACATACATACTACATATATACTACATGCAACATGCATACTACATACATGCTACATACATACTACATACATAATACATATATACTACATGCATGCAACATACATACAACATATATACTACATATATGCAACATGCATACTACATATATACTATATATACTACATGTAACATACATACTACATATATACTACATGCATACTACATACATACTACATACATGCTACATACATACTACATACATACACTACATGCATGCAACATACATACTACATATATACCACATGCATGCAACATGCATACTACATATATACTGCATATATACTACATGCATGCAACATACATATATACTACATACAATACATACATATAGACATACAGTACATATAACATATAGTACATACTCACCGTCACTTGTCACTTTGATCCCCGAAGCCATTGTCGCCTGAGGAATAAATATCAAAATAAAAAAACACCAATATACTTACCCCGATCCGCAGAAGTCCACAAGGGTCCCACGTCCATCTTGCGTGGAGAACAGCAGCATCAGCTGATGCTACCGTTCTCTACCAGCTCCAGGAATACAATGACGGAGGGTAGGTATCCTTCCGCACTGTACTCCTCCACCACTGTAAAAAAAAAGTCCCTAGTCTCACTTTATGCCATTGCTGCGTGGGAATTAGGAGGAATACAGTGCGGAAGGATACCTACCTTCCGCCATTGTATTCATGGAGCTGGTAGAGAACGGTAGCATCAGCTGATGCTGCTGTTCTCCACGCAAGATGGACGTGGGACCCTCATGGACTTCTGCGGATCGGGGTAAGTATGTTGGTGTTTTTTTATTTTGATATTTATTCCTCAGGCGACAATAGCTTCGGGGATCAAAGTGACAAGTGACGGTGAGTATGTACTCTATGTTATATGTACTGTATGTCTATATGTATGTATTGTATGTAGTATATATGTATGTTGCATGCATGTAGTATATATGCAGTATATTTGTAGTATGCATGTTGCATGCATGTGGTATATATGTAGTATGTATGTTGCATGCATGTAGTGTATGTATGTAGCATGTATGTAGTATGTATGTAGTATGCATGTAGTATATATGTAGTATGTATGTTACATGTAGTATATATAGTATATATGTAGTATGCATGTTGCATGCATGTAGTATATATGTTGTATGTATGTTGCATGCATGTAGTATATGTGTTATGTATGTAGTATGTATGTAGCATGTATGTAGCATGTATGTAGTATGCATGTTGCATGTAGTATATATGTAGTATGTTACATGTAGTATATATAGTATATATATATAGTATGCATGTTGCATGCATGTAGTATATATGTTGTATGTATGTTGCATGCATGTAGTATATATGTATTATGTATGTAGTATGTATGTAGCATGTATGTAGTATGTAGCATGCATGTAGTATGTAGCATGTATGTAGTATGTATGTTACATGTAGTATATATGTAGTATGCATGTTGTATGTATGTAGCATGTATGTAGCATGTAAATTTTTTTTTTTTTACATTCAACACATTAGCCGGATGATGGGACTACTACTGTCCCATCATTGGCTAATGTGTCAATCACTGTCATGGTAGCAGGCATCGCCCGATGGGACTTGTAGTCCCATCGGACGATGCCTGCACAGACCCCCGGAGCCTGCACAGACCACCGGCAGGCCGGCACAGCCCTCCGGCAGGCCGGCACAGACCACCGGAGCCTGCACAGACCACCGGCAGGCCGGCACAGCCCCCCGGCAGGCCGGCACAGACCACCGGAGCCTGCACAGACCACCGGCAGGCCGGTACAGACCCCCGGACAGTCGGCACAGCCCCCCCGAAGGCCCGAACTGACGGCGCATCATGATGCGCACAGATAGCGCATCATGATGACGTCATTTCGGCAGCCAATCAGAGCCACAAAAGTGGCTCATTGCATTTTGGACTTCCGATTCCGGTATCCGATACAAAAAAAGTATCAGTACTCGGTATCGGAATTCCGATACGGCAAATATCGGCCGATACCCGATACTTGCGGTATCGGAAAGCTCAACACTAGCAATAACAACTGAAATTAAACACTTCCAATAATCTTTCATTCACATTGCTCTGGAGGAATTTTGAACCCCTCTTCTTGTATTCATTTAGCTACTTTGGTGGGTTTTTTAGTATGAACTGCTCACTTAAGCTCTTGTCACAGCATTTACATATGATTTATGTGTTGGAATATAGTGCCACAACTCCATTCCTGTCTATGAGTGTTTATTTACTAGATTTGTATGCTGACACCAAATTTATATCCCAACAACTGCGGCTCACAAAGCCAATGTTCCGCATATAACACCAAAAAAAGAAGACTGAGATACTGCCATAATATTAAAAAGTTTATTTTAAATTTTTATTAACAACTCATTAAAATATTACTTAAAAAATGGAAGAATACTACAGGTACAGCATCAATGGGTGGGTAACCCAGGTAATACCATAAATAGATCCATATTATTATAACACAGGTCATTTTGAAGGGCTCTGGCAGTGCTCCTCCTATTCCTCCTTGCACAATTCCTGAGGTAGCGGTCCTGCTGCTGGGTTGTTGCCCTTCTACGGCCCCCTCCACGTCTCCTGGTGTACTGGCCTGTCTCCTGGTAGCGCCTCCAGCCTCTGGACACTACGCTGACAGACACAGCAAACCTTCTTGCCACAGCTCACATTGATGTGCCATCCTGGATGAGCTCCACTACCTGAGCCACTTGTGTGGGCTGTAGAGTCCGTCTCATGCTACCACGAGTGTGAAAGCACAACCAACATTCAAAAGTGACCAAAACATCAGCCAGAAAGCATTGGTATTGAGATGTAGTCTGTGGTCCCCACCTGCAGAACCACTCCTTTATTGAGGGTGTCATGATAATTGCCAATAAATTCCATCTGTTGTCTATTCCATTTGCACAACAGCATGTGAAATTGATTGTCAATCAGTGTTGCTTCCTAAGTGGACAGTTTGATTTCACAGAAGTCTGATTTACTTGGAGTTATATTCTGTTGTTTAAGTGTTCCCTTTTTTGAGCAGTGTATAAATAAATTAATGTATCCAGTGATACCAGCATAGTATGAGCAAACAGCCTACAATATCTACTGCCAATATGGTTATGCTATCAACATTACCCCTTTACAACATGATAGTTAATATGCATAATGTCAAACACAGTATATAAAGTTTTTAGCCCAGATATTATTCCGATATAATTACCTGAGATACCCGGGAGCCCACTACACCTGACGCGTGTTTCGCACAGAAATGCTTCATCCAGGTGAGCTGTTCATAAAGTTAGACCAAAAAAAAAACTCCCAGAGGCTCACACAGGGAGAGCATGTGACTGTATTTCCTGTTTTTCCTGTGTCTATTTATGAGAGAAGCAGCCTGCTGTTGATGCTGCACAGATAGAGACACACAAATGATTTATTCCTGATCTATTAAGCGTACCATATATTGTTCCTGATTGTCCTGAATAAAGAAGCTCTGTTGTCACATGCTTGGAGAGTATTCTGAGTAATCCGCTGCCAACATTATGTCATGACTTTGACTCAAATGTTCCAAAACATTAAGTTTTTTTAAAGTAAAACCATTAAGATGTGGAGTTTCTTATGTGCTTTGGATCATAGTACTGATGATCAGCAAAACGTACTTGATCTGTAGATCACAAAACATTAGGAAGGCTCTCTCATTGAAGGGACTCTGTGAGCACAGTATAACTGTTCAAAAAGTCAGTGATTCACGGCAGGGCCAATTATTTAAATACTCCTCACCACCTGCTTGGTTTCCATCTATCTCCACCCTCCTCTGGCTCTATGAAGCCAAAGCTGTCAAAGAAGAGGAGGTTGAGAATGGAGGAAAACAAACAACTGTATTTAAATGATTGGCCCCTCTGTGAAGCACCAAGCAGAGGGACTTAGTTTGAACAGTCATTCTGTGCTGACTGAGACCCCTTAAAGATTTTCTGAGTGCATAACTCGTGATTCTTTGAATGATCACAAATCCTCCAGGTAACAGTAGAAGAAAATCAGCCTCACACCATCACAATACCAACACCATGTTTGGCTAGCAATGTAATGTTGTCATGCTGGAATTAGAGGTGGTTGAATCTGGCAAGTTTAAAATTTGCATATCACACAAATTTTACAGGGAAATTCAATTTGCATCTAAGCTATCTGATGAAAATGTAATATTCTTCATTATGCTGTAGGGTCACTTTAACCCCCCAAGTACAATAATAGAAGAATCTAAAAAAAATTAATACCTGCCTCTACGCTCACCTGATCCACCACCTGCACACCATGCCACCTGGTCCTTTGTGGCTCTTCTCTTCATATTTCTCCATAGCACATCCTCTTCAACCTACCTTAGTCTTTGTCAGGCCTTTTGGCTATGACTAGGCTTCTGATGTCACTGCACAGCATACCGTTGCTGCGTATGTTTGAATATGTCTTGAAAACTGAAATAGAACCCTCAGGAGTGGCATTTAGGTATTTCTTGTCGTGCGTCCCTTAGAGGTGCTGACTTGGCTTCAGGCAATGCACATTGCAATTTTGTGCACCTCGGGAGCATTGTGCGCAGTGGTGTCAGACGTATAGTCAGCGTGGGTAAATCAGGCTGAAGAGTTTGTGCGCGACAAAAAGAAAGATGAATATTATTATTAAATTATTCCTATTTTTAACCTTTCCCAGCCTTCTATGGTTCTATAAAATGGCAGCGGCAGCTGTCTGCCGCTTTACTGAAATCTCACTGAGCAAATTGCAAAAAAAAATCATATTTTGGGGAATATAAATTTCTGTGATATTCAAGGAGAATTGAATTCCACTTGAATACATTTTCTCATGTCTGGGCGGAATGGTATTAGTTTTATACCAGATGTAACTCATCCATTGTAGTTTATTTCTGTCTGTCTTTTTGTGCATATTTTTATCAATGCATTTTTAGTATCAATAAATGTGATTTCATGCTTTTGAATATATCCCTCACTTATTTACCGTACTTTTTGTTGTTTAATATTAAAGGTAGTGATCTGAAACATTCAACTGTTTCAAATATGAAACTTAATGGTGAGCAATTATATGTGTTTAAATATATTTGTATTTTGAATTTTGAGAAAATTGCTAAATATACTAAAAATCCCTGGTGATGTGCACTGATTTCATACCAGTTTCCCAACTCTCAAAGAGCGGAGGTCATCACAGGTCAGGTATATTGTCTACACAGAAGCTCAACCACCAAGGAAGGGGGTTATTAACATCAAGCTAAGTGGTAACAGGGAGACAATTAACCCCTTCCCGAAGTGGGACAATTTTCGCTTTTTGCTGTGTTGTTTTTTCTTCCCCTTTTTCCCAGATCCATAACTTTTTTACTTTTCTGTCCACATAGCTTTATGAAAAGCTTGTTTTGTGGACGATGTGTTGTATTTTTTTAAATGACATCATTCATTTTTCATGTAGCGTACTGGAAAATAGGAAAAAAATTCCAAGTGCAGTGAAATTGTGAAAAAAACGCAATTCTGACATTGTTCTTTGGGAACTGTCTTTACGGCCTATTTTGTGTGGTAAAATGACATCGCAATGTGATTCTGCTTGCCAGTACGATTATGGCCACACCAAACACGTCCAGTTTTTTTTATTATTTTTGTGGTTAAAAACATAACAAGTTTAAAAAAAAATTTGATGGGGTTATATCGCCTTTTTCTGAGACCCGTAATTTCATTTTTCGGTCTACAAACAGTATCATTATGCTAGCAGCATATATCCTGTTTACATGGTGTGCTGCTGATCATGATGATTTTTGTTCTATCATACATGATTCAATCACCTGATGAATACAGTTAGGTCCATATATATTTCAAAACCAAAACATTTTTCTAATTTTGGTTCTAGACATTACCACAATGAATTTTAAACAAAACAATTCAGATGCAGATGAAGTTCAGACTTTCAGCTTTCATTTGAGGGTATCTACATTAAAATTGGATGAAGGGTTTAGGAGTTTCAGTTCCTTAACATGTGCCACCCTGTTTTTAAAGGGACCAAAAGTAATTGGACAATTGACTCCAAGGCTATTTCATGGACAGGTGTGGGCAATCCCTTCGTTATGTCATTTTCAATTAAGCAGATAAAAGGCCTGGAGTTGATTTGAGGTGTGGTGCTTGCATTTGGAAGGTTTTGCTGTGAAGGAAACATTCGGTCAAAGGAGCTCTCCATGCAGGTGAAACAAGCCATCCTTAAGCTGCAAAAACTGAAAAAACACATCCGAGAAATTCCTACAACATTAGGAGTGGCAAAATCTACAGTTTGGTACATCCTGAGAAAGAAAGAAAGCACTGGTGAACTTATCAATGCAAAAAGACCTGGGCGCCCACGGAAGACAACAGTGGTGGATGATCGCAGAATAGTCTCCATGGTGAAGAGAAACCCCTTCACAACAGCCAACCAAGTGAACAAAACTCTCCAGGAGGTAGGCGTATCAATATCCAAATCTACCATAAAGAGAAGACTGCATGAAAGTAAATACAGAGGGTTCACTGCACGGTGCAAGCCACTCATAAGCATCAAGAATCAAAAGACTAGACTGGACTTTGCTAAAAAACATCTAAAAAAGCCAGCACAGTTCTGGAAGAACATTCTTTGGACAGATGAAACCAAGATCTACCTCTACCAGAATGATGGAAAGAGAAAAGTATGGCGAAGGCGTGGTACAGCTCATGATCCAAAGCATACCACATCATCTGTAAAACACGGCGGAGGCAGTGTGATGGCTTGGGCATGCATGGCTGCCAGTGGCACTGGGTCACTAGTGTTTATTGATGATGTGACACAGGACAGAAGCAGCCGAATGAATTCTGAGGTATTCAGAGCCTTACTGTGTGCTCAGATCCAGCCAAATGGAGCCAAACTGATTGGTCGTCGTTTCATACTACAGATGGACAATGATCCAAAACATACAGCCAAAGCAACCCAGGAGTTTATTAAAGCAAAGAAGTGGAATATTCTTGAATGGCTAAGTCAGTCACCTGATCTCAACCCAATTGAGCATGCATTTCACTTGTTAAAGACTAAACTTCAGACAAAAAGGCCCACAAACAAACAGCAACTGAAAACCACCACAGTGAAGGCCTGGCAGAGCATCAAAAAGGAGGAAACACAGCGCCTGGTGATGTCCATGAGTTCAAGACTTCAGGCAGTCATTGCCAACAAAGGGTTTTCAAACAAGGTTGACGAATGAACATTTTATTTACAATTATTTAATCTGTTGAATTACTTTTGGCCCTTTAAAAACAGTGTGGCACATGTTAAGGAGCTGAAACTCCTAAACCCTTCATCCAATTTTAATGTGGATACCCTCAAATGAAAGCTGAAAGTCTGAACTTCAACTGCATCTGAATTGTTTTGTTTAAAATTCATTGTGGTAATGTCTAGAACCAAAATTAGAAAAATGTTGTCTCTGTCCAAATATATATGGACCTAACTGTAAATGTTGTGTTCTTTAGTTACACAATGCTGTAGATAAGCCCCTGATGGCGGTGGCCACATCTTATAAGCCAAAAATGGGGTGACAGACTCCCTTTAAGAAGAAGCCATAATTATAAAAAAAAAAAAAAAAAATAAATAAATTTCCACAACAGCACCTCAACAGATGAAATACGGTATGTACAATGGATCCCCAGATCATTCTTATTGAGCTGTGAAAGAAATTCTAACAGTTGTTTGTTGCCACCCTTCCACAATAAAACAAGACATCTCTATATTCAGTATACAATAGCAAACAACCTCCCTAGTAAGTACTGAATGGTTAAGAATGTGAGTGGGGGGACATTTTACATTTCCCAAGAATATATTTGCAAAACTTGGTGCAAAATAAACCCCTATCACAGTCTCACGTATCATCTACTATATAATCATCTAATTCTGTCTGTCTGTAAAGGAAATCCCGCATCGCTGATTGGTCGTGCCCGGCCGGCCACGAACAATCAGCGACAGGCGCAGTCCGGCCGCGAATTGGTGCGGAATTCAAACTACGCACGTCACCACTACCATCAGGAGATCTGCGGCGCTGATGAAACCTGAAAGATAAGACAAAAGAGTTAGATTATACTCACCCCGGCGTTCGGTCTGGTCCAATGGGTGTCGCCGTCCCGTCTGGTGCCTCCCATCTTGGTATGATGAGGTCCCCCTCCCTCGGCTCCTGCGCACGTGTACTTTATTGGCCCTGTTGAGGGCAGAGCAGAGTACTGCAGTGCGCAGGTGCCGGACCTCTCTGACCTTTCCCTGCGACTGCGCACTGCAGTATTTTACTCTGTCCTCAACAGGGCAGATAATGTACGCATGTGGGTTGCCCTCCAAGGGCTGTGGGGTACTCGGTACCGGGCCGGTGTCAGGGGGAATGTGTCACAGCAGCGGTGACCTGGTCCGTGGCCCTGGGCACCCAAGTAATGGGGGAATGTGGTTAATGTGGAATAGAATAGTTTGTGATGCCACCTGTGGTGTTCGGCAAGTGAGATGTTAGGCCGACGCTGCATGCGGATCCTCTGGGGCTGGTGGTGTGTTGCAGCATAGATGGTGTAGCTCCCCACAGGTGAAGCTGTAGCCCCAGGGCCGTGTAGTTGTAATGCTTGAGGAGAGGCGCAGGCAGTGTAAAGAATGGTACCCAGATGTAGCGGTGCTGAGCGGGTTGGCGCAAGAATGAATGGAGAACATCGGGGCTTGTAGTTCCAAAGTTTTACTCACAGTCTGCGGTACACAATGGTGCCTGCCTCTGGGCTGTGTCCTCCGGGTCAGGGACTCAGCCAACTTCCAGGCAAGATGGAAATCTCCTCTCCAAAACTCCGCCAACATGTACCTTTCCTGAACGACTCCTCTGTAGCGCCTTTAAGTGTGAAGATCTCCAGTATTGTGGTACTCTGGAGTTCCTCCTGACAGATGTTCCCAAGAACTTTACTTGTATGGCAGACAGCTGTAGCCTGCTTCGGGGACTCCCTTCTCCTGAGTCCCGGCTCTCTATCAAATTGCTTTTGTGCCCCAAGTCTTAGATGAGAGTAGTGCATTTACAGCCAACTACTCCACCGGTGTCTGCTGCAGAACCATAAGTGTCCATACAACCTTGGGGACCGGGCCCCGGCCTTGCGCTGAGAACCTATAGGCAAGGTTCCTCTTCTAACCCACGTCCTCTCTGTTCTCCTTACTCCTTCGTTCCGAACTTGTCTTTCTCTCTCTTATGGAAGCTTAGGTTTCAGTTCTACGTCTTTCTCCTTCTTTTCCTTTCCCGTGCCAGCTGGCTCAGGTCATTGAGGCAGCTGCAGCACTCCTTCCTCCATCCCTTCTTCCAGGGATCCCCACTCCTCCCGAGTGGCTTGCTTCCTCACTGACCTCCTGTCAGACTGACCTCTAGCCAACTACTGAAATTCTAAACCTTCCCGCTCTTTTATGTAACCTAACTCCACCCACCTCCCAGCACATCCAGTGTTCCAAGCAGGGAACCACCAAAGGTGCTCTGCTACTCTCTAAGCACTGAGCCGCAATGTGGTTGTGCAGAACTACCCTGTTGTGTGGGGTGCAAGTGTTGGAGCGTGGAAAGGAGTTCCCACCTTACCTGGATGGTGGGGCACTACACCTTAGAAGAAGGTGCAGTACCTCTGTGGCGACCGAGCCTCAGGGGCGCCACATACCCCCCCGTTAAACACAGCACATCCGCGGGCTGCAAGACAAACAACGTTGACAGTACAGGAACATACAAAATTTTGTAATGCTGCATAAACATTTCTTATACTAAACTTCCTAATATAGGAGGCATTGTTTCTTGAACGTTGCAAACAATTCTTAATTAGCTATCTAAATTTCAAGTCAAAAGTGCAATTCTTCATACTTTATGTAATTCTAAGTGCTATCATCTGTGACTCACTATCACTTCAGTATTCTTCATCTTTCCTTCTCTAGTGCACATTTCTTCTACTCTTTCTAGTGCACATTTTCTACTTTCTTTCAAGTGACAACTGTGATCTGGTTCACTATTTACATTTTCAACTTTTTATTCAAATCTCTCAGCTCAAAAACATTCCTAATTCTATATTAAAGCCATTTCCAAGTTACTAATACTCTCATAAGATACATCATTATCAAAATACTTTGCATTAAAACTTTCAACAGTTATTCTTGTAAGTGCTGGACACCGCTCCCAGCCGGGATCTCTTGCAGTGTCCTTTGAGGTAGACATCATCTTCGCAAAGTGTCCTTATGTAAAACCAAGAGAGGGCACCTAAAGAGGTGCAACTATTTACAACAACAGTTTTGGATCATACAGCGTTCATGATCTCCTCAGTTCCAAATGTAGAAACGCTGCCAATCAAAACATGGCAACTCTGGAAAACCAAAAACTAAACCATGATATGCAAACAAAAAGGCACAATGGTGCTAAATACCCTCCTGGTAACAACAGTTACTGTAAATCTTTAATGTTGGTCCCCTCCTGGGGTTCTGGAAGCTGATTGGGGACTGCTACCAGATGTGGTATCTTCATCTTGATTCTGGTTTCTGGCTATAGGGCACTGAAGCTGTGGTAAAGGGAACCCATGATGCATCTCAATGCCCATCAACTGCTCCTCCTCAATAGGTGATTCCGCTGCTCTGGTACATGGCCTAGCACCGAGGGCTTCTGCAGCTTGTCGGCGCTGATAAGCAACTATACGAGGGTTCGGCCGCCAAGGGATCCCGAGGTCACTATCCAAAAGCGACTGAGACTCATCTATTCCCTCGAAGATGTCGAATCGTGCGTGCCTGTTCCAGCCATACCCTTCTCAGTAGGGACCTCTTCTACCGCCCCATCTCTGACTGACTAGCGCTCCCAGCGGACTCTTCCAACTGCCCCATTTCGAGATGTTGCAAACCCGCCTCAGACAACGTGAATTCGGAGGTCAACCCATTAGGAGGGCTGGGGTATATGCCTGGTGCCTCCTGGCGGTGTGGCCTCCGCTCCGGTACAGGCATGGTGGCAACGGGCGCTGCCCGGTGAGACACCGGGGACGGCGGTGGAGCCAATGGCAGCCCCGGCTCCGCGGTGGTCGCTGGCGGGACCTGTGCAGTCATGTCAGGTCCAGGCAGGGGCTTCTCTTCCTCCGCTTCAGCTCCCTGGGCTGTGTATAACTCCTCTGATAGTAGCGGCAGAGAGGGAACAGGGCACGCTGCCAGTGACATGGAAGCGGTCGCAGGCTCCACTGAGTCTGCCGGGTGGAGGTCCGGTGCAGCAGTGGCTGGTACCAGTGTCGCGGGTACCGCAGGTGTAGGCCCCTCCTAGGCGCGCTGCAGATTCAATGTCTATAGTGCTTCCTGCCTCAGTTGCAGGCGGCGCGTCATCTGGGCAATTTCGTCCTCCAGCTGCTGACGGTTCATCTCTGCTACAGGGTGGGAGCCTTCAGCCATGGCGCCGGGGAGATCCACTTCCCCGCGCTCCGCAGGCCTCCTTCCTGCTCTCTCCAAAATGGCATTCTGGCGTTCTTCCTGCCTCGGCCCCTTTCCCACCACTGGCTTCTTCTGCCCCTCCTTCTGGGGGCGGCGTCTTCTTCCAGTTCCTCCATACCAAGCCAGTATATGAACCCCTCGGGGGGTGGGCCATGTTGCTGTCACATAGTAATTCAGGCAGGGAAGGCCCAAGACTCTTCGCGGACCTCCTATCTCTTCACGCCCTTCTTCTCCGCGCCAGCGGCCATCTTTAATATTCATGTCACAGTCTATTAAATTGGGTCTTCTGCACATTTTAAAAAGTTCAAAGTCCAACATATCTCAGGCACACAGAACCCGATGGCATCGGGTCTCATCATCCTGTTCGTGACGCCAAGTTGGGTCGCCCTCCCAGGGCTATGGGGTACTCAATACCGGGCCGGTGTCAGGGGGAATGTGTCACAGCAGCGGTGACCCGGTCCATGGTCCTGGGCGCCCAAGTAATGGGGGAATGTAGTTAATGTGGAATATAATAGTTTGTGACGCCACCTGTGGTGTTCAGCAGGTGAGATGTTAGGCCAACGCTGCATGCGGATCCTCTGGGGCTGGTGGTGTGTTGCAGCATAGATGGTGCAGCTCCCCACAGGTGAAGCAGTAGCCCCAGGGCCATGTAGTTGTAATGGCTGAGGAGAGGCGCAGGCAGTGTAAAGAATGTTACCCAGATGTAGCAGTGCTGAGCAGGTTGGCGCAAGAATGAATGGAGGACACCGGGGCTTGTAGTTCCAAAGCTTTACTCACAGTCTGCGGTACACAATGGTGCCTGTCTCCGGGCCGTGTCCTCTGGGTCAGGGACTCAGCCAACCTCTAGGCAAGATGGAAAGCTCCTCTCCAACACTCCGCCAACATGTAACTTTCCTGAACGACTCCTCTATAGCGCCTTTAAGTGTGAAGATCTCCAGTACCGTGGTACTCTGGAGTTCCTCCTGACAGATGTTCCCAAGAACTCTACTTGTACGGCAGACAGCTGTAGCCTGCTTCGGGGACTCCCTTCTCCTGAGTCCCGGCTCTCTATCCAATTGATGTTGTGCCCCAAGTCTTAGATGGGAGTAGTGCATTTACAGCAAACTACTCCACCGGTGTCTGCTGCAGAACCATAAGTGTCCATACAACCTCGGCGACCGGACCCCGGCCTTGCGCTGAGAACCCATAGGCAAGGTTCCTCTTCTAAACCACGTCCTCTCTGTTCTCCTTACTCCTTCGTTCCAAACTTGTCTTTCTCTTATGGAAGCTTAGGTTTCAGTTCTACGTCTTTCTCCTTCTTTTCCTCTCCCATGCCAGCTGGCTCAGGTCACTGAGGCAGCTGCAGCACTCCTTCCTCCATCCCTTCTTTCAGGGATCCCCACTCCTCCTGAGTGGCTTCCTTCCTCACTGACCTCCTGTCAGCCTGACCTCTAGCCAACTACCGAAATTCTAAACCTTCCCGCTCTTTTATGTAACCTAACTCCACCCACCTCCCAGCACATCCAGTGTTCCAAGAAGGGAACCACCAAAGGTGCTCTGCTACTCTCTAAGCACTGAGCCGCAATGTGGTTGTGCAGAACTACCCTGTTGTGTGGGGTGCAAGTGTTGGAGCGTGGAAAGGAGTTCCCACCTTACCTGGATGGTGGGACACTACACCTTAGGAGAAGGTGAAGTACCTCTGTGGTGACCGAGCCTCAGGGGCGCCACACAAGCACAGGAGCTGAGGGAGAAGCAAGGAGGAGGACATCATCGTATGAAGATGAGAGGCGCCGGACCTGACCGCGACATCCACCGCACCCGCCCCCGCCCTTCGGTGATTTAATCTAACGTGTTTTTCTTATTTTTCAGGTTTCATCGGGGGCTTATCTACAGCATTACAGAATGCTGTAAATAAGCCCCTGATGGCAGTGGCCCCAGCTTATGGGGCAAAAATGGGGTGACAAATTACATGCATATTCTAGAATACCCGATGTGTTAGAATCTGGCCACTATCTAGTTTTTTATATATTTGGGATTCAAAAGTAAAAACATTATGTGTTGAAATAAAATGAATAGCTTCTAAAATAAAATGCTGTTTTCCTTAAAGAAGTGTGGGAAATACTAGTATAGAGTGCTGTGACATCTAACGTAGCCATCAGGAAATCTGCCAAGGTATTTGTGTTTATTCCCATTTAAGTTGGTCACTATCTTTGAGATAAGACGGAAATTGACTTACATATTCTTGAAGACAAACTTATATAAAGGGAAAGACTGCTGATGAGAGAATTCCAGAAAAAAATAGGGCATCCCAGTAAATGTTTCCGTATTATGGGCAGATGGTAAAAATGGTGATTGGGATTCTGATATTAGTAATACATTTTGTTCTTTTTTGTTTATATATTGAAGCCTGTAAGCTCTTTTTTTATAAAAAGTATATAAATCCCAGGGTATTTTTTAGTGTGCAGTAATTTGTGCAGTAATAAACCAAATATGTGCAAGTAATAAGAAATAAAAGACAACTACAGATGCCAAGTTATTATTATTATTTATTATTATAGCACCATTTATTCCATGGCACTTTACATGTGAGGAGGGGTGTACACAATAAAAAACAAGTACAACAATAATCTGAAACAATACAAGTCACTGACTGGTGCAGGAGGAGAGAGGACCCTTCCCATGAGGGCTCACAGTCTACAAGTTGAAAGCAATAGCCTTGTATTCATGGAAACTTGCATTGTATAAGTTACAGTTATAATTACAGAAAACGAGTACAAGTAATGTAAACAATTGTGGCATAATTATGCAAAATAACTCTCATAGCCAACAGTATCCTAAAATGTCTTTTTCTTTGTTTTTGTGGTGTTATCCTCCTGTGGGCTGTCTCTTTGATGTTTCTCTGCATGGTTCAATACACCAGTGAAGTACCCTTGTTGTAACAGTTTCGGACGATCGCAGGCACGTCGTTCACACATCCGGAGCCGGAACACTACTGCTTCCCAAGAATTCCATTCAGCCAGAGGTGGCATGTTGTAGTGGACAAAGAAATAAAGGTTCTCCATTTCAGTACTTATTCTTTCATGTTTTGTGCTCTTCAAGGACAACTGTCCCCAGAATTCCCCAGGTTCAGAGATGTTCAGAGAGTATTAGCCACATAAAGAGATGGTCCATTTCACTTTCTTTCCCAGTATCCACAAACAAGCTCCACCCCCTCACATTACATCACTGTGACATCATCCCAGGTCCTTCTCCATTCATCTCCACTCCACTGTCCAATGTGACCATGACCGTGTGAGGATGGAGTTTACAAGCTGCACAGACGCCCAGTCATTTAGCTAGAAAGACGCAGAGAATGCCCCCTTGTAGAGTTGAGCGACTTTTGGTTTTTTAGGGTCGCGTTTCGTTTCGTGAAACCCGACTTTTCCAAAAGTCGGGTCGAGCAAGATCGTCCGATTATAGGGAAAAGTCGGGGTCGTCCCGAAACACGAAACCCAATGTAAGTCAATGGGGAATAAAAGTCGGCAGTGAGAGGAGGACAGGAAACACACCTACAGTGCCCATTTGAATGCCAAAAGCATCAATTCTTCTTACTTAAGCTTGTCAACCTTAATTAACTTCATAATACAAGTTACGCACTGAAAAATGGGGGTTATTTGGCTAAAGTTGTGGGGGGGGGAGGGCTGGCTGCAGGTTTTCATGTGCCCTGGGCGAAAGAGCGCCCCTTTAACACATACCACAACTCATCATGCTCCGATACGGCAGATAAATAGCGGTATAGTACAATGAAAAATACCTCACTTTTTACATCTCATGACGAGGCCCATCTATTTCTCCATACAGAATCATTGGTCCCATATAATGTTTGAAACAGTATATGATGAGCTCCACATAATGCTACAGTATATGTTGGTCCCCATGGATGAAGCTCCACTGTCTTATGGGCCCAAATAATGCTCCAAACATAATGGGCCCCATTTCTAATGCTCTAGTGTGTAATGGGCCCTGTAAATGCTGCTCCAGTGTCTGATGTCCACCTTTGGAATGTTCCAGTGTATGGTGGGCCCCATCTATCATTCTCCAGAGTATAGTGCTCCCCAAAAATTGCTGTCCCAACATTGAAAACAATCAAATAAGTCTCCTCGCTAGGGAATCCCTGTACTTGTCTGGACAGGTGCTGTAGCTTGCTTAACAGCTCGCCAGCCGTTCTCACGCCCAGTATGGATTGCACGTGATTGCACAAAGGTTAGAAAGGGTACCGTATCCCTGGATAACATGTATGGATAGCGTACACATTCAAAATATATGTCTCAGGAGGCAGGCTCAGACGGTGTTAGGCCCAGTATGGATTGCACGTGATTGCACAAAGGTTAGAAAGGGTACCGTATCCCTGGATAACATGTATGGATAGCGTACACATTCAAAATATATGTCTATACAGCATGAGGCAGGCTCAGACTGTGTTAGGCCCAGTATGGATTGCACGTGATTGCACAAAGGTTAGAAAGGGTACCGTATCCCTGGATAACATGTATGGATAGCGTACACATTCAAAATATATGTCTCAGGAGGCAGGCTCAGATGGTGTTAGGCCCAGTATGGATTGCACGTGATTGCACAAAGGTTAGAAAGGGTACCGTATCCCTGGATAACATGTATGGATAGCGTACACATTCAAAATATATGTCTATACAGCATGAGGCAGGCTCAGACGGTGTTAGGCCCAGTATGGATTGCACGTGATTGCACAAAGGTTAGAAAGGGTACCGTATCCCTGGATAACATGTATGGATAGCGTACACATTCAAAATATATGTCTCAGGAGGCAGGCTCAGATGGTGTTAGGCCCAGTATGGATTGCACGTGATTGCACAAAGGTTAGAAAGGGTACCGTATCCCTGGATAACATGTATGGATAGCGTACACATTAAAAATATATGTCTATACAGCATGAGGCAGGCTCAGACGGTGTTAGGCCCAGTATGGATTGCACGTGATTGCACAAAGGTTAGAAAGGGTACCGTATCCCTGGATAACATGTATGGATAGCGTACACATTCAAAATATATGTCTATACAGCATGAGGCAGGCTCAGACGGTGTTAGGCCCAGTATGGATTACACGTGATTGCACAAAGGTTAGAAAGGGTACCGTATCCCTGGATAACATGTATGGATAGCGTACACATTCAAAATATATGTCTCAGGAGGCAGGCTCAGACGGTGTTAGGCCCAGTATGGATTGCACGTGATTGCACAAAGGTTAGAAAGGGTACCGTATCCCTGGATAACAGGTATGGATAGCGTACACATTCAAAATATATGTCTATACAGCATGAGGCAGGCTCAGACGGTGTTAGGCCCAGTATGGATTGCACGTGATTGCACAAAGGTTAGAAAGGGTACCGTATCCCTGGATAACATGTATGGATAGTGTACACATTCAAAATATATGTCTCAGGAGGCAGGCTCAGACGGTGTTAGGCCAAGTATGAATTGCACGTGATTGCACAAAGGTTAGAAAGGGTACCGTATCCCTGGATAACATGTATGGATAGCGTACACATTCAAAATATATGTCTATACAGCATGAGGCAGGCTCAGACGGTGTTAGGCCCAGTATGGATTGCACGTGATTGCACAAAGGTTAGAAAGGGTACCGTATCCCTGGATAACATGTATGGATAGCGTACACATTCAAAATATATGTCTATACAGCATGAGGCAGGCTCAGACGGTGTTAGGCCCAGTATGGATTGCACGTGATTGCACAAAGGTTAGAAAGGGTACCGTATCCCTGGATAACATGTATGGATAGAGTACACATTCAAAATATATGTCTCAGGAGGCAGGCTCAGACGGTGTTAGGCCCAGTATGGATTGCACGTGATTGCACAAAGGTTAGAAAGGGTACCGTATCCCTGGATAACATGTATGGATAGCGTACACATTCAAAATATATGTCTATACAGCATGAGGCAGGCTCAGACGGTGTTAGGCCCAGTATGGATTGCACGTGATTGCACAAAGGTTAGAAAGGGTACCGTATCCCTGGATAACATGTATGGATAGCGTACACATTCAAAATATATGTCTCAGGAGGCAGGCTAAGACGGTGTTAGGCCCAGTATGGATTTGACGGCCCAGATTACACAGCGGAGGAGCAGGGAGAGGTAAAGATTGCAAATGCTGGGGCCCTGCAAAAGCAAGGGGGGCCCACTCGTGGGCGTCGGTACTGGCACTGGGCCCCTCATAGTACAGCGGTGTGTCTGACGGCGGGTGTGCACCACCACCGTCAGAGACACTTGATTGCACTATGAGGGACCCTGTGCCAGTGCCCGCGCCCAAGAGTCGGCCTACCCACCTGTCCAGGGCAACGGCACTCGCACGGTGTCGTGCGCTAGGTGTTGACCCCGGCCATGGGGGGGGAGGCAGCACAGTTAGGGAGTTTTAGAAAGTGGCATATGTTGATGTTGGACATTCAGCTGATGCAAAAGGCGAAATAAGTGAAGTACCAGGAAGAGGTGGACCAAAGCAAGCCATTTTTCTGTCACCCTATGTGTCATCAGGGGAAGGTGGGACAAAATCCTTGGAAACCCATGCGTGGTTCATTTTAATGAAGGTTAGATCATCCACATTTTGGGTTGACAGACGGGTCCTTTTTTCTGTCATGATTGATCCAGCTGCACTGAAGACTCTTTCCGATAGCACACTTGCAGCTGGGCAAGCGAGCTCCTGTAAGGCATATTGGGCCAATTCAGGCCAGGAGTCCAGTTTAGCGGCCCAATAGTCAAAGGGGAATGACCTGTGTGGGAGAACATCGATATGGGAGGAAAAGTAGTTTGTAACCATAGTTGACAACTGCTGTCTCCTGTCACTTTCCATCGATGCAGTATTACCAGTTGTGTGAGCGGTATTTGAAAAATCAGTCCACAACATTGTCATGAAACCCCTGTCTCCAACGCCACTTCTTCTGTGTGCACCACGAACACCTCTGCCAAGCTGCCCCCGGCCCGTACGGCTCGTGTGAGAACCATCACCGCTGCTGTGTGCTGGGAATGCCTCAAGCAACCGATTTACCAGAGTTGCTTGTTTATTAGCCAATATTAGGTCAAGGTTCTCCTGTGGCATGATGTTTTGTAATTTGCCTTTATAGCGTGGATCCAGGATGCTGGCCAACCAGTAGTCGTCATCGTTCATCATTTTGGCAATGCGGGGGTCCCTTTTTAGGATCCGCAAGGCATAATCTGACATGTGGGCCAATGTTCCCGGTGTCAATGATGCACTGTGAGTGCTGGGTGGAGGAGCACTTTCTGGCAAATCCACATCCCTTCAGTCACGCACAAACCCTGTACCAGACCTTGCCACGCCAACATTTTCACTTGCCCCACGAGATGCATCCTCCTCCCCTAAGTAATCATCCCCATTATCCTCCTCCTCCTCTTCTTCCTCCACCTCGTCCAGGAGAGGTCCCTGAGCAGACAATGGCTGAATGTCATCAAGGATTCCCTCCTCCTCCTCATCAACATTGGCTGCAGACGCCTGCTCCTTAAGGTGCATCAAAGTTTGCATGAGCAGACGCATAAGTGGGATGCTCATGCTTAGGATGGCGTCGTCTGCGCTTACCAGCCGTGTGCATTCCTCAAAACACTGAAGGACTTTACAAAGGTCTTTCAGCTTCGACCACTGCACGCCTGTCAACTCCATGTCTGCTCTCAAAGTGCCTGGCCGTGTATCCTCCCACAAATGCATTATGGCCTGCCTCTGCTCGCACAGCCGCTCCACCATGTGCAGGGTGGAGTTCCACCTTGTTGCAATGTCGATAATCAGGCGGTGGTTGGGAAGGTGGAGCAATCGCTGCAGCTTCTGCATACGAACGGAGTGTACAGGCGACCGGCGGATGTGCGCGCACAGTCTTCGCACCTTCTGGAGCAGGGCTGTTAACTCCGGATAATTTTTGAGGAAGCACTGCACCACCAGGTTCAAGGTGTGAGCCAAGCAAGGTATGTGGCTGAGTTTTGAAAGGGCTATGGCTGCCACAAAATTATGGCCGTTATCACTAACTACCTTGCCTGCCTCAAGATGTACACTGCCCAGCCATGACTCAGTTTGTCGCTTCAAGTACTCGACCTGCACCTCGGCGGTGTGTCTGTCGCCCAAACACATCATCTGCAACACAGCCTGCTGACGCTTTCCACTAGCTGCTCGATAGGGGGACACATCGTGTGCAACAGTGGCAGCTGCAGATGGAGTGCTCGTACGACTGCGCTCTGTGGACGAGCTTTCGCTTCTGGAGGAGGAGGAGGAGGAGGAGGGTCGAACG
This sequence comes from Dendrobates tinctorius, assembly GCF_039654945.1. Lineage (NCBI taxonomy): Eukaryota > Metazoa > Chordata > Amphibia > Anura > Dendrobatidae > Dendrobates > Dendrobates tinctorius. The sequence goes on from NW_027361917.1 coordinate 53,230,997, forward strand.
CCTACAGCCAACTGTTTCCTATACCGTGGGCTAGGCAGCACTGTCCCACCACCGCTGTCCCCTGTGGACCCTGCATCCACCACATTAACCCAGTGCGCAGTGATGGACACGTAACGGCCCTGGCCATGCCGACTGGACCATGCATCAGTTGTGAGGTGCACCTTTCCGCTCACTGACTGCTTGAGTGCATGGACAATGCGGTCTTTCACATGATGGTGGAGGGCTGGGATGGCTTTGCGAGAGAAGAAGTGGCGACTGGGTAGGTCATAGCGTGGTACTGCATAGGCCATGAGTTCGCGGAAAGCTGTGCTTTCCACCAACCGAAAGGGCATCATCTCAAACGAGATTAGTTTGGCAATGTGGGCGTTCAAACCCAGTGTACGCGGATGAGAGACTGAGTACTTTCTTGACCTACTCATAGTGTCTGGGAGGGTGAGCTGGACTTGAGAGCTGCATATGGTGGAAGTAGCGGTGGACAGGGCGGACTGAGAGAGGGTTGATGATGGTGATGGAGTTGGTGTTCTTTCTGATGGCCTAGAATCAGTCTTTCGTTGATATAACAGTGGGATTCCCTGACTGCTGTGGTCTTGCAACGACACCTCAACATTTGCTGCTGTGCTAACCGGTGGGCTTACAGTGGGGGAAACAATGTAGCATTGCTGACTACCTTCGTTGTGATCAGTTGCACATGTGGCACTTGAGGTTTGGTGTTGTGTCCACGCTTGCAAGTGCATGCTGGTTAAATGTCTAAGCATGCAACTGGTATTCAAATTTTTCAGATTTTTCCCTCGGCTAAAGGTCTTTGCGCACTTCTTACAGATAACCTTGGCCTGATCATGAGGATTTTGTTCAAAAAAGTGCCACACTGCACTCTTCCTACTTTGGCAGACATTTTGCGGCCTAGCACGCTGTGATCTTTTGACCCTCTGGACAAGCTGTCCAGCAACTCTTTTGATGTTTGGAACCTGTCTTTGGAGTGCTCCGGGCCTGCCAGATAACAGCTGTTGTGATGTCGATGTCTGCTGTGGATGCTCCTCATCTGAGCTATTGGAAGCAGCACCCTCTTCCCCCAATGGATGCCAATCTGGGTCAACAACTGGGTCATCCATCACCTCCTCTTCTATGTCATGTGCACCTTCCTCTGTGTCACCGTGTATGGTGGTATAGTGTGCGGGAAGGGGCACCTGAGTCTCATCAGGGTCAGAATCTGGCTCTGTACACTGCGAGGACAATGTAGTGCTCTGAGTGAATGTACCAGCAGAATCATCCATCAGCGGCTGTGCATCAGTGCACTCCATGTCAGATTCATCTTGGCCTGGGTAATTCACCATTTCACTTGATAATCCAGGCATGGTATGTGAAAACAGCTCCATGGAGTAATCAGTAGTATGGCCTGCGTCATCCTTCAATCTTGGTTGGGGTGAAGGACACAAGGAAAGGTGTGGTTCATGAACATGAGCCTCCAATGACGACTCAGTGCTTTTACTTTTTACAACTGAAGAAGAGGAGGCGATAGAGCTGGAGGCTGAGTCAGCAATGTAAGACAAAACTTTTTCCTGATGCTCTGGCTTTAAAAGCGGTTTGCTAACTCCTAGAAAACTAAGCGTTCGAGGCCTTATGTAGCCAGACGATGACGCAAGGTTAGGACCTCCTGCATTCGGTCCTATTTTGCTCTTGCCACTACCATCAGATCCACCACCAACACCATCATTACCAGCTGCCAACCCCCGCCCAATTCCACGGCCTCTTCCACCAGCCTTCCTCATTTTTGGTAGAAATGTAGACAAAATCCAACAAACTATATAGTAATGTAAAACAAGGTACAAGGTGTCTATAGGACAGGGGAGATTTAGAATTTCTGCACACACTTGTGGACAGTGGACACTTTTGGATTGTGTGAGGCCCACTGATATCTGAGCGCTATGTGACAGGCTCGATGGCACAGCTGTGACCAAAGTGACGAGAGGATAAGGGAGATTTTGAATCTCTGCGCACACTTTTGGACACTGGACACTTGTGGATTGTGTGAGGCCCACTGATATCTGAGCGCTATGTGACAGGCTCGATGGCACAGCTGCCTGTGACAAAAGTGACGAGAGGATAATGGAGATTTTGAATCTCTGCACACACTTTTGGACACTGGACACTTGTGGATTGTGTGAGGCCCACTGATATCTGAGCGCTATGTGACAGGCTCGATGGCACAGCTGCCTGTGACAAAAGTGACGAGAGGATAATGGAGATTTTGAATCTCTGCGCACACTTTTGGACACTGGACACTTGTGGATTGTGTGAGGCCCACTGATATCTGAGCGCTATGTGACAGGCTCAATGGCACAGCTGCCTGTGACAAAAGTGACGAGAGGATAATGGAGATTTTGAATCTCTGCGCACACTTTTGGACACTGGACACTTGTGGATTGTGTGAGGCCCACTGATATCTGAGCGCTATGTGACAGGCTCGATGGCACAGCTGCCTGTGACAAAAGTGACGAGAGGATAATGGAGATTTTGAATCTCTGCGCACACTTTTGGACACTGGACACTTGTGGATTGTGTGAGGCCCACTGATATCTGAGCGCTATGTGACAGGCTCGATGGCACAGCTGACTGTGACAAAAGTGACGAGAGGATAATGGAGATTTTGAATCTCTGCGCACACTTTTGGACACTGGACACTTGTGGATTGTGTGAGGCCCACTGATATCTGAGCGCTATGTGACAGGCTCGATGGCACAGCTGCCTGTGACAAAAGTGACGAGAGGATAATGGAGATTTTGAATCTCTGCGCACACTTTTGGACACTGGACACTTGTGGATTGTGTGAGGCCCACTGATATCTGAGCACTATGTGACAGGCTCGATGGCACAGCTGCCGGTGACAAAAGTGACGAGAGGATAATGGAGATTTTGAATCTCTGCGCACACTTTTGGACACTGGACACTTGTGGATTGTGTGAGGCCCACTGATATCTGAGCGCTATGTGACAGGCTCGATGGCACAGCTGCCTGTGACAAAAGTGACGAGAGGATAATGGAGATTTTGAATCTCTGCGCACACTTTTGGACACTGGACACTTGTGGATTGTGTGAGGCCCACTGATATCTGAGCGCTATGTGACAGGCTCGATGGCACAGCTGCCTGTGACAAAAGTGACGAGAGGATAATGGAGATTTTGAATCTCTGCGCACACTTTTGGACACTGGACACTTGTGGATTGTGTGAGGCCCACTGATATCTGAGCGCTATGTGACAGGCTCGATGGCACAGCTGCCTGTGACAAAAGTGACGAGAGGATAATGGAGATTTTGAATCTCTGCGCACACTTTTGGACACTGGACACTTGTGGATTGTGTGAGGCCCACTGATATCTGAGCGCTATGTGACAGGCTCGATGGCACAGCTGCCTGTGACAAAAGTGACGAGAGGATAATGGAGATTTTGAATCTCTGCGCACACTTTTGGACACTGGACACTTGTGGATTGTGTGAGGCCCACTTATATCTGAGTGCTATGTGACAGGCTCGATGGCACAGCTGCCTGTGACAAAAGTGACGAGAGGATAATGGAGATTTTGAATCTCTGCGCACACTTTTGGACACTGGACACTTGTGGATTGTGTGAGGCCCACTGATATCTGAGCGCTATGTGACAGGCTCGATGGCACAGCTGCCTGTGACAAAAGTGACGAGAGGATAATGGAGATTTTGAATCTCTGCGCACACTTTTGGACACTGGACACTTGTGGATTGTGTGAGGCCCACTGATATCTGAGCGCTATGTGACAGGCTCGATGGCACAGCTGCCTGTGACAAAAGTGACGAGAGGATAATGGAGATTTTGAATCTCTGCGCACAGTTTTGGACACTGGACACTTGTGGATTGTGTGAGGCCCACTGATATCTGAGCGCTATGTGACAGGCTCGATGGCACAGCTGCCTGTGACAAAAGTGATGAGAGGATAATGGAGATTTTGAATCTCTGCGCACACTTTTGGACACTGGACACTTGTGGATTGTGTGAGGCCCACTGATATCTGAGCGCTATGTGACAGGCTCGATGGCACAGCTGCCTGTGACGAGAGGATAATGGAGATTTTGAATCTCTGCGCACACTTTTGGACACTGGACACTTGTGGATTGTGTGAGGCCCACTGATATCTGAGCGCTATGTGACAGGCTCGATGGCACAGCTGCCTGTGACAAAAGTGACGAGAGGATAATGGAGATTTTGAATCTCTGCGCACAATTTTGGACACTGGACACTTGTGGATTGTGTGAGGCCCACTGATATCTGAGCGCTATGTGACAGGCTCGATGGCACAGCTGCCTGTGACAAAAGTGACGAGAGGATAATGGAGATTTTGAATCTCTGCGCACACTTTTGGACACTGGACACTTGTGGATTGTGTGAGGCCCACTGATATCTGAGCGCTATGTGACAGGCTCGATGGCACAGCTGCCTGTGACAAAAGTGACGAGAGGATAATGGAGATTTTGAATCTCTGCGCACACTTTTGGACACTGGACACTTGTGGATTGTGTGAGGCCCACTGATATCTGAGCGCTATGTGACAGGCTCGATGGCACAGCTGCCTGTGACAAAAGTGACGAGAGGATAATGGAGATTTTGAATCTCTGCGCACACTTTTGGACACTAGACACTTGTGGATTGTGTGAGGCCCACTGATATCTGAGCGCTATGTGACAGGCTCGATGGCACAGCTGCCTGTGACAAAAGTGACGAGAGGATAATGGAGATTTTGAATCTCTGCGCACACTTTTGGACACTGGACACTTGTGGATTGTGTGAGGCCCACTGATATCTGAGCGCTATGTGACAGGCTCGATGGCACAGCTGCCTGTGACAAAAGTGACGAGAGGATAATGGAGATTTTGAATCTCTGCGCACACTTTTGGACACTGGACACTTGTGGATTGTGTGAGGCCCACTGATATCTGAGCGCTATGTGACAGGCTCGATGGCACAGCTGTCTGTGACAAAAGTGACGAGAGGATAATGGAGATTTTGAATCTCTGCGCACACTTTTGGACACTGGACACTTGTGGATTGTGTGATTCCCACTGATATCTGAGCGCTATGTGACAGGCTCGATGGCACAGCTGCCTGTGACAAAAGTGACGAGAGGATAATGGAGATTTTGAATCTCTGCGCACACTTTTGGACACTGGACACTTGTGGATTGTGTGAGGCCCACTGATATCTGAGCGCTATGTGACAGGCTCGATGGCACAGCTGACTGTGACAAAAGTGACGAGAGGATAATGGAGATTTTGAATCTCTGCGCACACTTTTGGACACTGGACACTTGTGGATTGTGTGAGGCCCACTGATATCTGAGCGCTATGTGACAGGCTCGATGGCACAGCTGCCTGTGACAAAAGTGACGAGAGGATAATGGAGATTTTGAATCTCTGCGCACACTTTTGGACACTGGACACTTGTGGATTGTGTGAGGCCCACTGATATCTGAGCGCTATGTGACAGGCTCGATGGCACAGCTGTGACAAAAGTGACTAGAGGATAAGGGAGATTGGATTGCTTTTAAAAAAGCAGTTTGCGGAGCAGTGGGTAAACAGCAATGCCAGCGTGTCAGGAAGCCTTAGAAGGCAGCCCAACAACCAACACCACTGATACACCACTATATAGCCTCCCCTTGCACTGCACACACAGTGACTTGTGTGTTGTGCAGGCCAAATCGCTAGCAGCAGAAGCAGTTTTTTTGTCTTCTTCCCTGCCTAACGCTCTCCCTACAGAATCAGCAGCAACCTCTCCCTATACTAAGATCGGCAGAAGTAAGATGGCGGTCGGCGTGCACGTCCTTTTATACCCCCTGTGACGCCCACCAAAGCAAGCCAATCACTTGCATGCCCTTCTGAAAGATGGTGGTGACCCGTGCCTAGGTCATCACGTTGCCCACAGTGTCCGTGGATCCTGATTGGCTGAAAAAGAGCGCAAAACAAACTTTTGAAACGCGACTTTGGCGCGTAAGTCGCCGACCTCGTGGCCGACCTCATCCTAGGGTCGGGTTTCGTTTCATGAAACCCGACTTTGCCAAAAGTCAGCGACTTTTGAATTTTTTCGACCCGTTTCGCTCAACTCTACCCCCTTGTGACCGTCACCTTCCTTGGCATAAACAGATCCTCTGAGAGAAATTTGTATTGTCCCCTTATATATTTATACATGGTTATTAGATCACCCCTCAGTCATCTTTTTTTCTAGACTAAATAATCCTAATTTTGCTAATCTCTCTGGGTATTGTAGTTCCCTCATCCCCTTTATTAATTTTGTTGCCCTCCTTTGTACTCGCTCTAGTTTCATTATATCCTTCCTGAGCACCGGTGCCCAAAACTGTATACTGTACTCCATGTGCGGTCTAACCAGAGATTTGTACAGAGGCAGTATAATGCTCTCATCATGTGTATCCAGACCTCTTTTAATGCACCCCATGATCCTGTTTGGCTTGGCAGCCGCTGCCTGGCACTGGCTGCTCCAGGTAAGTTTATCATTAACTAGGATCCCCAAGTCCTTCTCCATGTCAGATTTACCCAGTGGTTTTCCGTTCAGTGTGTAATGGTGATATTGATTCCTTCTTCCCATGTGTATAACCTTGCATTTATCATTGTTAAACTGCATCTGCCACCTTTCGGCCCAAGTTCCCAACTTATCCAGATCCATCAGTAGCAGAATAGTATCTTCTCTTGTATTGACTGCTTTACATAGTTTTGTATCATCTGCAAATATCGATATTTTACTGTGCAAACCTTCTACCAGATCGATAATAAATATGTTGAAGAGAATAGGTCCCAACACCGACCCCTGCGGTACCCCACTGGTTACAGCGACCCAGTTAGAGAATATACCATTTATAACCACCCTCTGCTTTCTATCACTAAGCCAGTTACTTACCCTTTTACACACATTTTCCCTCAGACCCAGCATTCTCATTTTGTGTACCAACCTCTTGTGTGGCATGGTATCAAACGCTTTGGAAAAATCAAGATATACCACATACCACATCCAATGACTCACCTTGGTCCAGTCTATAGCTTACCTCTTCATAAAAACTGATTAGATTTGTTTGACAGGAGCGATTCCTCATGAACCCATGAACAGTTATTCTCATTAAGATAATCCAGAATAACATCCCTCAGAACCCCTTCAAATATTTTACCAACAATAGAGGTTAGACTTACAGGCCTAAATTTCCAGGTTCACTTTTAGAGCCCTTATTGAATATTGGTACCACATTTGCTATGCGCCAGTCCTGTGGAACAGACCCCGTCGCTATAGAGTCTCTAAATATAAGAAATAATGGTTTGTCTATTACATTACTTAGTTCTCTTAGTACTCGTGGGTGTATGCCATCCGGACCCGGAGATTTATCTATTTTAATCTTATTTAGCCGGTTTTGCACCTCTTCTTGGGTTAGATTGGTGACCCTTAATATAGGGTTTTCTTTGTCTCTCGGCATTTCACCTAGCATTTCATTTTCCACCGTGAATACTGTGGAGACAAGGTGTTTAATATATTAGCTTTTTCCTCATCATCTACAACCATACTTTCCTCACAATTTTTTAATGGGCCTACACTTTCACTTTTGATTCTTTTACTATTGATATAGTTGAAGAACACCATGGGATTAGTTTTACTCTCCTTAGCAATATGCTTCTCTGTTTCCTTTTTGGCAGCTTTAATTATTTGTTTAGATAAAGAATTTTTCTCCTTATAGTTTTTTAGTGCTTCAAAGGTGCCATCCTGCTTTAGTAGTTTAAATGCTTTCTTTTTACTGTTAATTATCCCTCTTACTTTTTTGTTTGCCACATTGGGTTTTTCCTATTTCTTGTCCTTTTATTCCCACGAGGTATAAACCGCTTACAGTGCCTATTAAGGTTGTTTTTAAACATTTCCCATTTATTTTCTGTATTCTTATTTCTGAGGACATTGTCCCAGTCAACCAGATTAAGGGCATCTCTAAGCTGGTCAAACTTTGCCTTCCTAAAGTTCAGTGTTTTTGTGACTCCCTGACATGTCCCCCTAGCAAAAGACAAGTGAAACTGTACAATATTGTGGTCGCTATTTCCTAGATGCCCAACAACCTGCAGATTTGTTATTCTGTCAGGTCTGATAGATAGTATTAGGTCTAAAAGTGCTGCTCCTCTGGTTGGATTCTGCACCAATTGTGAAAGATAATTATTCTTGGCTATTAGCAGAAACCTGTTGCCTTTATGGGTTTCGCAGGTCTCTGTTTCCCAGTTAATATCCGGGTAGTTAAAGTCCCCCATAACAAGGACCTCATTATGGGTTGCAGCTTCATCTATCTGCCTTAGTAGTAAACTTTCCATGATTTCTGTTATATTTTGGAGTTTGTAACAGACCCCAAAGAGAATTTTGTTACTATTTTTCCCTCCATGTATTTCGACCCATATGGACTCGACATCCTCATTCCCTTCGCTAATATCTTCCCTTAAAGTGGACTTTAGACAAGCCTTTACATAAAGACAAACCCCTCCTCCTCTCCGATTTTTACGATCCTTTCTAAACAGACTGTAACCCTGTGAGTTAACTGCCCAGTCATAGCTTTCATCTAACCATGTCTCGGTTATTCCCACTATGTCATAGTTACCTGTAGATATTTCTGCTTCTAGTTCTTCCATCTTGTTTGTCAGGTTTCTGACGTTTGCAGCATGCATTTTAGAGAATTTTGCCTTGTTCCAATCTCCTCCCTGTTGATTGTTTTAGAAATTTTCTTACCTCCCTTCTGAGTATGTTTTCTTGGATCTTCTTTGCCACACCTCATATCATTCATCAGTATAATATCTGGTTTCATGTTCGTGTCTAACGTTTTTCTTCCCATCCCCTCTTCTCCTAGTTTAACGCTCTCCTGATGAGTGTAGCAAGTCTTCTGGCGAATGTGTGTTTCCCAGGTTTGTTGAGGTGTAGTCCGTCTCTGGCGAGGAGTCCATCATACAGGTAATTCACACTGTGGTCCAGGAATCCAAATCCTTGTTGTCTGCACCATCGTCTTAGCCAGTTGTTCGCATCAAGGATCCTGTTCCGTCTCCTGGTGCCATGCCCGTCTACTGGAAGGATAGAAGAAAAAACTACCTGTGCATCCAGTTCCTTTACTTTCTTCCCCAACTCTTCAAAGTCCTTGCAGATTGTCGGTAGGTCCGTCCTTGCAGTGTCATTGGTGCCAACATGTATCAGAAGAAATGGGTGGACGTCCTTGGAACTGATGAGCTTTGGTAACCTATCGGTCACATCCTTGATCTTCGCACCTGGGAGGCAGCATACTTCTCTTGTGGTTATATCAGGTCTGCAGATGGCTGCTTCTGTGCCTCTCAGTAGTGAGTCTCCCACCACTACCACTCTTCTTCGCTTCTTGGCTGTACTTTTTGTTGTCACTTCTGGGTGTTGCTTTGTGCCCGTTTCTTCTTTGCTTGCTGGAAGTGCCTCATCCTTAGGTGTACCATCGTCATCCTCCGCAAGGCCTTGGTATCGGTTTGTCAGTTGTGTGGTTGGTGATGTCTCTATGGTCTTCTTGCTTCTTTTGGTCACATGCTTCCACTCGTCTGCTTTTGGAGGTTCTCTGACAGTTTCTTCACCTTCTGTGACCAGTAGAGATGCTTCTGTTCTGTCTAGGAAGTCTTCATTTTCTTTGATGAGTTTCAGAGTTGCAATTCTTTTTTCCAGACCACGCACCTTTTCTTCTAAAAGGGCCACTAATCTACACTTCTGGCAGGTGAAGTTGGATTCTTCTTCTGGTCGATCTGTGAACATGTAGCACATGTTGCAGCTCACCATGTAGGTTGTCACATCTGCCATGTTGCTCCTAGATCTTGCTGACTTGCTGCGTGTCTTCCTTCTTGTGTAATCTACTCAATCAGGCAAGCTTTCTTGCAATAATGTCCTAGAGGTGATGCTTTCCAAGCAGCTGGTCCCGGCTGTATCCAACGATCCTCTTGCTTAGGGAGACTCTTCGCTTTTCCCGGAAGGCACCTGGAATATGCAAATTATCTTCCTCAAGCTTCAATCCCTGATTCGGCGATGCTTTCCAAGCAGCTGGTCCCGGCTGTATCCAACGATCGTCTTGCTTAGGGAGACTCTTCGCTTTTCCCAGAAGGCACCTGGAATATGCAAATTATCTTCCTCAAGCTTCAATTGCTTCGGCGATGCTTTCCAAGCTTGGACAATAAACACAAATATGAGGGTGTATGGGATGTGATCATTTAAACTATAAATACTTTAGCAAGAAAGTACTTCTAAGTATGGAATATTTATTTTGCTTTTCTCAGAAATAATGATTACCTAGGTCTACAAAAAAAAAATATTCAGGTGCCAAGGTTTTTTTGAATGGGTATTCATTCATAATTTAGAGTATTGTGAGCGTGATAAACTACAAAATCCCATTACTTTTGCTGAATTAGTTCTAGTTTTTGTGATAATATATACAGCTCTGGCAAAAATTAAGAGACCACTTCCAAATGTTCAGTTTGTCTGATTTTTCTCTTTATAGGTATATTTTTGAGTAAAATGTAAATTGGTTTTTTAGTCTATAAACTTCTGACAGCATGTCTCCGAATTTCCAAGCAATAAATTTTGTTTTTATGTTCTGAAAAGGAGAAATGGTCAAAATTTATAAAAACCCAGTGCTTTCAGACCTCAAATAATGCAAAGAAAGCAAGTTCATAATCATTTAGATACAACAATACTAATGTTTTAACTCAGGAAGAGTTTTGAAATCAATATTTTGTGGACTAACCATGATTTTTAATCACAGCTTTCATGCGTCTTGGCATGCTTGCCACCAGTCTTTCACACTGCTTCTGGCGCAAAAATTTAAGCAGTTCTTCTTTGTTTGATGGCTTGTGACTATCCATCATCCTCTTGATTACATTTCAGAGATTTTTAGTGGGGTTCAGGTCTGGAGAATGGGCTGTCCATGACAGGGTTTTGATGTGGTGGTCTCTTAATTTTTGCCAGAGCTGTATATACAGTGCCTTGTGAAAGTATTCGGCCTCGTGGAACTTTTCAACCTTTTCCCACATATCATGCTTCAAACATAAAGATGCCAAATGTAAATTTTTGGTGAAGAATCAGCAACAAGTGGGACATAATTGTGAAGATGAATGAAATTTATTGGTTATTTTGAGTATTTGTGCAATTTCAAAAACTGAAAAGTGGGGCATGCAATAATATTCGGCCCCTTTACTTTCAGTGCAGCAAACTCACTCCAGAAGTTCATTGTAGATCTCTGAATGATCCAATGTTGTTCTAAATTACTAATGATGATAAATATAATCCACCTCTGTGTAATCAAGTCTCTGTATAAATGCACCTGATCTGTGATAGTCTCAGGGTTCTGTTTGAAGCACAGAGAGCATCATGAAGACCAAGGAAAACAACAGGCAGGTCCGTGATACTGTTGTGGATAACTTTAAAGCCGGATTTGGATACAAAATGATTTCCAAAATTTTAAACTTCCCAAGGAGCACTGTGCAAGTGATCATATTGAAATGGAAAGAGTATCATACTGCTGCAAATCTACCAAGACCCGGCTGTCCCTCTAAACTTTCATCTCAAACAAGGAGAAGACTGATCAGAGATGCAGCCAGAAAAGAAAGCAGCCGACAGCACATTCAGAATGAAGGAGATGCACGCTCCCAGTCCAAGGACCCAATTGGACATAAAAAATCCAGAGAAATAACTTAGAGGAGCAGCATCCAATCCGGGTGAAAAAATGTACAAAAGTTTATTCTGCCATTAAAAAGACATACAACGTTTCGACCACAATTGGTCTTTTTCAAGTATAGCATACAGCATATATGGCGGCCTTATATAGAGAGGAACATCCAATTGATAGTAAGGAACCCCCCATTGATAATACATACAAGAAAACAATGATATGCATATAAATATTGTTCAAAATATCAAATACAGGAACATTATATATCAGAACAAGACACCACAAAAAATAATACAAATATAATAAAAACCTGTTTGTGTAAACAGTAGTATACCACAACCCACATGTAAAACCACCAATCACGTATGCGCCATATGCCATAGCGACCCTTTAACCAATCTCCTGTGTTGATACAATAAATGAGGTCATGCAGACTAGGCAACCTATAGATCAGTGTTTCTCAACTCCAGTCCTCAAGACACACCAACAGGTCATGTTTTCAGGATTTCCTTAGTATTGCACAGGTGATGCTATTAATGCTTGAGCAGGTAATGAAATTATCACCTGTGCAATACTAAGGAAATCCAGAAAACTTGACCTGTTGGTGGGTCTTGAGGCCTGGAGTTGAGAAACACTGCTATAGATGAATATTAAAAACAGGCACCAAAACCAGCAGCCTATCAAGATTACTCACACAGACTTAGCTGGCCAGGAAGCGCTACCTAGTGCACCCAAATCACTCTTCCTCATTGACTTTTCAACATCAGTACATACTCCCAGGAGAAGTAACATCATAGGACAAAGTCCCGCGATAACTCCCCACTTTGTGGCCAGTGCCCATGTGCAGTAGCTCCAAAAAGGTCAAATGATCAGGGTCTCATAGAACACACATCAGCCAGGAAGCAGTCACATGATGAAATCATAAATAATAGAAAAAACTGACGGCACATCTAGAACTAGTCTGAATAGGTGCATACCAAAAGGCAACTTACATATTAAATTAGAAAATGGTAGCACACCAAATATGAAATACGAATAGCAAAATGGCTTTAGTAATACATTTCATAATGGCTTTTTGTAAGGCATATCAAATATGAAATAAGTGAAATATGAATAGCATAATGATCTGTCGTCGCAGCGGTCACTGGAGGTAGCGGCCTTGTCACAACAGGGTGGGAAGCAGTGGGAGTGTCTGTATGCAACCGTATGCGGAGAGCGGCCGCCGGTGCAAATCTCTCACGTGTCACTGGACGGTAAGTCTGTAGCTTTCCCCTCACAGACCCCTGTCCGTCTCTCCACAACACACCGTCTGCTCCCTCGGAACTCTGAGTCTCACATGGCTTCCTGTCTGTTGTCCTGCTCTCTGTCAACTGCTACTTCAGCGTGCCCCCTGCTCCTTTTAAGCTTGCCCCGCCCCCGGTTTCCCTGACAACTTCAGTCAAGTCTTTCCTTTTACTGTCTTCCCAGTATCGTTCCCTCAGGAACCCTGATGGCGATCACCTGGGAACCTGTCCTTTCACTGTCTGGGAGTCCTCCTCCCCACACTCCTCCACCCTGTAAGCTCGCCAGTCCTCGGGCGAGGGCCTTAGTCTATTGAGATCGGTCTGTAGAGGTTTCAATGTTCGTTGCCATATGAATTGATCTTGCTCATATCGTTCAGGGGGTTTGCCGGCTGTTGACAGCTTGGAGCGTCTAAGTTCGACTGAGGTAGAGTCGTCTGGGGTGGTGGACATCGGTGGGCTGGTTGGTGCGGGCGGGCTAATTGTGTCAGATGATTCATTACTGAGTAGAGGGCCTCCAGGTCCTGGGAGACAATCTTTGTCGTCGTCCGAGTCCCAACATACGGAAGACGGTTCAGATGTCGACGAGATAGGCTCCGGTTGCTTCGGGTCGGAGGAAGTACATGGGCGTAACATATTACGATGCACAACACGAGTGGGCAGTGTTTCATCCTGCTCGGGTCGTATTTCATACACCGGTCGGTCCGGATGGATACGGCATAAGACCCGATAAGGACTTTCATCCCAAAGCGGCTCCAGTTTGTTCTGGGGGCGTTGATCTAGTAAAAGCACCCGGTCCCGGCTTTGGAGCTGAGGATGTGGAGTTGTATTCTTCCCTGAGTGTTCCCAGTCTTGGAGTTTGGTGTGTACAATTCGGTGAAGAGTTTGCAGCCGATGGCGATGATTTCGGACCCATGACGACACTCCAGTCCAGTGCTGAGGTTCTTCGGGGTCTAACTCCACCTCCGTGATCCCTTTACCTTCTCACCCAAACAACAGGGAATAGGGGGTATAGCCAGTCACTCGATGTACCCTATTGTTATAGACCCAAACTAATTCGGAAACATATTCGGGCCAACGGGCCTTCTTGTCACTCTCCAGAGTGCGCAACAACTGAATCAATGTCCGATTAAATCGTTCACAAGCCCCATTCCCTTGCGGGTGATACGGTGTGGTCCGGGATAGCTGCCAACCAACTGCCGGTCCCAGTTGCCGGGGTGGTGTGGGTGCAAGTGACACTGTGCGGTAAATCCCTTGGTCGCAGAGGTTCTCCACACTCAAAACACCGGGCCTGTGTAGGTTGACCACCCCGCGGGAATCGTGATCCCCAGAAGCCGGGGTTAAAGCCAGGTCGTCCAGTCCTGGTCTCGGTTCTTCTCTTTCCTTCGGCCAACTCGCCCTTAATACTTTTCAGCTCTTGTTTCATCTCTTCCACCCACTGAGGCTCCTTGACTACATTCGCGGAGGCCTCCACACCTCAGACTTTCCCCACGGGGACCGCCATCCCCTGCTCCTGCCTGACTTCCCACCTCTGAAAAATCTATTCGGGGATTCATCCTGATCTGTTCCCGCAGTGCCTGTTTGACTAATGGATCTTGCAAACCAGTCACCAGTAGGTCACGTAGGGTAATGTCAACAGGTCCTGCCCCTACCCCGTCCTTTCTTTCTATAGCCGTATGCAATTCTTGGAGGACATTCATATACTCTGTGATCGTCTCCCCCTCTACTTGCATCTGAATAAACAAACGGGTTCTTAACTCTCCCACATCAGTAGGGTCCCCATGGGTCTGTTCTACTATCTGTAACACTTTTTCAAAAGTGTTGCAGTGACCCGGAGGTTTCAACATCACTGACCTCCGCGCCTCCCCGTCCAGTGCCATGAGTGCCACCTCAGCCTCCAGATCAGGGGTCATTGGGAGCATCCGAAAGAGCCCCCGCATCCGCTCTGTCCAGCTCCATAACATAGTATTGGAGCCAGAAAATCTAGGCAGGTTGTTCAGCATGGCCCTCAATGATATGCTGGTACGGGGACCTTCATCATTTGTAGAGTTTACAGCTCTACCCTGATCTGGGGCACCACTGTCTGTGCTCGGAGACTGCATCCTGCCGACTACGCCAAGTGTAGGGTTCTAGCAGGTACTCAGGATGCAGTGACGAGACACGAGACAGGGTATAACTTGTATAATAAACTTTTATGAATTGAAGCCACTAGGGCTATGCTGAACGGGCAAAACGGGGTAACAAACTATCTGTCCTTGCAGGGACTCAAATAAAATAAGCAGTACTTCTTTTTGTGTAACTGAAAGTAACCCGACTAATCCGGGTGTCAGAGGCCAGACTATGGCCAAACTATAGCAATTATTTCTAAAGTCCACTTATCCTTCCATGCATCGCTCGGGATTGCAGATGCGGCCGCTTAGAGGTCGTTGATGCGGCTACTTTGACGCCCCGATCTTCCGGGAAGGTTTGAGCTTGTCGGGCCCTGAAGAAACTGTACCGGTGGGGCACAAGAGGCCCTGAAGAAACAATGCCGATGGGGCACAGCAGGCCCTGAAGAAACGGTGCCGATGGGGCGCCACAGGCCCGGAAGAAACAATGCCGGTGGGGCGCAACAGGCCCTGAAGAAACGGTGCCGGTGGGGCGCAACAGGCCCTGAAGAAATTATGCCGGTGGGGCGCAACAGGCTCTGAAGAAACGATGCCGGTGGGGCGCAACAGGCCCTGAAGAAATTATGCCGGTGGGGCACAACAGGCCCTGGAGAAACGATGCCGGTGGGGCGCGGTAGTGACGCAGTCTCTAAATATAACCATTCACCAATCTCTGCCCAGAGTCCCTCAGCAAACCAGATGGGGGTTTCTACAGACGCCTGTAGCGAGGTGGCACCCCCTGGGGCCGGTGATGACAGGGCCGCAGCTGTGGGAGAAGGCAGGGGGTAATGCCCTGGACGCTGTAATGGAATGATCTGTCGTCGCAGCGGTCACTGGAGGTAGTGGCCTTGTCACAACAGGGTGGGAAGCAGCGGGAGTGTCTGTATGCGACCGTATGCGGAGTGCGGCCGTCAGTGCAAATCTCTCACGTGTCACTGGATGGTAAGTCTGTAGCTTTCCCCTCACAGACCCCTGTCCGTCTCTCCACAGCACACCGTCTGCTCCCTCGGTCCTCTCTGTCTCACACGTCTTCCTGTCTGTTGTCCTGCTCTCTGTCAACTGCCACTTCAGCGCGCCCCCTGCTCCTTTTAAGCTTGCCCCGCCCCCTGTTTCCCTGACAACTTCAGTCAAGTCTTTCCTTTTACTGTCTTCCCAGTATCGTTCCCTCAGGAACCCTGATGGCAATCCCCTGGGTACCTGTCCTTTCACTGTCTGGGAGTCCTCCTCCCCACATACTGACGTTGAAAAGTCAATGGGGAAGAGTGATTTGGGTGCGCTAGATAGCGCTTCCTGGCCAGCTAAGTCTGTGTGAGTAATCTTGATAGGCTGCTGGTTTTGGCACCTGTTTTTAATATTCATCTATAGGTTGCATAGTCTGCATGACCTCATGTTTTGTATCAACACAGGAGATTGGTTAAAGGGTCACTATGGCAACTGTGGTGCGCATACGTGATTGGTGGCTTTACATGAGGGTTGTGGTATATTACTGTTAACACAAACAGGTTTTTATTATATTTGTATTTTTTTTTGTGGTGTCTTGTTCTGATATATAACGTTCCTGTATTTAATATTTTGAACAATATTTATATGCATATCATTGTTTTCTTGTATTATTATCAATGGGCGGTTCCTTACTATCGATTGGATGTTCCTCTCTATATAAGGCCGCCATATATGCTGTGTGCTGTACTTGAAAAAGACCAATTGTGGTTGAAACGTTGTATGTCTTTTTAATGGCAGAATAAACTTTTGTACATTTTTTCACCCGGATTGAACGCTGCTCCTCTATGATATTTCTCTGATCAGAGATGCAGTCAAGAAGCCCATGATCAGTCTGGATGAACTGCAGAGATCTACAGCTGAGGTGGGACAGTCTGTCCATAGGACAACAATCAGTCGTACACTGCAAAAATCTGGCCTTTATGGAAGAGTGGCAAGAAGAAAGTCATTTCTCAAAGATATCCATAAAAAGTGTTGTTTAAAGTTTGCAACAAGCCACATGGGAGACACACCAAACATGTGGAAGGAGGTGCTCCAGTCAGATAAAACCAAAATCGAACAATGCCAAACGATATGTTTGACGTAAAGGCAACACAGCTCATCACCCTGAACACACCATCCCCACTGTCAAACATGGTGGTGGCAGCATCATGGTTTGGGCCTGGTTTTCTTCAGCAGGGACAGGGAAGATGGTTAAAATTGATGGGAAGATGGATGGAGCCAAATACAGGACCATTCTTGAAGAAAACCTGTTGGAGTTTGCAAAAGACCTGAGACTGGGGTTGAGATTTGTCTTCCCACAAGACAATGATCCCAAACATAAAGCAAAATCTACAATGGAATGGTTCAGAAATAAACGTATCCAGGTGTTTGAATGGCCAAGTCAAAGTCCAGACCTGAATCCAATCGAGAATCTGGAAAGAGCTGAAAACTGATGTTCACAAACGATCTCCATCAAACCTCACTGAGCTTGAACTGTTTGCCAAGAAGAATGGGCAAGAATTTCAGTCTCTCGATGTACAAAACTGATAGAAACATAGCCCAAGCGACTTGCAGCTGTAATCGCAGTAAAAGGTGGTGCAACAAAGTATTAAGTTAAAGGGGCCGAATAATATTGCTCGCCCCACTTTTCAGTTTTTGAATTTCAACAAAAATTTAAAATAGCCAATAAATTTCGATCAACTTCACAATTGTGTCCCACTTGTTGTTTATTCTTCACCAAAAATTTACATTTGGTATCTTTATATTTGAAACATGATATGTGGGAAAAGGTTGAAAAGTTCCAGGGGGCCGAATACTTTCGCAAGGCACTGGATATTCTTAACCCCTTCATGACCCAGCCTATTTTGACCTTAGTGACCTGGCTATTTTTTGCAATTCTGACCAGTGTCCCTTTATGAGGTAATAACTCTGGAACACTTCAACGCATCCCAGCGATTCTGAGAATGTTTTTTCATGACATATTGGGCTTCATGATAGTGGTAAATTTAAGTCGATAATTTTTGCGTTTATTTGTGAAAAAATCAGAAATTTGGCAAAAATTTTGAAAATTTTGCAATTTTCAAATTTTTAAATGTTATTCTGTTAAACCAGAGAGTTACGTGACACAAAATAGTTACTAAATAAGATTTTCAACATGTCTACTTTACATCAACACAATTTCGGAAACAAATTTTTTTTTGTTAGGAAGTTATAAGGGTTAAAAGTTGACCAGCGATTTCTCATTTTTACAAAAAAATTTACAAAACCATTTTTTTTTTAGGGACCACCTCACATTTGAAGTCACTTTGAGGGGTCTATATGGCAGAAAATACCCAAAAGTGACACCATTATAAAAACTGCACCCCTGAAGCTACTCAAAACTACATTCTAGAAGATTATTAACCCTTCAGGTGCTTCACAGGAACTAAAGCAACATGGAAGGAAAAAATGGACATTTTAATTTTTCCAACACAAATTTTCTTTTAGCATCATTTTTTTCATTTTCACATGGGCAACAGGAGAAAATGGATCCTAAAATTTGTTGGGCAATTTCTCCTGAGTACACCGATACCTCATATGTGGTCATAAACCACTGTTTGGGCGCACGGCAGGGCTCAGAAGGGAAGGAGCACATTTGACTTTTTGAATGGAAAATATGCTGGAATATTTAGCGTTTGCCATGTCACGTTTGGAGAGTCCCTGTGTGCCTAAACACTGGAGCTTCCCCACAAGTGACCCCATTTTGGAAACTAGACCCCCCCAAGGAACTTATCTAGATGCATAGTGATCACTTTGAACCCTCCAGGTGCTTCACAAATTGATCCGTAAAAAAAAAAAGTACTTTTTTTTCACAAAAATTATCTTTTAGCCTCAGTTTTTTCATTTTCACATGGGCAACAGGATAAAATGGATCCTAAATTGTGTTGGGCAATTCCTCCTGAGCACACCATTACCTCATATGTGGTCATAAACCACTGTTTGGGTGCACAGCAGGGTCCGGAAGGGAAAAAGCACCATTTGACTTTTTGAATGGAAAATTAGCTCCAATCGTTATCGGACACCATGTCGCGTTTGGAGAGCCCCTGTGTGCCTAAACATTGGAGCTGCCCCACAAGTGACCCCATTTTGGAAACTAGACCCCTAAAAGAACTTATCTAGATGTGTAGTGAGCACTTTGATCCCCCAAGTGCTTCACAAAAGTTTATAACGTAGAGCAATGAAAATAAAAAATCATTTTTTTCCTCAAAAATGATTTTTTTAGCACGCCATTTTTTATTTTTACAAGGGTAACAGGAGAAATTGGACAGCAATAGTTGTTGCCCAGTTTGTCCTGAGTATGCTGGTACCCCATATGTGAGGGGGAACCACTGTTTGGGCGCACGGCAGGGCTCAGAAGGGAAGGAGCACCATTTGACTTTTTGAAATGAAAATTAACTCCAATCGTTAGCGGACACCATGTCGTGTTTGGAGATCCCCTGTGTGCCTAAACTTTGGAGCTCCCCCACAAATGACCCCATTTTGGAAACTAGACCCCCTAAGGCACTTATCTAGATGCATAGGGAGCACTTTGAACCCCCAGGTGCTGCACAGAAGTTTATAACGCAGAGCCGAGAAAATAAAAAATATTTTTTTTTCCTAAAAAAAAATATTTTTTAGTCCGCAATTTTTTATTTTCACAAGGGTTACAGGATAAATTGGACCCCAAACATTGTTGTACAGTTTGTCCTGAGTACGCTGTTACCCCATATGTGGGGGGAACCACTGTTTGTGCACATGTCGGGGCTCAGAAGGGAAGTAGTGACATTCTGAAATGCTGACTTTGACAGCATGGTCTGCGGGTGTCATGTTACATTTGCAGAGCCCATGTGTGCCTAAACAGTGGAAACCCCCCACATGTGACCTAATTTTGGAAACTAGACCCCCCAAGGAACTTATCTAGATGTGTGGTGAGCACCTTGATCCCCCAAGTGCTTCACAGAAGTTTATAACGCAGAGCCGTGAAAATAAAAAATAATTTTTTCCTCCAAAAAAAAGATTTTTAGCCCGCAATTTTTCACAAGGGTAACAGGATAAATTCGACCCCAAATTGTTGTCCAGTTTGTCCTGAGTATGCTGATACCCCATATGTGGGGGATGTCCACTGTATGGGCACACATCAGGGCTCGGAAGGGAAGTAGTGACATTTTGAAATGCTCACTTTGATGGAATGGTCTGCGGGCATCATGTTACATTTGCAGAGCCCTTGATGTACCTAAACTGTGGAAAACCCCCCAAGTGACTCCATTTTGGAAACTAGACCCCATAAGGAACTTGCCTAGATGTGTGGTGAGCACCTTGAACACCCAAGTGCTTCACAGAAGATTATAACACAGAGCCATGAAAATAAAAAATCATTTTTTTCCTCAAAAAATGATTTTTTAGCTCGCAATTTTTTATTTTCACAAGGGTAACAGGAGAAATTGGACCCCAAAAGTTGTTGTCCAGTTTATCCTGAGTACGCTGGTACCCCATATATGGGGAGGAACCATTGTTTGGGCACATGTCAGGGCTCGGAATGGAAGTAGTGACGTTTTGAAATACAGACTTTGATGGAATAGTCTGCGGTCGTCATTACGTTTGCAGAGCCCCTGATGTGCCTAAACAGTGGAAACCCCCCACAAGTGACCCCATTTTGGAAACTAGACCATCCAAGGAACTTATGTAGATGTGTTGTGAGCTCTTTGAACCCTCAATTGCTTCACAGAAGTTTATAATGCAGAGACGTGAAAATGAAAAAATCATTTTTTATCCACAAAAATAATTTTTTAGCCCCCAATTTTTTATTTACCAAGAGTAACAGGAGAAATTAGTCCCCAAAAGTTGTTGTGCAATTTTTCCTGAGTACGCTGATACCCCATATGTTGGGGTAAACCACTGTTTGGGCACACGTCGGGGCTTGGAAGGGAGGGAGCACTGTTTGACCTTTTGAACGCAAAATTGGCTGCAATCAATGGTTGCACCATGTCGCGCTTGGCGACCCCCTGATGTGCCTAAACAGTGGAAACCCATCAATTCTAACTTCAACACTAACCCTAAGACACCCCTAACCACAGCCCTAACCTCAACACATCCCTAACCCTAATCCCAACCCTAACCATAACCCTAACCCCAACACACCCCTAACCAAAACCCTATCCACAAGCCTAACCCTAATTCCAACCCTAACCCTAATTCCAAGCCTAACCCTAATTCCAACCCTAACCCTAATTCTAACCCTAACCCTAATTCTAACCCTAACCCTAATTCCAACCCTAACCCTATTTCCAACCCTAACCCTCTTTCCAATCCTAACCCTAACCCTCTTTCCAACCCTAACCCTCTCTCCAACCCTAACCCTAATGGAAAAATAAAAATATTTTCTTTATTTTATTAGTTGTGCCTACCTATGGGGGTGATAATCGGGGGGTTTATTTACTTTTTACTTCATTTTGATCACTGTGAGAGTGATCAAAATGAAAGAATGGAATCTGCAGCCGGCAGATTCGGGTGGGCGCACTGCGCATGCACCCGCCATTTTCCAAGATGGCGGCGCCCACGATCCGGACCCGCGGGACACCGGGAGCAACAGGGGGACTCAGGAGGTACCAGGGGGGTGAGGGGGGATTGGAAGCTGGCGGGGAGAGGAGGGAATGGGAGGGGGGGCAGATGATGACAGTGGCGGCAGATCGCCGCTGTCATTCAGTGGCGGGGGGGCGATCGCCGGTGGGGGGGTCGGATCAGTGTCTCCAGCCATGTCCGATGCTACAGCAGCATCGGCCATGGCTGGATTGTAATATTTCATCAATTTTTTTTTTCATTGATGAAATATTACTATCGCTCTGATTGGCTGTTTCACTTTTAACAGCCAATCAGAGTGATCGTAGCCACGTGGGGGCAAAGCCACGCCCCCTGTGGTGAATTACAAAGCCCCCTGTATTTGCGGGTCAGGTGACCTTTCATTGATCCCGGTCACCCGACCTGCAGGGGGGCTTTGAAGTCATGACACAGGGTATGTGTCATGGGTCGGATTGGCACCGACTTTCATGACGCATACGCTGTGTCACAGGTCGGGAAGGGGTTAATCAGCGCCATAAACTTAATATAAAACTGTTCAGACAACGTTGGCACCGAAATTACTATCTGCCAGTGTTAGATTTAAATGACTATGAATTTCATTATAAGGCTGGAGTCACACTAGCGAAAAAATCGGATGAATGCAATGCGATAAAAAATCGCATTGCATTTGTCCCAATGTTATTCTATGGTGCTGCTCCCATCATCCGATTTTTTTTCGGAACGTTTCCTCGGACCGAGACAATTGCAGCATGCTGCGATTGTCACCGATTTTCGGATCGGACTCGCCAATGCAAGTCTATGGGTGCGATTAAAAATCGGATTACAAACGGACCATAAGTGTGACTTGCGATAAAATCACAAGACTTCTCCAGGTCAACAGGAAAGAGCATCAGGCATTGGTATTGGATGTCAAACGGATGCTTAGATGCGAATAAAAT
This sequence comes from Dendrobates tinctorius, assembly GCF_039654945.1. Lineage (NCBI taxonomy): Eukaryota > Metazoa > Chordata > Amphibia > Anura > Dendrobatidae > Dendrobates > Dendrobates tinctorius. The sequence goes on from NW_027361917.1 coordinate 53,253,649, forward strand.
CGGTTCATCGCTGGAAATTCGGATGACAGACAGATCCCTGGACAAGAAATCTTTGTGCGATTTCACACCGTAAAAATCAGACCAATTTTTTAATCGTTGTGTGTGACTCCAGCCTAAGATCTGTATTTTATTAAGTGATTTTTTTTTATGTGTTTTAGATATGTTGCACCTGGGAAAGTGAGATCCCTCTGCCCAAGGGGGGACGATGGCAAAACTAATACTAACAGTTATCACTTATCAATTATCCATCGTCCTTAGTTCCCAGCAATCTCGTTTTGCCATTTTGCTGTGATCATATTTTGCCATTGTGGGAAATTACATGGATAAAAATGTTCCCTATTTGATAAAAGGTCAAAGTGATTCTAAAGCTGGAGTCACACAGAGCGACTTACCAGCGATCCCGACAACGATATCACCGTGTCAGGATCGCTGGTAAGTCGCTATGTGATCGCTGGTGAGCTGTCACACAGACAGCATCACCAGCGATCAGCACGCCGACGCCGAGGTGAGGAGCGAGCCCGGGAGCAGCGGACAAGTGTGCCTGCTGTTCCAGTCCTCCACCAGCAGAGGGCGTGCCTGCATCCCCGGCCTCTCCTGGCGGCGTCCTGCTGCCTCCTGGTCCCCAGCGTGAGGCGGCTGCGGCACCTGTAACTCGCTGGTAACTAACGTAAACATCGGGTATTCAATGGACGCGCGTCCCTTGGATACTCATTGTGTATGTTAGTTACCAGCTGATCGCTGGTCTCCTGCCTATCACACGCAGCGATGCATGCTGGCCAGCGGGAGATCAGCGACGAAAAAAATGTCAATGTTACGCATGTTTTTGGGAGCTTACGTGTTTGAGGCTATTTATTTACGTTTGAACTTTCGATATATGAAAGCTTTTGTCATTTTCCTACTTTAATCTTTACTTCCGAGATATCAGCAGTTACTCTGTTTACCTATCATTAAAATTATGGTGCAATGTGCAAGGCATGCAGTTTGCCATAGATTTTAAACTGAGCAATTTTAAGACTTACTGAAGCAATTAAGAAGAGAATAATTCAATTAACAAAGTCTTTTCGTCTAGACAGCCTCATGGAATTGTGTGTAAACCAATGTATTTTCAAGATGAATCATCATTTCTCTACTGTGTGACAGATTTGATTGGAACTACTTACTATGTTTTTCATAATTGACATGATTATAGCAGAAGGAAGATGCACCTCTTTGTTTACTCTAAACTTGGATGAGTGTGAGTTAAGTAATGATGTTGAATGAGTTATTTGCATCTATACTTCATATATATTTTTATGAAATGAGATGAGCACAAAATACAGAATATCAAAAATAGAATGAAGAATCATTTAGAAGGGACGATCCTACCTGTTAATAAATGCAGATTGACTTTATATAGCTTAATGAGCATTTGTTTGTTTGTTGATGCCTTCTAGGGGGGCACGTGTGCGGGTCAGGCACGTGTGTCTCCCTGCAGCATAATTATCACGGCAGCAAAAGTATCGCGAAAATGCAGTTATTACTACGGCAGTTAGTCTTGGCAGGAGTCAGGACCCCACTCTATCTACCTGTCTCTTTTGGGTATGTCTGCTGAGTAAGCCATTCTTATTACTTTCACCTAGCTTCTCTTAACCTATCTTATTTCTTCACCATGTTTACATATGCCCTCACAGTGTTTGCTCCTTTAGTCCTCACTCTCCTTCGCTATCCCCAAACCCCAGCAGCCTCTAACCAAATAATCATCTCCCCTTCCCTCTTTCCTCCCCACCTGACTTCCTCTGCTGAACTGCTCCTCAACCTCAAATCTGTCCGAATGAAACATAAAACAAGCTGCCCACTTTCCTTCTCCCATCTGCTCTCCCTTTCTCTGCTTCTCCTCACCGCTGGCGACATATCTACCAATCCTGGACCCCCACAGCTCTCACCCCCCACTACTTCCCCTTCCTACCGCTCCCTATCTAATAAGAACTACCACAATCTTTCCAACTTAAAACCTGTGCCATTGACACCCAACCCCCTGCTCCCTCTCTCGGGTGCACTTTGGAATGCCCGCTCCATATGCAATAAGCTCCATGTGATTCATGACCTCTTTCTCTCTCACAATCTTGCCTTCCTCGGCCTCACAGAAACATGGCTGACACCCTCTGACACTGCCTCCCCTGCTGCGCTGTGTTACAGTGGCCTCCACTTTACCCACACTCCTCGCCCTGGCAACAGACACGGTGGAGGAGTGGGCCTTCTCCTTTCTTCCAACTGCACCTTCAACCCAATCCCACCTCTTCCCTCACTAATCCTCCCCTCTTTTGAAGTCCACTCTGTCCGCATCTACTCTCCCTCCAACCTCCAAGTGGCCGTCATATACCGACCTCCAGGCGCGACCACTGACTTCATTGACCAATTCTCTCCTGGCTTCTTCACTTTCTTTCAACTGACATCCCCACTATCATCATGGGTGACTTCAACATTCCCACTGATACCCTTCAGTCAGCAGCCTCCAAACTCCTGTCCCTTACTTCATCCTTTGGACTTACTCAGTGGTCCTCCTCAGCCACCCACACAGATGGACACACATTAGACCTGGTCTCTTTCTAACTTCACCAACTCCCCTCTCCCTCTATCTGATCATCATCTACTCACTTTCTCATCCCTGTCCTCCTCACCTGGAACCCATGTCCAGCAACACGCACACCCCCGCAGAAACCTTGCACACCTAGACACCCACGCGCTCTCTGACTCTATTCTACTACTGGCATCCATATCCTCACTCCATGACACAGACAGTGCCACTGCTTTCTACAATGCCACTCTCGCATCAGCTATTGACATGGTTGTCTCTCTCATTCATGGCAGAATGCGACATATCAACAGACAACCCTGGCACAATAGCACCACTAAAAGCTTCGGCAAGTGTCCAGGATTGCAGAGCGGCGCTGGAAGAAAACAAATTTGCAAGATGACTTCACCACATTCAAACAGGCAACACTCGATTTCAAATCTGCCCTCACCTCTGCTAAACAGGCCTACTTCACAACCCTCGTATCTTCCCTATCTTACAACCCAAAACAGTTATTCAAAACTTTTAACTCCATCCTCCGCCCACTTCTGCCTCCTCCAACCTCCCTCATCTCTGCCAAGGACTTTGCCACACACTTCAAAAACAAGATTGACCAAACAAGGCAAGTCTTCATCACTCAACCACCACAACCCCTTTGTATACCAGACCAATGCCCAAACCCCATAACTTCACTCTCCAAAATCACTGAAGGGGAGCGTAATCGCCTCTTCTCCAAATCGCACCTCACAACCTGTGCACTTGACCCCATCCCATCCCACCTCCTCCCCAACCTCACCACCACACTTATCCCATCCCTAACCCACCTCTTCAACCTATCACTAACGTCCAGTACCTTCCCTTCTGCTTTCAAGCATGCCACAATCACGCCTATCCTTAAAAAGCCAACCCTCGACCCAAACGCCATGTCCAGCTATCGCCCAATATCATTGCTTCCATTCGCTTCCAAACTCCTGGAACAGCATGTCCACGCTGAACTTTCCTCCCACCTATCATCTAACTTGCTCTTTGACAATCTACAATCTGGTTTCCGCCCCCATCACTCCACTGAGACAGCACTGACCAAAATTACTAACGACCTACTTACAGCCAAATCAAATGGACATTACTCTACACTCCTGCTTCTAGACCTGTCTGCTGCATTTGACACAGTTGACCACTGCCTCCTACTACAGATCCTCTCCTCCTTCGGCATCAAAGGCCTTGCCCTGTCCTGGATCTCCTCATACCTTCCCAACCGCACATTCAGTGTCTCCCACTCCCACACCACCTCCTCATTCCACCCTCTCTCTGTTGGAGTCCCTCAAGGCTCTGTTTTAGGACCCCTACTCTTCTCAATCTATACACTTGGTCTGGGGCAACTTATAAAGTCCCATGGATTCCACTACCACCTTTATGCTGATCAGCCATATCCTCCTTCTCCTCTCGCTTCCTCAAACTCAATGTAGACAAATCTGAACTCATCATCTTTCCTCCATCTCATAGATCTTCTTTACCCGACCTAGCTACAACAATTAATGACATCACACTTTCCCCAGTACCAGAAGTCCGCTGCCTCGGAGTAACCTTTGACTCTGCCCTGTCCTTCAAACCGCACATCCAAGCTCTTTCAACCTCCTGTCGCCTCCAGCTCAAAAATATTTCCAGAATCCGTCCTTTCCTCAACCCTCAATCTACTAAAATGCTTGTGCATGCCCTCATCTTCTCCCGCCTCGACTACTGCAACATCCTTTTCTGTGGTCTCCCTGCTAACTCCCTCGCACCTCTCCAGTCCATCCTTAACTCTGCCACCCGACTAATTCATCTCTCTCCTCGCTACTCCTCCTCTTCTCCCCTCTGCAAATCTCTTCACTGGCTCCCATTCCCTCAGCGTATCCAGTTCAAATTACTAATTCTGACCTACAAGGCCATCTATAACCTGTCTCCTCCATATGTCTCTGAACTAATCTCCCGATACCTTCCCTCACGTAATCTCCGGTCCTCCCAAGACCTCCTTCTCTCCTCCACACTTATTCGCTCCTCACCCAACCGCCTCCAAGACTTCTCCCGAATAGCCCCTATTCTCTGGAATTCTTTGCCCCAACAAGTCCGACTATCAACCACATTTGGATCCTTCAGACAGAACCTGAAAAACCACCTATTCAAGAAAGCCTACAACCTGCAATGACCCCGCTACCTCCTTCTCTCTCACCACTACCGGTGATATCACCTCAACCAACACCGGAACTGCTGCAACCCACTAACCTACTGTCTCCTTCCCCACCATCTTGTAGCATGTAAGCCCGAAAGGGCAGGGTCCTCTCTCAACCCTGTATCAGTCTGTCATTGTTAGTTTGTTTACTGTAAGTGATATCTGTAATTTGTATGTAGCCCCCTTCTCATGTACAGCACCATGGAATCAATGGTGCTATATAAATAAATACTAATAATAATAATAATAATTTGTTTACTGCCTTTTTACACGAGTCAGTCAAATTAATGGCACAATATGACTGTTCTATCCAACTACAATAATGTTTTGTTGGCAGCACATTTTTTTTGCCAGCATAAATAATCTTCTCACCCAAGGAACCATCATCTGTTTCGTTATTTGGGAGATTAACGTCATATTTAGACGAGAAAAAAGCATTTTGAAGAACCAGAGAGATGGGTCCATGGCTGGATCATTATCTGGCACAGACTTCCACTTCGAATCAGGTGCCAACAAGGTGGAGGCAGGATACGGGTAGTTGCTGGCATTATTAAAGATGAGTTAGTTACCTTTTCGGCTTGAAAATTAACGCAAAATCAACTCTCAAATCTACTGCCAGAAGCTTCTGAATGACTTGAGTGCAGCACTCTGCATAACCAAGGATATATTTTTTGCATCTGTGAAGGAGTGCAGCATTCTGCACACTTCTTACAAACTTGTGCTGTGACTGCATTACTACAGTAGGTCAGGCTTTACCACTTATATTTTTTGGAGGCAGTTCTTAGAAATTCCCTTTTTTTACCTTTCCCATCTGACAGATACACTCCCCTGCTTACACCTCAAGACTGAGCAGAAATGTGTCAGGAGGAATTTTCTTAATTTTCTTAGGGGTTGCACCATAATATCTGGCAATATACTTGGGTACTGCTCTTGTAAAGTCGCAAGCTATACTGGGCACCACAGGGATTGCAGGGTTACATTTTCCTCTTGTGTAATCTTTTTTTTTCCGGATCCAGCAATAGACGGTGCACAAACTGGAAGAATCTAGGTGAGACCAACCCTTTCCCTTTCGCACTGATAGTATGATAATAAAGTGCTCAAAACTACATATGATTAATAGTGATTAGCATTTCCGGGATTATTTGGCGGGAGCTCGGGTCTCCGCCCTGCATTTTTGGCGGTCTGTAGAGAGCCAATCAACATGCAGGGATTGTCTGCCATGCACTGTAATGCTGCAGCCATCTTTGTTGTGGTATTACAGTGATTGGCTGGCCACACAGCATCATCAGGTCTATAAGAGACCTGCCGACGCCCTGCTCATCACAGCCATATCTGGAATCAAACAGTGTAGGGAGAGCTGCTGCTGAGATAGGGACAGATTTGAGTTTTTATTAGTTATTGTGGGTATACCATCATAAAATCCACAAATCCAGCTAAACCAACAGTCCTTCTAAGGATCAATTAGGGGGGTATATAGATTGCAGTGCTATGTAGGCAGGGGAGTCTATGTGTGCATATCCACATCAGTGCAAGGCATGCAGGCACTGTATGTGAGTATATACACTCACTGGCCACTTTATTAGGTACACCTGTCCAACTGTGTGTTAAGACTTAATTTCTAATCAGCCAATCACATGGCGGCAACTCAGTGCATTTAGGCATGTAGACATGGTCAAGACAATCTCCTGCAGTTCAAACCGAGCATCAGTATGGGGAAGAAAGGTGATTTGAGTGCCTTTGAACGTGGCATGATTGTTGGTGCCAGAAGGGCTGGTCTGAGAATTTCAGAAACTGCTGATCTACTGGGATTTTCACGCACAACCATCTCTAGGGTTTACAGAGAATGGTCCGAAAAAGAAAAAAAATCCAGTGAGCGGCAGTTCTGTGGCCGGAAATGCCATGTTGATGCCAGAGGTCAGAGGAGAATGGGCAGACTGGTTCGAGCTGATAGAAAGGCAACAGTGACTCAAATTGCCACCCGTTACAACCAAGGTAGGCAGAAGAGCATCTCTGAACGCACAGTGCGTCGAACTTTGAGGCAGATGGGCTACAGCAGCAGAAGACCACACTGGGTACCACTCCTCTCAGCTAAGAACAGGAAACTGAGGCTACAATTTGAACAAGCTCATCGAAATTGGACAGTAGAAGATTGGAAAAACGTTGCCTGGTCTGATGAGTCTCGATTTCTGCTGCGACATTCGGATGGTAGGGTCAGAATTTGGCGTAAACAACATGAAAGCATGGATCCATCCTGCCTTGTATCAACGGTTCTGGCTGGTGGTGGTGGTGTCATGGTGTGGGGAATTTTTTCTGGGCACTCTTTGGGCCCCTTGGTACCAATTGAGCATCGTTGCAACGCCACAGCCTACCTGAGTATTGTTGCTGACCATGTCCATCCCTTTATGACCACAATGTACCCAACATCTGATGGCTACTTTCAGCAGGATAATGCGCCATGTCATAAAGCTCGAATCATCTCAGATTGGTTTCTTGAACATGACAATGAGTTTACTGTACTCAAATGGCCTCCTCAGTCACCAGATCTCAATCCAATAGAGCATCTTTGGGATGTGGTGGAACGGGAGATTCGCATCAGGGATGTGCAGCCGACAAATCTGCGCCAACTGTGTGATGCCATCATGTCAATATGGTCCAAAATCTCTGAGGAATGCTTCCAGCACCTTGTTGAATCTCTGCCACGAAGAATTGAGGCAGTTCTGAAGGCAAAAGGGGGTCCAACCCCTTACTAGCATGGTGTACCTAATAAAGTGGCCAGTGAGTGTAGATCTCACTGCATACATCAAAAGGGTCCATTACTGTCTGGTGCTGCCTATTATATATATACCTAGCTGCAGGTATCCGTGGCTAGGAATAATTTTTTTTTTGCACCTGAAACCTCCTAATTTTATTACAAAGCAATCCAGAGCCCCCTTTTTTCTACATTTATTTGCTTGTTCACACTGCAGACTACAGCCAGATCATTTTAATACAACAGCATGAAAATACAGCAATTTATAATGGATTTGTCCGTCCCAGGCCTCACATCTGAGTGCATAGAAAATTCTGGCCTTTTTGTGGTACTGTTGTATTTTTTGGAGTGTCTTATAACATTTTTGGACACCATTTTGCTGACCAAAAAATGTTTAGCTGGCCAAAAAATATTTAGCTACAGTTCATATATTTATCACTGTGTTTTGTATGCTACATGAATCGCATATTATTGCGCTAAAAATTTTACAATTTTAGTACTCCAGCAATTTTTTTTAGTGTCATAGCCTACTTATTGACTCAATTTTGGTGGACCAAAAAAAATCCAGGCCACATATTTAACATTGCCAGATGCCAGATCTATCTGTGGTCTACAAATTGTGGCATTTACAGCCTATATTCCACTGTTTTTGCTGTCTGTTACCCTAGATCTATACAGTATTTTGGGGTCAAAAAAATAAAAAAAAAACTCCAGGCCACATATTGAACAGTCTGTTATCTCCATCAGACACCTGATTTATCTGTGCTCTACAAATAGTTGCTTTTCAGGCCTACAGTCCACTTTTTGGCCGTCTGCTACCTTAGGTCTATACACTATTTTGGGGTAAAAAATAAAAAAATACAGGCCACATATTGAACAGTCTGGTATCTCTGTGACATGACTCATTTCTCTGTGGGCTGCAAAGTGTGCTTTTGAGGCTTCCATTCAACCTTTTTTTTGCTGTCTGCTACCCTAGCTCTAAACACTATTTTGGGGTAAAAAATAAAAATATACAAGCCACATATTGAACAGTCTGGTATCGCTGTCTGACGCCTGATCTATTTGTGGCCTACAAATTGTGCCATTTCTGCCCTACATTCCACTGTATTTTCTGTCTGCTACCTTAGGTCTATACACTATTTTAGGGTAAAAAATAAAAAAAATACAGACCACATATTGAACAGTCTGTTATCTCCGTCAGACGCCTGGTCTATCTGTGCTCTACAAATAGTTGCTTTTCAGGCATACATTCCACTTTTTTATATCTGTTACTGGTCTATCCAGTATTTTGGGGTAAAAAAAAAATTAGAAAAAGTCCAGGCCACATTTTGAACAGTCTGTTATCTCCGTCAGATGCCTGGTCTATCTGTGCTCTACAAATTGTGGCATTAGATTAGAGGCTTGCATTCACCTTTATTTTAAAATGGGAAGGTGCATGGCAAGGGACGGGGAAGTGGACGTGATGGTGATGGTGCATGCAGAGGTCGAGGCCATGGGCAAGCTGAAAGTGGGCCACAACAAACACCCACATCTTATCGCTTAACCTTAATGTCCTAATTACTAGGGGACCGCAGCAGCACACCACTTTTGAACCCGGAGCAAGTTGAAAAGGTTGCTGGTTGGATAGCTGATAATACTTCCAGTTACTTTGCCACCACCACCAGCACCCTGTCTGCCATACGGTCAAGTGTGAGTAGCCATGAGTCTGGACCGCATATTCCTCACCCTGATCCTCCTTCTTCCCACTATGCTGAGTGCCCTGAGACAACTGATCCAACACTTGGACACTCCAAAGAGCTGTTCACTTTTTCATTTATCGATTCTGGCCTCTCGACCGGTCCACTTGAAACGGGGCAAGATGAGATTCCATGTAGCGATGCCCAAATGTTTGAGCAGCCACGGTCACACGAAGGTGACGGTGGGGACATATCACAAGAGGTGAACAATGATGAGACACAATTACAAGCAAGTCAGGAGGAGGACCAGGGTGCAGAAGTGGAAGAAGAGGTGGTGGATGATATAGCAACTGACCCAACCTGGCAGGAGGACATGCAGGGCAAGGACAGCAGCCCATAGGGGGAGGGAGGCGTAGCACCCCAACGGGAAGAAGCAGTGTGGTGGCTGCAGACAGAAGGTGGGCAACCGTTCCCCGCAACACCAACATGACGGAAGTTGCCAGTCCAACTGTAAGGTCTTTCCGAGTCTGGTTGTTTTTTAAAGATTCTTCCGATAACCCCAAACAGGCCATTTGCACCACCTGCCATGCCTGCATCTGCAGGAGTAGTAAAACTACCAGGCTGACCACCACCAGCATCATCAGGCACATGGCAGCAAAACACCCGACTTTGTGTGCCGAACCCCAGGCTCCAGTAACAGTGATTGTGGGTGACACCACTGCTTCTTCCGCTGTTGTGCGTGCAAGCCAATTCCCTGTCCACGGTGCATGCGAAGATGCCTCCACTCAACTACCTCCATCATCAAGCACGTCCACGTCCTTGTCACAGCGCAGCCTTCAGTTGTCCATACCCCAGTCATTGTAACGCAAGCGTAAATACACAGCCATTGGCCCACAGGCTACAGTACTAAATTCACTCATTTGTCATCTGCTTGCGATAGAAATGTTGCCTTTTAGGCTTGTGGAAACGGAAGCTTTTCGTAACTTGATGGAGGTGGCCGTCCCAAGGTACTCGGTCCCCAGTCGACACTTTTTCTCCCGGTGTGCTGTCCTGGCATTACACAAGCATGTGTCCCTCAACCGTGCCCTGAATAATGTTGTTACTGAGAACGTGCACCTAACCACAGACACGTGGACAAATGCTTGTGGGCAGGGACGCTACATCTCACTGATGGCACACTGGGTTAACATAGTGGAAGCCGGGATCCAGACTGACCTTGGAATGGAACACGTCCTCCCGAAGCTGAGGATTGCGGGCCCTTATCAATCAGGGTTGCCCCCACAGTCTACAGCTCCTGCAGCTCCTCCTCTGCTTCCTCTTCAGCCTCCATCTCTGAAAGTTGTGCTTCAGTCACAAGCTGGAAGCACTGCCTCAGCCAAGCGCTAACAGGCTGTGCTGAAGCTAATATGCTTAGGTGACAAACCGCACAATGCTGAAGAGTTGTGTTCAGCTCTGAAAGAGCAGGCAGATCTGTGGCTGACACCACTAAATCTCCAGCCAGGCATTGTCGTGTGTGACAATAGTCGGAACCTGGTGGCGGCTCTGAGGTGAGGCGAGCTCACACACATGCCATTCCTGGCCCATGTGCTTAACCTCGTGGTTCAGTGGTTCTCAAAACCTTCCCGGAACTGCTGGATATGCTTGTGAAAGTACGCCGCCTGTGTGCCCATTATAGAAAGTCAGCTACAGGTTCAGCCACCCTTGCCATGTTTCAGCAGCGTTTGCAGCTTCCGGCTCACCAACTGGTGTGTGATGTCCCCACGAATTGGAACTCTACACTGCATATGTTGGAAAGGATTTGTGAGCAGAAGAGGGCAGTTGTTGACTACCAGCATCAACAAGGCCATCATTATTCAGGTCAGATTCCACACATAAGATCTCAGGAGTGGATGTCAGACATATGTACCATTCTTCAAAACTTTGAGGAATTCACCAAGATGGTGAGCGGCGATGACGCCATAATTAGCATCACCATCCTGCTTCTCTGCATTCTGAAAAGCTCTCTGCTCACATTCAAAGAGGATGCATTTCAGGCTGAGCATGAGGACATGTAGCAAGGAAGCATACAGGGTAATTACACACACCGCATTTGGCCTTTATCAATTACAAACTATACAGGAGTGTCAGGGATTTGTGGGAATCTTGTGGATATCTAGCGAGGCACATCTCAGTATGGTCACTTTCACAAGAGTATGGGGCATTAAAAGAGGAAAATCCCAAACGGTAAATAAGGGAGGGGACCTGGATGTGTGCACATGCCTGGAGAAAGACACAGCATCAGCTGCTTTGCAACCATGCGCAAGGTAAGGGGAAAATGTGCAGATGCTACCCAGGGCCTGGAGGAGAGGAGACTCTCCTCCAGGCCCTGGGTACCATATCCCTGTTAAAAAAAGAATTAAAATAAAAAATGGTGATATTCTCACCTTCCGACAGCCCACGCAGCGTTCCCAGGCCTCAGCGATGCTCCCGGCATCTTCCAGTCCCAGTGATGCCTTGCGACAATGACCTTTGATAAAGTTGCGGTCTTGTGATACTGTAGCGGTCTTGCGAGACCGCTACATCATCAAAGGTCATTATCGCAAGGCATCTCTGTGAATGGGACTTTGCCGGGAGCATCGCGAGGATCAGGAACGCTGCGGTGGATGCCGGAAGGTGAGAAAAACACCATTTTTTATTTTTTTTATTATTTTTACCTTTATATCTTTTTACTATTGAGGCTGCATAGGCAGCCTCAATAGTAAAAAGTTGGTCACACTAGTCAAACACTATGTTGGACGAGTGTGACCAACCTGTCAATCAATTTTCCAAGCGATGCTACAGATTGCTTGGAAAACGCTAGAATTCTGCAAGCTAATTACGCTTGCAAAATGCTAGTTTATTGTAGGAAATATGCAGGAATTACGCATGCGGAATTCTCTCGTAATTCCTGCGGCTGAGAGTTGCGGAATTCCAGCGGAAATTTCCACAGGAATTCCGCAACGTGTGCACATAGCCTAAGAGTCCCTCCTTCATAAATGAAGCAAGATGTGTCTGCTTATGTGTCACACACCACATGGCCAGCTAGGGTTGCTAAATGTCACAATGAGATTTCCCAGTGAATGTATTTGTATTAGTTGAAAGCAATGCTAAAGTTGAAAAACATATTAAAAACGCTGCGTGTGAACATAACCAAAGTGTTGGAGGAACATTTTTGTTTGGGGTTAATTATTTTGCCTTATATACAAGCCATTACCTAGAAAAGATGTTCCTTAACATATTTCCCAGCAAAATCCATTTTTGTTTCATTTTTGTATGTTTTTTGGTGTGCCTGTAAAAATGGCATGAAACTCTGACAACATTGTTTACAGCTGTGACCTAGGAGTCAGAAAATGCTTCAGGGGCATTTGCCATGATGTTCCCATGTCATTTGAGCAGTGTTTCCATCATTTTCAGATGTTTTTAGACCTTAAAAGGACCCCTGGGGGGGATCACGGTAAAAATGCTCGGGTTTCCCATAGACTTACATTGGGCTCATTGTTCTGTCCGAGTACCCGAGTATTACAAATTGGTCGACCCGAGCAACGAGCACCTGAGCATTTTAGTGCTCGGGTTTTAACATTGTAGAAATACTTTAATAAAAATCAATTAACCCCTTAACCCTCAAGGGTGGTTTACACGTTAATGACCGGGCTAATTTTTACTCTGACCATTGTCCCTTTATGGGGTAATAACTCTGAAAGGCTTCCATTGATCCCGGTGATTCTGACATTGTTTTCTCGTGACATATTGTACTTCATGTTAGTGGTAACATTTCATTCAAATAACTTGCATTTATTTGTGAAAAAACGGAAATTTGGCGAAAAGTTTGAAAATTTTGCAATTTTCCAACTTTGAATTTTTATGCCCTTAAATCACAGAGATATGGCACACAAACAACTTAATAAATAACATTTCACATATGTTTACTTTACATCAGCACAATTTTGGAACCAACTTTTTTTTATTAGGAAGTTATAAGGGTTAAAATTTGACCAGCGATTTTTCATTTTTGCAACACCATTTTATTTTTACGGACCACATAACATTTGAAGTCACTTTGAGGGGTCTATATGATAGAAAATACCCAAAAGTGACACCATTCTAAAAACTGCACCCCTCAAGGTGCTCAAAACCAAATTCAAGAATTTTATTAACCCTTCAGGTGCTTCACAGGAATTTTTTGAATGTTTAAAAAAAAATGAACATTTAACTTTTTTTCACGAAAAAATTACTTCAGGTCCAATTTTTTTATTTTTCCCAGGGTAACAGGAGAAATTGGACTGCAAAAGTTATTGTGCAATTTGTCCTGAGTACGCTGATACCTCATATGTGGGGGGGAACCACTGTTTAGGTGCATGGCAGAGCTCAGAAGGGAAGGAGTGCCGTTTGACTTTTTCAATGCAAAATTGGCTGGAAATCAGATCGGATGCCATGTCACGTTTGGAGAGCCCCTGATGTACCTAAACAATGGAAACCCCCCACAAGTAACCCAATTTTGGAAACTAGACCCCCTAAGGAACTTATCTAGATATGTGGTGAGAACTTTGAACATACAAGGGCTTCACAGAAGTTTATAACGTACAGCCGTACAATTAAAAAATCATATTTTTTCCACAAAAATGATCTTTTCACCCCCAATTTTTATTTTCCCAAGGGTAACAGGACACTAAAAGTTATTTTGCAATTTGTCCTGAGTACGCTGATACCTCTTATGTGGGTGTAAATGACTATTTGGGCGCATGGCAGAGCTCGGAAGGGAAGCAGCGCAAACATTTTGGAATGCAGACTTTGATGGAATGGTCGGCGGGTGTCATGTGCCTTTGGAGAGCCCCTGATGTACCTAAACAGTGGAAACCCCCACAAGTGACCCCATTTTGGAAACTAGACCCCCTACGGAACTTATTTAGATGTGTGGTGAGCACTTTGAACCCCCCAGTGCTTCACAGAAGTTTATAACGCCCGGGCGGGAAAAAAAAAAATCATATTTTTTCTGCAAACATGATCTTTTAGTTCCCAATTTTTTTATTTTCCCAAGGGTAAAAGGAGAAATTGGACCCCAAAAGTTGTTGTCCAATTTGTCCTGAGTACGCTGATACCCCATATGTGGGAGAAAACTACTGTATGGGCACATTTTGGGGCTCGGAAGGGAAGTAGTGACGTTTTGGAATGCAGACTTTGATAGAGTGGTCTGCGGGTGTCATGTCGCGTTTGGAGAGCCTCTGATGTGCCTAAACTGTTGAAACTCCCCACAAGCGACCCCATTGTGGAATCTAAACCCCCCACGGGACTTATCTAGATGTGTGGTGAGCACTTTGAACCCCCAAGTGCTTCACAGAAGTTTATAACGCCCGGGCGTGAAAATAAAAAAAATCAAATTTTTTTCCACAAAAATAATATTTTTCCCCCTATTTTTTATTTTCCTAAGGGTGACAGGAAAAATTGGACCCCAAAAGTTGTTTTGCAATTTGTCCTGAGTAGGCTGATGCCCCATATGTGAGGGTAAAACACTGTTTGGGCACATGGCAGAGCTTGGAAGGGAAAGAGCACCATTTCACTTTTTCAACGCAGAATTGGCTGGAATTGAGATCAGACGCCATGTTACATTTGGAGAGCACCTGATGTGCCCAAACAGTGGAAACCCCCCAATTCTAACTCCAACCCTAACCCCAACACACCCCTAACCCTAATCTCAGCCCTAACCCTAACCCTAGCCCTAGCCCTAACCCTAGCCCTAACCCTAATGGGAAAATGGAAATAAATACATTTTTTAAATTTTATTATTTTTCCCTAACTAAAGGGGTGATAAAGGGGGGTTTGATTTACTATTTATGGCGGTTTTTTATTTTTGGCAGCTGTCGTACGCTAAAAGACGCTTTTTATTGTAAAAATAGTTTTTGCATCACCATATTTTGAGAGCTATAATTTTTCCATATTTTGAACCATCAAGTCATGTGAGGTCTTATTTTTTGTGGGACAAGTTGACGATATATTGGTACCATTTTTGGGCACATGACATTTTTTTATCGCATTTTATTCCGATTTTTTTGGACACAGAAAGAACAAAAACCAGCATTTGAGGAATTTCTTTTGGGGGGTGCGTTAACACCGTTCCACGTGCGGTAAAATTGATAAGGCGGCTTTATTCTTCAGGTAAGTACGGTTACAGTGATACCTCAGTTATGTCTTTTTTTATGTTTTGGCGCTTTTATGCAATGAAAACTATTTTATATAAAAAAATAATTATATTTTCATTGCTTTATTCTACAAGCTATAACTTTTTTACTTTTTCGCTGATATCGCTGTATGGCAGCTCGTTTTTTGCGGGACAAGATGACGTTTTCAACGGTACCATGGTTATTTATATCTGTCTTTTTGTTCGCGTGTTATTGCACTTTTTGTTCGGCGGTATGATGATAAAGCTTTATTTTTTGCTTAGTTTTTTACTTTTATTTTTTAAGGGGTTCAATAAAGGGGTTAACTAGTGGGACAGTGTTATAGGGTGGGTCGTTACAGATGCGGCGATACTAAATATGTGTACTTTTATTGTTTTTTTTATTTTCAAAAAATGAATTTATTAGGGAATATTTTTTTTTTAAATTTATTTAGCGATTTTTTATAAATTATTTTTACTCTTTTTCTTTTTTTTTTAACTTTATTACAATGTCCCAGGGGGGACATAACTGTCATGTGACAGATCGCTGATCTGTCACATCACAGATCGCTGTGACAGACCAGCGATCTGTCACAGGCAGTGCAGAAGGCTTCCTCGTGCCTGCGCTTTGCAGGCACGAGGAAGCCGGCTCCCTGCAGGCCCCCGAAGGTCCCTGCCGCCATTTTGGATCCAGGGATCTGCAGGGAAGGAGACCCCCGCAGCAGCGCTGCACATTGCACTGCTGTGGGGGTTTCAGGGAAGCACGGAGGGAGCCTCCTCCCTGCCGATGCTTCCTTAAACCCCGGTACACTGCGATCGTGTTTGATCTCAGTGTGCCAGGGGTTATCGTGTCAGGGGCAGTCCGTGACCGCCCCTGACACATAGTGCCGGGTGTCAGCTGTGATAATCAGCTGACACCCGGCCGCGATTAGCGTAGCGACGCTCACCACGTGAGCGCTGCTGATCGCTATGACGCACTATCCCGTCCCTGGGAATTAAGTCCCAGGGCACATGGACGGGATAGTACGTCATGGCAGAAAGGGGTTAAAAGTTACATTTTAATGTTTGGGAACAGATATCCTTCTGCTGAATAGGGTGCATCACAAAACTGCATAATTAAAAATGGGAGTTCCAGATGAAAAAAAAATAAACCCTCATGCAGCTCCTATTGATGTAAAATGAAAATGTTACAGGTTTCAGAAAATAGGGACACAACAATATTATTTTTCTTACGAGTTTCCCCCTCAAAAATAATTTTAGCACCTTAAATATACAAAAACTATTCAAGTTTGGTATCGCCATAATCATACTTACCTGTAAAATTGTATTGCCAGGTCATTTTACAACATAATGAATACTGTAAAAGCAATACCCAAAATAACTATGAAAATGTGTTTTTCCCCACTTTTTGCAACATTGAATGGTAAAATAAATGGTATCATTGAAAACTACAATTAATCTGCCAAAAAATCAAGACCTCACATGAATATGCAGATGTAGAGATAAAAACGTTATGACTAGAGTTGAGCTAAACGGGTCGAAAAAATTCAAAAGTCGCCGACTTTCGCCAAAGTCGGGTTTCATGAAACAAAACCCGACCTTAGCGTGAGGACGGCCACGAGGTCGACGACTTTAGCGCCAAATTCGCGTTTCAAAAGATGCTTTAGCGCCCTTTTTCAGCCAATCAGGAAGAACGGGCACTGTGGGCAACATGATGACATAGGCAGCGGTCACCACCATCTTGGAGAAGGGCATGCAAGTGATTGGCTTGCTTTGTGTGGCGTCACAGGGGGTATAAAAGGGCGGGGACGCCGACCGCCATGTTACTCATGCTGATCTCAGAATAGGGAGAGCTGCTGCAGCTGCTGATTCTGTAAGGAGAGCGTTAGGAAGGCAAAAAGAAAAAAAAATACTGCTTCTGCTGCTAGTGCTTTTCACTGTAGTTACTGTGCAGTGAAAGGTGATGATTTTTGCTTTTGTGCAGCAGCGCTGGTGGTGATTAGCCTGCCTATTAAGGCTAGCTGCATTGCTGTTTGCACACTGGTGTTCAAACTGCTTTTCTAAAAGCAATCCAAATTGTATTGTTTTGTCCTGGTGAGGTAGTGAGCGTTCATTTTTTCACACACCGTACAGCGGTGTACGCTTCTCACATAGTACCGTGTAACGGCTGTTATCACGGCCAAATTGAATCTATCTACGTGTGTGACTCTGTAAGGAACAGTCGAGGAGTTTGTCCATTCTTACAGACCTACACCTTATAGTTTTGTCCGTTTTTCAAACAGTTTAGTATATTTGCTGTTTGATTACATTCAAAACTAGAGAGAGACAACGTGTGTCAGTCCGTATACAAAAACACGGAGCTTGACAATTTTACATACACCGTACACCGGTGTACGTGCACGCTCCTCTCTCAGTACCGCGTAACGGCTGTTATCACGGCCAAATTGAAGCTATCTACGTGTGTGACTCTGTAAGGAAAAGTCGAGGAGTTTGTCCGTTCTTGTAGAACTACACTCTAGGGAGATTCCAATTCTGCCCAATTCTATATACACCTTTTAGTTTGTCATATACTAAGCAATTTCTGCCTGTCACATTGCAGTGTTATAGACTCAGGGCCTGACAGAATCCAACTGTGTCCTGAAGTGTAGAGAGATTCCAATTCTCCACAGTCCTCTATCCACCTTTCTAACAACATCCAGAATCTGCCTGTCACATTACGGTGTAAAATAAACAGGGCCTGACAGAATCCAACTGTGTCCTGAAGTCTACAGAGATTCCAATTCTCCACAGTCCTCTATCCACCTTTATTACACCATCCAGAATCTGCCTGTCACATTGCGGTGTAAAATAAACAGGTCCTGACAGAATCCAACTGTGTCCTGAAGTCTACAGAGATTCCAATTCTCCCCACTATTATATATACACCTTGTACCTTGCTTTACAGTACCATATAGTTGGTGTTTTTTTGGGTACATTTTTCCCAAAAATGAGGAAGTGTGGTGGAAGAGTCCGAGGAAGTGGGCGGGGGTTGGCAGCTGGTAATGATGGTGCTGGTGTTGGTGGTGGATCTGCTGGTAGTGGCAAAAGCAAAATAGCACCTAATGCAGGAGGTGTTGAGCCTGCCTCATCGTCTGGCTCCACAAGGCCTCGAAGGCTCCCTTTTCTGGGAGTACGTAAACCGCTTTTAAAGCCGGAGCTTCAAGAACAAGTTTTGGCTTACATTGCCTACAGCTCTATCGCCTCCTCTTCTGACGTTTTAAAAATAAAAGCACTGAGTCATCATTGGAGGCTCATGTTCATGAACCACACCTTTCCTTGTGTCCTTCACCCCAACCAAAATTGAAGGATGCGGCAGGCCACACTACAGATTACCCTATGGAGCTGTTTTCACATACCATGCCTGGGTTATCAAGTCAAATCGTGAATTACCCAGGCAAAGATGAATCTGACATGGAGTGTACTGATGCACAGCCACTGATAGATGATTCTGCTGGTACATTCACTCAGAGCACTACATTGTCCTCGCAGTGTACTGAGCCAGAATCTGATCCAGATGAAACTCAGGTGCCCCTTCCCGAATACTATACCACCATACATGGTGACACAGAGGAAGGTGCACATGACATTGAAGAGGAGGTGATGGATGACCCAGTTGTTGACCCAGATTGGCATCCATTGGGGGTAGAGGGTGCCGCTGTCAATAGCTCAGAAGAGGAGGAGGAGCATCCGCAGCGGGCATCGACATCGCAACAGCTGTTATCTGGCAGGCCCGGAGCAGTCCAAAAACGGGTTACAAAAAACAAAAGAGTTGCAGGACAGCTTGGCCAGACGGTCAAAATAGCACAGCATGCAAGGCCTCAAAATGTCTTCCATAGTAGGAAGAGTGCAGTGTGGCACTTTTTTGAACAAAATCATAATGATCAGGCAAAGGTTATCTGTAAGAAGTGCGCAAAGACCTTTAGCCGAGGGTAAAATCTGAGAAATTTGAATAACAGTTGCATGCTAAGACATTTAACCACCATGCACTTGCAAGCGTGGACGGACTACCAAAACTCACGTACCACATGTGCTACTGCTCCCAAAGAAGGTAGTCAGCAACACTACATTGTTTCCCCCACTGTAAGTCCACCGGTTAGCACACCACCAGCAGCAAATGTTGAGTTGTCGTCGCAAGGGCAAATCAGTCAGGGAATCACACTGCTATTGCAACGAAAGACTGAATCTAGGCCATCAGAAAGAACACCAACTCCATCACCATCATCAACCCTCTCTCAGTCCGCCATGTCCACCGCTAGTTCCACCATATGCAGCTCTCAAGTCCAGCTCACCCTACCAGAGACTATGAGTAGGACAAGAAAGTACTCATCCTCTCATCCGCGTACACTGGGTTTGAATGCCCACATTGCCAAACTAATCTCGTTAGAGATGATGCCCTATCAGTTGGTTGAAAGCGCAGCTTTCTGCGAACTCATGGCCTACGCAGTACCACGCTATGACCTACCCAGTCGCCACTTCTTTTCTCGCAAAGCCATGCCAGCCCTACACCTTCATGTGAAAGACCGCATTGTCCATGCACTCAAGCATTCAGTGAGTGGAAAGGTGCACCTCACAACTGATGCATGGTCCAGTCGGCATGGCCAGGGCCGTTACGTGTCCATCACTGCGCACTGGGTTAATGTGGTGGATGGAGGTTCCACAGGGGACAGCTGTGATGGCACAGTGCTGCCTAGCCCACAGTATAGGAAACAGTTGGCTGTAGGCGTTCGACCCTCCTCCTCCTCCAGAAGCGAAAGCTCGTCCACAGAGCGCAGTCGCATGAGCACTGCAGCCGTAGCTGACAGTGGTGCACACGATGTGTCCCACTATCGATCAGCTAGTGGAAAGCGTCAGCAGGCTGTGTTGCAGATGATGTGTTTGCGCGACAGACACACGGCGGAGGTACTGGCCGACTACTTTCAGCGATAAACTGAGTCATGGCTGGGCAGTGTACATCTTGAGGCAGGCAAGGTAGTTAGTGATAACAGCTGAAATTTTGTGGCAGCCATAGCCCTTTCAAAACTCAGACACATACCTTGCTTGGCTCACACCATGAACCTGGTGGTGCAGTGCTTCCTTACTAATTATCCAGAGTTAACAGGCCTGCTCCATAAGGTTCGAAGACTGTGCTCGCACATCCGCCGGTCGCCGGTACACTCCAGTCGTATGCAGAAGCTGCAGCGATTGCTCCACCTTCCCAAGCACCGCCTAATTATCAACGTTGCAACAAGGTGGAACTCCACCCTGCACATGGTTGAGCGGCTGTGCGAACAGAGGCAGGCCGTAATGCATTTGTGGGAGGATACACGGGCAGGCACTTTGAGGGCAGACATGGAGTTGACAAGTGTGCAGTGGTCGAAGCTGAAAGACCTCTGTAAAGTACTTCAATGTTTTGAGGAATGCACACGGCTGGTAAGCGCAGACGACACCATCATAAGCATGAGCATCCCACTTATGCGTCTGCTCATGCAAACTTTGACACACATCAAGGAGCAGGTGTCTGCAGCCGAGGATGATGAGGAAGAGGAGGAGGGAAGCCTTGATGGCAGTCAGCCATTGTCTGTTCAGGGAACTGTCATGGACGAGGTGGAGGAAGAAGAGGAGGAGGAGGATGATGATGGGGATGATTATTTAGGGGAGGAGGATGCTTCTCATGGGGCAAGAGAAAATGTTGGCTTTGCAAGGTCTGGTACAGGGTTTGTGCGTGACTGGAGGGATGTGGATTTGCCAGAAAGTGCTCCTCCACCCAGCACTCGCAGTGCATCATTGACACCGGGAACATTGGCCCACATGTCAGATTATGCCTTGCAGATCCTAAAAAGGGACCCCCGCATTGCCAAAATGATGAACTATGATGACTACTGGTTGGCCAGCATCCTGGATCCACGCTATAAAGGCAAATTCCAAAACATCATGCCACAGGAGAACCTTGACCGAATATTGGCTAACAAACAAGCTACTCTGGTAAACCGGTTGGTTGAGGCTTTCCCAGCACACAGCAGCGGTGATGGTTCTCACACGAGCCGCAGGGGCCGGGGGCAACTTGGAAGAGGTGTTGGTGGTGCACACATCAGAAGTGGCATTGGAGACAGGGGTTTCATGACCATGTTGTTGACTGATTCTTCAAGTCCCGCTCACACGACTGGTAATACTGCATCAATTGAAAGTGACAGGAGACAGCACTTGTCAAGTATGGTTACAAACTACTTTTCCTCCCATATCGATGTTCTCCCTCACAGGTCATTCCCATTTGACTATTGGGCAGCTAAACTGGACACCTAGCCTGAATTGGCACAATATGCCTTACAGGAGCTCGCTTTCCCAGCTGCAAGTGTGCTATCGGAAAGAGTCTTCAGTGCTGCTGGATCAATCCTGACAGAAAAAAGGACCCATCTGTCGACCCAAAATGTGGATGATCTAACCTTCATTAAAATGAACCATGCATGGGTTTCCAAGGATTTTGTCACACCTTACCCTGATGACACATAGGTTGACAGAAAAATGGCTTTCTTTGGTCCCCCTCTTCCTGGGACTTGACCAATTTCGCATTTAGCAGCAGGTGAATGTGCCACATCAACATATGCCATTTTGTAAACCTCCCTAACTGGGCTGCCTCCTCCCCCCATGGCCGGGGTCACTACCTAGCGCACGCAACCGTGCGAGTGCCATTGCCCTGGACAGGTGGGTGGGCTGACTCTTGGGCGCGGGCACTGGCACAGGGTCCCTCATAGTGCAATCAAGTGTCTCTGATGGTGGGGGTGCACACCAGCTGTCAGACACACCGCCGTACTATGAGGGGCCCAGTGCCAGTACCGACGCCCACGAGTGGGCCCCCCTTGCTTGGGCAGGGCCCCAGCATTTGCAATGTTTACCTCTCCCTGCTCCTCCACTGTGTAGTCTGGGCTTTCAAATCCTTCACTGGGACTGCCACTACAAATTTGGTGAACTGATAGAAGATGATGGTTAAGACGTAGTTATGCCCTGTCCCGCTGGCCGGAATCTAGCTTCAGATGATCAATATGGACGTCAACTCACAATGAGATGTGGTGGTTTCTCATCAGCTTTCACAGTTTTCCTACCCACAGGTGTGTGACTTTCCAGTGCACATTTTTAAATGTGCCCTCTTATGTCAATCCAAATGAATCACCTACGGCCTGTGGCTTCTGTCTTTTGCACTCCAAAGTTACGTGACAGAGCATGATAGGCAGTGAGCACCATGTTTACATCTCTCCCTGTGATCAACATTATATGGATATGAGTAATGGCGATGGGATCAACGGTACTGCGATACAGCAACACTTTCTTCACAAAGAAAGGTTTTCGCTGCCTCAACACATTAATTAATTGAGGGTCTGCATCGCCTCTGAGAATTGTGACGGAGGTTTATCCCGTGAATAGGAATTCCTAGATTTCTGCAATCACTAGAATTTATGTCAGTAATTGTATGCATCTCATTTACTATTGCAGAGAGTCAGGACTGTCTTACTGAGACAGAAATATATATGAAGATTTAAAAATACCACCAAAAGTGTATAGTGGTGTACACTTCAAATACATTTCCTTTTTTCTACTTTTTAGATTGTTGTCTAATCCATACTGAGAACATGGAGATTTTAAATATTTAAACAATGCTATATATACCTGCTATCCAGTGATAATGTACCCTTTCTCAACTTTGTACAAGCTGGTCAAATCCATACTGGGCCTGAGACCGTCTGAGCCTGCCTCCTGATCTATAGACATAGGTTTTTAATGTGTAAACTATGCTATACATACCTGTAATCCGGTGATACGTTACCCTTTCTCACCTTTGTCCAATCACATCTAATCCATACTGGGCCTTAGACCGTCTGAGCCTGCTTCCTGTTATATAGACCTACATTTTTAATGTGTAAACTATGCTATACATACCTGTTATCCAGTGATACGGTACCCTTTCTCACCTTTGTCCAATCACGTCTAATCCATACTGGGCCTAAGACCGTCTGAGCCTGCCTCCTGATATATAGACATAGGTTTTTAATGTGTAAACTATGCTACATATATACTTGTTACCCGGTGAAACTGTACCCTTTATCAACTTTCTGGAATCTTGTCGAATCCATACTGGGCCTGAGAACGGCTGCCGAGCTGTTAAGCAAGCTACAGCAACTGTGGTTTGGACATGTAATTTTTTGCATTTTTTCAGGAATGCCGGTTAGGCCTAATTCAGGAATTGCGGTTGACCTGCACTTACTGGGAAATCATCGTTCGCGGGGAATAATTGGAATCACAGATCCCCATCACTAACGGTGTTCTGCTGGTTATCTGCACCTGTAAGCGACAAAAGCTAGTCCTTTCAGTGTAGCGCGCATGCAGCCCCGGACATGTAACGCCATGATAGACCATGATAGTGCCAGAGCCTCGCGTATCCCTCTAGTAAGCTTGACGCGTACTGCGGGGGCATGCCGGAGTCTCGCTTGTTAACAGAATAAAGCTGACAAATTGCTAGCACAACTACAAATGGACATACCACACACACAATCGACAAAGCTTTCAATATGTGCATCTTTTCTTGAGGTGGCATGGTTGTGGTTTCCCGGGTGGAGTCCAATTAAGCCGCATGCTCCACTCCTGGTGGTGCCCTTTTGGACATTCCTTTAAGGTTCAGCTTTGCAATCATACAGCCCCGGGAAAGAGAGAATAACGCCGCCCGATCGCCAGTTGGCATAATTTATTGGTGGGAAGTCCGACGGTATATGATCTTGTTCGATTTCAGAATTTATTTTTTTTTGGTTGGTATTTTACATTTTTATTCCAGCCATTCTTGACTTCATAAGGGAATGACAAGCCTATATCTGTGTCTCCTCCACCTCCTCCTTTTACTCCTCCACCTCTATTCTAAATGTAGTGGCCCTTTTCCATATGTAATTTTTGTCTTCTGAGCATTTTCTCTGCTTTGGACCTTTTAAGGTGTTTTGTAATTGTTTTCTATGTGTTTGTATGTGTTTGTGTTTGCCTGCCATTGTTTTCAATGGGGTTCGACGAACATTCGACGAACTTGCCTCCTGTGTGACAAACCAAAACAGTAGCGTTGTGGCTCAACACTACTCCTGATATAAAGACGTACATTGTTAATGTTTAAACTATGCTATAGATACCTGCTATCTGATGATACTGTACACTTTGTCTACTTTTTATATTCTTGTCTTATCCATACTGAGCCTGTGAGCGTCTCTGTGTGACTGATGGAATATATATGGAGATTGACAATTATCCTTTGACTGAATAGAGCTGTACATTTCTGATACAGTGTCATATATCTGATGTTATTTTGTGTCTATTTTGTGCAAAATTTTGAAGTTTGGTGGAAGAGGCCGCGGACGTGGGCGCGGGGGGGCCAGCTGGTGATGATGGTGGTGGTGCATCTGCTGGTAGTGGCAAAAGCACAATAGCAGCTAAGGCAGGAGGTGTTGAGCCTGCGTCATGGTCTGGCTCCGGAACGCCTGGAATGATACCTTTTCTGGGAGTAGGTTAATCGCTTTTAAAGGTGGAGCATGAGGAACTGGTTTTGGCTTACATTGCCGAAATAGACTCCACCAAATATGCCCGCCTCTTCTGAAGTTTCAAAAAATGCAAGCACTGAGTGGTCAAGTGCTGGCTCCTGGTCAGGAAGAACCCCTTTCCTTGTGTCCTGCACCTCCACCCAAACTGAATGAGGCAGCAGACCACACTTCACATTAGTCCATTTAGCTCTTTCTATCATACCATGCCTGGGTTATCAAGTCAAATTGTGAATTCCCCAGTCCAAGATGAATCTGACATGGAGTGTGGGTGGCCAGCCAGGGCAGTGGGGTTAATCGGTACCAGGCCGGTGTCTCACAGGGATGTGTCACGGTGGTGGTGACCCGTTCCGTGGCCCTGGGCGTCCATGCAAAGGGGTGAATTAAGTTTATAGGTGAATGATATGTGACGCCACCTCTGGTTTCTGATTAGATTGACCAGTGCTGCAGTGTCGCTTCTGTGGACAGATGTTGTGGTGCAGCTAAGATGTAGAAGACCTGCACAGGTAGGGCCGTAGTTGCAGGGCAGATGAAAGAGTTGGGAGATGGTGTGCAGTGCAGGATGTAGCTGAGCCATGCGCCAGGTGCAGGAGAAAGATGACAGACACAGTCGTGCAGTTCCTTTACCTGTACTTGGTAGGTGCTGTCCAGGACCCAGAGTACAGATGGAGAAGGAGTTGGTCAGCCTGGAAGCCAATTTGGATTTCTCTCTCTGCAGATAGGTAGTGTGGCCTCCATTCTAGCGCTTATCTGAGGTACTCGCAGTGCTGAGTTCAATGAAGTTCCCCCTGTTGACTCTCTTTTGGAACTTTCTCGTATGGCTGGCAGCCGTAGCCTTTTCCTTCTGGCTCACACACGTCGATGCTGGGGCCTCCGAGCCTCAGTTGGGTACAGAGCATTTACAGCTGCTACTTCCTCCGGATTCTGCTGCAGGAACGTCAGTCCCTATAAGCTTGGAGACCGGAATCCGGACCATGCGCTCCAGCTAGGAGTGAGCCTTAACTCTGCTCATCCTCCAGCTCCCCTTCTCACGTCCACACACTTCCCCTTCCCTGCACAGAATGGCCTAACTTACCTCCTCCCGACCACAGAGAGCAGCTCCTCAGCAGTCAGATTCAGAGGTCTCCCTGCTGGCGTGGAGTGGGAAATGTGTTGTGTGTTGGTTTAACTGCTAGAGAGATCCTTCGTTGCTCCCAAGCATGACATCACACTCCCTAGGAGGAAGATAATGCCACTGTGGCGACCGTACTCCTGGGGACACCACAAGTGCACTGATGCCCAGCCACTGCTAGATGATTCTGCTGGTACATTGACCCAGACCACTACATTCCCCTCACACTCTACACAGCCAGAATCTGACCCAGAGGAAACTCAGGTTCCCCTTCCCGCATACTATACCACCTTACACAGTGACAAAGAGGAAGGTGCAGATGAAAGTGCAGGTTCCTTGAGCTGGTGGGGGGCATACTCATGGGCGACGGCACTGGCACAGGGCCCCTCATAGTATGCAAAAGTGTCTCTGCCGGTGGGAGGCTCACCCCCACCCGCCGTCAGACACAACGTCACACACCGCCGTACTATTAGAGGGGCCCTGTGCCACTGCCGTCGCCAACGAGTGGGCCCCCCTGCTTGCCCAGGATCACAGCACTTGCAAAGTTGAAATACTTACCTCTCCCTGCTCCACCGCCATGACGTCTTCCGCGTTTCCTGACAGTGATAGTCTGATCAGAGAGCGCAATGACATCACGTCTGTATGCCCTCTGCCTAAACAGCCAAGTGCAGTGAGATGGACGATGGGGACGACGAGTAGTCCAGACTAGTACAGGGATTCCATAGCGAGGAGATTTATTTAATTGTTTTCAATGTTGGGACAGCAAATTTTGGGGAGCACTATACTCTGGAGAATGATATATGGGGCCCACCATACACTGGAGCATTCCAAAGGTGGACATCAGACACTGGAGCAGCATTTACAGGGCACATTATACACTAGAGCATTAGAAATGGGGCCCATTATGTATGGAGCATTATTTGGGCCCATAAAACAGTGGAGCTTCATCTATGGGGACCAACATATACTGTAGCATTATGTGGAGCTCATCATATACTGTTTCAAACATTATATGGGACCAATGATTCTGTATGGAGAAATATATGGGCCTCATTACTCTGCATAGCGCACTATGCGGTGGCCATAATACTGTATGGAGTAATATAATGTCCATTTTTGGAGCTATTAAAAATGGATATTAGTCATGAGATGTAAAAAGTGAAGTATTTTTCATTGTACTATGCCGCTATTTCTCTGCAGTATCAGAGCATCATGAGTTGTGGTATGTGTTAAAGGGGCGCTCTTTGGCCCAGGGCACATGAAAACCTGGAGCCAGCCCTACCCCCCCCACAAATTTAGCCAAATAACCCCCTTTTTTCAGTGCGTATCTAGTATTATGAAGTAAATTAAGGTTGAAAAGCTTCAGTAATCAGAATTGATGTTTTTGGCATTCAAAAGGGCACTGTAGGTGTGTTTAACCCCTTCACCCCCAAGGGTGGTTTGCACGTTCATGACCGGGCCAATTTTTACAATTCTGACCACTGTACCTTTATGAGGTCATAACGCTGGAACGCTTCCATGGATCCCAGTGATTCTGACATTGTTTTCTCGTGACATATTGTACTTCATGTTAGTGGTAAAATTTCATTCAAATAACTTGCATTTATTTGTGAGAAAAATGGAAATTTGGCGAAAATTTTGAAAATTTCGCAATTTTCCAACTTTGCCCTTAAATCACAGAGAAATGGCACCCAAAAAACTTGATAACTAACATTTCCCACATGTTTACTTTACATCAGCACAATTTTGGAACCAAAATTTTTTTTTGTTAGGAAGTTATAAGGGTTAAAAGTTGACCAGCGATTTCTCATTTTTACAACACCATTTTATTTTTACGGACCACATCACATTTGAAGCCACTTTGAGAGGTCTATATGATAGAAAATACCCAAAAGTGACACCATTCTAAAAACTGCACCCCTTAAGGTGCTCAAAACCACATTCAAGAAGTTTATTAACCCTTTAGGTTCATCACAGGAATTTTTTTGAATATTTAAAAAAAAAATGAACATCTAACTTTTTTTCACAAAAAAGTACTTCAGGTTCAATTTTTTTTATTTTACCAAGGGTAACAGGAGAAATTGGACTGCAAAAGTTATTGTGCAATTTGTCCTGAGTACGCTGATACCTGATATGTGGGGGGGGGACGACTGTTTCGGCGCATGGCAGAGCTCAGAATCGAAGGAGCGCCGTTTGACTTTTTCAATGCAAAATTGTCTGGAATTCAGATCGGACGCCATGTCACGTTTGGAGAGTCCCTGATGTACCTAAACAGTGGAAACCCCCCACAAGTGACCCCGTTTTTGAAACTAGACCCCCCAAGGAACTTATCTAGATATGTGGTGAGAACTTTGAACCCACAAGGGCTTTACAGAAGTTTATAACGTACAGCAGTACAATTAAAAAATCATTTTTTCCACAAAAATGATCTTTTCACCCCAATTTTTATTTTCCCAAGGGTAACAGGACCCTAAAAGTTATTGTGCAATTTGTCCTGAGTACGCTAATACCCCACATGTGGGGGTAAACCACTATTTGGGCGCATGGCAGAGCTCGGAAGGGAAGCAGCGCCATTTGACGTTTTTGGCTGGAATTGAGATTGGACATCATGTCGCGATTGGAAAATCCCTGATGTACCAAAACAGTGGAAACCCCCCACAAATGACACCATTTTGGAAACTAGACCCCCTAAGTAACTTATCTAGATGTGTGGTGAGAACTTTGAACCCCCAAGGGCTTCACAGAAGTTTATAACATAAAGCCGTACAATTAAAAAATCATATTTTTTCCACAAAAATGATCGTTTCACCCTCAATTCTTATTTTTCCAAGGGTAACAGGACCCTAAAGGTTATTGTGCAATTTGTCCTGAGTACGCTGATACCCCACATGTGGAGGTAAACCACTATTTGGGCGCATGGCAGAGCTCGGAAGGGAAGCAGCGCCATTTGACGTTTTTGGCTGGAATTGATATCGGACATCATGTCGCGATTGGAAAACCCCTGATGTACCAAAACAGTGGAAACCCCCCACAAATGACACCATTTTGGAAACTAGACCCCCTAAGGAACTTATCTAGATGTGTGGTGAGAACTTTGAACCCCCAAGGGCTTCACAGAAGTTTATAACATAAAGCCGTACAATTAAAAAATCATATTTTTTCCACAAAAATGATCGTTTCACCCTCAATTCTTATTTTTCCAAGGGTAACAGGACCCTAAAAGTTATTGTGAAATTTGTCCTGAGTACGCTGATACCCCACATGTGGGGGTAAACCACTATTTGGGCGCATGGCAGAGCTCGGAAGGGAAGCAGCGCCATTTGAAGTTTTTGGCTGGAATTGAGACCGGACACCATGTCGCGATTGGAAAACCTCTGATGAACCTAAACAGTGGAAACCCCCCACAAATGACACCATTTTGTAAACTAGACCCCCAAAGGAACTTATCTAGATGTGTGGTGAAAACTTTGAACCCCCCCAGTGCTTCACAGAAGTTTAGAACGCCCGGGCGTGAAAATAAAAAATTCGTATTTTTTCCACAAACATGATCTTTTAGTCACCATTTTTTTATTTTCCCAAGGGTACCAGGAGAAATTGGACCCAAAAGTTGTTGTCCAATTTGTCCTGAGTATGCTGAAACCCCAAATGTGGGAGAAAACTACTGTATGGGCACACGTCGGGGCTCGGAAGGGAAGTAGTGACGTTTTGGAATGCAGACTTTGAGGGAATGTTCTGCGGGTGTCATGGTGCATTTGGAGAGCCCCTAATGTACCTAAACAGTGGAAACCCCCCACAAATGACCCGATTTTAGAAACGAGACCCCCTAAAGAACTTATCTAGATGTGTGGTGAGCACTTTGAACCCCCAAGGGCTTCACAGAAGTTTATAATGCCCGGGCATGAAAATAAAAAAATCGTATTTTTTCCACAAACATGATCAATTAGTCCCCAATTTTTTCATTTTCCCAAGGGTAACAGGAGAAATTGGACCCCAAAAGTTGTTGTCCAATTTGTCATGAGTACGCTGACACCCCATATGTGGGAGAAAACTACTGTATGGACACACGTCGGGGCTCGGAAGGGAAGTAGTGACGTTTTGGAATGCAGACTTTGATGGAATGGTCTGCGGGTGTCATGTGCATTTGGAGAGCCCCTGATGTACCTAAACTATTGAAACTCCCCACAAGTGACCCCATTTTGGACACTAGACCCCCCACGGAACTTATCTAGATGTGTGGTGAGCAGTGCACTTTGAACCCCCAAGTGCTTCACAGAATTTTATAACGCTCGGACGTGAAAATAAAAAAATCATTTTTTTCCACAAAAATGATATTTTTGCCCCCAATTTTTATTTTCCTAAGGGTAAAAGGAGAAATTGGACCCCAAAAATTGTTTTGCAATTTGTTCTGCGTAGGCTGATACCATACATGTGGGGGTAAAACACTGTTTGGGTGCATGTCAGAGCTTGGAAGGGAAGGAGCACCATTTGACTTTTTCAACTCAGAATTGGCTGGAATTGAAATCAGACGCCATGTTGCATTTGGAGAGCCCCTGATGTGCCCAAACAGTGGAAACCCCCAATTCTAACTCCAACCCGAACCCCAACACACCCCTAACCCTAATCTCAGCCCTAGCCTTAACCCTAGCCCTAACCCTAGCCCTAACCCTAACCCTAACCCTAGCCCTAACCCTAGCCCTAGCCCTAACCCTAACCCTACCCTAACCCTAACCCTAATGGAAAAATGGAAATAAATACATTTTTTTTATTTTATTATTTTTCCCTAACTAAGGGGGTGATAACGGGGGGGTTTGATTTACTATTTATGGCGGTTTTTATGTTTGGCGTCTGTCGCACGCTAAAAGACGCTTTTTATTGTAAAAATAGTTTTTGCATCACCACATAATGAGAGCTATAATTTTTCCATATTTTGATCCACCGAGTCATGTGAGGTCTTATTTTTTGCGGCACGAGTTGACGTTTTTATTGGTACCATTTTCGGGCACGTGACATTTTTTGATCGCTTTTTATTCCGATTTTTGGGATGCAGAATGAACAAAAACCAGCGTTTCATGACTTTCTTTTGGGGGGGTGCGTTTACACCGTTCCGCATGCGGTAAAATTGATAAAGCGGTTTTATTCTCCGGGTCTGTACGGTTACAGCTATACCTCATTTAGGTCTTTTTTTATGTTTTGTCGGTTTTATGCAATGAAAACTATTTGATATAAAAAATAATTATTTTTGCATCTCTTTATTCTGCGAGCTATAACTTTTTTATTTTTTCGCTGATGATGCTGTGTGGCAGCTCGTTTTTTGCGGGACAAGATGACGTTTTCAGCGGTACCATGGATATTTATATGCGCCTTTTTGATCGCGCGTTATTACGCTTTTTGTTTGGCGGTATGATAATAAATCATTATTTTTTGCTTCGTTTTTTTATTTTTATTTTTTAAGGGGTTCGCTAAAGGGGTTAACTGATGGGACAGTTTTATAGGGCGGGTCGTTACGGACGCGGCGATACCTAATATGTGTACTTTTATTGTTTTTTTTTTTTTTATTTTCAAAAAATGGATTTATTTGGGGGAATATTTTTTTTTTTTTTGTAATTTATTTGGCGATTTTTTTTAAATTATTTTAACACTTTATTTTTATTTTTTTTTACTTTATTAAATAGTCCCAGGTGGGACATCACTGTTTTGTGACAGATCGCTGATCTGTCACATCACAGATCACTGTGACAGATCAGCAATCTGTCACAGGCAGTGCACAAGGCTTCCTCATGCCTGCGCTTTGCAGGCACTGAGGAAGCCAGCTTCCTGCAGGCCCCCGAAGGCCTCCGTCGCCATCTTGGATTCGGGGGCCTGCAGGAAAGGAGCCCCCGGCAGCAGCGCTGCACATTGCGCTGCCGTGGGGGGATCAGGGAAGCACGGAGGGAACCCCCTCCCTGCCGATGCTTCCCTTTAAACCCCGGTACACCGCGATCATGTTTGATCGCGGTGTGCAAGGGGTTAACGTGTCGGGGGCGGTCCGTGACCGCCCCTGACACATTGTGCCGGGTGTCAGCTGTGATAATCAGCTGACACCCGGCCACGATCAGCGGCGCTCACCAAGTGGGCGCCGCTGATCGCGGTAGACGTACTATCCCGTCCATGGGCATAGGGGCCCGGGTCCCATGGACAAGATAGTACGTCGGATGTCAGGAAGGGGTTAATGTCCTCCACTCCCTGCCGACTTTGCTTCCCCATTGACTTGCATTGGGTTTCGTGTTTCAGTCGGCTGATTTCGTTTGACCCGACTTTTGCGAAAGTCGGGTTTCATGAAACCCGACACGACCAGAAAAAAGACAAAGTCGCTCATCTCTAGTTATGACCCTTAGAAGAAGATAAACAAAAAAAAAGAAAAATTACTTGCAAAATGGAAAGTCTCTCAGTTGGGAAGGTGTTAAAGGTATGCCTACCAGAGACTGTCATTATTTTGTTTCTCAAAATACAATATCAAGCAAATCTAAAGATGTGGAGATTTTAACACAGGGATGACCAGGCCATTATTCTGAGAACATCATAAGCCTCTTTGTTTGATAGATATGCATTCATTATTTTCGTTAACATTTTTCTAGGGGGTATTGCATGATATTTTGTACTTATCTGTATTTAAATGTCTCCATAAGCCTTGCTCTACTACATCTTATATAAAGTTTCAGTGTTCTTGTGCACATATGTTTCTAATCTTTTTTCTCAATTGGAGCTTCTTGACAGCTACGCAATCTTTTAGTACCATAGCTGTTCACTTTCATTGTCCTAGTGGAATAATAAATGTAAATTTGATTGGATTGCGTTGGAATTTTAGTATGTGTAAAGACCAGAGGTCCGAATAAGATCCAGTGGGTCACAAACCGAGACTGAGGCAGAAATCCCAAAAGAGTCTTTACTCAAACAGCAGATTAAGTAGAACTTAGTATATGAAAGAAACAGATTGAATACCCTTATCCAGTACACTCACTCAGCCGGAGCTGAAATCACTATGCCAATCCAAGGTTCCCTGAAGAGTGTACAGTAGAGTTGAGCGACTTTTGGTTTTTTAGGGTCGCATTTCGTTTCGTGAAACCCGACTTTTCCAAAAGTTGGGTCGAGCAAGATCGTCCGATTATAGGGAAAAGTCGGGGTCGTCCCGAAACAGGAAACCCAATGTAAGTCAATGGGGAATAAAGGTCGGCAGTGAGAGGAGGACAGGAAGCACACCAACAGTGCCCATTTGAATGCCAAAAGCATCAATTCTTCTTACTTAAGCTTGTCAACCTTAATTAACTTCATAATACAAGTTACGCACTGAAAAATGGGGGTTATTTGGCTACAGACTGTGGGGGGGGAGGGCTGGCTCCAGGTTTTCATGTGCCCTGGGCGAAAGAGCGCCCCTTTAACACATACCACAACTCATCATGCTCGGATACGGCAGAGAAATAGCGGTATAGTACAATGAAAAATACCTCACTTTTTACATCTCATGACGAGGCCCATCTATTTCTCCATACAGAATCATTGGTCCCATATAATGTTTGAAACAGTATATGATGAGCTCCACATAATTCTACAGTATATGTTGGTCCCCATGGATGAAGCTCTACTGTCTTATGGGCCCAAATAATGCTCCAAACATAATGGGCCCCATTTCTAATGCTCTAGTGTATAATGGGCCCTGTAAATGCTGCTCCAGTGTCTGATGTCCACCTTTGGAATGTTCCAGTGTATGGTGGGCCCCATCTATCATTCTCAGACGGTGTTAGGCCCAGTATGGATTGCACGTGATTGCACAAAGGTTAGAAAGGGTACCGTATCCCCAGATAACATGTATGGATAGCGTACACATTCAAAATATATGTCTCAGGAGGCAGGCTCAGATGGTGTTAGGCCCAGTATGGATTGCACGTGATTGCACAAAGGTTAGAAAGGGTACCGTATCCCCGGATAACATGTATGGATAGCGTACACATTCAAAATATATGTCTATACATCAGGAGGCAGGCTCAGACGGTGTCAGGCACAGTATGGATTTGACGGCCCAGATTACACAGCGGAGGAGCAGGGAGAGGTAAAGATTGCAAATTCTGGGGCCCTGCCCAAGCAAGGGGGGCCCACTCGTGGGCGTCGGTACTGGCACTGGGCCCCTCATAGTACAGCGGTGTGTCTGACGGCGGGTGTGCACCACCACCGTCAGAGACACTTGATTGCACTATGAGGGACCCTGTGCCAGTGCCCGCGCCCAAGAGTCGGCCTACCCACCTGTCCAGGGCAACGGCACTCGCACGGTGTCGTGCGCTAGGTGGTGACCCCGGCCATTGGGGGGGAGGCAGCACAGTTAGGGAGTTTTAGAAAGTGGCATATGTTGATGTTGGACATTCAGCTGGTGCAAAAGGCGAAATAGGTGAAGTACCAGGAAGAGGTGGACCAAAGCAAACCATTTTTCTGTCACCCTATGTGTCATCAAGGGAAGGTGGGACAAAATCCTTGGAAACCCATGCGTGGTTCATTTTAATGAAGGTTAGATCATCCACATTTTGGGTTGACAGACGGGTCCTTTTTTCTGTCATGATTGATCCAGCTGCACTGAAGACTCTTTCCGATAGCACACTTGCAGCTGGGCAAGCGAGCTCCTGTAAGGCATATTGGGCCACTTCAGGCCAGGTGTCCAGTTTAGCGGCCCAATAGTCAAAGGGGAATGACCTGTGTGGGAGAACATCGATATGGGAGGAAAAGTAGTTTGTAACCATAGTTGACAACTGCTGTCTCCTGTCACTTTCCATCGATGCAGTATTACCAGTTGTGTGAGCGGTATTTGAAAAATCAGTCCACAACATTGTCATGAAACCCCTGTCTCCAATGCCACTTCTGCTGTGTGCACCACGAACACCTCTGCCAAGCTGCACCCGGCCCGTACGGCTCGTGTGAGAACCATCACCGCTGCTGTGTGCTGGGAATGCCTCAAGCAACCGATTTACCAGAGTTGCTTGTTTATTAGCCAATATTAGGTCAAGGTTCTCCTGTGGCATGATGTTTTGTAATTTGCCTTTATAGCGTGGATCCAGGATGCTGGCCAACCAGTAGTCGTCATCGTTCATCATTTTGGCAATGCGGGGGTCCCTTTTTAGGATCCGCAAGGCATAATCTGACATGTGGGCCAATGTTCCCGGTGTCAATGATGCACTGCGAGTGCTGGGTGGAGGAGCACTTTCTGGCAAATCCACATCCCTCCAGTCACGCACAAACCCTGTACCAGACCTTGCCACGCCAACATTTTCACTTGCCCCACGAGATGCATCCTCCTCCCCTAAGTAATCATCCCCATCATCATCCTCCTCCTCCTCTTCTTCCTCCACCTCGTCCAGGAGAGGTCCCTGAGCAGACAATGGCTGAATGTCATCAAGGATTCCCTCCTTCTCTTCCTCCTCATCAACATTGGCTGCAGACGCCTGCTCCTTAAGGTGCGTCAAAGTTTGCATGAGCAGACGCATAAGTGGGATGCTCATGCTTAGGATGGCGTCGTCTGCGCTTACCAGCCGTGTGCATTCCTCAAAACACTGAAGGACTTTACAAAGGTCTTTCAGCTTCGACCATTGCACACCTGTCAACTCCATGTCTGCTCTCAAAGTGCCTGGCCGTGTATCCTCCCACAAATGCATTATGGCCTGCCTCTGCTCGCACAGCCGCTCCACCATGTGCAGGGTGGAGTTCCACCTTGTTGCAATGTCGATAATGAGGTGGTGGTTGGGAAGGTGGAGCAATCGCTGCAGCTTCTGCATACGAACGGAGTGTACAGGCGACCGGCGGATGTGCGCGCACAGTCTTCGCACCTTCTGGAGCAGGGCTGTTAACTCCGGATAATTTTTGAGGAAGCACTGCACCACCAGGTTCAAGGTGTGAGCCAAGCAAGGTATGTGGCTGAGTTTTGAAAGGGCTATGGCTGCCACAAAATTTTGCCCGTTATCACTAACTACCTTGCCTGCCTCAAGATGTACACTGCCCAGCCATGACTCAGTTTGTCGCTTCAAGTACTCGGCCAGCACCTCGGCGGTGTGTCTGTCGCCCAAACACATCATCTGCAACACAGCCTGCTGACGCTTTCCACTAGCTGCTCAATAGGGGGACACATCGTGTGTAACAGTGGCAGCTGCAGATGGAGTGCTCGTGCGACTGCGCTCTGTGGACGAGCTTTCGCTTCTGGAGGAGGAGGAGGGTCGAACGCCTACAGCCAACTGTTTCCTATACCGTGGGCTAGGCAGCACTGTCCCACCACCGCTGTCCCCTGTGGACCCTGCATCCACCACATTAACCCAGTGCGCAGTGATGGACACGTAACGGCCCTGGCCATGCCGACTGGACCATGCATCAGTTGTGAGGTGCACCTTTCCGCTCACTGACTGCTTGAGTGCATGGACAATGCGGTCTTTCACATGATGGTGGAGGGCTGGGATGGCTTTGCGAGAGAAGAAGTGGCGACTGGGTAGGTCATAGCATGGTACTGCATAGGCCATGAGTTCGCGGAAAGCTGTGCTTTCCACCAACCGAAAGGGCATCATCTCAAACGAGATTAGTTTGGCAATGTGGGCGTTCAAACCCAGTGTACGCGGATGAGAGACTGAGTACTTTCTTGACCTACTCATAGTGTCTGGGAGGGTGAGCTGGACTTGAGAGCTGCATATGGTGGAAGTAGCGGTGGACAGGGCGGACTGAGAGA
Organism: Dendrobates tinctorius; assembly: GCF_039654945.1. Classification (NCBI taxonomy): domain Eukaryota; kingdom Metazoa; phylum Chordata; class Amphibia; order Anura; family Dendrobatidae; genus Dendrobates; species Dendrobates tinctorius. Next base: position 53,290,418 of record NW_027361917.1, read on the forward strand.
GGGTTGATGATGGTGATGGAGTTGGTGTTCTTTCTGATGGCCTAGAATCAGTCTTTCGTTGATATAACAGTGGGATTCCCTGACTGCTGTGGTCTTGCAACGACACCTCAACATTTGCTGCTGTGCTAACCGGTGGGCTTCCAGTGGGGGAAACAATGTAGCGTTGCTGACTACCTTCTTTGTGATCAGTTGCACATGTGGCACTTGAGGTTTGGTGTTGTGTCCACGCTTGCAAGTGCATGCTGGTTAAATGTCTAAGCATGCAACTGGTATTCAAATTTTTCAGATTTTTCCCTCGGCTAAAGGTCTTTGCGCACTTCTTACAGATAACCTTGGCCTGATCATGAGGATTTTGGTCAAAAAAGTGCCACACTGCACTCTTCTTACTTTGGCAGACATTTTGCGGCCTAGCACGCTGTGATCTTTTGACCCTCTGGACAAGCTGTCCAGCAACTCTTTTGATGTTTGGAACCTGTCTTTGGAGTGCTCCGGGCCTGCCAGATAACAGCTGTTGCGATGTCGATGTCTGCTGTGGATGCTCCTCATCTGAGCTATTGGAAGCAGCACCCTCTTCCCCCAATGGATGCCAATCTGGGTCAACAACTGGGTCATCCATCACCTCCTCTTCTATTTCATGTGCACCTTCCTCTGTGTCACCGTGTATGGTGGTATAGTGTGCGGGAAGGGGCACCTGAGTCTCATCAGGGTCAGAATCTGGCTCTGTACACTGCGAGGACAATGTAGTGCTCTGAGTGAATGTACCAGCAGAATCATCCATCAGCGGCTGTGCATCAGTGCACTCCATGTCAGATTCATCTTGGCCTGGGTAATTCACCATTTCACTTGATAATCCAGGCATGGTATGTGAAAACAGCTCCATGGAGTAATCAGTAGTATGGCCTGCGTCATCCTTCAATCTTGGTTGGGGTGAAGGACACAAGGAAAGGTGTGGTTCATGAACATGAGCCTCCAATGACGACTCAGTGCTTTTACTTTTTACAACTGAAGAAGAGGAGGCGATAGAGCTGGAGGCTGAGTCAGCAATGTAAGACAAAACTTTTTCCTGATGCTCTGGCTTTAAAAGCGGTTTGCCAACTCCTAGAAAACTAAGCGTTTGAGGCCTTATGTAGCCAGACGATGACGCAGGGTCAGCACCTCCTGCATTCGGTCCTATTTTGCTCTTGCCACTACCATCAGATCCACCACCAACACCATCATTACCAGCTGCCAAACCCCGCCCAATTCCACGGCCTCTTCCACCAGCCTTCCTCATTTTTGGTAGAAATGTAGACAAAATCCAACAAACTATATAGTAATGTAAAACAAGGTACAAGGTGTCTATAGGACAGGGGAGATTTTGAATTTCTGCAGACACTTGTGGACACTGGACACTTTTGGATTGTGTGAGGCCCACTGATATCTGAGAGCTATGTGACAGGCTCGATGGCACAGCTGTGACCAAAGTGACTAGAGGATAAGGGAGATTTTGAATCTCTGCACACACTTTTGGACACTGGATGGACACTTTTGGATTGTGTGAGGCCCACTGATATCTGAGCGCTATGTGACAGGCTCGATGGCACAGCTGTGACCAAAGTGACTAGAGGATAAGGGAGATTTTGAATCTCTGCACACACTTTTGGACACTGGACACTTTTGGATTGTGTGAGGCCCAATGAATATCTGAGCGCTATGTGACAGGCTCGATGGCACAGCTGCTGTGACCAAAGTGACTAGAGGATAAGGGAGATTTTGAATCTCTGCACACACTTTTGGACACTGGACACTTTTGGATTGTGTGAGGCCCACTGATATCTGAGCGCTATGTGACAGGCTCGATGGCACAGCTGTGACCAAAGTGACTAGAGGATAAGGGAGATTTTGAATCTCTGCACACACTTTTGGACACTGGATGGACACTTTTGGATTGTGTGAGGCCCACTGATATCTGAGCGCTATGTGACAGGCTCGATGGCATAGCTGTGACCAAAGTGACTAGAGGATAAGGGAGATTTTGAATCTCTGCACACACTTTTGGACACTGGATGGACACTTTTGGATTGTGTGAGGCCCACTGATATCTGAGTGCTATATGACAGGCTCGATGGCACAGCTGTGACCAAAGTGACTAGAGGATAAGGGAGATTTTGAATCTCTGCACACACTTTTGGACACTGGATGGACACTTTTGGATTGTGTGAGGCCCAATGAATATCTGAGCGCTATGTGACAGGCTCGATGGCACAGCTGTGACAAAAGTGACTAGAGGATAAGGGAGATTTTGAATCTCTGCACACACTTTTGGACACTGGACACTTTTGGATTGTGTGAGACCCAATGAATATCTGAGCGCTATGTGACAGGCTCGATGGCACAGCTGTGACCAAAGTGACTAGAGGATAAGGGAGATTTTGAATCTCTGCACACACTTTTGGACACTGGACACTTTTGGATTGTGTGAGGCCCACTGATATCTGAGCGCTATGTGACAGGCTCGATGGCACAGCTGTGACCAAAGTGACTAGAGGATAAGGGAGATTTTGAATCTCTGCACACACTTTTGGACACTGGATGGACACTTTTGGATTGTGTGAGGCCCACTGATATCTGAGCGCTATGTGACAGGCTCGATGGCACAGCTGTGACCAAAGTGACTAGAGGATAAGGGAGATTTTGAATCTCTGCACACACTTTTGGACACTGGACACTTTTGGATTGTGTGAGGCCCAATGAATATCTGAGCGCTATGTGACAGGCTCGATGGCACAGCTGCTGTGACCAAAGTGACTAGAGGATAAGGGAGATTGGATTGCTTTTAAAAAAGCAGTTTGCGGAGCAGTGGGTAAACAGCAATGCAGGAATGTCAGGAAGCCTTAGAAGGCAGCCCAACAACCAACACCACTGATACACCACTATATAGCCTCCCCTTGCACTGCACACACAGTGACTGGTGTGTTGTGCAGGCCAAATTGCTAGCAGCAGAAGCAGTTTTTTTGTCTTCTCAGCAGGACAAAAAAAAAAAATTGGGATTGCTTTTAAAAAAGCAGTTTGCGGAGCAGTGGGTAAACAGCAATGCAGGAATGTCAGGAAGCCTTAGAAGGCAGCCCAACAACCAACACCACTGATACACCACTATATAGCCTCCCCTTGCACTGCACACACAGTGACTGGTGTGTTGTGCAGGCCAAATCGCTAGCAGCAGAAGCAGTTTTTTTGTCTTCTTCCCTGCCTAACGCTCTCCCTACAGAATCAGCAGCAACCTCTCCCTATACTAAGATCGGCAGAAGTAAGATGGCGGTCGGCGTGCACGCCCTTTTATACCCCCTGTGACGCCCACCAAAGCAAGCCAATCACTTGCATGCCCTTCTGAAAGATGGTGGTGACCCGTGCCTATGTCATCACGTTGCCCACAGTGTCCGTGGATCCTGATTGGCTGAAAAAGAGCGCAAAACAAACTTTTGAAACGCGACTTTGGCGCGTAAGTCACCGACCTCGTGGCCGACCTCATCCTAGGGTCGGGTTTCGTTTCATGAAACCCGACTTTGCCAAAAGTCGGCGACTTTTGAATTTTTTCGACTCGTTACGTTCAACTCTAGTGTACAGTATTACACAGGGATTTGAAATAAATTTACCTATCAGAAAGGTCAATTGAGGTACTCAGAGATCAGTAGTGTGGGGAAGGTGACTTGACGGACAGACTTGACTGGAAGTAGGAGGGGACAGTTTGTGCACTATAGACAGAGTTTGGCAATGACAGAAGGGTAACAGCTGGGAAAGATAAAAAAAGGGAGTGCAGTACCTAGAATTGACCACAAGATGGCAGGGGGGAGTGTAGTTCAGGACTTGACATCAGCTTAGGGCTTAGGAAACCGCTTAGTCAGGGGTGGCGGGGAGCAATGGCGGATCTTAATAGGGGCGGATGGGGCGGTCGCCCCGGGCCCAAGGTTTTTTGGGGGCCCAGGGCACTGGCGTAGCGTGGTGGGGGGCGGTCCGCCCCGCCCCAGGCGGCATGTGTGTGGGGGCGGCGCGGCAGCAGCAATTCCACCCTGCAGTGCAGTGCAGCGGCGGGCAGGGAGCGATGCGATCACGGCAGCTCCGCTGCCTGCAAGAGTGAATAGCAGGAGCGGAGCGGCAAGGGTCCGTCCTGCTTCCTGCCCGGAGGCCGCGCTTCCTGTTTCACACAGAGGAGCGCCGCTGAATGACGTCATCATTCAGCGGCCGCTGCTGTGTGAGGGAGGAAGCTCGGGCGATGCTGCGGACAGGTGAGAGGAGAGAGGTGGTGTCTTGTGTGTATGTATGTATGTCTGTGTGTGTGTGTGTATGTCTGTGTGTATGATGGAGCAGGCAATGATGGGAGTGATGGTCTAGAAGGCAGTGATGGGGTGAAGGAGCAGACAATGATGGGGTGATGGAGCAGGCAATGATGGGGGTGATGGAGCAGGCAGTGATGGGGTGATGGAGCAGGCAATGAGGGGAGTGATGTGGTGATGGAGCAGGCAATGATGGGGTGATGGAGCAGACAATGATGGGAGTGATGGGGGTGATGGAGCAGGCAATTATGGGGTGATGGAGCAGACAATTATGGGGGTGATGGAGCAGGCAGTGATGGGTTGATGGAGCAGGCAATGATGGGGTGATGGAGCGTGATTTTGTGCGTATTGGCCGTAGGCCTACAGCTTATGTGCAACGTCTTTTTAGGCCATGTCCACACGTGGTGGAATGGTGGCGGGTTTTCCGTATGGACCCGCAGCAAACCAAGTGCTGCGGTCCGTACGGCTGTCAATTCCTGTACGGGGACCACAGCGCTCAGGTGGGAAGGGGGGTACAGGGGCCCAGGTTTTATGAACAGCCCCGGGCCCATAGTCCACTTAATCCGCCACTGGCGGGGAGATAGGAACCCAGGAAGGGAATTCCCAGTGAGAGAGGGGATAAATAGAACAGGATAGGGTTCCAGGCAGGCTAGTCCAGGGAGGAGCTCGGTAGAAGATGGTGAAGAGAGAAGAGCTCGACCAGGGGACGGACAGCAAAGGGACGGGTGGCCCTGACCCGACGGACCACAGGACAGATGAGGCCCCGGGGGTACCAACTGGACGACGACCTCGGGCAGGTGAAGCGCTGGCGGTAGATTGGTCTAGGACAGCCCCAGTGCAAGATCCGCGAGGGACATTACTTCGACTGGAGCAAAGGTGCAGACTGTAAGGAGGCTGCGGTGCGTGGTTGTGGTCGTCAGGAGGACGATGAATAAATCCGGAACAGGTACTATTGAAATCTGTCTCCGCCTTGTCCTTGTATCGCCTGGTGTCTGTGTCATCCGGACAGGGTAAGCAGTGGACCACCCCCCAATCCTGGTCCCTACCACATTTGGCGTAGTTGGCAGGATCGCCGCCTCTAACACAACATCTTCCGCGGCAGGCCTGCATCTGAAGAACCCAACAGGACTTGGACTGTTCACCTGTGGATTACAAATACCTGTGGATTACAAGACTGCTCACCTGTGGTTTATAATTGGAGACTTGGTTCAGAATCCGGGGCGGTGGCGTCAAGAGGTCGAATCTCGCCGGGAGGCCTGCTTTCGGGAGCTACTGACGGCCCCCAGACATCAGGCGGAGAGGAGGAGCGACTTTGGGCTCTGCTGGAGTAGCCGCTGAAGACATCGCCTGGGAGCCTCCCCGTTGGACCCACGGGCCTGGAGGCTAGCCTTGCCGGATGGCGGAGCGAAGATCGGAGGTTGCGGGTGGAGCTGCGAAGTGACCTGCTGGAGGCCGTGGCGTCGGGGAATGTGAGAGATCCCCCAGCCCGGCTGGCAGCTCCGCAACCAGCCCCCTCCACCCGGTCTCCCCGCGCTGCCTCCTGCGTTCCTGTGGGCCCGGTCGCGGAGGGCTTTGCGGCTTCCGCTGGGCTGACCGACGCTCTCACCCGCCACCCTGAGCTACCCCGCCTGGCGGCGCATCGCCGATGCGGAACCAACCCGTGGCCGACGCTGCTGCTTTCCACCTGGCAGCAGCAGTTTACCACCCAAAGCCTGCCGCCACTCCAGCCCCATCTGCGAAGGGGAGAGTAGTGGGAGGTACACACCATAGAGTAGTCCGGGTGGACCTCGCCAACGTGAACGAAGTTGTCACGTGGCGTGCGCGCCGGCGAGTATCAGTAGGCTGCTCAGAGCATGGTGCTCCCGGTTTGGTTCGGCACCTGTGGGCGGGTTTGGCCCAGTGACCGGTCCGACAACAGACTGTGGACAAGCTTCAGGACGACGTAGGCAGGGAGTTCGATTGTTGGGACGACAATAGACAAAGGAAGGAGGAGTGTGGGGAAGCTGACTTGATGGACAGACTTGACTGGAAGTAGGAGGGGATGGTTTGTGCACTATAGACAGAGATTGGCAATGACTGAAGGGTAACAGCTGGGAAAGATAAAAAAAGGGAGTGCAGTACGTAGAATTGACCACAAGATGGCAGGGGGGAGTGTAGTTCAGGACTTGACATCAGCTTAGGGCTTAGGAAACCGCTTAGTCATGGGGGCGGGGAGATAGGAACCCAGGAAGGGAATTCCCAGTGAGAGAGGGGATAAATAGAACAGGATAGGGTTCCAGGCAGGCTAGTCCAGGGAGGAGCTCGGTAGAAGATGGTGAAGAGAGAAGAGCTCGACCAGGGGACGGACAGCAAAGGGACAGTCAGGGGGGTGGCCCTGACCCGACGGACCGCAGGACAGATGAGGCTCCGGGGGTACCGATTGGACGACGACCTCGGGCAGGTGAAGTGCTGGTGGTAGATTGGTCTAGGACAGCCCCAATGCAAGATCCGCAAGGGACGATACTTCGACTGGAGCAAAGGTGCAGGTACCCGGGCCTGGAGACAGAGAACTGTAAGGATGCTGCGGTGCGTGGTCGTGGTCGTCAGGAGGACGACGAATAAATCCGGAACTGGTACTATTGAAATCTGTCTCCGCCTCGTTCCTGCATCGCCTGGTGTCTGTGTCATCCAGACAAGGTAAGCAGTGGACCACCCCCCAATCCTGGTCCCTATCACAGTAGGATCAAAACCAATTTCATCATATACAGTAGGTGTGATGATCCCAGTGCAGGCTTTGACCTGCACGCCTGGGGTTAATTATTGTGGCCTCTCTTTGGTTCAAGGAGAGCTTCTTATAGCCCTGGGAAACTCCAATCCCTGTCAGTTATACTTTTGCCTTTGGCCGAATGTGGTGACCCCTGTGTGCCTGTGCCTTCTGATTGTCTTCTAGCTGGCTTATATGGTTCTGACATGGTTCTGTCCCCTGTTGTTAGTTCATCTCTTGATTCTGTACTGTGTATCTGCTTCTCTGGCTTCTGACTGTTGCTACTTCCTGACTATCCGTTCTGTCTAATCCTTTGGTACTGTCGTGCTATCTCATGCTTTGACCCCGGCCTGTTCTATTTTTGTCTCTGTCTATGTCCCTTGGTAACTTCGTCCCGTAGTTACCTTTCTAGGAGTTTTCCTGCAGCTCCTAGCTCTCTGGAGTTTAGGCCATGCCCCCAGCAGTCACGTGCTTCAGGTCCTGTTGCTCTAGCACGCATCTTCACCGCTGCTGCCCTGCTCCACAGGTATCTTAGCGTACAGTTTCTCTTACTCAGGACACACGCACTGGCTCAGTGAGCTAGTGCAGTGCGGTGTCCCTGACAATAGGTTGCTTTTCTCCAGATCTATATGATTTAGGTTTTTGTACAAACCTACCGATAATTTTAATCTCATTTTGAGCAATCTATTACAGGAAGGTTTGCACATGAGAGCATTGAGTAAAAAAAATAGTGGATTACTTATTTAATGACCACCCTATTGTACGTATATACCATGCGCTTGTTTCTTATTATTTTCTCCCCGGTCTGGTCGTGTGGGGGTTAAACTTCTCTGCCTCGTTTTGGGTTCTGTGTGGCTATTTCAGTCTGATGTGGCCTGCTGACCAATGTCAGTGATAGTTCATGCTCCCAGGCTAGAGGAGCTGACCCCTTGATACCACATTTTGTCCTCTACCCATTTACTCTGATCCCGTGACTTCCCTTACCCCCACCCCGCTGTTCTTAGTGTTCTCTCCCTGTGCTTGGACCTCTTGGTATGTGACCCAGTTTGTCTTCTGACCTGTTTGACTGTTTCAAGTCTCTGTTATCTCTGCTCCCATCTGGCTCTGACTTCTGGCTTGTATTTGACCACGTGTATTGCTTTTTCCTCTGGTCCTGTTTTTCCTGACAGTTTCTGACTGGGCTCATCTGACCACTCTTTCGCCACCTGGTGGCACCTGTGCTGCTGCTCAGTGATGCTACGCTGTGTGTACAACCTCTTTTCTTTCACCAGCACCTCCTGGTGGAGGTTGCGCTATACTGCACTGCAGCAGCATTACACTGTCTTAGTGAGAGTAGGTACAGTACCTTAATAGAGCAATATACTGTGGTCTGACCATAAGACATTACTTATGCTGGAGGAGGTGAGCCAGGGTAGGGCACTATATTGAAATAGAATATAGTCTATGCGGCTATAAGAGTAATGGGAAGAGGAGAAGAAACTGTAGTCTCTATCGGAGGGGTGTTGAAGTCTTCATGTATCATAAAGCTGTAAATTTAGGAGGGATTTTTAGTACATCTAATAATCATGTAGGAGAGTTGATATTTACCTTTGGAAATGTTTAGGGTTGGGTTGAGAGTGGTGTGCAGGTCACCACGAAAAATAAGGGTACCCTTGACCAGAGGCATGGCGAGGTCTATTAAATTAGGCATAAAGGAAGCCTGTTCTTGGTTTGGGGAATAGACATTAATGAAAGTGAGGATTTGACCTACAAAAATAGTGAGAATTTTATACCTATTGCTTAGGTCAATGGTGCAATCAATTACCTGATGGATCAAGGATCTATGAATCGCAATTACTACCCCTTTAGAGTGTCAGATGGGATTGTTTTTGAAATGCCATGTATTTTGTTTTAATGGAGGGAAAATGGTTTACCTTAAAGTGAATTTTCTGAAAGCAGATGAGGTCTTACGACTGTGGAAATGGTGAAGAATCTGGGCCCGTTTGTCAAGGGTGTTTGGTCCCTTCGCATTGAAGGATGCAATATGTAGATCTGCTATTGCAGGTCTATGAATAATTCTGCCAAATGCAACATGCTATGGCATGTCCAAGTCAGTTAGTCTTTTTGTTGGATTTGTAACACAGAGAGAGCACCGTTCAGGGGGGAGGCAGATCTCAGGAAGACCCAAGCCCTGAAGAAATGCAGAAAGGTCCTCAGCAGAGCGAAGGATCAAAGAACGAGACCCTTTTTGTGCAATTAGTGAAAAGGGGAACCCTCAGCGAAAGGGGATCCCCTTGAATTTAAGCGTGTCCAGTATCAGCTTGAGGGTTGCTCGCTGTGCCAAGGTATGCCTAGAATGATCCTGCATGACACGGATTGACACTTTGTTGTACAGTACAGAATGGATTGGTTTTTACTGGACTCCTGCAGAATCAGGTGTTTGAGAGAGTCAAAGTGGATTCATCAAATTATGTCCCTGGGGCGAGAATCATCCATCTTTAACAGGTCTAGCGCTCTACTGTATGGGCTTTGTTCACTTTGATAACACCACAAGAGGGACACCCGAGGAGGTCAATGAAGATGGTTGTGTTAGGGCTGGCGGAACGCACCAAATATAAAATAATAGTAGGTGCATTCGCCACCCGGGGTCCACCGTGCAGAGGTGTTATGCTGCTGCTAAGCACTGGCGGATGCACAATATGGCGGTATAACACACGCGGGTGGAACGTCACCCGGTGTGTGCTGGGCGGGCTCTGTTACATTACAGAGTCGCCGAAGCACTAAACACAAATACTGAGCTTGTTCAAGCTCATAGAGCTCAGCGGGATGCACGCTCGGTATACGGTCACAGGACTCTGGTCCAAGACGTAGGGTCAGCGTCCCTCTAGACCTACCGTGCGTGCGGCGTTGCAGCCGCGAACGCCAATAACTGCTGCAGACTGCAGTGAGGCGACAGACACTGCCGCGGTACGATAATGCCCTGTGATGGGCCACACTATCAGACGCTAGTGCAGTGGAATGATATGCACCGTGGCCTGTAGCTTGCCACTGACTGGCGCTGACTCTATCTCTAGTTCCCTGTCCACACACGTAATATCAGAGGGAGGGGAATCTTAATGAGTCATTCGCAGTTCCATGCATCCATCATCATTCACACATGTAGCAACTAAAGTCTATACTAGTGCATGACCGAGCGGCCATGCAAACCTTTTATAGCTGAGACCTTCCGGAAGCCTCCAGATCCCTGTGATGGACCAATCAGATCTGGAGAAAGACCTGTGCATGTGACTCCCGATCTCCAATGGGAGACAGTCCCGTGAGCATGCTCATTGGAGCAACGGAAGGACTTAGCCACTGGAGTAGCTTGCTGCTGAACAGCCTATGTTACTATTGCTGGTCCAGAGGTGGCAGCAACAGCCAGACCCACAGAGCTGGTCTGAGCAGAGCGTCGGGAACGACAAGACTGCAGAGCAGGCTCCTCTGCGGTCGAAACAGAATGGGAGACCGCCGAATGCAAGGATCTGGATTCCTGCTGTGCAGTGGCAGGAACCCAACGCCTAACAGGTTGTAAGGACCAAATCAGATGGCATGATGGATGCTGGTAGGCTGCGAATATGTCTATTCCTGTTCTCCAAGTCATCTACATTTTGCTGGAGTGAGAAGAGTTGGGCTAAGTGTAGTTAGATCCTGTCCTGAAGATTCTGGATAAAGCAGACATCAACATCTTGAGAATGAGAGAGTTTGTCAATTCTAGCTGAGACAGAGAATAGCTCAGTACAAAAATGAGCAAATTCCTGCCTGCACTCCAGCACTACTTGATTTATAGATTCTAATATATTTTTTCTGGTGGGAATTGACTGCAGAAGGAGGTGAAAATCAGTAACAGAAGCAGGTGCATTGTCATTACTCAGTGACTCAGTGCTAGGAACCGCAGAATCAGGGGGCCCCCATGACTGTTGATTTTGAGGAGATGGGCCATGTAGAAACTGGGGATCAGGGTGGGCAACAGCACTCCCCCCATCAGGCTCACCCCGAGGAAGAGATGGCCGTGGGTCCAGAAGAAGGTTTGAGCAACCCCATGCTACCCCAACTCTGGGTTTGGAGGAGCAAGACTATTGCAGAATGTGGGGGGATGACCCCACAAAGAGCCCATAGACCAGGATGAGGAGAAGCCGGGGCCCCTCCGGCTGATAATAAGGGTCATCAAAGGTTACCGAGTCCCAGCCCCTATGGGGTAGTTGCATCCATGGGATCGGTAATGGATTTTAATAAGTGGAGGATAGGCAAAGTCCTGAAGTCCGTGCAAGTAGATGAAATATGAAGGGCATTGTCCCCTTAAAGGGAACCTGTCACCCCCCCAGGGTGTTTTTAAGTAAAAGAGCCACCTTCAGCAGGACTAAGGCTGCGTGTTGTGAAGGTGGCTCTTATGTTTCTGATCCCTAGTAATGCTGAAATACATACTTTTATAAATTCCCCACCATACCTCTATTGTGTCCGGGAGGCATGTTTTCTCCCCCGGTGTCAACTGCGGGAATCTCTGGCTCTGTGTCTAGCTCCTGTCATGAGGGCACCACAAGATGGCTGCCATGGAATCGACAGATCATGGTCGCCTCCACTCTGTAACAATTATAAGGGTACTACGGAATCTGATTGCATGGGATAACATGAGACTGAGACCAAAGCTGATGTAAATAAGTATATTAAGTGAAACAAAACTAACAGAGCACTTTCTGCAATAGTAACGAAAACACAGCACAATATAGAATGATGCAAGTGGCGGCCATCTTGTGGTGTGCTCGTGACAGGAGCTAGACACGGAGCCAGAGTTTCCCGCGGTTGACACCGGGGGAGAAAACATACCTCCCAGACACAATAGAGGTATGGCGGGGAATTTATAAAAGTATGTATTTCAGCATTACTAGGGATCAGAAACATAAGAGCCACCTTCACAGAATGCAGCCTTAATGCTGCTGATCACTGGTGAGCTGTCAAACAGACAGCTTCACCAGCGATCAGCAGCAGCGACGCCGAGCGCGCGGCTTCGCTGTGTACTTTAGCTACCAGCGCGCTGATGCAGGGAGCTGGTAACTAAGGTACACATCGGGTATCAAAGGGACGTGCGTCACTTAGAAACCCGATGTGTACCTTAGTTACCAGCTCCCTGCATCAGCGCGCTGGTAACTAAGGTACACATCGGGTTTCTAAGTCTCTTAGATACCCGATGTGTACATTAGTTACCAGCTGATCGCTGGTCTCCCGCCTGTCACACGCAGCGATGCGTGCTGGCCAGTGGGAGACCAGCGATCAAAGAAATGTCCAGGGCTTTCCAAGATCGATCAGCGATACCGGCACGGGGGCCGTTCGCTGATCGCTGTCACACACAGCGATCTCTCTCGTGAGATCGCTGTTGTGTCACAAAACTTGATCGCTATGTGTGATGGGGCCCTAAGAAATCCTGACATCACCATCTCCTCTTGGTCTGTGTTTGTGTGTACTGCGGTGCTAGACTTGTGTGGGACTTTCGGCCCTAAAGGTACATGTGGTGACCTTCCCATTAATGCTACTCCTGTGAATTGCTGGACTTCTACATCTAGGTGCCATGTGCATTTTCATTTATATGATTGCTGGACTTCTACACGTATTGCGGTGCTGATCGATAATATTGCTGGAGTTCCTCATTAAGAGCTGTGTGCTTCCTCACGTATATACTGCTGGACTCTCACGTTTAGTGCCTAGTGCACAGCTGCGTCATATTACAGTTGGACTGGTTCATATTAGCGGTCACACCCTGCTCTTCAGTTTCACTGGACATTAATATATTGTGCTGTGTTTTTGTTACTATTGCAGGAAGTGCTCTGTTAGTTTTGCTACACTTGCATCATTCTATATTGTGCTGTGTTTTCGTTACTATTGCAGAAAGTGCTCTGTTAGTTTTGTTTCACTTCTTAATATACTTATTTACATCAGCTTTGGTCTCAGTCTCGTGTTATCCCAAGCAATCAGCTAAATACCATGAAGACAAGAGCATGCAAGAACTAGGGATCACCAAATGATATCAAAAATATATATAATCTTTATTATGTGACAAAAAATTCACAACACTGCAAAACATTTTTAAAACATTTAAAATTGCAAACAAGCAAAAACAGTAGGAAACATGACCCACAATAAGGTCAGACCCTTGCCGCTCCACAATAAATAAGAGCTCCACGTAACAGGACACTTTAAATAAATAATGATGGAAAAGCAGTATACAAAGTAAAAGGTTTCAGACTTAACAACTCACAAATACAGCACAGTATATAAATGAAAGACCTATAGGCTAATCTTTTGAAAATACAATGGAAAAATTATAATTGTTGTTAGTGGTGACGTCCTTCAAACTTGTACATGGTGACTAGTCAAATTAACCCTTTTATAGTAGCCACTAGAAAAACCTGGAACAATAGGCCCAAAAATATTTAAATAGATATAAAAAGAATTCAGTAACAAGTAATATAGAAAATTCTACTATACTATAATAGATTATAGCTCATCGTCAAGGAAAGGGGCCACTAGCTGTTACCCATGGAAGTTCAAAGGTCTAGAACACCACTGTCCCTCTTAAATAAGATAGGACAGGTCCATACAACCTGTATGCTGAAGACTGCCTGTTAAAGTGCCTGGCAAACCCAAAGATGTAGTAATAAGAATAGAGCGCTGTGGAAATGGGCAAGGGCCAGAATCAGCTGATTGCCCCTTTCCACAGCGCTCTATTCTTATTACTTATTATTCTTCTTATTTTGATATAATTTGGTGATCCCTAGTTCTTGCATGCTCTTGTCTTCATGGTATTTAGCTTGCTTCTTAGCATGCATTAGGTGAACCCTAATGGTTGTGCCCTCCTTCTTCTCATTATATAATCCCACACAATTGGATTCCGTAGTACCCTTATAATTGTTACAGAGAGGAGGCGACCACGACCTGTCGATTCCATGGTGGCCATCTTGTGGCGTCCTTGTGACAGGAGCTAGACACAGAGTCAGAGATTCCCACGGGCTGGGTAAGTATGGTATCCCCAATCCAGACACAATCCCAGGCGGGAGCTGAGAGGGAGTCACACTGTGCACAGGAGAGGGGAAGCTCCAGTCTGTCTCGTCCTCTGGGTATTGATCTCCTGATGGCCCAGGGTCCCGGTGTAAGTTTTTTGGGCACAGGTATGCCTCAATGTCCCCACAGTGGGATGGGGCACATGAGGAGGACCTTCATACTCTTGTTTTCCTGTCCATTTTATGCTAGTTGGAGCTGTGTATGTCAGTGATTATGGACGAAAGTGGAGGACCTCAGGAGCGTGCGTCCTCACTTAGCCATGTCTAGCAACGCCCTCAGGTACAGGATCATTTTCTAGTTTCCTTTAAATAATCTAGGGTTAATTTATTAATTCCTTATCTTGAAAGCACCTTTATAGTACTTAGACATTCATCTTGCTTCTTTGTTCCTATATGATATCAACATGCATATATTAGTGTTTAAATGTCTGTGTAACAATAAAGAAATAACTGTTAAACTCTAGCACTTGCTTTGATTGTTCTGAGATAAGTGAATACCATTTTTTTCTGTAGTTGGCACAAGACTAAACAAATTAGAGTTGTCTTGAGTATTTGATAATTTTTTGTTACCAAGTTGAGGGTGAACACATGTAATTCCTGGAAATCTGATTGATGGTGGTCTCAAAAGAACAATCATGTCAAAATTCCATTTTAAAGTTTTTATTATTTTAATCATGTCAATTTCTCAAAACTGTCTGTTCTCAAATGCTAATATCTAGCGACCAAACTGTACTGCAGACTATTCTATTAGTCTAAAGTGTTCATTATGTCTATTAGGCAAGCAGTGTGAAAAGTCTTTTGTACTGAAGATTGTAGGATTACACGGTGAGGAAAGAGGGGTCGTGGTAAACTTTATGATGTCATCTTTGATGATGTCATCTCACTCTCTAGATTAAATTGACATACAGTTACCAAAGTATATTACAAAGTAAGTTTTTTTTTATTAAAAGAAAGAATAGAAGAACACAAAAATGAAAAAAAGCACTTTTAAATGATCTTGCAATAGCATACTTTCACAGTTGGAGGTTGTTAGGGAGATCAGTTACTGTATATAAATCTGTACATAAGGAATGAAGGACTATGACAGTCAGCAAAGAACTGTTAATTTCAGTCTACTACTACTGTATAAATGACACATATATTAAATATGCAACTTTTCTTAGTAAAGTATTTGGATTTACACATTAAATAGAATTCCCAACAGATTTAATAGTGTTCTGTTCAGAGAATGTTTATTTTCTCTATGCTAACTGTAGTATATTTGTCACATGAAGTATGACTCATTTGCCAGTGGGCTAAGTTTTTAAGGCATGGCAAGTAGCCAGCTTAAAATCTCTCAGGACCCTCAAAAGCTTCTATTAAAAAAGATAGAGCAATAGCATCTGTTCACTTATTTGCCTTGTAACCAAATTAGTTAAATGTCAATTAAGCTTTGATGTGCAATAGAAATTGGCAGATTGACCACTGTGATGTTAGCGGCTAACCACAGGTGGAGTTTGGATATTTATGGAAATAAGTACCGTACATGAGTTCACATGGAACTCAATAGTTAACTTTGTTTAATCCAAAGTAACTGGGTAAAACATACACATTACAATTTAGTAATTACTGCATATTACCAACTATAGGAATGAAGATTATTGGTTAAAAATAGGTTTTCTCCATAAGGAAACCTGCAATGACAGGGTATGATAACCAATCATTTTATATAATGTAAGTATAAGAGGTTTTTCTGTTCTTACTGGCATCATAGCTAAGCATTTAATGGTGATCCAGTAGTACGGCACAAGACCAATTAGTAGAGATGGGAGAATTGATTTGCAGAACACCAGTCCTTCAGCTGGATCATTAATCTGTGACCACTTTGCAAATCTTGTAAGGGAAGGAAAGGACCGTAGTCGTAGCTGAGGACACCAGGGCTCTGGTGTCCTGGCCTCCCCTCACAGAAAAATTACATACACTCAGCGGCATACCGATGTCTCCTGGTGTCGCTCCTTCTGGGTCCTTCCTATGCAATGAGAGACCATTCCTGGGTAATTTCCAATTAATTGAGACACAGCCGTTCACAACTTTAACAAGAACTTCTTTACTTGGCTTATTACACAGCACTTTCAAAGTTTCCACAGCATGTACAACAGGTTCCACAATGCAAGGTTCCTTCGCTTTACCTGGGCTTCTCTTTTGGCTACACAGCATGGACCCTGGTCAGGCCATCCCTGATGGTTTCTCTACTTTCTCTCGGTGAAGCTCTGCTACGGATGTGCATCCCTTGGTCTGTTTCGCCCCAGACTCAAGATCATTATTATTCAACGTCAGTAGCCCCTGCTCTGGTGTTCTGTCCATTGTGCTGGCCCCACTTTGTCTCTGTACTCACTGCTTCTGTGGGTTCCCTTGGCCGTTCCACCCTGGTCCTAAGGGTTTGTGTCCAGGTAATGAGTTGCCACATTCTCATAACACTTCTGGCTCCTGGCTGTACTGGTCCGCTGCTGAAGTGCGCTGTGCTGTGGTAGGCTGGGCTTATCACTTAAAACATTGCAAGGCTGCTGCAGTGTCCTGGGCTTATAGCCCATGTGGACCCTAGGGCACCCAGGCCCCCTCTGACTAAACCTAACACTGTACACTACCTTACTATGCAGCAGCCCCTCCTACCGTACCCGGGTCGGACCATGACACATGACCCCTCAGCAACCTCCCTGTCCAGACTCACTTTCACTAGTGGTTCCCTTAGCCGTCTTACCCCAGCTGTGATAGAATGCACCCAGGCTACGATCTGCCACATGGTGAGTGACCTGCCTGTCTTTTCTGCTGTGTCCACAATTAGAGCACCCGTCTCTCCTTGCACTGACACTGCTCTCACTGCTGTCACTGTGGCAGTATTCTTCCCACTGGCCCTGAATGGCTGGGCTTAAGCTTCAAACGTTAAGGGACCACTGCGTTGTCCCAAGGGCATTAGCCTCCTGGACGGTGGGGGCTCTCTAGCCCCAACTGAGCTCCTTCAGCTCCCTAGCCCGATTATAGAAAAACAGGAGGAAATGTTCCTCTTACCTCCCAGCAAGCCCTACCTACTTTAGACATGTCCTGACTTGTATATTAATCTAAGAACTGTATATAGTGAAATGACCCCCATCTTGTAGCAAAATGAAGGTACTAGGCTCTTCCTGTAAGTCACAGTGCACAACCTATGTACATAGTAGAAACAAGATATAAGACAGTATACTTAAAGATATAGAAGAACATATATACATATTATAGATTTAGCTTCTAAGGTAATACACCAGTAGGTGTAGCAATACCCTTCATATGAGTGGTAATACACTATAAGTGTAGCAGTACCATAACAACATTTTTGTCATACCCTTACAATCTCATTGTCAACCAGCATTCTCGCCTCTTCTTTCGGCTACCGGCTGCAGCATCGTCATGTGTGCATCATGTTGCACTGATGACGTTGTGCCAGCCTGTCTAAAGGAAAGAAGAGCCGTGGATGCCTAGAGGTAATGAAATTCATAGGGATCCCATCTAGCGGTCACAAATTACTGACCTGTCCAATTGCACGGAGTCTGGCAAATTGATTCTCCCATATCTACCAGTAAAGGGATTGTTGGCTGCAGCAGTCAGATACTATCAGCTGGTACACAAAGAAAGAGAAGAAAGAATCCTTGTTGGAATAAAAATGTTTTATTCTATTTGTAAACCGTGGCTGGAGTATTTTTCTTACTTAGTGCTTGTTCACACAAGCTTAAACATCGGACGAGTGCTATCAGATGATTTATCAGACATCAGTCGACCCGGTATTATACTAAGGGGCATGAGAAAAAAATCATAACACTCAGCGACTTGCTTTGCAAATCGTATTGCACTCACCAAGTGCGTGAAAAACATCGGACTGCAATTGGAAGACATCCGTCTGATTTCCGTGGACTCACAGAATTGGGAAGATGGAGAAATCATGTTCTCCATTTTCTCCTCACCTGTGTTACGATTTTCTTATCCTAGAGAATCATATTACACTCTCTGACACAGATCAAGCTCTGATCAGAGTTTGAGCCGAGTGACGTTTACATACAGTCCTGCTCATTGTTATTGGCAGGGTCGGACTGAGGTGTCTGGGGCCCACCAGGGGAATGGACTCTAGGGGCCCACCCTACTGCTATATGCAAATATCTGTCAGTCGTTTATCCTGATTATAGTGGAGCATCGGCTGTAAAACACAGGCGGTTCCTGCACATCTACTGTGCGCCCCCATAACTGGATGTATAATTACGGTAGTTTACATTAATGGGGTTCTTTGGTTAAAACAAGTTATCACTGATCCATGGGTGGGCTCCAAAGGATAGGTAATCGCTTAGGTCCGATCATTAGAAACTGCATCGTTTGAAAGAATGAGGAAGTTTTATTGTTGATAGAACACTTATCCCCATTTTAAAATGGAACGGCAGGTGAGATATCTGACCGCAGCTCCATTCATTCTCTTTGGGGCTTCTAGAAAAAAAACAAGTGCAGCCACTGAGGAATGAATGGATCAGTGGTCAAGTCAGACATGCCACTCCAGTCTAATGGTAATGAAAATTTCCACATTTTACTGAATGGGTCCAAGTAGTCAGACCCCCCCCAATCAATATGTTATCACTTATCCTGTAGAGAGGTGATTACTTTTATTCACAGGAGAACCCCTGTAACTGTATCTCTGATGCTGTGATCCAAGACTTCCTTCAATGGAAGTCTTCAAACAGAGGCTGGACAGACATCTGACTGGGATGATTTAGCGAATCCTGCTTTGAGCAGGGGGTTGGACCAGATGGCCCAGGAGGTCCCTTCCAACTCTACGATTCTATGATTCTATGATTCTAAGTATTTAAACTCTAATGGAAATAAAGAATCTTCGCCTAAGTAATATGAGATACAACAAATGACTGACATACACAACACAAACCCCTATACCTAGACCAATAATACCACATACAGGGAGCAAATACAACCACACCATGACCAGACCACATAGTGACCGAATAACACTACATACAAGGAACAAATCATGCCAGACCATGAACAGACCACGTAGTGACGAACTAATACCACAATCAAGGGACAAATACAGCCACACCATGACCATACCACATATTACCACCACATAGTGACTGAATAATATGACATATTACCAGCAAATAGGGACCAAATAATACCACATACAAGAAGAAATACTGCCACACTGTGACCAGACCACAATTTACCACCACATAGTGACCGAATACTAAAATACTTATCATGAATACAAACCACAAAACTAACAACACTGTTATTACCACCAGTAACATTATACACAGTACCTCTGTATACAGTGTCATTGTACAGGTAATACAGGGATCACCAGTGACATTACACACAAGAGCTCTGTATATAGTGTGAGTGTACAGGTAATACAATGATCACTGGTGACATTATACACAGGAACTCTGTATATAGTGTCAGTGTACAGGTAATACAGTGATCACCAGTGACATTATACACATGAGCACAGTATACAGTATATAGTGTAAGTGTACAAGTAACACACTGACTCAACTGTGACGTCTGTAGTTGGAAGTCTTTCATCTTCATCCAGTGCAGACCATCATCACTTGTTCCAGCAAGGACTCATCTCTGCAGAAAAAAACACAGTTATCTATAGTGATCACTTCCAGAGCACATTCCCCACTATTTTCCTCAACTTCTACACTATGTCAGATGAAGAAAAAAGACATAGTGCCACCCTGCACAGCAGCAGGACCACCTTTTGTTCTCCCCCATGGAAGACAGTAACCTCAAAAGTTAATTAAATTACAGCAGCAACAATGGCCCCTTTATTTAATGTCCCCATCCTGTACCCCAATGTCCAGTTATAATGTCTTCATCCTGGCCCACTATGTCCACTTTAATAATGTCACCTCCCTGGGCCCCTATGTCTGACCCTATGGCCACAATCTTGCCCAATCACAGAGGGGGAATTCTTCTCACCTTCTTGCATTCCCTGGCATCCTCTTGTGGCTTCATATTTGGCGTGGTCGTTAAAATGGCTGCCGACTGCCGCTTTGACAGGGCGCTCTGCTCTGTGACAGGCCGCGCGCTGACATCACATAGCAGTAACATTGAGAGGCCGACGGCCTATCAAAGGCTGCAGGAGTAGTTTAACAAAACTGCTATGTGACATCAACGCATGGCCTGTCACAGAGCAGAGCGCCCTGTCACAGCTGCAGCCGGCATTCATCTTGATGTATGTTGCCGCCAGGGTCTGCTCCAGGTTTTCATGGACCTTGGGCGAAAGAGTATCAATGGGTCTAGGATGAGGTCGGCCACGAGGTCGGCGACTTAAGCGCCAAAGTCGCGTTTCAAAAGTTTGTTTTGCGCTCTTTTTCAGCCAATCAGGATCCACGGACACTGTGGGCAACGTTATGAC
This sequence comes from Dendrobates tinctorius, assembly GCF_039654945.1. Taxonomy (NCBI): domain Eukaryota; kingdom Metazoa; phylum Chordata; class Amphibia; order Anura; family Dendrobatidae; genus Dendrobates; species Dendrobates tinctorius. The sequence goes on from NW_027361917.1 coordinate 53,310,971, forward strand.
ATAGGCAGGGGTCACCACCATATTTCAGAAGGGCATGCAAGTGATTGGCTTGCTTTGGTGGGCGTCACAGGGGGTATAAAAGGGCGTGCACGCCGACCGCCATGTTACTCATGCTGATCTCAGAATAGGGAGAGCTGCTGATGATGATGATGATTTTGTAGGGAGAGCGTTAGGCAGGGAAGAAGACACCAAAAACTGCTTCTGCTGCTAGCGATTTTGCCTGTACAACACACCAGTCACTGTGTGTGCAGTGCAAGTGGAGGCTATATTTTGCTGGATCAGCGGTGTTGGTTGTAAGGCTGCCTTCTAAGGCTTCCTGATGGTTGCATTGCTGTTTACCCACTGCTCTGCAAACTGCTTTTTTAAAAGCAATCACAATTTTTTTTTTTTGTCCTGGAGAGGTACTGAGCGTGCATTTTTTCACACCATACAGCGGTGCACACTCCTCACACAGTACCGTGTAACGGCTGTTATCACAGCCACAGTGAATCTATCTGTGTGTCACTCTGTAAGGATAAGTCGAGGACATGTTCTGTTCTTACAGACCTGCACCTTCTAGTTTTGTCTAGCTTTCAAACAGTTAAATATATTTGCTGTTTGATCACATTCAAAACTATAGAGAGAGAGCGTGTGTCAGTCCGTATACTTAAAAAACACGGAGCTTGACAATTTTACGTACACCGGACAGCCGTGTACGTGCACACTCCTCTCTCAGTACCGTGTAACGGCTGTTATCACGGCCACAGTGAAGCTATCTGTGTGTCACTCTGTAAGGATAAGTCGAGGACATGTTCCGTTCTTACAGACCTGCACCTTCTAGTTTTGTCTAGTTTTTAAACAGTTAAATATATTTGCTGTTTGATCACATTCAAAACTATAGAGAGACAGTGTGTGTCAGTCCGTATACTTAAAAAACACAGAGCTTGACAATTTTACGTACACCGGACAGCCGTGTACGTGCACGCTCCTCTCTCAGTACCGTGTAACGGCTGTTATCACGGCCACAGTGAAGCTATCTGTGTGTCGCTCTGTAAGGATAAGTCGAGGGATTGTTCTGTTCTTACAGACCTACACTCTAGGGAGATTCCTATTCTGCCCAATTCTATATACACCTTGTAGTTTGTCATACACTAGCCAATTTCTGCCTGTGACATAGCGCTGTGATATTCAGTGGGCCTCACACAATCCAAAAGTGTCCAGTGTCCACAAGTGTGTGCTGAAATTCAAAATCTCCGTTATCCTCTAGTCACATTTTTCACACCTGCGACATCAAGCCTGTGACATAGCGCTCTGATATTCAGTGGGCCTCACACAATCCAAAAGTGTCCAGTGTCCACAAGTGTGTGCAGAAATTCAAAATCTCTGTTATCCTCTAGTGACATTTTTCACACCTGCGACATCGAGCCTGTGACATAGCGCTGTGATATTCTGTGGGCCTCACACAATCCAAAAGTGTCCAGTGTCCACAAGTGTGTGCAGAAATTCAAAATCTCCGTTATCCTCTAGTGACATTTTTCACACCTGCGACATCGAGCCTGTGACATAGCGCTGTGATATTCAGTGGGCCTCACACAATCCAAAAGTGTCCAGTGTCCATAAGTGTGTGCAGAAATTCAAAATCTCCGTTATCCTCTAGTGACATTTTTCACACCTGCGACATCGAGCCTGTGACATAGCGCTGTGATATTCAGTGGGCCTCACACAATCCAAAAGTGTCCAGTGTCCACAAGTGTGTGCAGAAATTCAAAATCTCTGTTATCCTCTAGTGACATTTTTCACACCTGCGACATTGAGCCTGTGACATAGCGCTGTGATATTCAGTGGGCCTCACACAATCCAAAAGTGTCCAGTGTCCACAAGTGTGTGCAGAAATTCAAAATCTCCATTATCCTCTAGTGACATTTTTCACACCTGCGACATCGAGCCTGTGACATAGCGCTGTGATATTCAGTGGGCCTCACACAATCCAAAAGTGTCCAGTGTCCACAAGTGTGTGCAGAAATTCAAAATCTCTGTTATCCTCTAGTGACATTTTTCACACCTGCGACATCGAGCCTGTGACATAGCGCTGTGATATTCAATGGGCCTCACACAATCCAAAAGTGTCCAGTGTCCAAAAGTGTGTGCAGAAATTCAAAATCTCCATTATCCTCTAGTGACATTTTTCACACCTGCGACATCGAGCCTGTGACATAGCGCTGTGATATTCAGTGGGCCTCACACAATCCAAAAGTGTCCAGTGTCCACAAGTGTGTGCAGAAATTCAAAATCTCCGCTATCCTCTAGTGACATTTTTCACACCTGCGACATCGAGCCTGTGACATAGCGCTGTGATATTCAGTGGGCCTCACACAATCCAAAAGTGTCCAGTGTCCACAAGTCTGTGCAGAAATTCAAAATCTCCCCTGTCCTATAGACACCATGTACCTTGTTTTACATTACTATATAGTTTGTTGGATTTTGTCTACATTTCTACCAAAAATGAGGAATGCTGGTGGAAGAGGCCGTGGAGTTGGGCGGGGGTTGGCAGCTGGTAATGATGGTGTTGGTGGTGGATCTGATGGTAGTGGCAAAAGCAAAATAGGACCGAATGCAGGAGATGTTGAGCCTGCGTCATCGTCTGGCTCCACAAGGCCTCGAAGGCTTAGTTTTCTAGGAGTTGGCAAACCGCTTTTAAAGCCAGAGCTTCAGGAAAAAGTTTTGTCTTACATTGCTGACTCAGCCTCCAGTTCTATCGCCTCCTCTTCTGAAGTTGTAAAAAATAAAAGCACTGAGTCGTCATTGGAGGCTCATGTTCATGAACCACACCTTTGCTTGTGTCCTTCACCCCAACCAAGATTGAAGGATGATGCAGGCCATACTACTGATTACTCCATGGAGCTGTTTTCACATACCATGCCTGGATTATCAAGTGAAATGGTGAATTACCCAGGCCAAGATGAATCTGACATAGAGTGCACTGATGCACAGCCACTGATAGATGATTCTGCTTGTACATTCACTCAGAGCACTACATTGTCCTCGCAGTGTACAGAGCCAGATTCTGACCCTGATGAGACTCAGGTGCCCCTTCCCGCACGCTATACTACCATACACGGTGACACAGAGGAAGGTGCACATGACTGTTATGATTGAGTCACCGTAGGAGGCAAAAACAGAAATGCTAGCTAAGTCCAGAAAACCAGAGAAGTTGGCAGCTATCGGATTGCAGACCCCTGAACCTATCAACACAACTAGCAGTAGCCGTGGGGGGTTCCTACGATGCCCTAGACCCCTCGATCACAGCTGGAGAATTAAATAGGCCTAAAGAAAGAAAGGGGAAATCTAAACTGCCCCAGAGCAGACCCCAAAGCAATAGGCAGCCCCCAACATATAATGACGGTGAAGCAAGATGAAAATACTAACACAGACAGAAAGATAGACTGAGCAAAGAGGGGCCCAAGCTAACTAAATAGAAAAGGACAGGAAGGCTGCTGTCTGCAATCCGTGAAAAACCCTATGAAAATCAGAGCCAACAGACTGACAGTGAAAAAGGCCCTGAAGACGCTAGGCTTCAAAAAAGCTATGTCAGTACTCAGGAATATACTGAAGACAGAGCTACAGGCAAAAGGAGATTCAGCTCACCCCAGCAGGGAATGGCAGAATACTGAAAAGCAAGGAAAACAAAAAACAAAACAAAAAGCTAACTGGCAAAACAGAAACTTAGCTTTAGAGGAGCAGGAATCAGACTGGTGTCCTAGAAGTCCACAGAGAAATCACCCGCAGGGCAGAAGGGCGTCGGCAGCCTTATATCCAGTCCGTGACTCCACTCAGCCAGTCATCCTCATTAGACTCAGGTGCCTGATAATCAGGCTCATTACCTTCCTTTACCAGAATAGGGAGTTCACCAGACCCCAGTGACGAAGGGGAAAATGAACTCACAGCACATGACATTGAAGAGGAGGTGATGGATGACCGAGTTGTTGACCCAGATTGGCATCCATTGGGGGAAGAGGGTGCTGCTTCCAATAGCTCAGATGAGGAGGAGGAGCATCCACAGCAGACATCGACATCGCAACAGCTGTTATCTGGCAGGCCCAGAGCACTCCAAAGACAGGTTCCAAAAATCAAAAGAGTTGCTGGACAGCTTGTCCAGACGGTCAAAATTGCACCGCGTGCTAGGCCGCAAAATGTCTGCCAAAGTAGGAAGAATGCAGTGTGGCACTTTTTTGAACAAAATCCTCATGATAAGACCAAGGTTATCTGTAAGAAGTGCGCAAAGACCTTTAGCCGAGGGAAAAATCTGAAAAATTTGAATACCAGTTGCATGCTTAAACATTTAACCAGCATGCACTTGCAAGCGTGGACACAACACCAAACCTCAAGTACCACATGTGCAACTGATCACAAAGAAGGTAGTCAGCAACGCTACATTGTTTCCCCCACTGTAAGCCCACCGGTTAGCACAGCAGCAAATGTTGAGGTGTCGTTGCAAGGCCACAGCAGTCAGGGAATCCCACTGTTATATCAACGAAAGACTGAATCTAGGCCATCAGAAAGAACACCAACTCCATCACCATCATCAACCCTCTCTCAGTCCGCCCTGTCCACCGCTACTTCCACCATATGCAGCTCTCAAGCCCAGCTCACCCTCCCAGACACTATGAGTAGTTCAAGAAAGTACTCAGTCTCTCATCCACGTACACTGGGTTTGAACGCCCACATTGCCAAACTAATCTCGTTAGAGATGATGCCCTATCGGTTGGTGGAAAGCGCAGCTTTCCGCGAACTCATGGCCTATGCAGTACCACGCTATGACCTACCCAGTCGCCACTTCTTCTCTCGCAAAGCCATCCCAGCCCTCCACCATCATGTGAAAGACCGCATTGTCCAGGCACTCAAGCAGTCAGTGAGTGGAAAGGTGCACCTCACAACTGATGCATGGTCCAGTCGGCATGGCCAGGGCCGTTACGTGTCCATCACTGCGCACTGGGTTAATGTGGTGGATGCAGGGTCCACAGGGGACAGCGGTGGTGGGACAGTGCTGCCTAGCCCACGGTATAGGAAACAGTTGGCTGTAGGCGTTCGACCCTCCTCCTCCTCCTCCTCCTCCAGAAGCGAAAGCTCGTCCACAGAGTGCAGTTGTACGATCACTCCATCTGCAGCTGCCACTGTTGCACACGAGGTGTCCCCCTATCAAGCAGCTAGTGGAAAGCGTCAGCAGGCTGTGTTGCAGATGATGTGTTTGGGGAACAGACACACCGCGGAGGTGCTGGCCGAGTACTTTCAGCGACAAACTGAGTCATGGCTGGGCAGTGTACATCTTGAGGCAGGCAAGGTAGTTAGTGATAACCACATACATTGCTTGGCTCACACCTTGAACCTGGTGGTGCAGTGCTTCCTCAATAATTATCCGGAGTTAACAGCCCTGCTCCAGAAGGTGTGAAGACTGTGCGCGCACATCCGCTGGTCGCCTGTACACTCCATTCGTATGCAGAAGCTGCAGCGATTGCTCCACCTTCCCAACCACCGCCTCATTATCGACATTGCAACAAGGTGGAACTCCACCCTGCACATGGTTGAGTGGCTGTGCGAGCAGAGGCAGGCCATAATGCATTTGTGGGAGGATACACGGCCAGGCACTTTGAGAGCAGACATGGAGTAGACAGGTGTGCAGTGGTCGAAGCTGAAAGACCTCTGTAAAGTCCTTCAGTGTTTTGAGGAATGTACACGGTTGGTAAGCACAGATGACGCCATCCTAAGCATGAGCATCCCACTTATGCGTCTGCTCATGCAAACTTTGACGCACCTTAAGGAGCAGGCGTCTGCAGCCAATGTTGATGAGGAGGAAGAGGTGGAGGGAATCCTTGATGACATTCAGCCATTGTCTGCTCAGGGACCTCTCCTGGACGAGGTGGAGGAAGAAGAGGAGGAGGAGGATGATGATGGGGATGATTACTTAGGGGAGGAGGATGCATCTCGTGGGGCAAGTGAAAATGTTGGCGTGGCAAGGTCTGGTACAGGGTTTGTGCGTGACTGGAGGGATGTGGATTTGCCAGAAAGTGGTCCTCCACCCAGCACTCGCAGTGCATCATTGACACTGGGAACATTGGCCCACATGTCAGATTATGCCTTGCAGATCCTAAAAAGGGACCCACGCATTGCCAAAATGATGAACGATGACGACTACTGGTTGGCCAGCATCCTGGATCCACGCTATAAAGGCAAATTACAAAACATCATGCCACAGGAGAACCTTGACCTAATATTGGCTACTAAACAAGCAAGTCTGGTCAACCGGTTGGTTGAAGCATTCCCAGCACACAGCAGCGGTGATGGTTCTCACACGAGCCATACGGGCCGGGGGCAGCTTGGCAGAGGTGTTCGTGGTGCACACAGCAGAAGTGGCGTTGGAGACAGGGGTTTCATGACAATGTTGTGGACTGATTTTTCACGGACCGCTCACACAACTGGTAATACTGCATCGATGGAAAGTGACAGGAGACAGCAGTTGTCAACTATGGTTAACAACTACTTTTCCTCCCATATCGATGTTCTCCCACACAGGTCATTCCCCTTTGACTATTGGGCCGCTAAACTGGACACCTGGCCTGAATTGGCACAATATGCCTTACAGGAGCTCGCTTGCCCAGCTGCAAGTGTGCTATCGGAAAGAGTCTTCAGTGCAGCTGGATCAATCCTGACAGAAAAAAGGACCCGTCTGTCAACCCAAAATGTGGATGATCTAACCTTCATTAAAATGAACCATGCATGGGTTTCCAAGGATTTTGTCCCACCTTCCCTTGATGGCACATAGGTTGCCAGAAAAATGGCTTGCTTTGGTCCTCCTCCTATTCCGCGAACTTGGCCTATTTCGCCTTTTGCAGCAGCTGAATGACCCACATCTACATATGCCACTTTGTAAACCTCCCTAAGTGGGCGGCCCCCCCCATGGCCGGGGTCACCACCTAGCGCACAAAACCGTGCGAGTGCCGTTGCCCTGGACAGGTGGGTAGGCCGACTCTTGGGCGCGGGCACTGGCATAGGATCCCTCATAGTGCAATCAAGTGTCTTTGACAGTGGTGGTGCACACCCGCCGTCAGACACACCGCCGTACTATGAGGGGCCCAGTGCCAGTTCCGACGCCCACGAGTGTGCCCCCCTTGCTTGGGCAGGGCCCCAGCATTTGCAATGTTTACCTCTCCCTGCTACTCCGCTGTGTAGTCTGGGCTGTCAAATCCTTCACTGGGACTGCCACTACAAATTGATTGAACTGAAAGATGATGGTTAAGATGTAGCTATGCCCTGTCCTGCTGGCCGGGCTCTAGCTCCAGATGATCAGTGGCTTCCATTTCTTATGGACGTCGACTCACAATTACATGTAGTGGTGGTTTATCATCAGCTTTCACAGTTTTCCTACTCACAAACGTGTGACATTCCGGCACACATTTCAAAATGTGCCCTCTCATGCCAATCAAATAGAATCGCCTACGGCCTGTGGCTTCTGTCTTTTGCACTCCAAAGTTACGTGACAGATCATGATAGCCAGTGAGCACCATGTTTACATCGCTCCCTGTGATAAAAATTGGATTGAGATGAGTAACAGTGATGGCATCAACGGAAGTGCGATACAGCAAGACTTTATTCACAAAAAAATGTTTTCACTGTCTCAACACAAAAATTAATTGAGGGTCAGCATCGCCTATGAGAATTGTGATGGAAGTTTTTCCCGTGAATGATAATTCCTAGATTTCTGCAATCAATAGCCTTTATGTCACTAATTGTATGCATCTCATTTCCTATTGCGGAGAGGCTGGACTGTATTACTGAGACAGAAATATATATGAAGATTTAAAAATAACACGAAAAGTATATAGTTGTGAACGCCTCAAATGCATTTCCTTTTTTCCACTTTTTAGATTGTTGTGTAATCCATACTGAGAACACGGAGATTTTACATGTTTAAACTATGCTATATATACCTGCTATCCAGTGATAAAGTACCCTTTCTCAACTTTGTACAATCTGGTCAAATCCATACTGGGCCAGAGAACATCTGAGTCTGCCTCCTGATCTATAGACATATATTTTTAATGTGTAAACTAGGCTACATATATACGTGTTATCCGGTGAAACTGTACCCTTTATCAACTTTCTACAATGTTGTTGAATCCATACTGGGCCTGAGAACGGCTGCCGAGCTGTTAAGCAAGCTACAGCACCTATGGTTTGGACACGTAATTTTTTCAGGAATGACGGTTAGGCCTAACTCCGGAATTGCGGTTGACCTGAACTTACTGGGAAATCATCGTTCGCGGGGAATAATCTGAATCCCAGATCCCCATCACTAACGGAAGTCAGCAGGTTATCTGCACCTGTAAGCAACAAAAGCTGGTCCTTTCAGTGTAGCGTGCATGCAGCCCCGGACATGTACTGGAAAGCTAGACCTGTTATTGCTCGATCTCACGTGCCACAGCCTTGCGAATCCCTCTAGTATGCCGGAGTCTCGGTCGTTAACGGAATAAAGCTGAGAAATCGCTAACACAACTACAAACGGACATACCACACCACACACAGAATCGACAAAGCTTGCAATCTGTCCATCTTTTCTGTAGCTTGTATGGTAGTGGTTTCCCGGGTGCAGTCCAATTAAGCCACAGGCTCCACTCCTGGTGGTGCTCTTTTGGACATTCCTTTAAGGTTCAGCTTTGCAATCATACTGCCCCCGGAAACCAAAAACTTTGCCTTCAGGGACGCTGTTTGGAGGTTCGTGGGAATAACGCCGCCCGATCAGCAGTTGGCATATGGGTCACCCTCCCAGGGCTGTGGGGTACTCGGTACCGGGCCGGTGTCAGTGGGATGTGTCACAGCAGCGGTGACCCGGACGGTGGCCCTGGGCGCCCATGTAAATGGCGTGGTATAATGGTAAAGAGTTTATATAGATAGTTTGACGCCACCTGTGGTGTTCGGCAACATAGATGTTAGGCCGACGCTGCATGCAGATCCTCTGGGACTGATGGTGTTGTGCAGCAAAGATGGTGAAGCTCCCCACAGGTGGAGCTGGAGTCCCAGGGAAGTGTAGATGTAGTGATGGGGGAAAGGCACAGGCGGTGTAGGTGCTGGTACCCAGATGTAGCGGTGCTGGAATAACTGTTGGACACCAGAGCGTGCAGTTCCAAAGCTTTACTCACAGTCTGCAGGTTACACAGATGCCTGCCTCCGTGCTGTGTCCTCCGGGTCAGGACCTCTGCCAACCTCCGGGACCAGAATGGAAAGCTCCCTTCCAACACTCCGCCAACATGTACCTCCCTGAACGTCTCCTTTCTAGCGCTTGTGGGGGAAGCACTCACAGGACCGTGGTTCACTGAAACGCCTCCTGTCTAACAGATGTTCCTCAGACTTTACTTGTATGGCAGACAGCTGTAGCCTTTTCCTTCTGCCTCGCACACGTCGATGCTGGGGCCTCCGAGCCTTAGTTGGGTACAGAGCATTTATAGCTGCTACTTCCCCCGGTTTCTGCTGCAGGAACGTCAGTGTCCCTACAAACTCGGAGACCGGAATCCGGACCATGCGCTCCAGCTAGGAGTGAGCCTTAACTCTGCTCATCCTCCAGCTCCCCTTCTCACGTCCACACACTTCCCCTTCCCTGCACAGAGTGCCCTAACTTACCTCCTCCCGACCACAGAGAGCAGCTCCTCAGCAGTCAGGTTCAGAGGTCTCCCTGCTGGCCTGGAGTGGGAAATGTGTTGTGTGTTGGTTTCACTGCTAGAGAGATCCTTCGTTGCTCCCAAGCTTGACAACACACTCCCTAGGAGGAAGGCAATGCCACAGTGGCGACCGTACTCTTGGGGACGCCACAAGTGCACTGAGACCCAGCCACTGCTGGATAATGCTGCTGGTACATTGACCCAGACCACTACATTCCCCTCGCACTCTACACAGCCAGAATCTGACCCAGAGGAAACTCAGGTTCCCCTTCCCGCATACTATACCATCTTACACGGTGACAAAGAGGAAGGTGCAGATGAAAGTGCAGGTTCCTTGAGCAGGTGGGGGGCATACTCATGGGCGATGGCACTGGCACAGGGCACCTCATAGTATGCAAAAGTGTCTCTGCCGGTGGGAGGGCCGAAACAGCCAAGTGCAGTGAGATGGAAGATGGGGACGACAAGGAGTTCAGAGTAGTGCAGGGATTCCCTAGCAAGGAGACTTATGTAATTGTTTTCAATGTTGGGACAGCAATTTTTGGGGAGCACTATACTCTGGTGAATGATATATGGGGCCCACCATACACTGGAGCATTCCAAAGGTGGACATCAGACACTGGAGCAGCATTTACAGGGCCCATTATACACTAGAGCAGTAGAAATGGGGCCCATTATATATGGAGCATTATTTGGGCCCATAAGACAGTGGAGCTTCATGCATTGGGACCAACATATACTGTAGCATTATGTGGCGCTCATCATATACGGTTTGAAACATTATATGGGAATAATGATTCCGTATGGAGAAATATATGGGCCTCATTACTCTGTATAGCGCACTAAGCGCTGGCCATAATACTGTATGGAGTTATATACTGTCCGTTTTTGGAGGTATTGGAGAATTTAAAATGGATATCAGTCATGAGATGTAAGAAGTGAAGTATTTTTCATTGTACTATATTGCTATTTCTCTGCCGTATCGGAGCATCATGAGTTGTGGTATGTGTTAAAGGGGCGCTCTTTGGCCCTGGGCCCATGAAAACCTGGAGCCAGCCCTCCCCCCCACAACTGTAGCCAAATAACCCCCATTTTTCAGTGCGTAACTAGTATTATGAAGTTAATTAAGGTTGACAAGCTTCAGTAACAAGAATTTATGCTTTTGGCATTCAAATGGGCACTGTTGGTGTGTTTCCTGTCCTCCTCTCACTGCCGACTTTAATTCTCCATTGACTTACATTGGGTTTCGTGTTTCGGGATGACCCCGACTTTTCCCTATAGTCGGCCGATTTTGCTCGACCCGACTTTTGGAAAAGTCGGGTTTCATGAAACGAAACTCGACCCTAAAAAACCAAAAGTCGCTCAACACTAGGTACCACATAGTCCGCTATACAGTATTATGGGCACCACATAGTCCACCATACAGTATTATGGGCACCTCATAGTCTGCCATACAGTATTATGGGCACCACATAGTGATCCATACAGTTTTATGGGCACCACATAGTCCGCCATACAGTACTATGGGCACCACATAGTCCGCCATACAGTACTATGGGCACCACATAGTCCGCCATACAGTATTATGGGCACCACATAGTCCGCCATTAAATATTATGGGCACCACGTAGTGATCCATACAGCTTTCTAGGTACCATATAGTCCATTATACAGTATTATGGGCACCTTTATAGTCCACCTTACAGTATTATGAGCACCACATAGTCCGACACAGTATTATGGGCACCACATAGTCCGCTATTCAGTATTATGGGCACCACATAGTCCTCCACACAGTATTATGGGACCTTTGCTCCTCCATACAGTATATTATGGGCCCCCATGCTCCTCCATACAGTATCATGGGCCCCCATGCTCCTCCACACAGTATTTTGAGCACTCTGCTTCTCCATACAGTATTATGGGCCTCCAAGCTCCTCCATACAGTATATTATGGGCCCCATGCTCCTCCATACAGTATATTATGGGTCCCCTGCTCCTCCATACAGTAAATTATGGGCTCCCATGCTCCTCCATACAGTATATTATGGGGCCCCATGCTCCTTCATACAGTATATTATGGGCCCCCATGCTCCTTCATAAAGTATTATGGGTCCCCTGCTCCTCCATACAGTATATTATGGGTCCCATGCTCCTCCATACAGTATATTATGGGTCCCATGCTCCTCCATACAGTATATTATGGCCCCCATGCTACTCCATACAGTATATTATGGGCCCCATACTACTCCATACAGTATATTATGGGCCCCATGCTCCATACAGTATATTATGGGACCCCATGCTCCTCCATACAGTATATTATGGGCGCCCATGCTACTCCATACAGTATATTATGGGCCCCCATGCTACTCCATAAAGTGTTATGGGTCCCCTGCTCCTCCATACAGTAAATTATGGGCCCCCCTGCTCCTCCATACAGCACATCATGGGGCCCATGTAATGCTCCTCTATCCAGTACATCATGGGCCCCATGTAATGCTGCATACATAAAGACAAAAAAAATCAAATCCTCATCTCTCCCGTTCCCACTGCAGGACCCATGCATTCAGCGTCTCTCCCGGTTCTGCAATGCTCAGGACAGAGAGGGCGAGCAGTGGTGACATCACCCTCTGCCCTGAGATGCTGCAGAGTCAGAGGGCGCTGAACACACTACAGCTGCCGGAACAAGGAGAGGTGAGTATTAGAGGGGGCCACGATGCCAGCGCTGTTGCCAGGGGGCCCCAACTCAAGGACCCCATGCTGTGTGTCCCACCCCTCATTTACCCAGGGCCCCCAGCACTTACCTGGGTTTGCCGGGTGGTGCTGCCGGCCCTGGTCGTGGCGGTGGGCCGGAACTGCGTACTCGGGACTGCGTGCACGCGCGCAACTGGACAGCTTTCAGTTTTAAAGGGCCCGCATCCCTAAATTATTTTTTTCTTCTCTTCTTCCTCTTCTCTGGGGCCCACTGGGCATTTCACCGGTGTCCCGGTGGGCCAGTCCGACCCTGGTTATTGGCACCCACGAAGTTAAAGTGCATAAAGTGAAATATCTCCTGAATAAAATGAATCAAATGAAACAGTTTTTTTGATTACAGGCACACCAGTACTATAGCTTTTGAATATCTATTAGACCAACACCTCCTATACTCCTTTAGGACCTCTTCTGGGTGGTGCATTCACATAGTGTATTTATAAAAGTGAATGCAAAAGTTAATAACGAATTGGAGCACTCACCCGATCCTTGTTGACTTTATTAAGTGATTAGGATAACATTAAATAACATTAAAGTGTGGTGTGCTGGTGGCAGGAGAGATGTGAAGATGAAACAGTTTGACTGACACACTCACTTGTACAAATTTAATGTTATTTGATGTTATCCTAATCATAGAATAAAGTAAAGAATCAACAAGGATCCGGTGAGTGCTCCAATTCTTTATTAACTTTTGTATTCACTTTTAGAAAGAATTTTTTTGTACAGAGCACTCGTGTTAAATACAAAACAGCAAATAATAAACAATAATTTAAAACGAAAAACAATGGAAGGGAAAAATAGAAAAGCCTAAAGCTTGCTGTGATACTGGTATTAGCACCCTTTATATTAAATTAGAATGGAAACATATTTTGACTCACCTGTGTTGAATCACCTGTGATTAATTTTCAGTGCCCATGTGACATGAATTAGCCAATGAATGATAACTTCAGTGTTTTAAAAAACCACATGGTAGGCTCTGTTCTTTTGTCATAATGGTAAAGACAAAGGAGCTGTCTGTGGACATCAGAACTGCTATTATTAGCAAACACAAGACTTCCAAATGGTATAAAGTCATCTCCAATGACCTTGGTATCCCAGTTTCAGCAGGGTGTAATGTTATTAAGAAGTTTACCAAGAATGTAACCATCAAGAACCTTCCTGGACATGAGGGAAAGAGGAAAATTGATAAGAGATGTCTTTGAAGGTTGATGCGAATGGTAGAAAAAACACCATGTCAAACATCCAAAGATCAGAAGGCCAACCTAGAACAGTCTGGAGTCATGGTTTAACAAGTACCATACGCTGCACACTAAACCAAGCAGAGTTTTATGGCCGAAGGCCAAGGAAGGAACCATTACTGAAGAAAAAACATTGCGAGACAGTGAGGGGGATCATATACGAATGCCGATTTCTGTCCCCCAGGATGCATATAGAGAAATATTAAACCCGCTGGAGCGCATTGTGTTTACAGCAAAACGCCTCTGAATTACAAGGCAAAATTAAAGTAAGTGTTGATTTGATCAAAGTAGTTGACCAAGTCAGATTTTAGGAAAACCCGACATGGGCTTTTATTTGTGGATGGATTTTCAGGTTTGGTAGTCGCGCAAATCCCTCCCTCCACTCGTGTTTGGGGAGTGGCTCTATGTCCACGATTCCCATTTAATCTCTCAGGCTTGTGTTGGGTGGGACATTTTGGTTTTTGCTAGCTGCAGAGCAGGAGGCTCTGTGCAACCCAGGCCTGTGTTAAGCTAATAAAGATGCAGGGGCTTCAAAGCAGCTAACGCACCCAAGAGATACGGCGGTGCTATTGTCCATGGCAATGGGTTGAAACATGGACTGTTTTTGAGGACCCGGCTGCATACCGAAGGATATTATTTTCCTGTTTATGTGAGTTTCTGGAATAAAGACACTTTTATGTTGAACTTTCTGTGGTCCCTGCCTATCTGTCACATGGTGTAAACCCCGCTCCACTACAACATAAAAAGGAACAACCGATCTTTGCCAAAATATACCTTGACAAGCCACAAACCTTCTGGGGAAATGTTCTGTGGACAGATGAAACAAAATAGAGCTTTTTGGCAATGGAAAGCAACAGTTTTTTTTACAGAGGACACAATGAAGCTTATAAGGAAAAGAACACCAACAGTTAAGTATGGTGAAATATCCATAATACTGTGGGGTGGCTTTGCTGGGTCTGGTATTGGAGGCCTTGACAGTATCACAGGTATCATGAAATCATATAAATATCAGGAGATTTTAGCCAGAAATGTCCTACCCAGTAAGAAAACTTGATTTGAGTCAAAGATCATGGATTCTTTAGCAAGACAATGACCAAAAGCACTTATCCAAAAGTAGACAGGAATGGTTGAAAAAGAAAAAATGGACTGTTTTAAAATGGCCAGCAATGAGTCCTGACCTCAATAACATTAAAAATCTTTGGAGTGAGCTGAAATCTGCCATTAAGAAAAAGAACCCTGCAAACATTCAAGAGGTCAAAAAACAGCAAAGGAATAGTGGAAGAAAATACCAACTGAAAAGTGCAAGAATCTTATTCATGGCTGTAAAACATTTGGAAGCTGTCATCAATGCCAAAGGGTGTGCTATTTATTCTGTTTCTAGAACTGGGAGCACAGGTGGTCTTCTCATCCATCCTCCCAGTTGATGGCCATGGAACAAGGAGCTGGAATAAGATTCTGCAGGTGAAGAACTGGCTACATCGATGGTGCTGTTAGCAAGGATTTGGATTTCAAGATCACGGAGTGAATTACCTATATGATGAACTACTTGCTAGAGATGAGGTGCCCTTACGAAAAATGGGAAACATGTATTTGGAAGTTGCCTTGCTTCACTCATCAGGAGAGCTTTAAACTAGAACAATGTGGGAAGGGAAGCAAAAGACCAGAAAAAGCCATACACCTGACAAATACTATTGAGAACTCTGCTATTAGAAGTGGAAAGGAAGCACAAAGACAAAAAAATCTAAATAATAAAAATATTGGAGAGAGAAACCAATCACAAACTAAATTTTTTCTATACTAATGCATAATGCATCCTTTAAATTTCATGCACTTAGCGGCTGCAGTGGATCCGTCCAAGAATCGGATCTGGATGCATCCGTTTGTTTCAAAACACAAAATCCGTTTTTTCACACTTTGGCGGTTTGCAACTGACGTCAAACAACTGAAGTGTGAAACAGGCCTTAGAGAGTATATGTTTTATTACCTATTTAGCCAATTAATACATAAAATAATTATCGGGAATCGGGATAATATAATCATTAAATTGTATAACAGTAACAACAATTTTGGGCGAAATGGTATAAGCAGAATAGTTACTACAGCAATAAATCAGAGGTTATGAAACTTAGGCTTTAAATAACTTTATTTTAGTATCTCAGCTTCAAGAATTTACTTTAAAAATAATTTACTGTGAACCAATCAATAATTTTGAAATGAAAGTGTAATTCATTTAACCTACTTAGCGGTATTCCTAATTGAGTGTCCTTAAATTTCTCTAGGCTTCACACCAAACTAATTGCTTTATGCATAGTTTGTTGAAAGCTTGAAATGTCCTCTTAAATAAGTCATAAACATATAATATAATATAGAAAATATGAGCAAAAATAAAAATACATTTAGTAGCAGAAGCCTGATCTGAAGCATTGTGCTTTACATAAAATGCCAATTTGCACATGTTCATCCAGTTGTTGTGAGGCCAAGGGAAGTTTAAATAAGCATTCACATCAAAGGTTTATTCTCTTACTATATTGCAATCATCATATTATATACAGGGGTTGGACAAAATAATGGAAACACCTGGAAACATCAACAAAAGTTACCGTATATACTTGTGTATAAGCCAAGATTTTCAGCCCATTTTTTGGGGCTGAAAGTCCCCCTCTTGGCTTATACACGAGTCATATATGGGGGTCGCCGGGGGAGGGGGAGTGGGGGGTGTCAGAGACCATACTCCCCTCTCCTGGCACGGTCTCTGCAGCCCCCCTGCTTCCCCCATGATCTCAGTGTCCCAGCTGTTCCTGCATTCAGCGGTCACATGGTACAGCTCATTAAACTCATGAATATGCGCATATTTAATGAGCGGTACCACGTGACCGCTGAATGCAGGAACAGCCTGAGACGCCGACATCATGCTGGAAGCAGCAGGGGCTGAAGACTAGAGACCGGGTGCCAGGAGGGGGACCAGAACAATACTTACCGCTCCCTGTTCCATCGCTGTCTCCGGGTCCTCTGGCTGTGACTTAGCGGAGGGCGCGATGACGTCACTGCACAGGACCCGGGAAACAGCGATGGAACCGGCAACGGTAAATATAGCCAGTGCGGGGGGCCTGAGCCAGCGGCTACACCGGCACCTGGCCCTCAGCGACGGAGAGATCAGTATGTCTTTTTTTTTTTAGCAGCAGTGGCAGCAGCACATGGGGGGGTATTTTATGTATGGAGCATCTTGGGCCACCATTAACCCCTGTGCATCATATGGGGGGCATTTTATGTATGGAGCTTCTACTTGGACCACCATTAACCCTTGTGCAGCATATGGGGGGTATTTTATGTATGGAGCATCTACTTGGGACACCATTAACCCTTGTGAAGCAATATATGGGGGTATTTATCCTTAGAGCATCTTGCTGGGCCACCATTAACCCTTTTGCAGCATTTTATGGGGGTATTTATCTATGGAGCATCTTTTTGGACCACCATTAACCCTTGTGCAGCACCACTCTCGGCTTATACATGAGTCAATAAGTTTTCCCAGTTTTTTATGGCAAAATTAGGGGGGGTCGGCTTATAAGCGGGTCCGGTTATACACGAGTATATACGGTAGTTTAATATGGTGTAGGTCCACCTTTTGCGGCGATTACAGCCTCAATTCTCCAAGGTATGGATTCATGCAAGGTGTGAATTGTTTCCAAAGGAATTGTAGCCCATTCTTCAGTTAAAACACCCTCCAGTTCTTTGAGCGATGATGGCGGCGGAAATCGACGTCTAACTTGAATCTCTAAAATCGACCATAAATGCTCAATAATGTTGAGGTCTGGGGATTGTGGGGGCCAGATGAGATGCTCAACTTCATTACAATGTTCCTCGTGCCATGCTTTAATGATTCTAGCTGTATGAATAGGTGCATTATCATCCTGAAAGATGGCGCTCCCCTCCGGGAACAGTGTTTGAACCATAGGATGCACTTGGTCGCCCAAAATGCCTAAATAATCGTGGCTGTTAATTCTTCCATGAAGGGATATCATAGGCCTGGCGGATCTCTACGAAATAGCACCCCAGATCATCACAGAACCTCTGCCATGTTTTACGGTTGAGAGAAGGCAGTCTGGATGGAATGCTTCTTTCGGCTGTCTCCAAACGTACACTCGGCCGGAGGTCGGAAATAGGGTAAACGGTGATTTGTCTGAGAATATCACATGTTTCCACTGCTCGAGGGACCAATTCTGGAGGTTTCTACACCACTCTAAACGCTTGGAAACATTTGTCATTGAGAGCAGCGGTTTTCTAATTGCAGCTCTTCCGTGGAATCCAGATTTGTGCAGCTCCCGACGAACAGTTTTCATGGAAACTGGGTTCTGTAGGTGTTCATTGACCTCAGCAGTGATTTTCGGAGCCGTGGTCTTGCGATCCTCTCTCACAATTCGCTTTAGAGTCCGACGGTCTCTCTCAGTCAACGTCGACTTTCGGCCGGACCTGTGCTTTGCTGCGGACGTTTTTCTTTCTCTTTCAAATGTAGTCTTTACTTTGGAGACACTACCTCTTTACACGCCAAGCATTCGAGCACTTTCTGTTACACTAGCGCCTGCCATACGAGCACCAACAATTTGGCCTCTTTGAAAATCCGAGAGGTCTGCCATTGGTATCAGGTTTTCATCAATGTTCTTACAATTCTGCAAAACAAACAGTTAATTTACATACACATATCACATAACACAAATAATCAACTACATAACATTGCCATATGTCAAGGTTTGCATGTTTATAACATGTTCAAAGATTATGATGCCAAAACGTTAGGTGTTTCCATTATTTTGTCCAACCCCTGTAGCACTATACACTTAAAGTGGTGTTCCCATCTCCAAGATCCTATGCCATTATGTTGTAGGTATAATAATAATAATATTATCAAATACCTCCAATTAGAAATGTAGTATAGATTTTTTATTTCCTCTGTCTCCTTCTTCATGTTCAGGCATTGCAGGACCTTAGGTATCCATGGTTATGACCGCTAGCAACTAGTGAACTCACTCACTCTATCAGTGGACATAATCATGGATGTAGTTTCCAAGAGAAAAAGGTCGCACTCTGCGGGATAATGATGAATGTTTATTGACACTGAATTACATGTCACGTCGGAGATGTGAAGGAGAGTGTGTCAATGGCTGACTACGGCCGTTTCACACTACTCGAGCACTTCCACGGGTCAAATCATGGATGTCTAAAGTACTACAATGCCTGCACAGGAGGAAAGAGCCATAGCAAATAAAAAAATACTACATTTCTAATTGAAAGAATTTGCTAATATTATTATTATTATTCCAACTACTACATATTGGGATAGGATCTTGGAGATGGGAATAGGTCTTTTAGTTACAATTGCTCATTTTGCCTTTCTACACAGTTAGGCCTGTTTCACACTTGCTTTTTTTTGCAGCGCGTTTTTCCCGCAAAAAAACGCATTGAAAAACGCATACAAAAGCATACAACTGCTGCGTTTTTTTCAAGCATTTTTATGAGCATGCATGAAAAAAACGCAGCGTTTTTAAGCGTTTGTATGCATTTTTAGTGCGTTTTTACCGCGTTTGCGTTTTTTTCCAACATTAGGTGGCCACTCACACTAACCCAAACCATGACTTTACTAACCCTAACCCTGACCCTAACCCTAACCCTAACCCTGACCCTAACCCTAACCCTAACCCTTAACCAAACCATACTTAACCCTAATCCTGACCCTAACCCTAACCCTAACCCTGACCCTAACCCTAACCCTGACCCTAACCCTAACCCTAACCCTGACCCTAACCCTTAACCAAACCATACTTAACCCTAACCCTGACCCTAACCCTAACCCTAACCCTAACCCTGACCCTAACCCTAACCCTAACCCTAACCCTTAACCAAACCATACTTAACCCTAACCCTGACCCTAACCCTAACCCTAACCCTGACCCTAACCCTAACCCTGACCCTAACCCTAACCCTGACCCTAACCCTTAACCAAACCATACTTAACCCTAACCCTGACCCTAACCCTTAACCAAACCATACTTAACCCTAACCCTGACCCTAACCCTAACCCTAACCCTAACCCTGACCCTAACCCTAACCCTAACCCTAACCCTTAACCAAACCATACTTAACCCTAACCCTGACCCTAACCCTAACCCTAACCCTGACCCTAACCCTAACCCTAACCCTGACCCTAACCCTAACCCTGACCCTAACCCTAACCCTAACCCTGACCCTAACCCTTAACCAAACCATACTTAACCCTAACCCTGACCCTAACCCTTAACCAAACCATACTTAACCCTAACCCTGACCCTAACCCTAACCCTAACCCTGACCCTAACCCTAACCCTAACCCTGACCCTAACCCTAACCCTAACCCTGACCCTAACCCTAACCCTAACCCTGACCCTAACCCTTAACCAAACCATACTTAACCCTAACCCTGACCCTAACCCTTAACCAAACCATACTTAACCCTAACCCTAACCCTAACCCTGACCCTAACCCTAACCCTAACCCTTAACCAAACCATACTTAACCCTAACCCTGACCCTAACCCTAACCCTGACCCTAACCCTAACCCTAAACCCCCTTAACTAACCCTAACTTTACCCAAACCCCTAAATTCCATTGTCTAAACTAATGGTAAAAAAAAAAACGCATGTGCAAAAAAACGCATACATAAGCATGCCAATGCGCACATATGCTCACCATAGACTTATAATGGGTGTCTTGCTGTAAAAAAACGCATTGCGCGCGCATGCGTTTTTTTGAGGCAAATCGGACGCACAAAAAATGCAACAAGTTGCATTTTGTGCGCCCGAGCGCATACCGCAAAAAAACGCATGCGCGGTAAAACGCGTACAAACGCATGTGTATGCGCACATAAGCGCATCCCATGCAAAGTATAGGGAAAAAAACCTCATGCGCTATTTAGCGCTAAATTACCGCGAAAAAAAACGCAAATGTGAAACCAGCCTTAATGCTTCTATTTTCTATGCTCTATGTAGAAGCAGGTTGTCTTTTTTCCCAGAATGAGTCATCCTCCTTTTCAACTCCTGTCTCAGCTGCTCGTCTCCTCAATTTTGCAGTGATGGAAAGGAGACTTCCTGTTTTTACATAGAGCTTAGAAGGATGCAGCTAGTCTGTTTTTAATCACGTGATGTCAGAGACCAAATGGAAAAGAGAAGAATTAACTGGGTAGAAAGGCAAAATAAGCAATTGTAAGTACACAGTGCTGTATAATATGATGACTGCAATATATTAAGAGGATAAAAATTTTAATAAGAGGGCTTCTAAGAAGTTTTTCCTTTCATTTGCATTTTGGGTGCATTTTTCTCTTGCTATGGTATAATTTTTGTGAACAATATTTTGAAAATCTCTATACTAACGTAATCACGGTTAATCTATCTTCTATGATCCAGCATAAAAGGATGAAATATGTTTTTCGTAACCTCATTTTCCTGTAGAATGACTTCTTTAGGTAGCTTTCTTTATATATTTACTAAGACAAAGCTAGCTGCATAGAATTCATGCTATGGAAAATCTTTGTCAACACAGTTAAGAAAACTATATTATTTCATCCTCAACTCCAAATGTCAAGCTCTTAGAGGCTAATAAAGAAAATTTGGCACTCAACTTCTAGAATATTTTTTTGGATTTTTTAATGCAGCCAGAAAATAGACGTTTCGGCCTCACTGGCCTTCATCAGTAACAGACTGCAGTATAGTAGTTAATAGCATTCTGTGTGATAGTAGAAGTGACACCATAGTCACTTTAAGTGCCTGGTCATGCACTAGGCGCTGGGCATGGAGCCTGAATCAAATAGTACCTGGGTGGGGGTGCCGTGCAGACATCAACGACCCAGAATCCACTGTTGGTCATCACTGACAAGATGCGGCAAATCTATTAATTCGCCTCTTAATTAATTTGGAGCATCTTATCCTTGCAATCCCCTAATTAACATTGATGAGAAATAAAAAAAACATTGGCACTCACCGGTTTGAAAACAAATATTCAGTCCTTTATTACACCCTTCACGGTGTGTTCAAGCGACATGTGTATATGCAGTTGAGGAATGCAGGGGAGGAAAAGTGGACTACGGCCATTTCATGCCTAAACGCTTCAAAGGGTCTGGGTAAGGATACTTTCAGACTTGCATTATGAGGCCCAGCGCAGGGCCGCTGCTAAGCTCTGCCCCCAGCCGTGCCTCCTCCGGTTAGCTCCTCCTTTTGGCGCATGATGCTGCATGCGACCGGCGTACCCTATATTTAACGCTGGGTACGCTAGCCGTGCACTGGTATGCTTTTGCCGGCACATGCGCCCTTATGGCGCTGTGCCGAGTGCACAAAAATGTAACACGGTGCGTTTGGCGCAAGTCGGCGCAGTGCCAAAAGGGCACATGCGCCGACAAAAGCATCCCAGCGTACGGCCAGCGTAACCAATGCTAAATATAGGGTACGCCGGTCGCATGCAGCGTCATGCGCCCAGAGGAGGAGCTGACTGGAGGAGGCGCGGCATGGGGCGGAGCTTAGCGGCGGCCCTGCTCTGTGCCTCATAATGCAAGTCTGAAAGTAGCCTAACAGTGCTTGAAGCAATTGATCTGGTGCGGTTCTGCAGTTTTCTTATGCCTGCACTCCCCTAATTAAGACTGGTATACAAAATACCAGTCTTAATTAATCTGATAATAGAGAAGGCTTGAAAGAATAGTAACTTATATTTTTGGAGGGGACATCTGCTCTCCTTGCTCAAGGAGCGAACAGTAACAATGACTTACCTTGACTGGGCAGATGCTTACACATTTAAAGTACAGGTAGGACCCAGATATACTCTGCCATATACTCTTGAGTCCCCTTCACACTTAGGTATCACAATGAAAATATATAGCTAAGTCTATTTGAGCTAATGGGTTAAAAACTGCCTTGGACAGATAGGCCTAGTGCTGAACCAATATGGAAGCAGTCACCACCCCAAAATGTACAATGCAATGATCAGAATTTTTTTACGCATACCCCCCTCTATCACATAAAATATATTTTTTGCTTTAATAATTGACTCATATCTCAATTGTCAAATGTCAATTTACAAAATATTTGATAGAATTATGGGAAAATTGTGAGATATAATAATTTTTTGGGATTTCTACTTAATACATCTTTTTTAACAACGTCGATTTTAAATAAGAATGGCAATATTTGCACAGGTTTCCATGAACACAGTTTTCAAAGGATATTATAGTTTCTAATGAAAAAGAGGAATAACAATAATGATGCAAAGTATGCATGGGAACATATATTTACCATATTTTTCAGACTATAAGACGCACCGGACCATAAGACGCACCCCAAATTTTCAGAAGGAAAATAGGGAAAAAAATAACGTGTCAAATGGGGGTCCGTCTTACAGTCCAAATTCAGCTTACCAGGGAAAGGATTGGCACAGGTGGAGGAGTGGTTGCAGGGGTCATTTGGTGGTCCAGGCTGGTGCGGTGGCCTGCGGGAAATAACTTCCCAGGCTGCTGCAGTCTCGGTGCTCTGTGTTGCAGCGGTGGGGTGACTGTGCTCTGTGCTGGGGCAGCGCTACTCTGTGCTGGGGCAGGGGCATCACCACTCTGTGCTGTGGCAGGGGCAGTGCTGCTCTGTGCTGGGGCAGGGGCAGTGTCAGCCCCGCTCTGTGCTGTGACAGGGGCAGTGGCAGCGCCACTCTGTGCTGCGTGGTGGGCCTCCACCGGCATTTTGTCAAAGCCCTGCAGCTCCGTTGCTGCGATGCGGTGGCTCCGGGAATATGGCCTCTGCGGGCAGCGCATGCTCAGATTCAGATCTCGGCAACAAGATCTCACCCTGAGATCTCGGGAGACGAGATATCGGGACGAGATCTGAATCTAAGCATGTGCCGCCCCTGGTGGCCATATTCCCGGAGACCACCGCACCACATTGCAGCAACAGAGCTGTGGGGATTTCATGAAATGCCAGCGGAGGCCTGATGCACCACAGAGCCCCGCCACTGCAGCACCACAGAGCACTGTCACTGCCGCACCACAGCCGCACCTGCCTGGGAAGGGAGGCCACATCGGAACCGCCGCCACCGGGACCACCGCCACCACCAGAATTGTAAGTATATTCCGACCATAAGACACTCACATTTTCCCCCAAAATTTTGGGGGAAAAAAGTGTGTCTAATGGTCCGAAAAATATGGTACTTTTTCTAATGAAAGTAAGTGGGCCATGGAATTAGAAAGACATAACGTCAGAACTTTTTTTAACTATTCAATTGATTCTAAAAAAAAATTCAATGGACCCTAAGAAAGCAGATCCAAAATTAATAGTGAGTTACCCATTCTGTATGATTTTTTTCTTGCAGTTTTAGTTAAGTCCTAACTGGAACCTTCAATGCAGATTTGAACACAGCCTAATTCGTGGGCAGCATGTATCATCCTCACGTTGTGCAATCACAGCCATGTATATTTTATTCTGTAATGCTGCGGTTTTTCAGAGAAAGACATACTTTTAATCACTGCTGGGGATTGAGCCACCCTGGTGGGTACCCAGCAGCTTCTCCCCAACAGGTGACACTGACTGACAAGCCTTTGTCTATATGCACATGCAGGCAGAGGCTTGTCAGTCACTATCAATGGGTGGAGAGAAGCCGTCATGGACTCTCCTGTACGACTAGTCATCCATGTAGCGTGGTCCCAGGTGGTGATTAAAAGTATGTTTCTGTCATGGTTTGCCTAGCTTGTGGGAATTGGTAGTTCAGAGTTTAATCTGGACAGCCTCACTCTAGGATTCTGGGAGGCTTTTTATAGCCTCATTGTGGGGTCATTCCTCATCGCTTATACGCTGACCCTTGGCCGAGTTTGTGACCCTATTGTGCCTGTGTCTGTGCTTTGCACCTGTGCTACTTTACTGTTGTCTGGTTCTGTCCCCGTTTAGAGTTCTGCCTGTCCCTCCTGTACTGTGCTGCTCTCTCTGTGTATGACCCTCTTGGCTACGTCCTGACTATTCTCTGCTCGCCCCTCCTGTATCTGCTGCTATCTCTATGTTTTGACCCCTTGGCTATGACGCGCCCCAGAAGCCGTGGGATACTCAGCGCCGGGCATGTTAACTTCAATGGGAAATGTCACAGCGGCAGTGACCCGGTCCGTGGCCTCAGGCGGTCATGTAAAAGGGGTTGAAGTGAATGGGGATAAAGTTTATGTATTGATTCGTGACGCCAGTTGGAGTGTTCGACTGTAGTATAGCCGGCACTGCTGATGATCCCTGGGGGAGTAAATGGTGATGGCAGTGCAGATGTTTAACCCTCTTTAACCCTCTCCAATCAGGGCCAACCCCCAGAGATTGTGATGGAAGTAGAAGGCATGAAGTAATAAGGCAGGAGACAAGGAAAGTCACTTTATCATTTACTGTAGTTCAGGTGCAGTTCAAAGGAGCTATTTCAACTCTCACCAGGTTACAGTCTTTTCTGCAAAATGGGAGTTATCCTTTCTCTCTGCTGCTGTGACTCAGTGTATGCTTCCTGCTATTCTAATCCCTTCTGGGATCAAGGCTTCTCAGCTTCCCAGAGTCTAAAACTTCCGATATAGCATCTACTCACTGTGTATTTCTCCTTTGGCAACTTGCAGCATGGATCCTGTGGGTGAGCAGCTCAAGTTCCCACTTGTACTATCCTTCACTGATCCTAGTCCGCTGCATTTTTCCCTGGGAAAACACGATGCTGTTGGTTGTATAAATCCACACAGTCTCTCAGCTTACCACCCTGCTCTGAAAGCATGGATGGTCTAGGGGCTGACACCCTGATGCTTTTTAGCTCTCACTTCTGGATTGAGCACATGTCTAATGGCTCCCAAGAGTGTTCTTCTTCTCCTTCACACTGAAAAAAACAAGTCTGCTCCCCCCTCCCAGTTAGGGTGTGTTTGCAAAGCTTTAAGCTTCAGACAAGAAAGGGAGGGAGCTGAATTGTGTGTGTGTGTGTTGTGGTCTCTAGCAGAGAAAGCGTAACTCCCATTGCTCACAAAACACATACAAAACAGTACATATTTAACCATTTTGTGGCGGTAAAGATGCAGGGCGCCACATTCCCCCTTAGCTAAAGGTAGCAGGTCTTCGGGCTACACAAGAAACATAAGCATATAACAAATGACATAACAGTTAACTTCAGTATAAGTAAACAGTCCCAGTAACTGAGTTGAGTAGTGGATTACAGCCCAAAACCACTTCTGATTGTTTGGATTGTCCCTGAGTGCAGCTGCAGGGCGCACAGACCATAATTGAAAATTCACTGCACTGGCTGTTTTAAATGGCTTTAAGAGTCCTTGCAAGAGCTCTTGTAGTGGAAAAAGGCATAATAACTACTGAAATCTCACATTAGTCCATGTGGGCACAACTCTTTAACATTTTTAGTAACGTTACCTAAGGCAAAGTTCAATGTAAGTACAACTCAAAACTAAATTATTACTCTTATAATATTTTATGAATCATTTATATAGAGAGAAGGGGTTTGGCCTTGTGTGCTATGCTGTGATCTGCGCACGATAGGAATACTAGGCAACTTCCTACGAATCTTTGAACCTACCATGGGTACAACAGGTTCACTGCTGACTGTGGGCAAGTTTTCTGTTTCTTGCACATGCACAGTGTTAGTGGTTGGCATTAGCGACTTATCGCTTCCAGAACAATTTGGTGTCTCTGGTAAAGACCTTTGTGGGAACACCATCACTGGAACTACCACTGCGTTGTTAACTTGTTGCCAAGAGCTAGGGAATTTACAAGAAGAGTGCGAATCTTTGTATCAGTCTTTCCCATTAGCTGAGGATCTTCCTTAGTCTCAACTCTTTCACGCAATTGTGCTGGACATACTTTCAGATTGTCTCTGGATATGGTAGTACACGTTTTTCCGCCGTCTTTGGAGATAGTACACACTTTGTTGTTGTCATAGCTAGATGGCTCAATAGTGCAAGGCTGAGCCTCCCATTGGTCGTCTAACTTGTGGTTTCTTCTCTTTTTTTTCAGCACTTTTCACCTGTTGGTAAGGGGGTTGCCACAGCATGTCTGTTAAAGTTCCTTTCCTGTTTTTGCCTAGCTTGTGCAAGACTTTCCTCTACATATTGCTGAACCTTTTGATACTGCAGTTGTCTTTCCGTATTCCAATCCATGTCCAATTGGCTGGATATGGTTTCAGGAGTAAGGACTCCCATTTCCAGGTCGATGGGGAGTTTACCTGGCCGTGCACGCATAAAGTAAGCTGGGGCATATCCTATTGAGCTGGTTGGGATATGATTGTACATTTCGATCAAATCAGGTAATTTCTCAGGCCATTGGTTCCTTTCTTCCAGTGGTAGGATCTGCAATAAATTGATCACTAAATGATTCAGTTTTTCGCAAAGACCATTGCCTTTTGGATGGTATGGTGTAGTTTTGATCTTTTTACATCCATAGAGGGAGCAAAATTCTTGAAAGACTTCTGCTTCGAAGGCTGGACCTCTGTCTGTCAGCATTCGATCTGGGTAGCCATGGGGTCTGCAGAAATATTCTTGGAATGCCTTTGCAACTGTTCTTGCGGTTTGGTCTTTCACCGGAACGACCACTACAAAACGGGAATAGTGATCCACTATTGTTAAGGCATAGGTATACCCTGATCGGCTTGGGGTTATTTGCACGTGGTCTAAGGCCACCAGTTCCAAAGGTTGTTTAGTGATGATGGGCTTCAAGGGGGCCCTTTGATTGGAAGAATTCTTTCTTCTAAAATTACATGGGCCGCATTCCATACACCACTGTTCAATGGACCATCTCATACCTGTCCAGAAGAAGCGGTCGCAGATGACTACTTCCAGCTTTCTCCAACCAAAGTGTCCCGCTTGATGGTGGTAAGCTTCCAAGACCATGGGCACGTCCTTTTTGGGGACCACGATCTGCCAGACCAGTTCATGCGTATGTGGGTTAATGGCTCTTCGGATCAACTTGCCTTCATAAAGATACAGCTTCTTTCTCTCTTTCCACAACCGCTGGACATCTGCAGGTGCATAAGGAGCTGGAGACAAATCTGGTTCTCCAAGGAGTTCTTTGATCATACATATAGCCGGGTCACTGCTCTACGTTTCTGCCCAACCATGATGGGGAAAACCAACCATGATGGGGTAGTGGATTAAGGGAAACTTCGTGAATGGCAAGACTTCTCCTGTCACTTGGTTTGAGTCTTGGGAGGCACCGTGGTGGTGGAATGTTGGCATCTCTATTTCTTCGAGGTCTTCTAGATCT
Source organism: Dendrobates tinctorius (assembly GCF_039654945.1). NCBI lineage: Eukaryota > Metazoa > Chordata > Amphibia > Anura > Dendrobatidae > Dendrobates > Dendrobates tinctorius. The sequence goes on from NW_027361917.1 coordinate 53,338,907, forward strand.
TCTGCTGGATCAGGAGCATTTGGCATATGGGACAAAGCATCAGCATTGGCATTTTTAGTGCCAGCTTGGTATTTGATGATGAACTCGTAATTGGACAGCCGAGCCATCCATCTTTGTTCCAAGGTGCCGAGCCTGACGGTCTCCAGATGGGTTAACGGATTGTTGTCCATATTGATGGTAAATTTGGATGAGGCCAAATAGTGCTTGAACCTCTCGGTCACTGCCCAAACGATAGCCAAGAATTCTAGCTTGAAGGAGCTATAGTTGGTAGGGTTCCTCTCAGTAGGACGAAGCTTCCGACTGGCATAAGCAATGACTTTCTCCTTACCCTGCTGCACTTGAGATAGAACAGCTCCTAACTAGTGTTGAGCATTCCAATACTGCAATATCGGGTATTGGCCGATATTCACTGTATCGGAGTTCCGATACTGAGTTCCGATACTTTTAGAATATCGAATACCGGAATTGGAAGTTCCCACAATGCAATGAGCCAGTTTGATTTTATTCAGCCAATGAGGATCCTAAGAAGTGTGGGCACATCCTGTTATGCATGTTAGGCATGTTAACTAATGGCATGGCTGTGATTGGCTGCGAGCAGACCACCCAGCTGCTCCTCCCCCAGACACACGCTGACCAGTGATCTATGGAAAGTGAAACTAGTGAGGGAGGAGGAAACGACCAGTTCTCATTTCAATGCCAGAACACCCTCCCCCCGGACATTTATCTTAGAAGCAAGAGATGATATCTTGGAAACCGTGCAGACTAGCCACAGAAGGTAAATTACTTATTGTCAGCATTCTGCAGCCCAGATACGCACTGAGATTACGTGAAAAGCCTGGACAACCCGTTTAACATAGTCAATATTCTCTTTGTAACTTCGAACGTCTTAAAAAAAAAATTAATTCCTGCTATTCCATTTGATTGGGCTAAACCTCTATGCCTTTAATGTCTCCTCCACCTCCCCCAATACATTCTACATTATTCTTAGTTGTTTTCCTTCATGCAGAATTAACCTACAAGGAAAGTAAGGGTTTATTTTCATTCCGATATTTGTGTCCCATTGACTTGCATTGGTTTCCGGTATCGGAATCGGCGATATCCGATATTTTTGGGGTATCAGTCTGATCCAATCCGATCCGATATTTCCCGATATCGGAAGGTATCACTCAACACTACTCCTAACCCAACATTGCTGGCGTCGGTGTGCAGGATAAACGGCTGATCATAGTCTGGATACGCTAAGATCTCTTCTCCAGTAAGTGCTTGCTTAAGGCTGTTGAATGACTCATCCAACCTAGCATTCCACTCTATCAGCGGACTCTTGCCTGTGGCCTTTTTAGGTTGGCTAACTAGGAGATCTTGAAGAGGGGCTGCCAATTTAGTAAAGTCTTTGAAAAGCATCTGTAGTATCCCACTAGGCCTAGGAATTATCTGACCTCTTGGATGTTGGTGGGTACCTGCCAGTCTCTGATGACAGTCACTTTGTCTGGGTCAGGTGCTACTCCTTCTGAACTCACGACATGGCCTAAATACTGCACTTTGGGTTTCAGGAGATGACACTTAGATGGTTTTACCTTTAAGCCGAAGTTGGACAATGCATCCAAGACCTCTGCTAGGTGTTGCAGATGTTCCTCATAGGTCCTGGAATATACAATCACATCATCCAAGTACAGTAGCACAGTCTAAAAGTTCATATGTCCCAGGCAACATTCCATAATTCTCTGAAAGGTCCCAGGAGCACTGCTCAATCCGAATGGCATGTAATTAAATTCCATAGCCCCATAGGAGTAGTGAAAGCAGTTTTTTCTTTGTCTGCCTCAGCAACAGGAACCTGCCAGTACCTGCTGCTTAAGTCCAAAGTGGAGAAGTACTTAGCTGATTTTAATGCTGCTAGAGACTCCTCTATGCGCGGTAAGGGGTATGCATTAGTGATGGACAAGTCCTAAATTACTCGGAATCGCTTGACTCTAGCGAGTCCGAGCCCGGGACTCGCTACTCGTTGCGAGTCTAGCGAGTCCAATGTTAATGAATGGGGAAGCGAGTCTTAGCGAGTAATGTGCGATTTACAAATCGCAGATGTGTCTCGGAAAGCGCTTGCATTGGCGATTTGTAAACCCCACTCGCAACAGTTTGTTGCTGCTGTGTCCGAGTCCAAACTCGCATTTGTTTGTCTTATTTAGCGCCGATGAGGCGAGGGAAGCGATTTTCTCTAGCACACACCATGCTTTGAGCAAACAGGAAATAATCCGAGTCGAGTTGACATACGCACACACACACAGAGCAATACAGAGCAATCATGGCCCGTGTCACTGTCAACACGCTGCAGTTGATTGATCTGGTGGAGGCTCGGCCCCTGCTTTGGCTCCCCACTGACCCTGCCTATGGGCATAACATCCAGCGGACTACAGCCTGGAGGGAGATCGCTCAAGTGATGTTCCCTGCACTGCTACGGCCACGACCTCGTCCCTTTGCAACCTCTTTTTTGGGAAATTGTGGTTTTTGTGACATTGTTGACAAATGCACAGTCACAGAGATGGAGTTAGGTGGTGCTGTAGGCGTCACTTGCTGGCGGGGTAAGTGTGTGTGCTGACACCTAGCAGTGAAGCTGCACACTAGTCCCTGCACTGTGCACTGCACTGTAAGGCTTGATCCTCCCTGCCTGCCTGCCTACAGTCTACACAGTACTCCTCTGTCCTCCTGGTAGCTCTCAGAAGAGCTGTTTGGGTTTAATATAAGGAATCTTGAAGTTTCCCTACACTAACTGACAATCCCTATGATCTGCTCAAGCATCTACCTCACCCTGCTCTATATGAGATCTCTCAGGAATGTAGAGGAAATGGCGGTGGAAAAGGCTTATATACAGCCTCGCCTCTCATACATGACATAGGCATCACGATGGACAGAAGCCAATCATAGTCCTGCCACAACCAACAATACTGAATATGATTGGCTAACATGCTTGTCCATCTAAAAAAGTTTTCTGACCTAACACGCTAGGCTGTCTCGGAAGCTTTGTAGGAACATAACAGATTCTATATTTGCGAGTCCCGAATCCAGTATACAGGACTCGGGATTCGTAGACTCGCTCAGACTCGCTCACAATCGCTGTGTGTTGACATAGGCTGTCTTGGAAACTTGTAGGAACATAACAGATTCTATATTTGCGAGTCCCGAATCCAGTATACAGGACTCGGAATCGTAGACTCGCTCAGACTCGCTCAGACTCGCTGTTGACAGCGATGTGATATAGCGAGTCTAGCGAGTGAGAAAAAAAAACTCTGACAAAACTTAGATTGCCATTGACTTGCATTGGACTCGTTACTGTGCGAGTAATCACTGGGAGACTCGCCGAGTAACGAGTCCAGCGAGTCCCTTACTATTCGCCGAGTAACGAGTCCTAGCGAGTAGACTCGCCCATCCCTAGTATGCATCTTTGTGAGTAATTTTGTTAAGTTGTCTGTAATCTACACACATGCGCATTGTACCATCTTTCTTTTTGACTAAAGCCCCCGTTACACACTGGGATATCGCTAGCAATATCGCTGTAAAGTCACCGATTTTGTGACGTAGCAGCGATATTGCTAGCGATATCGCTGCATGTGATACTTACCTCCAACTGGCTCCCCCGCTGGTTATCGCTGATCGCGCGAGAAGCTCCTAGACCATTCCTCGTCGGTCACTTCCTGCGGCGCTTCCTGTGGCGCCGACGAGCGACACGTGGAGCCGGGCGGGAGGATGCAGGATTGCCGCGTCTGACAGGTAAGTAGCGATCCCCGTCCACAGCGATGACGCTGGTGAGATCTGCCTGTGTGGCAGCTCACTAGCGACCACCTAGCGATGCACCAGCGATCCTGACCGCGTCATATTGCTGGTCGGGATCGCTGGTGCATCGCTAGGTGTAACAGTACCCTAACACCAGGGGAGCTGCCCAAGTACTGTTTCATTTCTCTTTGCATACCTTTTGCACACTGATAATGAGCTGGAGGTAGAGGACAATACCTTTCTCTGATAGGTGGGTGATCTCCTGTGGGGATGTTATGTTGAAACCCTTTTACCTGCCCAAAATCCAAGAGATGATTACTGAAAACTCTCTTGTATTCTTGTACCACTCGCTGCACTCCATTTTTCTGATGTACAGGAGTGGATTCGGTGCCATCTTTTGGAACCATTCCTCCGTCTGAACAGAAAAGCCATTGCCATCCATCGCTTCTGACGGAGTCAAGGGTTCTACAGCCTGAATATCGTTGTTGCTGACTGTGAATAGTTTGGCTACGGTTGCATAACGAGGCAATTAAGCTTCCTCCTCTCCACAGTTCAGAACACGTACTGGGACCCTGCCCCTTTTCACATCAACAATTCCCCTGGCTGTCAGCACAGTAGGTCTGCTACCTGAATAGACTGGTTCAAGGAGAGCTTGGTAGTCCTGTTCTCTGATGCCTATGGCTGCTCTGCATCAGATGAGGGTCTCACTCCTAGGGGGAAGCATAACGGAGTAAGGATCACTCACCCTTATACTACCAATCTCTCCACCAGTTAACACCACCTGCTGTTGCTGCACAAGGGCCTTGATATCCTTATTGAGGGCATGCTGTTCTTTGTACGGGGCAGACTTGGCTATGGCTTTAAAAATGGTGATGACCTCACTTAAACAATTTTCAATCACATTTGCGCCCAAAGTTATGATAGGTTGACACTCTCCTCTTTCCACCTCTACCACCACGAGACCTTGAGCTTTGAGCTCCACTTTCCCCACTTTAATGACAACCTCTTTGTACCCCACCTGTGTCAGAGGTTGATCATTACTTGCTGTTAATGACAAGTTACCATCAGGAAGTTGGGTGAAATCAGCATCAGTCCAATATCTCTGGTACAGTGTGTGAGACATTGTGGTTACCTGTGATCCAGTGTCCATGAGGGCGGTGAAGGGGATACCATCCACTACCACAGGTATAAGTGGACGTCCTCCAACATACCTGTTTCTCCAGTTAGTTGGACCAGATTGTCTTACTCCTGGGAGTTGGTCCTCAGCCCCAGGGGTCGCCCATTTAAAGGACATTCCCTTTCAATATGATCAACCTTATGGCACCGTCTGCAGATGGGTCTTCCAGAAGAGTCAAATTGGTCTGTTGTAGAGTTGAGCGACTTTTGGTTTTTTAGGGTCGCGTTTCGTTTCGTGAAACCCGACTTTTCCAAAAGTCGGGTCGAGCAAGATCGTCCGATTATAGGGAAAAGTCGGGGTCGTCCCGAAACACGAAACCCAATGTAAGTCAATGGGGAATAAAAGTCGGCAGTGAGAGGAGGACAGGAAACACACCTACAGTGCCCATTTGAATGCCAAAAGCATCAATTCTTCTTTCTTAAGCTTGTCAACCTTAATTAACTTCATAATACAAGTTACGCACTGAAAAATGGGGGTTATTTGGCTACAAACTGTGGGGGGGGAGGGCTGGCTCCAGGTTTTCATGTGCCCTGGGCGAAAGAGCGCCCCTTTAACACATACCACAACTCATCATGCTCCGATAAGGCAGAGAAATAGCGGTATAGTACAATGAAAAATACCTCACTTTTTACATCTCATGACGAGGCCCATCTATTTCTCCATACAGAATCATTGGTCCCATATAATGTTTGAAACAGTATATGATGAGCTCCACATAATGCTACAGTATATGTAGGTCCCCATGGATGAAGCTCCACTGTCTTATGGGCCCAAATAATGCTCCAAACATAATGGGCCCCATTTCTAATGCTCTAGTGTATAATGGGCCCTGTAAATGCTGCTCCAGTGTCTGATGTCCACCTTTGGAATGTTCCAGTGTATGGTGGGCCCCATCTATCATTCTCCAGAGTATAGTGCTCCCCAAAAATTGCTGTCCCAACATTGAAAACAATCAAATAAGTCTCCTCGCTAGGGAATCCCTGTACTAGTCTGGACAGGTGCTGTAGCTTGCTTAACAGCTCGCCAGCCGTTCTCACGCCAAGTATGGATTACACGTGATTGCACAAAGGTGAGAAAGGGTACCGTATCCCCAGATAACATGTATGGATAGCGTACACATTCAAAATATATGTCTCAGGAGGCAGGCTCAGACGGTGTTAGGCCCAGTATGGATTGCACGTGATTGCACAAAGGTTAGAAAGGGTACCGTATCCCCGGATAACATGTATGGATAGCGTACATATCCAAAATATATGTCTATACAGCATGAGGCAGGCTCAGACGGTGTTAGGCCCAGTATGGATTGCACGTGATTGCACAAAGGTTAGAAAGGGTACCGCATCCCTGGATAACATGTATGGATAGCGTACACATTCAAAATATATGTCTATACAGCATGAGGCAGGCTCAGACGGTGTTAGGCCCAGTATGGATTGCACGTGATTGCACAAAGGTTAGAAAGGGTACCGTATCCCTGGATAACATGTATGGATAGCGTACACATTCAAAATATATGTCTATACAGCATGAGGCAGGCTCAGACGGTGTTAGGCCCAGTATGGATTGCACGTGATTGCACAAAGGTTAGAAAGGGTACCGTATCCCCGGATAACATGTATGGATAGCATACACATTCAAAATATATGTCTATACAGCATGAGGCAGGCTCAGATGGTGTTAGGCCCAGTATGGATTGCACCTGATTGCACAAAGGTTAGAAAGGGTACCGTATCCCCGGATAACATGTATGGATAGCATACACATTCAAAATATATGTCTATACAGCATGAGGCAGGCTCAGACGGTGTTAGGCCCAGTATGGATTGCACGTGATTGCACAAAGGTTAGAAAGGGTACCGTATCCCTGGATAACATGTATGGATAGCGTACACATTCAAAATATATGTCTATACAGCATGAGGCAGGCTCAGACGGTGTTAGGCCCAGTATGGATTGCACGTGATTGCACAAAGGTTAGAAAGGGTACCGTATCCCTGGATAACATGTATGGATAGCGTACACATTCAAAATATATGTCTATACAGCATGAGGCAGGCTCAGACGGTGTTAGGCCCAGTATGGATTGCACGTGATTGCACAAAGGTTAGAAAGGGTACCGTATCCCCGGATAACATGTATGGATAGCATACACATTCAAAATATATGTCTATACAGCATGAGGCAGGCTCAGATGGTGTTAGGCCCAGTATGGATTGCACCTGATTGCACAAAGGTTAGAAAGGGTACCGTATCCCCGGATAACATGTATGGATAGCGTACACATTCAAAATATATGTCTATACAGCATGAGGCAGGCTCAGACGGTGTTAGGCCAAGTATGGATTGCACGTGATTGCACAAAGGTTAGAAAGGGTACCGTATCCCTGGATAACATGTATGGATAGCGTACACATTCAAAATATATGTCTATACAGCATGAGGCAGGCTCAGACGGTGTTAGGCCCAGTATGGATTGCACGTGATTGCACAAAGGTTAGAAAGGGTACCGTATCCCTGGATAACATGTATGGATAGCGTACACATTAAAAATATATGTCTATACGGCATGAGGCAGGCTCAGACGGTGTTAGGCCCAGTATGGATTGCACGTGATTGCACAAAGGTTAGAAAGGGTACCGTATCCCTGGATAACATGTATGGATAGCGTACACATTCAAAATATATGTCTATACAGCATGAGGCAGGCTCAGACGGTGTTAGGCCCAGTATGGATTGCACGTGATTGCACAAAGGTTAGAAAGGGTACCGTATCCCCGGATAACATGTATTGATAGCGTACACATTCAAAATATATGTCTATACAGCATGAGGCAGGCTCAGACGGTGTTAGGCCCAGTATGGATTGCACGTGATTGCACAAAGGTTAGAAAGGGTACCGTATCCCCGGATAACATGTATGGATAGCGTACACATTCAAAATATATGTCTATACAGCATGAGGCAGGCTCAGATGGTGTTAGGCCCAGTATGGATTGCACGTGATTGCACAAGGGTTAGAAAGGGTACCGTATCCCTGGATAACATGTATGGATAGCGTACACATTCAAAATATATGTCTCAGGAGGCAGGCTCAGACGGTGTTAGGCCCAGTATGGATTGCACATGATTGCACAAAGGTTAGAAAGGGTACCGTATCCCCGGATAACATGTATGGATAGCGTACACATTCAAAATATATGTCTATACAGCATGAGGCAGGCTCAGACGGTGTTAGGCCCAGTATGGATTGCACGTGATTGCACAAAGGTTAGAAAGGGTACCGTATCCCTGGATAACATGTATGGATAGCGTACACATTCAAAATATATGTCTATACAGCATGAGGCAGGCTCAGACGGTGTTAGGCCCAGTATAGATTGCACGTGATTGCACAAAGGTTAGAAAGGGTACCGTATCCCTGGATAACATGTATGGATAGCGTACACATTCAAAATATATGTCTCAGGAGGCAGGCTCAGACGGTGTTAGGCCCAGTATGGATTGCACGTGATTGCACAAAGGTTAGAAAGGGTACCGTATCCCCGGATAACATGTATGGATAGCGTACACATTCAAAATATATGTCTCAGGAGGCAGGCTCAGACGGTGTTAGGCCCAGTATGGATTGCACGTGATTGCACAAAGGTTAGAAAGGGTACCGTATCCCTGGATAACATGTATGGATAGCGTACACATTCAAAATATATGTCTATACAGCATGAGGCAGGCTCAGACGGTGTTAGGCCCAGTATGGATTGCACGTGATTGCACAAAGGTTAGAAAGGGTACCGTATCCCTGGATAACATGTATGGATAGCGTACACATTCAAAATATATGTCTATACAGCATGAGGCAGGCTCAGACGGTGTTAGGCCCAGTATGGATTGCACGTGATTGCACAAAGGTTAGAAAGGGTACCGTATCCCTGGATAACATGTATGGATAGCGTACACATTCAAAATATATGTCTCAGGAGGCAGGCTCAGACGGTGTTAGGCCCAGTATGGATTGCACGTGATTGCACAAAGGTTAGAAAGGGTACCGTATCCCCGGATAACATGTATGGATAGCGTACACATTCAAAATATATGTCTCAGGAGGCAGGCTCAGACGGTGTTAGGCCCAGTATGGATTGCACGTGATTGCACAAAGGTTAGAAAGGGTACCGTATCCCCGGATAACATGTATGGATAGCGTACACATTCAAAATATATGTCTATACAGCATGAGGCAGACTCAGACGGTGTTAGGCCTAGTATGGATTGCACGTGATTGCACAAAGGTTAGAAAGGGTACTGTATCCCCGGATAACATGTATGGATAGCGTACACATTCAAAATATATGTCTATACATCAGGAGGCAGGCTCAGACGGTGTTAGGCCCAGTATGGATTGCACGTGATTGCACAAAGGTTAGAAAGGGTACCGTATCCCCAGATAACATGTATGGATAGCGTACACATTCAAAATATATGTCTATACATAAGGAGGCAGGCTCAGATGGTGTTAGGCCCAGTATGGATTGCACGTGATTGCACAAGGGTTAGAAAGGGTACCGTATCCCTGGATAACATGTATGGATAGCGTACACATTCAAAATATATGTCTCAGGAGGCAGGCTCAGACGGTGTTAGGCCCAGTATGGATTGCACATGATTGCACAAAGGTTAGAAAGGGTACCGTATCCCCGGATAACATGTATGGATAGCGTACACATTCAAAATATATGTCTATACAGCATGAGGCAGGCTCAGATGGTGTTAGGCCCAGTATGGATTGCACGTGATTGCACAAAGGTTAGAAAGGGTACCGTATCCCTGGATAACATGTATGGATAGCGTACACATTCAAAATATATGTCTATACAGCATGAGGCAGGCTCAGACGGTGTTAGGCCCAGTATGGATTGCACGTGATTGCACAAAGGTTAGAAAGGGTACCGTATCCCTGGATAACATGTATGGATAGCGTACACATTCAAAATATATGTCTCAGGAGGCAGGCTCAGACGGTGTTAGGCCCAGTATGGATTGCACGTGATTGCACAAAGGTTAGAAAGGGTACCGTATCCCCGGATAACATGTATGGATAGCGTACACATTCAAAATATATGTCTCAGGAGGCAGGCTCAGACGGTGTTAGGCCCAGTATGGATTGCACGTGATTGCACAAAGGTTAGAAAGGGTACCGTATCCCTGGATAACATGTATGGATAGCGTACACATTCAAAATATATGTCTCAGGAGGCAGGCTCAGACGGTGTCAGGCACAGTATGGATTTGACGGCCCAGATTACACAGCGGAGGAGCAGGGAGAGGTAAAGATTGCAAATGCTGGGGCCCTGCCCAAGCAAGGGGGGCCCACTCGTGGGCGTCGGTACTGGCACTGGGCCCCTCATAGTACAGCGGTGTGTCTGACGGCGGGTGTGCACCACCACCGTCAGAGACACTTGATTGCACTATGAGGGACCCTGTGCCAGTGCCCGCGCCCAAGAGTCGGCCTACCCACCTGTCCAGGGCAACGGCACTCGCATGGTGTCGTGCACTAGGTGGTGACCCTGGCCATGGGGGGGGAGGCAGCACAGTTAGGGAGTTTTAGAAAGTGGCATATGTTGATGTTGGACATTCAGCTGATGCAAAAGGCGAAATAGGTGAAGTACCAGGAAGAGGTGGACCAAAGCAAGCCATTTTTCTGTCACCCTATGTGTCATCAGGGGAAGGTGGGACAAAATCCTTGGAAACCCATGCGTGGTTCATTTTAATGAAGGTTAGATCATCCACATTTTGGGTTGACAGACGGGTCCTTTTTTCTGTCAGGATTGATCCAGCTGCACTGAAGACTCTTTCCGATAGCACACTTGCAGCTGGGCAAGCGAGCTCCTGTAAGGCATATTGGGCCAATTCAGGCCAGGTGTCCAGTTTAGCGGCCCAATAGTCAAAGGGGAATGACCTGTGTGGGAGAACATCGATATGGGAGGAAAAGTAGTTTGTTACCATAGTTGACAACTGCTGTCTCCTGTCACTTTTCATCGATGCAGTATTACCAGTTGTGTGAGCGGTATTTGAAAAATCAGTCCACAACATTGTCATGAAACCCCTGTCTCCAACGCCACTTCTGCTGTGTGCACCATGAACACCTCTGCCAAGCTGCCCCCGGCCCGTACGGCTCGTGTGAGAACCATCACCGCTGCTGTGTGCTGGGAATGCCTCAAGCAACCGATTTACCAGAGTTGCTTGTTTATTAGCCAATATTAGGTCAAGGTTCTCCTGTGGCATGATGTTTTGTAATTTGCCTTTATAGCGTGGATCCAGGATGCTGGCCAACCAGTAGTCGTCATCGTTCATCATTTTGGCAATGCGGGGGTCCCTTTTTAGGATCCGCAAGGCATAAGCTGACATGTGGGCCAATGTTCCCGGTGTCAATGATGCACTGCGAGTGCTGGGTGGAGGAGCACTTTCTGGCAAATCCACATCCCTCCAGTCACGCACAAACCCTGTACCAGACCTTGCCATGCCAACATTTTCACTTGCCCCATGAGATGCATCCTCCTCCCCTAAGTAATCATCCCCATCATCCTCCTCCTCCTCCTCCTCTTCCTCCACCTCGTCCAGGAGAGGTCCCTGAGCAGACAATGGCTGAATGTCATCAAGGATTCCCTCCTCCTCTTCCTCCTCATCAACATTGGCTGCAGACGCCTGCTCCTTAAGGTGCGTCAAAGTTTGCATGAGCAGAGGCATAAGTGGGATGCTCATGCTTAGGATGGCGTCGTCTGCGCTTACCAGCCATGTGCATTCCTCAAAACACTGAAGGACTTTACAAAGGTCTTTCAGCTTCGACCACTGCACACCTGTCAACTCCATGTCTGCTCTCAAAGTGCCTGGCCGTGTATCCTCCCACAAATGCATTATGGCCTGCCTCTGCTCGCACAGCCGCTCCACCATGTGCAGGGTGGAGTTCCACCTTGTTGCAATGTCGATAATGAGGCGGTGGTTGGGAAGGTGGAGCAATCGCTGCAGCTTCTGCATACGAACGGAGTGTACAGGCGACCGGCGGATGTGCGCGCACAGTCTTCGCACCTTCTGGAGCAGGGCTGTTAACTCCGGATAATTTTTGAGGAAGCACTGCACCACCAGGTTCAAGGTGTGAGCCAAGCAAGGTATGTGGCTGAGTTTTGAAAGGGCTATGACTGCCACAAAATTACGTCCGTTATCACTAACTACCTTGCCTGCCTCAAGATGTACACTGCCCAGCCATGACTCAGTTTGTCGCTTCAAGTACTCGGCCAGCACCTCGGCGGTGTGTCTGTCGCCCAAACACATCATCTGCAACACAGCCTGCTGACGCTTTCCACTAGCTGCTCGATATGGGGACACATCATGTGCAACAGTGGCAGCTGCAGATGGAGTGCTCGTACGACTGCGCTCTGTGGACGAGCTTTCGCTTCTGGAGGAGGAGGAGGAGGAGGATGGTCGAACGCCTACAGCCAACTGTTTCCTATACCGTGGGCTAGGCAGCACTGTCCCACCACCGCTGTCCCCTGTGGACCCTGCATCCACCACATTAACCCAGTGCGCAGTGATGGACACGTAACGGCCCTGGCCATGCCGACTGGACCATGCATCAGTTGTGAGGTGCACCTTTCCGCTCACTGACTGCTTGAGTGCATGGACAATGCGGTCTTTCACATGATGGTGGAGGGCTGGGATGGCTTTGCGAGAGAAGAAGTGGCGACTGGGTAGGTCATAGCGTGGTACTGCATAGGCCATGAGTTCGCGGAAAGCTGTGCTTTCCACCAACCGAAAGGGCATCATCTCAAACGAGATTAGTTTGGCAATGTGGGCGTTCAAACCCAGTGTACGCGGATGAGAGACTGAGTACTTTCTTGACCTACTCATAGTGTCTGGGAGGGTGAGCTGGACTTGAGAGCTGCATATGGTGGAAGTAGCGGTGGACAGGGCGGACTGAGACAGGGTTGATGATGGTGATGGAGTTGGTGTTCTTTCTGATGGCCTAGAATCAGTATTTCGTTGATATAACAGTGGGATTCCCAGACTGCTGTGGTCTTGCAACGACACCTCAACATTTGCTGCTGTGCTAACCGGTGGGCTTACAGTGGGGGAAACAATGTAGCGTTGCTGACTACCTTCATTGTGATCAGTTGCACATGTGGCACTTGAGGTTTGGTGTTGTGTCCACGCTTGCAAGTGCATGCTGGTTAAATGTCTAAGCATGCAACTGGTATTCAAATTTTTCAGATTTTTCCCTCGGCTAAAGGTCTTTGCGCACTTCTTACAGATAACCTTGGCCTGATCATGAGGATTTTGTTCAAAAAAGTGCCACACTGCACTCTTCCTACTTTGGCAGACATTTTGCGGCCTAGCACGCTGTGATCTTTTGACCCTCTGGACAAGCTGTCCAGCAACTCTTTTGATGTTTGGAACCTGTCTTTGGAGTGCTCCGGGCCTGCCAGATAACAGCTGTTGCGATGTCGATGTCTGCTGTGGATGCTCCTCATCTGAGCTATTGGAACCAGCACCCTCTTCCCCCAATGGATGCCAATCTGGGTCAACAACTGGGTCATCCATCACCTCCTCTTCTATGTCATGTGCACCTTCCTCTGTGTCACCGTGTATGGTGGTATAGTGTGCGGGAAGGGGCACCTGAGTCTCATCAGGGTCAGAATCTGGCACTGTACACTGCGAGGACAATGTAGTGCTCTGAGTGAATGTACCAGCAGAATCATCCATCAGCGGCTGTGCATCAGTGCACTCCATGTCAGATTCATCTTGGCCTGGGTAATTCACCATTTGACTTGATAATTCAGGCATGGTATGTGAAAACAGCTCCATGGAGTAATTAGTAGTATGGCCTGCGTCATCCTTCAATCTTGGTTGGGGTGAAGGACACAAGGAAAGGTGTGGTTCATGAACATGAGCCTCCAATGACGACTCAGTGCTTTTACTTTTTACAACTGAAGAAGAGGAGGCGATAGAGCTGGAGGCTGAGTCAGCAATGTAAGACAAAACTTTTTCCTGATGCTCTGGCTTTAAAAGCGGTTTGCCAACTCCTAGAAAACTAAGCGTTTGAGGCCTTATGTAGCCAGACGATGACGCAGGGTCAGCACCTCCTGCATTCGGTCCTATTTTGCTCCTGCCACTACCATCAGATCCACCACCAACACCATCATTACCAGCTGCCAACCCCCGCCCAATTCCACGGCCTCTTCCACCAGCCTTCCTCATTTTTGGTAGAAATGTAGACAAAATCCAACAAACTATATAGTAATGTAAAACAAGGTACAAGGTGTCTATAGGACAGGGGAGATTTTGAATTTCTGCACACACTAGTGGACAGTGGACACTTTTGGATTGTGTGAGGCCCACTGATATCTGAGTGCTATGTGACAGGCTCGATGGCACTGCTGTGACAAAAGTGACTAGAGGATAAGGGAGATTTTGAATATCTGCACACACTTTTGGACACTGGACACTTTTGGATTGTGTGAGGCCCACTGATATCTGAGCGCTATGTGACAGGCTCGATGGCACTGCTGTGACAAAAGTGACTAGAGGATAAGGGAGATTTTGAATATCTGCACACACTTTTGGACACTGGACACTTTTGGATTGTGTGAGGCCCACTGATATCTGAGCGCTATGTGACAGGCTCGATGGCACTGCTGTGACAAAAGTGACTAGAGGATAAGGGAGATTTTGAATATCTGCACATACTTTTGGACACTGGACACTTTTGGATTGTGTGAGGCCCACTGATATCTGAGCGCTATGTGACAGGCTCGATGGCACTGCTGTGACAAAAGTGACTAGAGGATAAGGGAGATTTTGAATTTCTGCACACACTTGTGGACAGTGGACACTTTTGGATTGTGTGAGGCCCACTGATATCTGAGCGCTATGTGACAGGCTCGATGGCACAGCTGTGACAAAAGTGACTAGAGGATAAGGGAGATTTTGAATTTCTGCACACACTTGTGGACAGTGGACACTTTTGGATTGTGTGAGGCCCACTGATATCTGAGCGCTATGTGACAGGCTCGATGGCACAGCTGTGACAAAAGTGACTAGAGGATAAGGGAGATTTTGAATCTCTGCACACACTTTTGGACACTGGACACTTTTGGATTGTGTGAGGCCCAATGAATATCTGAGCGCTATGTGACAGGCTCGATGGCACAGCTGTGACAAAAGTGACTAGAGGATAAGGGAGATTGGATTGCTTTTAAAAAAGCAGTTTGCGGAGCAGTGGGTAAACAGCAATGCCAGCCTGTCAGGAAGCCTTAGAAGGCAGCCCAACAACCAACACCACTGATACACCACTATATAGCCTCCCCTTGCACTGCACACACAGTGACTGGTGTGTTGTGCAGGCCAAATCGCTAGCAGCAGAAGCAGTTTTTTTGTCTTCTTCCCTGCCTAACGCTCTCCCTACAGAATCAGCAGCAACCTCTCCCTATACTAAGATCGGCAGAAGTAAGATGGCGGTCGGAGTGCACGCCCTTTTATACCCCCTGTGACGCCCACCAAAGCAAGCCAATCACTTGCATGCCCTTCTGAAAGATGGTGGTGACCCGTGCCTATGTCATCACGTTGCCCACAGTGTCCGTGGATCCTGATTGGCTGAAAAAGAGCGCAAAACAAACTTTTGAAACGCGACTTTGGCGTGTAAGTCGCCGACCTCGTGGCCGACCTCATCCTAGGGTCGGGTTTCGTTTCATGAAACCCGACTTTGCCAAAAGTCGGCGACTTTTGAATTTTTTCGACCCGTTTCGCTCAACTCTAGTCTGTTGTTCTGCCGGTTCGAGTCAGTCGTCGCTGATGTTGCGGCATCCTCTTTTCTCATGGGAGATCAGCTAGCTGGATCCTCTGTGGGGGAACAAGTCTGGAGAGTCTGAACAGTTTTCCATAGAGCAGCCATATTTTTAGTCAGTTCCTGTACTTGCAGCCGTAAATCTGCAGTAGAATCATCAATTGGAATCTGCACATGTTGTACTGCCCCCTGGTGGTACGTAACTGCTGGATGTTTAACAAACTCAGTGCAGACATAGGTAGATTCTTTTAAGATACGGATGTATCTGCCCTTAAACTGAACAAAGTCCATGTCAGGGTTCTGCAATGACATCATGGGCAGTTGTGCCTTACTGGAATCAGACAAAAGACCATTGAACTGTTCTTTCAGCATTTTGTTCTCATCTCTTACACTGTCTGGATCAATTTATTTAATGGCTCGCAGCGCTTCCTGCAGGTTAACAGCATAGTCTCTAATAGTGTCCTGTGATTTCTGTCTGCTGATGAAAAATCGCATCTTTATTTCTGAAGCAGTACGGGTGTCAAAAGTATCCTTTAATTTGCAAAAATGTCTTTTACAGTCTTTTTATCAGTCGCTGGCCAAGATTTAACTTCTCTCTGAGCAGCACCACTGAGCTGACTTATATGTATACTGACTTTCTGCTCCTCTGACATAGGGTAAATTTCAAACATGCTGCGCAGCTTCTCTTTGAAGTCACTTAAGGTGTGCGATCCGCCTTTTGTGGCGGTAAAGACGCAGGGTGTCACAGCTGCGTCCTGACTATTCACTGTTTGCCCCTCCTATACCATGCCGCCCTCTCCGTGTATGACCCCCATTTTTTTGTCTGACCTCCGGGTCTGCTGTCTCCCAGCGGTGCTCCGCGGTAGCCCCGCCCTCTCCTGTGACGCGCGGTCACATAATCGCAGGTCCTTTTGCCTCCTGCTAGTTCAGCATCCCCTCTCACCGTGGTGCTCAGGTCCATCTGCCTGAGCTCCCCCGCAGTACCTGACACCCGGGCTCTCTCGCAGTGTTAGCGAGTCACCCTGTTCAGCCGTGGCAGACCGCCGGTGCTGACAGGGTCCTTACAGTTTCTCTCTGAAATACTGCAGCGTTTATTTGCTGTCAGTCCAATGCAGATGCAACCGTCCTCGCTTTTCTTTTCATAAGGTCTCTTCCAGAGTAAACTCACTGCCGAATGGTATTGTTCAGAGTTTAGATGGTGGTAAACCGAAAGGTCCTGTAACGACTCAGCGCTAAGATGTCAGTTCAGGAGAGGACTGTTGGATCATCTTAAGGACTCTCTGGCTCTCCATCCGCCACCCAGCTGCTAGGAGGAGGCCATGACTCAGGCCATGCGTATGGATCAGAGGTTGTGGGAGAGAGGAGTAATTCAGCGAGAGGTTCCTTTACATCCTGCTAAATCCTAAGTGATGCCTTATGCGGAACCTATGGAGGTTGGGGCCACTAACCTCAAGGAGAAGGAGAGGAAGCGATGACATGAAGGAAGATTATGTTATTATTGTGGAAGTCCAGGACATTGGAGAAAGGACTGCCCCTCTTGCCCATCGACTAACAAGTTGCTGGGAAATGCCTAAGTTTGGGTGATTGTCGAGGAGATCACCCAGACTCTCAGGTACCTTTTACCTCATTTCAAAAGATTTTGTTGAAGGTGGAACTTTGTTGTGGAAATGGTTACACACCCACTTCTGCTTATGTGGACTGTGGGTCGTCCATGAACTTCTTTGTCTCGAACTTTGTGTCCAAGAGTAAGATAGGGACAGTTAGGCTTGAAACTCCAAATCCATATCATTTCCATTGATAAGATACCGCTGCATAAAAATATTGTTAAGTTTGTCACTGAGGAGTTTCTGCTCAAGGTGGGTTCCTTGCATCAGGAATGAATTTCATGTTATGTTCTGGATAATCTTTCAGCGGGACTGGTGTTGGGATTCCCCTAGTTACAGTTGCATAATCCTGTTATTGACTGGGAATCTCGGGATATTGTGAAATGGGGTCCTATTTGTTCAAATGGCTGTCTTTCTGCTGTTCTGGTGTTGTCCATTAATTTGGAGGGTACTCTGGAGTAACTGAAAGATTTTAAGGATGTGTTTTCCGAAAAAGAGGCTGAGGTCTTGCCACCACATCGCGCCTGTGATTGTACTATTAATCTTATTCCAGGTGCTAAATTGGCCAAGGCCCATTTGTACAACCTTTCCGGCCCGAAACGTACCGCTATGAAAGAATATATCTCAGAAAGTTTACGCAAAGGTCACATCCATCCCTCTGTTTCTCCTGTGGCTGCTGGATTCTTTTTTGTCAAAAAGAAAGATGGTGGTTTACGCCCTTGCCTCGATTTTTGGGAACTAAATAAAATTACAGTGAGGAATACCTACCCTCTCCTGCTGATTCCAGATCTTTAAACCAATTATCTGGGGCTAAGTGGTTTTCCAAGTAGGATCTCAGGGGAGCGTATAATCTTATCCGTATTCGGGAGGGGGGTGAGTGGAAAATGGCATTTCTCACCTTTGAGGGTTTGTTTGAAAATTTGGTCATGCCCTTTGGTCTCACGAACGCGCCAGCAGCTTTTCAAACGTTTAATCATAATGTATTTTCTGACTTCATTGTGTGCTTTATGGTGGTATATCTAGATGACATTCTTGTATTTTCATCTGACAAAGAATCTCACATGGGTAATTTATGTGCAGTTCTTCATAGGTTACGGGAGAACTCTCTGCTCGCTAAACCTGAGAAGTGTTCATTTTGTGTCCAAGAGCTGTCCTTTCTGGGGTTCATCCTTTCTGTCAATGGGTTTTGTATGGACCCTGGAAAGGAACAGGCCATTGTTGATTGGGTGCAACCCAGAGGCCTCAGGGGTCTTCAGATTTTTGGGTTTTGCCAATTATCACAAATTTATTAAGGGGTTTTCTCAGGTGGTCAAGCCTCTCACTGATCTCACTCGTAAAAACTTGTTGTCTATGGCAGTTGAAGTCTTTTCTACATTGAAAAAATCTTTTATGTCTGCCCCTGTGTTGTTCCAGCCCGATTCGTCTGAACCATTCATTGTAGAGGAGGTGGGAGTGGGGGCGGTGCTGTCTCAGGGACCCGTCACTTTGACTAACTTAAGACCTTGTGCCTTTTTCTCCAAGAAATTTTCTCCTATGGAGAGAAATTATGATGTTGGGAATCGGGAGTAATTAGCCATAAAATTGACTTTTGAAGAATGGAGGCATTTTTTGGAGGGGGCTGTTCATCGGATCAAGATGATTGCAGACCACAAGAACCTGTCTTACATTGAGTCTGCCAAACATTTGACTCCAAGACAGGTGAAGTGGTCACTTTTTTATTCACGTTTTCATTTTTCTATCACCTTTCGGCCTGGTTCCAAGAATGTCAAGGCCGATACCTTGTCTTACAGCTTGGATCCGATATCACTTCCCAAACATCCTTCCCCGATTCTTCAGCATGGGGTGGTCGTGGCTGGGGTGTCCTCTGAATTGGAACTTGAAATTCATGAGGCTCAGTCTCTTGCTCCTCCGTCATTGCCCGATAACAAGCTCTTCTTTTCAGTTCAGTATCGGTTGAGGGTGCTCAGGGAGTTCCACAAATCTGCTCTTAGTGGACACCCGGAAGTCATGGCCACCCGGAGAGCTATTGCTACATTGTTTTGATGGTCCTCCATGTCTTCTGCCATTGTCGTGCTTGTGTCTGCTTGTGATACGTGTGGTCGTGCTAAAGCCTCCCATAACCGGCCGGCCGGGGAATTGGTGCCATTGCCAATTCCAGATAGACCTTTGACTCATTTGTCCATGCATTTTATCACTTATCTCCCTCCTTCCAATGGTAAAACAGTGGTCTGGGTAGTGGTTGATAGATTTAGCAAACAGGTGCATTTTGTTCCTTTGGCAGGACTACCTAACGCTGAAACACTATTGTTTATTGAGCACGTTGTGCGGTTGCTTGGCGTACCTCTGAATTTGGTGTCTGACAGAGAGGTGCAATTCTTGTCCAAATTTTGGAGGGCGTTTTGCAAGAGATTGGGTATTAGCTTGACCTTCTCCTCATCCTGAGACCAATGATCAGACGGAGGACCAATCCGTCACTGGAACAAATTTTGCAGTGTCTTGCCACGTCCTAACAGAATTATTGTTGTTCCTCATTGCCTGAGGCTGAGTTCACATTTAATAATCGGGTTAATCAGTCCACTGGAACCTCTCTGTTTTTTTGTAACTACGGTTTTCAACCTCATTTTATTGAATTTTCCAGTCTGGATTCGGGGTGTCCAGGGGCTGATTCGGTGATTCAATGGTTTTGGGAGGTTTGAAGGGAGGTCCAGAAGGACATTGGGGTGGCTCAGGGCAAACAGAAACATTTTGATGATAAGCGATGATCTGCAGGACCTAAGTTTCTGGTAGGAGATAAAGTGTGGTTATCTACCAAGAACATACATCTGAAATTTCCTTCTGTTAAGCTGGGTCCCAAGTTTATTGGTCCTTACGAGATCACTGAGTTTGTCAACATTGAGGTTGCCTTTCATTTACGCTTACTAGTGATGCACGAACCTGCTCGCCACTACTCGGTACTCACCCAAGTATTGCTATACTCGTGGTACTCGGCGAGCACCGAGTATTTCCGAGATTATTCGGCGGGAGCTCGGGTCTCTGCCCTGCAATTTTGACGCTCTTTAGAGTGCCAATCAAGATACAGGGATTGTCTGCCACGCACTGTAATGCCGCAGCCATCTTTGTTGTGGTATTACAGTGATTGGCTGGCCGCACAGTGTCATTAAGTCTATAAGAGACCTGCCACCACCCTGCTCGTCACAGTCATGTCTGGAATCAGACAGTGTAGGGAGAGCTACTGCTGAGATAGGGACAGATTTGTGCTTTTATTAGTTAGTGTGGGTATACCATTATAGAATCCAAAAATCCAGCTAAACCAACAGTCCTTCTAAGGACTAATTAAGGGGTTTATAGATTGCAGTGCTAGGTCGGCAGGGAGTGTTATGTGCTTATATACACATCAGTGCAAGGCATGGAGGCACTGTATGTGGGTACATAGATCTCACTGCATACATTAAAAGGATCCATTACTGTCTATGATTGTTGTTGCTGCCTATTACATATATACCTAGCTCCAGGTATCAGTGGCTAGGTATAATAATTCTTTTTGCACCTTAATCCTGATTATTTTATTCCAAAGCAATCCAGAGCCCTTTTTTTTCTCCATTTGCTTGTTGACACTGCAGACTACAGCCAGATCCTTTTAATACTACAGCATGAAAATATAGCAATTTTAAACGGCTTTGCCCGTCCCAGGCATCACATCTGAGTGTGCAGAAAATTATGGTATTTTTTGTGGTACTGTAGTATTTTTTGGAGTGTCTTATAAAAAATTTTGATACCATTTTGCTGCCAAAAAAAATTTAGCTGCCAAATTTTTTTTTTACCTGCCCAAAAAATATTTAGCTGCTCAAAGAATACAAAAAGATTTAGCTGCCAAAAAAAATTATCTGCCAAAAAAAATTTAGCTACAGTTCATATATTTGACACTGTGTTTTGTCCGCCACACGCATTGCATATCATTGTGCAAAATATTTTACAGTTTTAGTCCTCCAAAGAATTTTTTTGTAATGTCATAACCTACTAATTGATACAATTTTGGTGGACAAAAAAAAAAATCCAGGCCACATATTTAACAGTATGCTATCTCCGTCCTCCGCCTGATCTATCTGTTGTCTACAAATTGTGGCATTTCAGGGCTACATTCCACTGTATTTGCTCTCTGTTATCCTATTTCTATGAAATCATCAAAAAAGTCCAATAAATTATGGTTACATAGACAGAAAAAAATTCACCAGCATGACCTGAAATAGTGACACATCCCAGGGCCCACAAAAAGATAACAACTAGCGCAATTGTGTTTGTTTAAAAATGTATTACCTTATTAACAAACTCCGTACAATGAATGAACTCAATTGAAAATTGATACTAACAAGATGCCTCTTGTGTGAGGGAGGAACTGCCAGAACAAAACAGCATAAATGTAATTTTGTAGCATAAATACCTAGTGAGGACCATAATTAGATGGAGTCCCATACACTAAAACAATAGGCTTCTATTTATAAAGGAGAAAAAGCCTGCCCTGTATTGTTATATTCAAATGTCCTTTTATAGGACAGAAGTATGCAGTAGAAGGTACAAGTACCTATTAGGGATGAGCGAGTACTGAAGTATTCGGACTCGCTATACTCGTACCGAGTATACTGTAATACTCCGGTATTCGGTACGATTAGCGAGTCCAATGATAGTCAATGGAAAATGTGAGTAATTGTCTGCTGAACCCTACAAAGCGGTCTTGGGGCTGAGGAAAAGGCTAAAAAATGTGTAAATGTTAAACAAATGTATGCTGTTAACAAATGTATATTACATGGGGGCATCTGGTCAGGGGCTGCAGGAGTGGTTTTACACCACTGCTTCACTAGAATGTACAAACAATATTTGAAGTCCTGTGGTTTTTTGCCGGCAGAGCGGGACTCATACGCCACTTACACAGTGCCATTGATATATCAGAAGTGCCGTAAGGGCGAGTGATGATGGAGGCGATCTTCTGACAGCTAAATGTGTAAGTTGTGTAAGGAGAGCGATCTACCCTGGGGGCTGTGTGATGGTTAACGCAGGAAGAAGCCACGCATCATCATCATCACAGGGGATTCACAATAATAAAGCTTGGACTACTGTCCTTGTTGTTCCACTGCCACTGCCCAATGTGTATAGACATAGTGTTTTCAAAACATTAGCCCTAGGGGCTGTATCATGGATGATGAAGAAAGCAAGGCAGGTCTGAAGGGCCAAACAATTAAGATGAAGCTAGGACTACTAGCACAGTAGTTGCAGTGCCCAGTGACCAGGCATAGCCATAGTGTCTCCAAAAATTTGCCCTAGGGGCTGTATCATAGCTGCTGAAGGAAGAAAGGCAGGTCTGAAGGGCCAAACAATTATGATGAAGCTAGGACTACTAGCACAGTAGTTGCAGTGCCCAATGTCCAGGCATAGCCATAGTGTCTCCAAAAATTAGCACTAGGGGCTGTATCATAGTTGCTGAAGGAAGCAAGGCAGGTCTAAAGGGCCAAACAATTATGATGAAGCTAGGACTACTAGCATAGTAGTTGCAGTGCCCAGTGTCCAGGCATAGCCATAGAGTCTCCAAAAATTAGCCCAAGGGGCATGATACCATGGCTGATGAAGGAAGAGGGGTCTCACTCTCATCACAAGTGCCTCCGATGGGAAATATTAATTAATGTAACATTGTTTTTAGCTTATTGACCATGGGGTACATGTGGCAGAAGCAGGATTTGAAAACATGTGTAAGAAGAAGAAAAGAGGCTTGTATGGGAAGGGATGGACGTGACTGATCGCCAGTTTCCTACTCCACACTGATGAGGGGCAATACCCTGAAACAGCTGTCAGTGGATGGATACCATGTTTTGGCATAGCTGGTTTCCTTCATTGGAGACTGCCCTTCCCTTGGTTGTTCCTTCCCGGAGAAAGACCTGGCTAGTCATTGCTTGCGTTGAGAAACATGTGATGGTGTCTCCGCGGCTTGTGTTTTGCATGTTTTTGCATATTTCCCATAAGGGATGGGGGCATTGCTCTAGAATTACTGCGTTGAAAAACATGTGATGGTGTCTCCGCAGTGTTGGATGTTGATCTCCATGAGTTCATTCATCCTCATTTTTCACATCTATCCTGGACAGACATGAAGCTGGGGTTGGGATTCCCCTCTGTAGCATGAGGTGTCCCCTTGGTACCACTGAAAAAGAAGTCCTCTCCCTCCTCATTTTCATCATCATCTTCATCCCCCAATCTTACCTGATGATATTGGCTGGGTTGGGTAGGATCATCCATTGTGAAATCTTGCTCCATACCCAGCTGCTGGGCATGCAAAGATTCCATTTTTTGATTCTGCAGCAATTTTTTTCAGCAGACATAGCATAGGGATGGTTATGCTGATAATAGCCTGATCACCGCTCACAAGCTTGGTGCAGTACTCAAAGTTATCAAGCACCTCACAAATATAAGTGATCCACACACACTCGACAGTTGTTAAGTGTTTTGGCTGAGTCTCAGTGTGACGGGCATGTTTAAGCTGGTATTCAGTAAGTGCCCTCTGCTGCTCACTTACCCTTGCCAACATATGAGATGTTGAGTTCCACCGTGTTGGCATGTCGCAAATGAGTCTGTGGTTTGGCAAATTAAATTGCTTTTAAAGCTCTGCAAGACCGCAACAATGGCGGAAATGGGCGCAAATATGGCGCACCTTCTCAAGTAGGTACAGCAAGTCAGGGTATGTTTTTATAAATTTCTGTACCACTAGGTTCAGCACGTGAGCCATACATGGCACGTGTACCAGCTTCCCGAGCTTTAAAGCAGCCACCAGGTTACTCCCATTGTCACAGACAACCAGACCAAGTTGGAGTTACAGTGGGGAGAGCCACTGATCGGTCTGTTGTTTTAGTCCTTGCCACAGCTCTGCTTCAGTGTGTGGTGTTTCACTTAAGCAGATCAGCTTCAGCAGAGCGTGTTGCCGCTTTGCCGATGCGCTGCTGCACAGCTCCCAACTTGGGAGTGATGTGGAGGGTAATTCAGCATAGGATGGCGATGCAGAGGAGAAGGAGAAAGAGGGGAGACTGGACGTATATGATGAGGCAGAAACCCTGATTGGGGTTGGGCCCGGTATTCATGGCTTGGGTAGGATATGTGATGATGGTCCAGTTTGAGACTTTGTCCCACCCTCCACCAGGTTGAGCCAGTGTGCTGTGACAGAGCTGTATCGTCCCTGGCCACAAGTACTTGTCCACGTGTCTGTTGTAAGATGGACCTTCCCGGTTATGGAGTGGGTGAGAGCATGCTTTAGATTGTTTAAGACTTGCTGGTGTAACGTGGGGACAGCACACTGGGAAAAATAGTGCCGGCTGGGAACCGAGTATCGTGGGGCAGCCACAGCCAAAAGATCATGGAAAGACTGTGTCCCCACAAGCCTAAACGGCAACATCTCCACGGCTAGCAACTTGGCAAT
This sequence comes from Dendrobates tinctorius, assembly GCF_039654945.1. Classification (NCBI taxonomy): domain Eukaryota; kingdom Metazoa; phylum Chordata; class Amphibia; order Anura; family Dendrobatidae; genus Dendrobates; species Dendrobates tinctorius. The sequence continues at coordinate 53,363,728 of NW_027361917.1, forward strand.
GTGCGCATTCAGTATTTGTGCTTTTGGGTGCGTAGCTTGGTTTTTACACCTCCTTTCATACATCTGGGGCACGGACAATTGGACGCTTTCCTGGGACAAACAAGTGGATGAGCTTGTTGTGGCCTGTGTCTGTGCTACCGCAGCCTGTGAGCAAGAGGTATGATGATTACCTGCTTCCTGCCCAGCAGATTGGGAAGGACGTATCACAGGCGACATGGCAGTGGTTTGACCCACAGTCGCAGACACTGATTTGGTACCCTGTTGTTCAGCCCACCGGCTAGGGTGCTTGGCTGCCATGTGTTTCCGTATACTGGTGGTGCTTTGGTTGCCTTTGCCCTGGCCTCTGCTCAGCTTCGTATGGCAGATGCTACAGATGACAACATTTTGTTCAGAAGGACTATCGGAAAAAAATTTCCAGACAGTGGGCTGAATGCACCCTTGCCTTGACTTGGGGCACAGAGGGATTGCTCTTGGCAACAGTTGACACACTTCGCACTCTGCTCAAACCAGTAGCCCTTGGTGCCTTTGTTGGTGCTACGTATCCACCTTCTTAATCTGTGCTGCTGCTCTGGCTATGCGTGCCAACGGTCCAGGTTGGATCGGTGGTCTCATCATCGACCACCTCGTCGTCCATGTCATCCTTCTTCCGTGTTGATATTGGCGACTGGCTAGATGGCAACTGTGTGTCATCACCATCAGCCTCCACCTCTTCACCCGGTATATCATGTGGATGAAAGTGGCTTTCTTCTGGTTGTGGGGTTTCAAATATTTGGCAATCATTAACAGATGATACCCCCTCATGTTCCTCTTCAATGTCGCGCAGTGAGAGGCCAGAGGCATTGAAAGCAAATGGATCAAACAGATCCTCGGAGTGACCAAGGTTGGGGTCAAATGTTTCCTATGACTCCTGACAGGGTGATGAACTAGGAACAGATTGAGGAAAGGATGACCCAGCGTTCTCTGTATGGACAGTAGACTGTTTTGTCATGGATGATTGAGAGCTGCTAGAACATTTAGTTGAGGCCTTATCAGCCATCCAAGACAGTATCTGCTCTTGTTCTTCTGGATTCCAGACCCGCTTATGTTCCAGACCGGGAAATTTTGCGAGGAACCTAGATGCATAAACCTTCTTCGGTCTCCCAGACTCTGTGCCTTGTTGGGCACCAATGACAGCCCCACATCCACGTCCCTGTCCCTTCACAACAGCCTTTTTAGGAATTTTGGATTTTTCTGCCATAGTTGCAGATGTTCAGATGCAGATATTGGGGAACAAGGAGCAGCTAGGGCTTTGTGGAAGGTAGCACTACAGCCTAGTACTGTTTTGTGTTTTACAAACAGCACCGCAGCAGCAGCACAAAAATATTGCCCTGAGGTTTAAGGCGAGATTACGCACCCCAGTAAACACACAAGACAGCGATGCTGGCTGCGTGTCAGTTGTGCAGTACCTTGCGTGCGTCCTATTCGTTGTGAACACAGCACCGCAACAGCACAAAAAAATTGCCCTTAGGTTTAAGGTGAGATTACGCACCCCAGTCACCACACAAGACAGCGGTACTGGCTGCGTGTTAGTTGTGCAGTACCGTGCATGCGTCCTATTCACAGTGAACACAGCACCGCAACAGCACAAAAAAATTGCCCTGAGGTTTAAGGCGAGATTACGCACCCCAGTCACCACAGAAGACAGCAGTGCTGGCTGCGTGTCAGTTGTGCAGTACCGTGCATACGTTCTCTTCGCTGTGAACACAGCACCGCAACAGCACAAAAAAACTGCCCTGCAGAGGTAAATGAGACCCCAAAAATGGCTGGGAAAACTGTCACTACTCAGTTCCTGACCTTATACTTTCAGCTCTGAAAAGAGCTTTTGGGTTTTACAGAGGATTTCTGGATGAATTGCACAAACAAACACAACTCTCCCTAGCAGCTGCTCACACTCTCCCTACACTAGCTGTGTTCTGCATGCAATGTGCAGAAAATGGCAGCGGCAGGGCTTATATAGAGGCAGGCTATGATGACTCTTAGGCTATGATGCTGGGCGGCCAGCCAATCATAGTAATGCCGCCCACAACCAAGAAGGCTGCGGCATTACTCTGATTGGCAAATGCTGGGCGGGAGATCCGAGTAGTGCGAGGCGAGTAGTGAAATACTCGCTATGTTCCGAGTACCGCGAATACTTCACTACTCGACGAGAACCGAATACCCACGATTATGCTCGCTCATCCCTAGTGCCTATACATATTCACAATGTGTATTAAGGATATTGGGTGTAAAACTGCTGCATACAGATGTAATACATTATTAACAAATAGGGCACAAATTGATATTACCTAATGTGTGACGGTCTGGTCAAGGTCCAGCGTGATGTTGCAGGGTCTGGCAGTGCTTCCCTCCACCCCAACGCACATTTCGTATTGTCTTCCTCAGGCACCCACTGAGGAAGACAATACTGTTGAAACCAGAACAGTGTCAAAAGGTTGTTGGTTGTATAGTGGATAATGTTTCCACTCACTTTTCCACCACCACCAACACTCTGTCTTCCACACATTCAAGTCTGAGTAGCCGTGAGCCAGGACCGCATATTCCTCACTCTGATCCTCCTTCCTCATGCCATGCCAAGTGCCTGGAGACAACGGATCCCACACTCTGAAGAGCTGTTAAGTTTTCCATTTATAGATTCGGCCCTCCAATACAGTGTCTTTTTTTGGGAGGTGTATTCCCATGCACCCCTTGACACCCACACATGGGTATACACTTATTGATTTTGACGATTTGGTGTCATCCTCCTCCTTCTCCTCATCCTCATCATCCACCACCACTAGAACATGAGAGTGAACGTGTTTCATGATGCTACAGCCACTCTAGTTTTTTCAGAGGATGTTTATGACGCCCGTTAAAAATTTTTAAAAATATGTACCCCCCCAAGGGGAAATGTTTGTCAGTCCATACACTTAGTGTATGGGCATTCCATGTATAGGAGACCCGCTCCTTTATAATGGGAACATTTTTTATGAAGCCTTCCGCAACATCTCTATCAAGGGACATTGGAGTGCCTCTTAATTTTTGGCAGGCCTTGCATTCAATGCAACAGTATGGCAGTACCAAAAGAATAATGTGAACTTGGTTTTCCTGTGGTCATCCAGTACGTGGGTTCAAAGGCTTTACTGTGCGCCTGTAATAGTGGTGTCACACTCTGACAACATTGGTCACAGCAGTGACTTAGGAGTTAGAAATGCTTCCAGGGGCATTCCCCATGATAGCGTGGAACGCTGTGGGACACACGCAGTCTGTCAAAGATCCAGATAACAGGGTACTGTGAGAATCATGTGGGAATAGTGGATGAGGGCAGGTATATCTCGCCCAGATTCCTTTCCTATGTGGCCTAGTTTGGTCAGTATCGCACCTGCTTACTAATGGATAATGGGAGGTGGATATAAAAGGATGCCAGGTGGTTGTGTGAGTGTCTCAGCCTGGGAACACAGAGAGCCTGTCTGGGTGAGAGACACACACGTGAGTGAAAGCAGTGCCCACTGCAACTGTGGTTTGGCTGGACGGGAGAAGCCCGCCAGTTGGTAGTTAGGTTGTCCATTGTTTAGTTAGTGCCGGACAGGCAAGGATTTGTTTTATGTTTTATTTCCTTTTGCATTGCTTTCACTATTAATAAACCTGACCCAGGGTCAGTTACACCCGAATCCCAGCTCTGCGCCTGAGTTTCATGCGGAACGCACGTGACCTTTGACCCCAGCAAAGCCGATCCCGGAGTGTTTTATCACATTGTGGTGGAGAACGCGGGCATCACGTTGCAAGCATGAGCATGGAGGATGTGGTGAAAGCGCTGGTACAGTCCACCGCCGTCCAGCAAGAAGCTAATCGGGTGATGATGGCCCAGCTGAAGGAGTTGGTGGACATGACAGTTACCGATCGTTCGCTTCTCCAGCAGGTGGCGCAGCGCTTGGCAAGCTTACCTGAGCTTAACCTGGAAGCCGAGTCGAGAGTGATTCACGTGAGTCGGTACTGGCAGAAAATGACGACCGAAGATGACGTCGAGGCATACCTGACCACGTTTGAACGGACGGCGGTGCGAGAAAAATGGCTGAAGGCACGATGGGCCGGCCTGATTGCCCCGTTTCTTTCCGGTGAGGCCCAAAAGGCTTATTATGACTTAGAGCCTGAAGCCGCGCAGGACTTTGACAAATTGAAAGCCGAGATCTTGTCCCGGCTGGGAGTGACGACCGCTGTCCGTGCACAGAGAGTGCATCAATGGACTTATCAGCCGGATAAACCACCGCGGTCCCAGATGTTCTACCTGATCCACGTGACGAAGAAGTGGCTACAACCCGAGGTGTTGATAGCGCCAGAGATAATCCAGAGAGTCGTCATGGACAAGTACCTGAGAGCTCTACCGCCAGCCCTGAGGAAGTGGGTAAGCCATGGAAATCCTACGACGGCAGATCAACTGGTGGATCTGGTTGAACGTTACTCCATGGCGGAAGGACTCCGAGACGACGCTACCCCACCTCGTTCTTCATCATCTCCACGTGGAACCGGTAAGACTGTTCCAGGGAGTAGGGGAGATGGAAAAATCCCTAAGACAGTGGGGGAGGAAAAGGGGACTGTCCGCACTGCGAGGCCGAGAGTAACGAACTATGGTCTAAGCAAGGGGCCCTTTAGGTGTTTCCGCTGCCAAGAGATGGGACATATTGCTGCGAACTGTCCGGTCACTACTGAACCCATGCAGTGCGACCTCACAGACTCAAAAAACCGCATGTCTATGGTTGCACGGGTAGTGAGTGTGAATGCCGGTCAAAAGGATGTGGAAAAACACTTGTGTGATTTAACTGTTGATGGCAAAAAGGTGGTGGCATTGTTAGACTCGGGAAGTGTGGTGACTCTGGTGACAAATTTTCTGTAACGTGTGTGCATGGAGACACCTGTTCGTACCTCACCACGGTCATATGCATAACTACTTCCCATGGGTCTGTGCAACATAAAGTGGGACTCGTCCCGGCGTTATTGCATGATGTTATCCTGGGCCGGGATTTTCCCCACTTCTGGCAATTGTGGGAGAATCAGTTGATACCCCAGGGTAATAGTGTACATGATTCTTCTCCCAGGGCGCGTGTGGGTCCCGAACCCCTGGAAGAGGTCTCCCCGGAAGACTCTGGGGAAGAGTCTGCGGGAAATGACCTGCAGTTCCCGTTTTCAGTCATGGCGGGTGATACGGAGGAGACCGGGGAAGAGGAGGAGGCCGACAGCCGTCCACCTCCCCGTTTGCCGGATTTAGAAGTTCAGAAAGATGACTTCCAAAGCGAGCAAATAAAGGATCCTACCCTTTCTCAGGCTAGGACAAATGTAAAAGTGATAAATGGGGTACCCGTAGAACCTGGCTCTAGGCTGGCATATCCTTACATGGTTCTGGAGAATGATTTACTCTATCAGATAGAGAAAAAAGGGGAAGATACGGTGCAACTATTAGTCGTGCCAAAACCCTACCGGTGGCAGGTGCTGGACCTGGCCCACGGACATGTGATGGGAGGTCACCTGGGAGTCCAGAAAACCACCGAAAGGATATTACACTGTTTTGTTTGGCCAGGCATGCATCACGATATTCGTGTATATTGTGAGTCTTGTCCTGACTGCCAAGCCTCTGCACCTAAGCCCCGGTTCTGTAGCCCTTTGGTACCCCTACCTATTATTGAAGTCCCGTTTGAGAGGATTGGGATGGATTTAGTTGGGCCCCTTCCATGGTCTGCACGTGGAAACCAACATATCCTGGTCATCTTGGATTATGCCACTCGTTACCCAGAGGCCATCCCTTTGCGTAACACGGCCACCAAGACGATTGCCAAGGAACTGGTGCATGTGTTTAGTCGGGTCGGTATACCGAAACAGATACTCACTGACCAGGGGACCCCCTTTATGTCCAGGGTAATGAAGGAGCTCTGCCGGTTGTTACAAATCGAACCGTTACGCACATCCGTGTATCATCCTCAAACAGACGGGTTGGTCGAACAGTTCAATAAAACTCTGAAGCAGATGCTGAGAAAGGTGATAGACAAGGATGGGAAGAACTGGGACTATTTACTTCCGTATTTGCTTTTTGCCATCAGGGAAGTACCCCAGTCTTCCACGGGATTCTCGCCTTTCGAGTTATTGTACGCCCGACGTCCTCGCGGACTATTAGACATTGCAAAAGAAACCTGGGAGGGTCAGGTCAATCCGTTTAAAACAGTGATAGATCACATCACACAAATCCTTGCCCTGCAGGCCTACACTTTTACGGTGGAGCACCGCCCAGGGGTACAGATGGGGAATGCAGATGCCCTGTCCCGAGTGCACTGTTTGGCGGGTGTCATTGCTCGACCGGAATGGTCTGAGCAGAGGGGGGGGATATGTGAGAATCATGTGGGAATAGTGGATGAGGGCAGGTATATCTCGCCCAGATTCCTTTCCTATGTGGCCTAGTCTGGTCAGTATCGCACCTGCTTACTAATGGATAATGGGAGGTGGATATAAAAGGATGCCAGGTGGTTGTGTGAGTGTCTCAGCCTGGGAACACAGAGAGCCTGTCTGTGTAAGAGACACACACGTGAGTGAAAGCAGTGCCCACTGCAACTGTGGTTTGGCTGGACGGGAGAAGCCCGCCAGTTGGTAGTTAGGTTGTCCATTGTTTAGTTAGTGCCGGACAGGCAAGGATTTGTTTTATGTTTTATTTCCTTTTGCATTGCTTTCACTATTAATAAACCTGACCCAGGGTCAGTTACACCCGAATCCCAGCTCTGCGCCTGAGTTTCATGCGGAACGCACGTGACCTTTGACCCCAGCAAAGCCGATCCCGGAGTGTTTTATCACAGTACTTACTGATAAGTAGTCTGTGCACTGTCTGTAATCTGTCTGTGAATGTTGGCTGGTAATGACTATAGAAAGAAAACCCCCTGTGTAGTGGACTACAATATGCGGCGGTCAGCCTCAGCCAATGGTGCCAAAATTGTAGTAGCGTGGTGAGCGGGGGGCGTGGTGAAGTGGTGACATCACCGGTCAACAAATTACGGACATGTGAAGGGGCCCACCCCGACGCGTTTCGGGGGAATCGTCCCCCTTTCTCTTTCACTCAAGAGAAAGGGGGACGATTCCCCCAAAATGCGTGGGGATGGGCCCCTGCACATGTCCGTCATTTGTGGACAGTGACGTCACCGCTTCACCACGCTACTACATGGCGGCGCCATCGGCTGAGGCTGACCAACGCATATTGTAGCCCACCACACAGGGGATTTTCACATGCAAATGGGAGGGTACTCCCTGCATTGAGCACAGCTTTCTATTGTCATTACCTTCCGACATTCACGGACAGATTACAGAGAGTGCACAGACTACTTATCAGTAAGTACCCTGTTATCTGGTTCTTTGACAGACTGTGCGTGTGTCCCACATCATTCCACGCTATCTATTGTTACTAGCGTGGCAACTAATTATATACATTCATTGCTTTGTCTGTGTGGCAGGGAAGCACATTACCTGCCAGTTTGCCAGCTGCTCTAAAGAAAGGTGTTATCTGATCAACACCAGTATGAAAATCTCTTGCATTCCCCATGATGTTCCCATGTCATTTGAGCACTGTCCCCATACATTTCTGACGTTTTGATACCCTAGAAAGACCTCCAGGGGGGTCGCAGCAAAAAAGCTTGGATTTCCCATAGACTAACATTGGGCTCATTGCTCGGGTCGAGTACCCAAGTATTCCAAATTGCTCGACCCGAGCAACGAGCACCCAAGCATTTTAGTACTTATCAGTAACGCTTACCTTCATCGCGTTGTATCCCCAATGTGTTCCATAAGTCCCTTTTTAAATCATCTGTACCTTCCTCTGCTGGATCTTCACCCCCTCCGCCTCCTGTTTCTGTAGATGGGCAAACTGAGTATGAAGTTGAACGTACTGTCGATTCTCTCGCAGTTCGCTTCAGTACTTGAAGGGGTTATGGTCCTGAGGATCAATCTTGTGTCCTGACGCAATCAGTCCATGCTGATCGTTTGGTTCGGGCTTTTTCATGCTGCAGAGTGACAATTTATTCTCTATTATAGTCTATTATGCCTTTCAGCGATCAAGTTAGGGTTATGTTGAGATATGACAACTGCTGTATGATAACTGCTGTACACTGCAGGAGCAATTACTCTCCTGTCAGTGTAAGTCTGATGATGGGGAGAGCGGTCATTAATGTAACTGCTCTCCAAATAATTTGAATCGGCGCTAGACATTATGGATTATCTTCACATCGGACAGGTGAGGGATATTGTTGTTTATTGTTTTTCTTTTTTTCCCACAGTAACAGAACAGTAACACGGACTTCCAGGACAAGGCAATTTTATTATTATTATTATTATTATTATTATTATTGTTATTATTATTTAAAGGAGGCACAGGGGGCATTATTACACGGAGGTACAGCAGACAATAATTATCATAAGAAGACACAGTCAGACATTATTACTATAGAAGGATGTAGAACTATGAGACAAAGGAGACATGCTTTATATAAGGCACAGGGGTATTATTGCTATGAGGAGGCACGAGGGCACTATTATTATGGAAAAGTACACCGAGGTCTTTGTTAATGTGTGGAGGCACAGAGGAGGCACTGTTATTATGTGGTACACAAATGAAGAATACTATTATTTTACAAGTCTCAGAGGAGACTGGTTATAAAGTGGAGAAAATAAGTATTTGATACACTGCCAATTTTGCAAGTTTTCCCACCTACAAAGAATGAAGAGGTCTGTAATTTGTATCGTAGGTGCACTTCATCAGCAAGAGACAGAATCTAAAAATAAAAACCAGAAAATCACATTGCATGACTTTAAAATAATTAATTTGCATTTTATTCCATGAAAAAATTATTTGATCACCTACCAACCAGCAAGAATTCTGTCTCTCGCAGACATTTTAGATTTTCTTTTTTTAACCCCTTTACTCCCAAGGGTGGTTTGCACATTAATGACAGGGCCAATTATTACAATTCTGACCACTGTCCCTTCATGAGGTAATAACTCTTCCATGGATCCTGGCGATTATGACATTGTTTTTCACGTGACATATTGTACTTCATGTTAGTGGTAAAATTTCTTTGATATAACTTGCGTTTATTTGTGAAAAAAAACCAGAAATTTGGCAATGTGACCACATCACATTTGAAGTCACTTTGAGGGGTCTATATGATAGAAAATACCCAAAAGTGACACCATTCTAAAAACTGCACCCCTCAAGGTGCTCAAAAGCACATTCAAGAAGTTCATTAACCTTTCAGTTGCTTCACAGGAATTTTTTGAATATTTAAAAAAAAATGAACATTTAACTTTTTTTCACAAAAAATTATTTCAGGTCCAATATTTTTTGTTTTACCAAGGGTAACAGGAGAAATTGGGCCACAAAAGTTATCGTGCAATTTGTCCTGAGTACGCTGATGCCTGATATGTGGGGGGAACCACTAATTCGGCGCATGGTAGAGCTCGGAAGGGAAACGACATGTTGAGAGCTATAATTTTTCCATATTTAGACGCACAGAGTCATGTGAGATCTTATTTTTTGCGGGACAAGGTGACATTTTTATTGGTACCATTTTTGGGCACGTGACATTTTTTGGTCGCTTTTTATTCCAATTTTTGGGACACAGAATAATCAAAAACCAGCAATTCATGAATTTCTTTTGGGGGAGCGTTTACATCGTTCTGTGTGTGGTAAAATTGATAAAGCAGTTTTATTCTTCATGTTAGTACGATGACAGCGATACCTCATTTATATAATTTTTTTAAGTCTTGGCGCTTTTATACAATAAAAACAATTTTATATAAAAAATTATTATTTTTGCATCGCTTTATTCTGTGAGCTATAACTTTTTTATTTTTTCACTGATGATGCTGTATGGCAGCTGGTTTTTTGCAGAACAAGATGATGTTTTGAGCAGTGCCATTTTTATTTGTGTACGTCTTTTTGATCACGTGTTATTGCACTTTTTGTTTGGCGGTATGATGATAAAGCATTGTTTTTGTCTGTTTTTTGAAGGGGTTCACTAAAGGGGTTAACTAGGGGGCCATTTTTCTAGGGCGGGTCATTACGGACGCGGTGATACTAAATATGTGTATTTTTATTGTTTATTTACAAAAAAAAGAATTTATTAGGGAATATTTGTTTATTATTTATTTAGGAATTTTTTAAAAATTATTTTTACACTTTTTTTACTTTAATACTTTGCAGTGCACTGTGTCAGATCAGCGATCTAACAGGCACTGCAGGAGGCTTTCTCAGCGCCGCTCTCAGCAGGCACTGAGAAACCCGCCTCCCTGCAGGACCCAAAGGCCCCCACAGCCATTTTGGATCCAGGGGCCAGCAGGTAGGAGGCCCTCGGAGCAGCGCGAGCACATCACATTGCTCCGAGGGTCTTAGGGAAGCACACAGGGAGCCCCCTCGGACGGAATAGTACATCCAATGTAAGGAAGGGGTTAAAAAGCTCGCCTTCTCTGCACTTATTACCTGTATTAATTGCAGCTGTTTGAATTCATTACTTGTATAAAAGACACCTGTCCACACACTCAATCAATCACACTCCAACATCTCCACCATGACCAAGACCAAAAAGCTGTCTAAGGAAACCAGGGACAAAATTGTAGACCTGCACAAGGCTTGCATGGGCTACAGGACAATAAGCAAGCAGCTTCGTGAGAAGGTAACAACTGTTGGCACAATTGTTAGAAAATGGAAGAAACATAAGATGACTGTCAATCTTCCTTGGTCTGGGGCTCCATGCAAGAGCTCACCTCATGGGGCTAAGGATGATTCTGAGAAAGGTCAGTAATCAGCCCAGAACTTCATGGTAGGATCTGGTCAATGACTTGAAGAGAGCTAGGACCACAGTCTCAAACATTACTGTTAGTAACACACTATTCACCCATGGATTAATATCCTGCAGGGCATGCAACGTCCCCCTGCTCACAACACCACATGTCCAGGCCTGTTTGAAGTTCGCCAATGACCAACTGGATGATTCAGAGGAAGCATGGGAGAAGGTCATGTGGTCAGATGAGACAAAAATAGAACTTTTTGGTATCAATTCCACTCGCAGTGTTTGGTGGAAGAAGGATGAGTGGGGGAGACATCATACTTTGGGGGTGTTTTTCTGCAAAGGGGACAGGACGACTGCACCATATTGAAGGGCGGATTGATGGGGCCATGTATCCAAAGGTTTTGGCCAACAACCTCCTTTCCTCACTAAGAGCATTGAAGATGTTTCATGCCTGGGTCTTCCATCATGACAATGACCTGATACACACAGCCCTAGAAACTGTGGCTGCATAAGAAGCATTTCAAGGTCCTGGAGTGGCCTAGCCAGTCTACCGAATTGAAATGAATAGAAAATCTTTGTAAGAAGCTGAAACTCAATGATTCCCAGTGACAGCCTCAAAACCTGAAAGATCTGGAGAAGATCAGTTTGGAGGAGTGAGTTGTAGACCCTGCTGCAGTGTGTGCAAACATGGTCAAGAACTATCGGGAATGTCTGACCTCTGTAATTGTGAAAAAAGGTTTCTGTACCAAATATTAAATTCTGCATTTCTATTGTATCAAATATTTATTAAATGAGATTAAATTAAAATTAATTAGATAAAAATCATACAATGTGATTTTCTGGATTTTTTTTAAGATTCTGTTTCTCACAGTTGAAATGTACCTACAATAAAAATTACAGATCTTTCCATTCTTTGTAGGAGGGAAAACTTGCAAAACTTATTTTCCCCACTGTAGCACTATTTGGATTGCGTAGAGGTGGAGGAATGTAAGGAGAGTGCTGAAAAAGTGTCATGCCACAGATGTGTGCGTGTGTGCCACATTCTGCAGAGATGAGTCATGGATAGAAAAAGTGGTCATGGTGTTCTAGGCCATATGGAAAAGAAAAGGGAAAGTGAAAGACTACAATCAGCTAGAACATCACAAGAGAGTCATTGATATCTACCATTATATGGTCACTGTATGGTGGTAATATCAGTCGTAGTACAGTTGTTTTGGTTAAAGGGGTTATCCACTACTATTTGTCTCATTTTGAATTATTAATGGTAATATTGGTCTTGGTACAGCCTTCTTTGGTAATGATCAGTATGATTGAACTCTATCACTATGGGGTGTTATTATGTGGTTATTGCGTGTCTGTAGTATTTATAGCAGTAAATCTGCATTCAATCTTTATTACCTCCTGTTATGAGCGGTGGAACGCACTAAATAAAATTAAAATAAAGTGCGTTCACCGCTCGGGGTCCACCGTGCGGTAGATGACAAAACCGCTGCTGAAAGAGGCAGGGCACTCAGGCGGTAATATGCACAGGACTTTAGCTGCAGTCAGTGCACCAAAGCAGACTATGTTATATGCACAGAGCTGCTAACAAAACATAAATACCGCTGAATCTGTTTAGGGTCACAGACTTCAGCGATGTGGACACGGTATTAAAGGTCACAGAAATAGCCTTAAACACCAGGACTATCCCCTCTAGACCTACCATAAAACTTAAGGTACGAGGTGTCGCAACTGCGAACACCCGGGAGGCTGCAACCGCAGCGCGGCGTGAACAGAGCCGCAAACAAGGCGCTGCAAGGACGCTGGCGCAATGCAGGACGCTTAGCTGCTGCAAAAGGTATGGCTGGAGCGCGCTGGCGCTAGCGCTGCTACTGGCGACTGCCCAATCACTCACACAATCGTAATATCAGAGGGAAGGGGTTTCAAAATAAGTCATCCACCAGTCCAAGCATCCATCACCATACATACAGCAGCAGTATGAAAAATACTAGCGCATGGCGGAATGGCCATGCGCACTTTTTATAGCGTACGGGACCTGCCGGAAATCTCCAGAGCCCTGAGCATAACCAATGGAATCAGGAGCATGACCTGAGCACCTGACTCCTGAAGTCCAATAGGAGCTCATCCCATGAGCATGCTCAGAAGAAGGGACGAAGGACTTAGCCTCTGGAGACAAATGTGAGGATCTGTGTTCCTGCATAGGTATTGTAGACACCAGATTCCTAACACCTCCAATATCAAGCGGGGTCATATTTTCAATAGAAACCCCCATCTGAGGAAGTGGGTTGAGGGGTGGGGGAGGAAATAGTTGCATGGGCCTATGTGTTTTCAAATTACCAGAGCTGAATTTCATTCCTAGTCTGACCCTGCACACACTCCATAAACACAAGATACACTATATAAACACTAGATACATATTACTTGCAACACAATGCTAGCAAGTATCCCACAGCTCCACATATGCAGGGTCGTATTGGCCCACTGGAGGATTCTCTGATGGACCCAGGCACTGAAATCTGCTGGCATACAGCGCTGGCAGCTGCCTAGGGCCCCCGCTGCCCCAGTGGCCCCCAGTCAATGGTGTGCCAGCACACTATGCAGCTGCTATGGGGCCTGTGAGTCATGGGTGCCCAACTGGCACCAGCGGAGCAGCAGTGGAGCAGTGGGTGACATTAGGCAGAAGCCGGCTGCTGCGGCTAATTTCTATGCCCGCTGTTAAAGAGAAATGAATATTCACTGCTCCCCATGCCCTTTACTACATTATATTCTATGGGGGGGTGCATTATACTGTATGTGGTTGGGTCTGCATTATACCCTATGAGGTGGCTGCATTATATTCTATGGGGGGGCCTGCATTATACTCTGAGGGGGCTACATTATATTCTACGAGGGGGCTACATTATACCCTATGAGGGGGGCTGCATTATATTCTATGGGGTGGCTGCTTTAAACTATATTAGGGGGGCTGCATTATATTCTATGGAGTTGGCCACATTATACCCTATGAGGGAGCTGCATTATACTCTATGAGGGGCACACAGCATATTCTATGGGAGCCTGTATTATACTCTATGAGGGGGCTGCATTATAGCCTATGAGTGGGCTTCATTTTACTCTATGAGGGGGCTGCAGCATTATACTCTATGAGGGGGGCTATTTTATGTTCTATGAGGGGGCTGCATTAAACTTAATGAGGGTACTACAATATTTTTTGTGAAGGGGCTACACTATATTCTATGGGGGCTACATTTTATGCTATGAGGGAGATGCATTATATTATATGAAGGGGGTACATTATACTCTATGAGGGGGCTGCAATATATTATATGAGGGGGATAAAATATATAATATGAGGGGGCTACATTATACTATATGAGGGCTGTCAGGATCCTGTCAGTGCCGGAGTGCAGACTCCGCTGAGCAGGGACTCACCCGCACTGTAGGGGGGCCGGTGGTCAGGTACAGCCGGAAAGTACAGATACACAGGACCTGTGGACGCTGAAGTTTAGCAAACAGTCACAGGACCTACGGTCGTGTGACTGCAAGGGGGTGGGGCTTAGCGTCCTGCTTTCAGAGATGGCAGGACACTATACAGAAATACTCAGAGTCAGGCAAAATGGAGTTCATACACAGAGATATCAGTAAAGTACCAGGGATGAGACAGAACGGATAGTCAGGGCCAAGCAGAAGTCAAAACCAAACAGACATAGAAGGTACCAAGCAGAATCCAAAGCAATATCCAGAGAACAGACCGAGTCGTACACAGAGAATCAAGCAACCAGAACACAGCGCAAACACACTCAGGGGTCACCACACAATGCCAAGGGCAAAAGTATAACTGTCGGGGATGGGAGCATCCTGAGGCTATAAGAAGCCTCTCCCAGAACCAGGGAGAGGCCAATCATAGCCCCAGGTGTGCAGGTAGGCCTGCACTGGGATCACAACCTTTAACCCCAGAAATGCCAGTCATCAGCACTGGTTCCAGACATTAACCCCACATGTGCGAGTCAAACCCGCACTGAGATGATGACAGTACCCCTCTCTCAACGGGGGGCCTCTGGACCCCCAGGCTTGCCTGGGTACTTAGCATGGAAAGCCCGCACCAGGTGATCAGCATGCATCAACCGGGCCGGTACCCAGGACCTGTCTTCCGGTCCATACCCCTTCCAATAAACCAGGTACTGTACCGACCGCCGTACCAACCTGGAATCAACGATATGACCAACCTCGTACTCCACCTGCCCCTCGACCAAAACAGGAGGAGCAGCGGACTCGGAGTCTCCCCGGACTGCTTCAAAAGGTTTCAATAGAGATTTGTGGAAGACGTTAGAGATCTTGAAAGAGGGTGGAAGGCACAGCCTATACTCCACTGGATTGATTTTTTCCACAATCTTGTATGGGCCAATGAATTTGGGCCCCAACTTGGCTGAAGGAACCTTCAACTTAATGTTTCACGTGGAGAGCCAAACCTTGTCTCCAACCTGAAACGTGAGCCCTGGTGTTCGTTTCCTGTCCGCGAAAAACTTATACCTGCCCTGAGACCTAGATATACTCCACTGAACTTCTGCCAACGTATTCTGTAATCGCTGAACAGAGCCCTCAGCCCCGGGACACCCCGAGTCCAGACGAGAAAACTCACCAAAATGAGGACTGAACCCATAATTGATCAAAAAAGGAGTCATACCCGTGGATTGACTCACCCGACTATTGAAGGCAAATTCAGCCAACGGCAGTGCATCGCACCAGTCATTCTGTCTAGCAGAGGTTAGACACCTGAGGATCTGTTCCAGGGACTGGTTAGTGCACTCCGTCTGACCATTGCTCTCAGGATGGTATGCAGACGAAAAGGACAGAGACATCCCTAATTTTTTGCAGAAAGCACGCCAAAACATAGCCACAAACTGCACACCACGATCAGACACCACATTCAGGGGTACCCAACCTGGACAACGTCTCAGCTGACGATAGTGCAGACAGGGGAACAAAATGAGCCTGCTTAGAAAACCTGTCCACCACTACCCATACCACTGTATTACCCTTAGATGGAGGGAGATTGGTAACAAAATCCATGGATAAGTGAGTTCATGGTCTTTCGGGCACTGCCAAGGGCATCAGCTCCCCTGCCGGCCGGCTATGAGAGCTTTTAGAACGAGCGCAGACCCCACAACCAGCAATGAATTTTTTTATGTTCGAACCAAGGGTAGACCACCAAAAGATCCTAGCCACCGCCAGACGCATAGCTGAAATACCAGGGTGAGCACTCAGCTTGGATTCATGGAACTCCTGCAAGAGTTTCAAGCGAAGTTTCTCTGGGACAAACAACTTCCCCTCCGGCTTGGCTGCCGGGGCCCGCGACTGGGCCCCCTGAATCTCCCGTTCCAATTCAGACGAGATCTCTGCTATCACAACCCCAGGGTGAAGAATGGAGGACGGTGGCTCAGGGGGAGACACTGGCTGAAACCTGCGCGATAAGGCGTCAGCCTTGACATTCTTAGACCCTGGACGAAATGTAATCGTAAACTGAAAACGGGAAAAAAAAGTGACCAACAGGCCTGTCTGGGCGTTAGTCTTTTAGCAGACTCAATGTATGACAAATTTTTGGGATCCGTGAACACCGTAACCGGGTGACTGGCCCCCTCCAAAAAGTGCCTCCATTCTTCCAATGCCAATTTGACCGCAAGAAGCTCTTTATTGCCTACGTCGTAATTTCTTTCGCAGCAGAGAACTTCTTGGAAAAGAAAGCACATGGCCTGAGGTTGGTTAGAGTGGCAGGCCCTTGGGACAACACCGCCCCCACCCCCACCTCAGAGGCGTCCACTTCCACGACAAATGGTTTGGATGGATCTGGCTGTACTAACTGGGAGCAGACATAAAGCTTCTTTTCAGGGTCGCAAACGCCTCTTTTGCGAGCGAGGACCAGTTTCTCACATCCGCACCTTCACAAGTAAGATCTGTGAGTGGTTTGACCACCTGTGAAAACCCCCGAATAAATTTGCGGTAATAATTGGCGAACCCCAAGAAGCGCTGAAGACCCTTAAGGTCTCGGGGTTGCACCCAATCCTCAATGGCCTGCACCTTCTTGGGGTCCATGCGAAAACCCTCACAGGACACAATTAATCCCAAAAAAGACAATTCTTGAACAAAAAAACACACATTTCTCCAATTTGTCATACAGATGATTTTCCCTCAGTCTTTGGAGAACGGTTCGTACATGATTCAGATGAGATTGACTGTCGTGAGAGTATATCAGAATATCATCTAAGTAAATGACAACAAAACGACCAATGAGATCCGAGAATACCACGTTGATGAAATTCTGTAATATGGCTGGGGCATTGGTAAGACCAAACGGCATGACTAAATTTTCAAACAGTCTCTCGGTCGTGAAGAACGCGGTTTTCCATTCATCCCCCTCGCGGCCCTTATCAAATTATATGCCCCCCGAAGATCCAGTTTGGAGAACCATTTTGCCCCTGAAAGTTGGTTATACAAATCGGGAATCAATGGAAGGGAGTACGTATTTTGTGCAGTAATCTTGTTGAGCTCACGAAAATCGAGGCAGGGATGTAAACCACCATCTTTTTTCTTTACAAAAAAAACCCCTGCCGCCACAGGTGAGACTGAGGGACGTATGTGTCCTTTGCGAAGACTCTCAGCAAATGTAATCTTTCATGGCCAAGCGCTCAGGGCCAGATAAATTAAACAGACGAGCTTTAGGCAATTTAGCCCCAGGGACTAACTCGATAGCGCAGTCAAAGGGTCTATGTGGCGGCAACGTCTCGGCCTTGCTTTCAGAGAACACATCTTCGAATTCTTTCAGGTACTCCGGAATACCTTCCAGCTCGGCAGATGACACAGATACAGATTTAACAGGTTCAACCAATAGTGCAGACTTATCACATAACATCGAATCATTAAACCACCACTGAACAATCTCCCCCGGTTTTCCAGTTAATGACTGGGTTATGGTGTTGTAACCAGGGCATGCCCAACACCAATCCTGCTGGTAGATTGTCCAGAACCAAACAACTTAATTTTTCCACATGGGTAGCGCCCACTTTGAGCGAAAACAAGTCAGACATAAAGAGAATTCCCTTTTCAGTGAGGGGGGAGTAGTCAATGGCCACCACTTTGATCAGAACCTTAAGTCTAACTGTCCCTATCTTACAGCGTGTGACCAATTGGGAGTCAATGAGATTGAAGGATGATACGCAGTCCACGAAAGCTGTAGAGGGAAAACAACAATCGTCCACTAACAGTTCCACATGAAGCAACACCTTAGAAAATGAGGAAAAGGGTACCTGGGAGTACGAGTAGTCTCCCCGCTGACTACCCAGACCTAGTCATTTCCCGTCGACCGGGTTGAGGATGGACAATCAGGACACTCCCTTTTCCAATGTCCCGTTTTACCACAGTAGAAGCATGACTGCTTTTCTCTCCGGCGTTGTCTCTCCTTTTCCTTCAGGGAGAGAGCCTCTACATCCATGGGCACAGAAACAGTCTCTTTTCCACTAGGGAACAATGGAGTCTCTGCCTGCATCACCCCCCTGGCCCGCAGCCTGCGGTCCATCCGGATGGCCTGGGTCATGGCGTCCTCGAGTGAGTTAGGTGGGGGATGTAATGCCAAGGCATCCTGTAACCGCTCGGACAAGCCTCTGCAAAAGAGTCCTCGGAGTGTGGCGTCGTCCCAAGAGACCTCTGTGGCCCAGCGGCGGAATTCTATACAAAACCACTCAGCCGAGTGTTTCCCCTGACAGACACTCATCACCATGTCCTCTGCCAATCGCACTCGGTCCGGCTCATCATATATGTGCCCGAGGGACTCAAAAAACGCATTCACAGACACTCTCTCAGGGGCAGTGGGAGGAAGGGAGAAAGCCCAAGCTTGTGGGGACCCTCTTAACAGAGACATAATGACCCTAACCTTCTGACTTTCGTCCCCAGAGGAACGTGGCCTCAAACTAAAGAAGAGTTTGCACCCCTCCTTGATGACCCTGAACTCCTTTTTGTTCCCAGAAAAGAAATCAGGTAGTTTAACAGGTGGTTCTGGGGACACCAAAACAACATCACTCATCCCAGCCCCCAGAGACCCAGCCGCTAAAGCCCCCCGCATTGTCTCAGAAACCTGGTGCTGAGAATGAGCCAGAGCTTGCTGCTCCAGAGATAAACCCTGAAACATCTGACTCAGATTTTTCATTTGCTCAGCAAGAGTTTGTATGGGATCCATGTTTCTCAGCAGAGAAAGAAAAAAAAACCCCAAAAACTTAACGGTCAGTTATAATGTCTGGATCCTGTCATTGACGGCGTGCAGCCTCTGCTGAGCAGGGACTCACCCGCACTGTAGTGGGGCCCGGGGTCAGGTACAGCCGGAAAGTACAGATACACAGGACCTGTGGGCGCTGAAGTTTAGCAAGCAGTCACAGGACCTACGGTCATGTGACTGCAAGGGGGCGGGGCTTAGCATCCTGCTTTCAGAGATGGCAGGACACTATACAGAAATACTCAGAGTCAGGCAAAACGGAGGTCATACACCGATATATCAGTAAAGTACCAGGGATGAGACAGAACAGATAGTCAGGGCCAAGCAGAAGTCAAAACCAAACAGACATAGAAGGTACCAAGCAGAATCCAAAGCAATATCCAAAGAACAGACCGAGTCGTACACAGAGAATCAAGCAAAACATACCATACAAAAAACAATGACCATATGTCCCATATAAAAATATATATCTTTAATTTATTATGTAATAAAAAACAGGATTTATATAAAAATTATTATTGCAAAGCATCAATGTACATAAATAATTAAATATCCAGTACATACGGGGGCGGTACTATCCAGTGTATAAAATCACACCCATAATGGGAAACATGCTGGGAAAACACACATGTGCGGTGTATATTTATGAAAAATACACAGTGAAAAATAATAACACTACTAAAATATTAGTGCAATTCATAAGATTATAATATTTGTGCAAAAAGAATAAAAAATATATTAATAAACACAGTAATCCCAATAAAGGGTGCAAGAAAAAATGTGCAATATATTAAACATCCAGCAGGTGTCACAATATAGATAAGTAATATAAAATACACCAGTTTAAACACCTATACCATATCTGTCTATATATCTGCCTAAATAAAGCGTATCCTGGCACAAGACAGATACATACGCCCGCAGTATAAAACTCAAAAATAACAAAGTACAAAACCTACAGTTTTATATAGAGTTAACTTACGGCTGTAAAGATTCCTGATCGCCTAGGATAGCCGCCCCTCCCCAACGCGCGTTTCGGCCTCTAGCCTTCTTCAGGGGGCAGTTACTACCAGAGACCAATATGTTTTTATATGCAGAGCTTCCAATCATATCCCACATATAGCAAAAGGGACCAATCAACAATCAGAAGGCGTGTCTATTTGTACTACAAATAAATAACCTATCAAATTCACTAATAAACATATGCTGACAACACCAATTACTGCCACGCATACTAAACGGCAATCTCATCAAAGCAATAAACAGACCTGCTACAAGTCTGTGCATGTGCAAATTAGCAGAAGACGCCGATACCAGAGTAAACGTATGGCGAACACACACTACGCAGGACCCGAAGAAATCAGACCATACTACAAATGAGCATGTCTGAAGATACAAAGGCGTCATATGCACCACGTTCATAGGCGGCGGACAAAAGAAAGATAAGTCTCATTGCATATGACAAACCAGACCATCAAAACAAACCGCTTGCAAGTGCGCATTTCCTAAGAAAGTTGCCGTTACTAAGATGTGTGCAGCATATAAAGAAAAATAGTGTATTTGCATTTTTAATGTACTGAAAAGATTAAAAACTCCAAAATCAATGAAAAAACGCCACAAATAATAACAATAATTTATCCCTAAATTAACCATAGAAACCACTGCATATTAATTAAAAAGGATGCAGACATACAGCCCAAAACAATTGGTAATTGCCGTCCATCCTTAAAAATATAACCAACTTAGTGCAAATTGCACATATGGCAAAAAAACAGATGATAAATATAGTAATTAGACTAAATGAAATATATAGACATAAGTGAAAGACATATGTTATATAATGAGATAAGTCTGGTCCAAAGGCTACTTTTCTCAATACACATTCCAAAATGTCCACCTAAAGTTATAACGGAACTTACTGGACTTACTGAAAAATTAATACAAAATTACAGCCTTATTGCAGTCCCCAACATAGGTTTATGTCAGACAATTGACGCACGTGGTACAGGGAACGATGAGACTCTCAGGCGAGCCACGTCAGCATCCATACCGCAATGAATTGCTGCAGGGATGTGAAAAGACGCGACCCACCCGACCCGAGGTCTACATACATTCCACTGCCACACGCGCGCACCTGACAACGCCTATTCTGTATCAATAACAATGTGACATGCGATCATTAAACATTATAGAAGAGACATACAATGACCATAAAAATAGTGACCATGAAAAATTTATAGCATCTATCGCAATTCAGGTATGTGACAATGTGACATACAATCATTAAACATTGTAGAAGAGACATATAATGACTAGAGTTGAGCGAAACGGGTCGAAAACATTCAAAAGTCGCCAACTTTCGCCAAAGTCGGGTTTCATGAAACGAAACCCGACCTTAGCGTGAGGTCGGCCACGAGGTCGGCGACCATCGCGCCAAAGTCGCGTTTCAAAAGATGCTTTTATGCTTTTGCGCCCTTTTTCAGCCAATCAGGAAGAACGGACACTGTGGGCAATGTGATGACATAGGCAGCGGTTACCACCATGTTTGTGAAGGGCATGCAAGTGATTGGTTTGCTTTGTGTGGCGTCACAGGGGGTATAAAAGGGTGTGCACGCCGACCGCCATGTTACTTATGCTGATCTCAGAATAGGGAGAGCTGCTGCTGCTGATTCTGTAGGGAGAGCGTTAGGCAGGGAAGAAGATACCAAAAACTACTTCTGCTGCTAGCGATTTTGCCTGTACAACACACCAGTTACTGTGCAGTGCAAGGGGAGGCTATATTTCGGTGCATCAGCTCTGTTGGTTATTAGCCTGCCTTTTAAAGCTCCCTGATAGCTGCATTGCTGTTTTCACACTGCTGCACAAACTGCTTTTTTCAAAGCAATCCAAATTTTTTTGTTTAGTCCTGGTGAGTTACTGAGCATTCATTTTTTCACACACCGTACAGCGGTGTACGCTCCTCACACAGTACCGTGTACCGGCTGTTATCATGGCCAAATTGAAGCCATCTACGTGTGTGACTCTGTAAGGAAAAGTCGAGGAGTTTGTCCGTTCTTACAGACCTACACCTTATAGTTTTGTCTGTTTTTCAAACAGTTTAGTATATTTACTGTTTGATTACATTCAAACCTAGAGAGAGACAGCGTGTGTCAGTCTGTATACAAAAACACGGAGCTTGACAATTTTACATACACCGTACAGCGCTGTACGTGCATGCTCCTCTCTCAGTACTGTGTAACGGCTGTTATCACGGCCAAATTGAAGCTATCTACGTGTGTGACTCTGTAAGGAAGAGTCGAAGAGTTTGTCCGTTCTTACAGACCTACACTCTAGGGAGATTCCAATTCTGCCCAATTCTATATACACCTTGTAGTTAGTCATACACTAGGCAATTTCTGCCTGTCACATTGCGGTATAATCAGTCCTGGGCCTGAGACTATAGTTCTTCGTCCTCCAATCTACAGTGAGATTAAAATTCTCCCCAATACTCTATACAGCTTCTGCCTTCTCATACACCAGACAATTTCTGCCTGTTACATAGCGCTAGAGTTCTAGTCCTCTTCCTCTCTGAAGAGACAATTTGCATAATTAGCATATTTCCCAGAGGAGCATTGCGGCTTTAAGTCTCCTCACCTCGACATGTTTAGCATGTCATTCTCCGCAAGGAGAAATGATACTTCTTGGATATCGGTCAGACGCCTCTCTCACAGCCAAACCAGATCACCCACTTTGCACTGATGAGGGGCAGTACCCCAAAGCAGTGTCTGCAAATGGAGATTCTGGCTTGACTTTTATCCTAAGTCATGTAACTAGGCTCGTTAAAGGGTCAACATTGACTTTTAGGATTGCTGCCTCTAATAGGTGGCACTAGAGTTCTAGTCCTCTTCCTCTCTGAAGAGACAATTTGCATAATTAGCATATTTCCCAGAGGAGCATTGCGGCTTTACGTCTCCTCACCTCGACATGCTTAGCATGTCATTCTCCGCAAGGAGAAATGATACTTCTTGGATATCGGTCAGACGCCTCTCTCACAGCCAAACCAGATCTCCCACTTTGCACTGATGAGGGGCAGTACCCCGAAACACAGTGTCTGCAAATGGAGATTCTGGCTTGGCTTGTATCCTAAGTCATGTAACTAGGCTCGTTAAAGGGTCAACATTGACTTTTAGGATTGCTACCTCCAATAGGTGGCACTAGAGTTCTAGTCATGTTCCTCTCTGAAGAGACAATTTGCATAATAAGCATATTTCCCAGAGGAGCATTGCGGCTTTAAGTCTCCTCACCTCGACATGCTTAGCATGTCATTCTCTGCAAGGAGAAATGATACTTCTTACATAGCGGTGTAATCTATACTGGGCCTGAGACAGTAGTTCAGCGTTCTCCAATCTACATTGAGATTCAAATTCTCACCAATACTCTATACAGCTTTTGCCTTCTCATACACCAGCCAATTTCTGCCTGTCACATAGCGGTGTAATCTATACTGGGCCTGAGACAATAGTTCAGCGTCCTCCAATCTACAGTGAGATTAAAATTCTCACCAATACTCTATACAGCTTTTGCCTTCTCATACACCAGCCAATTTCTGCCTGTCACATAGCGGTGTAATCTATACTGGACCTGAGACAGTAGTTCAGCGTCCTCCAATCTACAGTGAGATTCAAATTTTCACCAATACTCTATAGACCCTTTACCTTGCTTTACAGTACCATATAGCTGTTGTTATTTTGGGTACCTTTTTCAAAAAAATGAAGAAGTATGGTGGAAGAGGCCGTGGAAGTGGGCGGGGGTTGCCAGCTGGTCCTGATGGTGGTGTTGGTGGTGGTGCTTCTGCTGGCCTCGTAGGCTCCCTTTTCTGGGAGTAGGTAAACCGCTTTTAAAGCCGGAGCTTCAGGAACAAGTTTTGGCTTACATTGCTGACACAGCCTCCAGCTCTATCACCTCCTCTTCTGAAGTTTCAAAAAATAAAAGCACTGAATCGTCAGTGGAGGCTCCTGGTCAGGAACAACACCTTTTCTTGTGTCCTTCACCCCTACCAAAAGTGAAGGATGCGGCAGGCCACACTACAGATTACGCCATGGAGCTCTTTTCTCATACCATGCCTGGGTTATCAAGTCAAATCGTGAATTCCCCAGTCCAAGATGAATCTGACATGGAGTGCACTGATGCACAGCCACTGCTAGATTTATCTGCTGGTACACTCACTCAGAGTACTACATTGCCCTCGCAGTGTACTGAGCCAGAATCTGACCCTGATGAAACTCAGGTTCCCCTTCCCGCATACTCTACCACCTTACAAGGTGACATAGAGGAAAGTGCAGATGAAAGTGCAGGTTCCTTGAGCAGTTGGGGACATACTCATGGGCGATGGCACTGGCACAGGGCCCCTCATAGTACGCAAAAGTGTCTCTGCCGGTGGGAGGGGCGCAATGACATCACGTCTGTACGCCCTCTGCCTAAACAGCCAAGTGCAGTGAGATGGAAGATGGGGACGATGAGGAGTCCAGACTAGTACAGGGATTCCCTAGCGATGAGACTTATTTAATTGTTTTCAATGTTGGGACAGCAATTTTTGGGGAGCACTATACTCTGGAGAATGAGATATGGGGCCCACCATACACTGGAGAATTCCAAAGGTGGACATCAGACACTGGAGCAGCATTTACAGGGCTCATTATATACTGGAGCATTAGAAATGGGGCCCATTATATATGGAGCATTATTTGGGCCCATAAGACAGTGGAGCTTCATCCATGGGGACCAACATATACTGTAGCATTATGTGGAGCTCATCATATACTGTTTCAAACATTATATGGGACCAATGATGCTGGATGGAGAAATATATGGGCCTCATTACTCTGTATAGCGCACTATGCGGTGCCCATAATACTGTATGGAGTAATATACTGTCCGTTTTTGGAGCTATTGGAGAATTTAAAATCGATATCAGTCATGAGATGTAAAAAGTGAAGTATTTTTCATTGTACTATACCGCTATTTCTCTACCTTATCGGAGCATCATGAGTTGTGGTATGTGTTAAAGGGGCGCTCTTTGGCCCAGGGCACATGAAAACCTGGAGCCAGCCCTACCCCTCCACAACTTTAGCCAAATAACCCCCAGTTTTCAGTGCGTAACTATTATTATGAAGTAAATTAAGGTTGACAAGCTTCAGTAATAAAAATTGATGTTTTTGCCATTCAAATGGGCACTGTAGGTGTGTTTAATGTCCTCCACTCCCTGCCGACTTTGCTTCCCCACTGACTTGCATTGGGTTTCGTGTTTCAGTCGGCCTTCGACTTTTCACGATAATCGGCCGATTTCGTTCGACACGACTTTTGAGAAAGTCGGGTTTCATGAATCCCGTCTCGACCCTAAAAAAGGCAAAGTCGCTCAACTCTAATAATGACCATAAAAATAATGACCATAAAAATATATAGCATCTATCACAATCCAGGTATGTAGTCATAGGGTCAGAAGTCTTCATCCATCATAGCCGAATGTGTATTATTGTAGATCTTCGCATAGTCCATTGTACACACTATTCCATCATTCAGGTGAACCATTTTGGATACAGAGTCAGTCATTTCACACAAATGCCTAAAGCTGATAAAGAATAATAATAAAAAGGTAAGTATTGCTAATAAGTTGGACAATCTTATTACAATCCAAGTAAAATATATAAAAAAATATAAGAGATATATAAAAGATCTCTGATAAAAATTACCAAAAAAATAATAAAGAAATAAAAAACTTAAAAATATTAAAAAGTCAGAGAAATGGAGCAAAACTATTGTTTTCGTTGAGACCAAATGGCTGAACCGTATTAAGTGCCCATATCCATTTGGTCTCATACTATGCAAGCCTTTGACTAACGTTGGTCCCTCGGATATTAGTAGTCAGGGTATCTATGCCGCGGACCCTCAGTTGAGTACTATCACAATTGTGATGTACTTTAAAATGTCTAGGAATTGTTTTCAAGGCATCAATATTGTTTTCTTTTTCGGCTGCCTTGATACCAAGGACATGTTCACGAACCCTAATCTTAAACTGTCTTGTAGTCATTCTAATATATATTTTTTGGCAAGGACACATTGCAAAATATATCACCGCTTTAGATGTGCAGGTAACATGATGTATAATTTTAAAAGTGCGATCTCCACCTTGATTGAAAAAAATATCCGTACGTTCAATATTTGAACAAGTCACACAATTCCCGCATGGAAAACAACCAAAATTCGTTCTAGGAAATCTATCCAAGAAAGTTCCCACAGGAGCAGGAACATAGTGGCTTTTTACCAACACATCTCGTAGGATATCAGAGCGTCTAAAAGTGATCTGCATTTTTTTTGGCAGATAATTAGCTAATACTGAGTCCGCACACAAAATTGGCCATGATTTCTCCAAACGCTTCCTAATGGCTTCTGCCTGAACATTAAATTTTGTAAAAAACCTCACTTTATTAGATATATCCCTTTTCTCATTACTATACAATAGTGAATTCCT
This sequence comes from Dendrobates tinctorius, assembly GCF_039654945.1. Classification (NCBI taxonomy): domain Eukaryota; kingdom Metazoa; phylum Chordata; class Amphibia; order Anura; family Dendrobatidae; genus Dendrobates; species Dendrobates tinctorius. The sequence goes on from NW_027361917.1 coordinate 53,390,321, forward strand.
TGTCGAATGTTTAGCTCTTAAATAAGCTCTTTTAACCATATGATGGCTATATCCACAAGTATAGAATCTAGTCTTGAGCTCTCGTGCCCGCTCCTCAAAAAATTCATCTGTAGAGCAGATTCTCCTCAGCTGGAGAAATTGGCCAACAGGATACGATCTAATCACAGACTGTGGATGGGCTGACGTGGCATGCAGCAAAGAATTTACTGAAGTCGGTTTGCGATAAATGTCAGTTTGCAAGACATCATTACAGTCCCATTTAATTTTCACATCTAAGAAGTCAACAACCTCAACATGAGCCGAATATGTTAGACGTATATTATACTCATTAATGTTAAGACTTTTCATGAATAAGTCTAAAGTATCTTGGGTACACTGCCAGGTCAAGAGAATGTCTTCAATGTACCGCGCCCAAAAAAGGACGTGGTCCATTGATGACAGACGATCTGACAGGAAGAGGTCCCTCTCCCACAGCCCCAGGAACAAATTAGCGTAAGCTGGCACAAAGGCCGCGCCCATCGCTGTGCCCTGGAGCTGCAGGAAGAAGGACCCCTTAAAAGTAAAAAAAATTGTGGGATAAAGAAAAATCCAATAATTGTATAATAAATGATGTCATTTCTGACTTAAAATTGGAAGACTCCTTTTTTTGGGCACGGTACATTGATGACATTCTCTTGATCTGGCAGGGTACCCAAGATACTTTAGACTTATTCATGAAAAGTCTTAACATTAATGAGTATAATATACGTCTAACATATTCGGCTCATGCTAAGGTTTTTGACTTCTTAGATGTGAAAATTAAACGAGACTGTAATGATGCAAACTGACATTTATCGCAAACCGACTTCAGTAAATTCTTTGCTGCATGCCACGTCAGCCCATCCACAGTCTGTGATTAGATCAGTTTCTGTTGGCCAATTTCTCCGGCTGAGGAGAATCTGCTCTACAGATGAATTTTTTGAGGAGCGGGCACGAGAGCTCAAGACTAGATTCTATACTTGTGGATATAGCCATCGTATGGTTAAAAGAGCTTATTTAAGAGCTAAACATTCGACAAGGAATTCACTATTGTATAGTAATGAGAAAAGGGATATATCTAATAAAGTGAGGTTTTTTACAAAATTTAATGTTCAGGCAGAAGCCATTAGGAAGCGTTTGGAGAAATCATGGCCAATTTTGTGTGCGGACTCAGTATTAGCTAATTATCTGCCAAAAAAAATGCAGATCACTTTTAGACGCTCTGATATCCTACGAGATGTGTTGGTAAAAAGCCACTATGATCCTGCTCCTGTGGGAACTTTCTTGGATAGATTTCCTAGAATGAATTTTGGTTGTTTTCCATGCGGGAATTGTGTGGCTTGTTCAAATATTGAACGTACGGATATTTTTTTCAATCAAGATGGAGATCGCACTTTTAAAATTAGACATCATATTACCTGCACATCTAAAGCGGTGATATATTTTGCAATGTGTCCTTGCCAAAAAATATATATTGGAATGACTACAAGACAGTTTAAGATTAGGGTTCGTGAACATGTCCTTGGTATCAAGGCAGCCGAAAAAGAAAACAACATTGATGCCTTGAAAACAATTCCTAGACATTTTAAAGTACATCACAATTGTGATAGTACTCAACTGAGGGTTCGCGGCATAGATACCCTGACTACTAATATCCGAGGGACCAATGTTAGTCAAAGGCTTGCACAGTGTGAGACCAAATGGATATGGACACTTAATATGGTTCAGCCATTTGGTCTCAACGAAAACAATAGTTTTGCTCCATTTCTCTGACTTTTTAATATTTTTAAGTTTTTTATTTCTTTATTATTTTTTTGGTAATTTTTATCAGAGATCTTTTATATATCTTTTATATATATTTTTTATATATTTTACTTGGATTGTAATAAGATTGTCCAACTTATAAGCAATACTTACCTTTTTATTATTATTCTTTATCAGCTTTAGGCATGTGTGTGAAATGACTGACTCTGTATCCAAAATGGTTCACCTGAAAGATGGAATAGTGTGTACAATGGACTATGCGAAGATTATTATTATTATTATTATTATTATTATTATTTATTTATATAGCACCATTGATTCCATGGTGCTGTACATGAGAAGAGGTTACATACAAATTACCGGTTTCACTTACAGTAACAAACTAACAATGACAGACTGATACAGAGTGGAGAGAGGACCCTGCCCTTTCTGGCTTACATGCTACAGGATGGTGGGGAAGGAGACAGTAGGTTGGTGGGTTGCAGCAGTTCCGGTGTTGGTTGAGGTGATATCACTGGTAGTGGTGAGAGAGAAGGAGGTAGCGGGGTCATTGCAGGCTGTAGGCTTTCTTGAAGAGGTGGGTTTTCAGGCTCCGTCTGAAGGATCCAAATGTGGTTGATAGTCGGACTTGTTGGGGCAAAGAATTCCAGAGAATAGGGGCTATTCGGGAGAAGTCTTGGAGGCAGTTGGGTGAGGAGCGAATAAGTGTGGAGGAGAGAAGGAGGTCTTGGGAGGACCGGAGATTACGTGAGGGAAGGTATCGGGAGATTAGTTCAGAGAAATATGGGGGAGACAGGTTATAGATGGCCTTGTTGGTCAGAATTAGTAATTTGAACTGGATACGCTGAGGGAATGGGAGCCAGTGAAGAGATTTGCAGAGGGGAGAGGCAGAGGAATAGCGAGGAGAGAGATGAATTAGTCGAGCGGCAGAGTTAAGGATGGACTGGAGAGGTGCGAGGGTGTTAGCAGGGAGACCACAGAAAAGGATGTTGCAGTAGTCGAGGCGGGAGATGATGAGGGCATGCACAAGCATTTTAGTAGATTGAGGGTTGAGGAAAGGACGGATTCTGGAAATATTTTTGAGCTGGAGGCGACAGGAGGTAGAAAGAGCTTGGATGTGCGGTTTGAAGGACAGGGCAGAGTCAAAGGTTACTCCGAGGCAGCGGACTTCTGGTACTGGGGAAAGTGTGATGTCATTAATTGTTATAGCTAGGTCGGGTAAAGAAGATCTGTGAGATGGAGGAAAGATGATGAGTTCAGATTTGTCTACATTGAGTTACAAGATCTACAATAATACACATTCGGCTATGATGGATGAAGACTTCTGACCATATGACTACATACCTTGATTGCGATGGATGCTATATATTTTTATGGTCATTATTTTTATGGTCATTATATGTCTCTTCTACAATGTTTAATGATTGTATGTCACATTATCACATACCTGGATTGCGATAGATGCTATATATTTTTATGGTCATTATCTTTATGGTCATTATATGTCTCTTCTACAATGTTTAATGATCGTATGTCACATTGTTATTGATACAGAATAGGTGTTGTCAGGTACGCACGTGTGGCAGTGGAATGTATGTAGACCTCGGGTGGGTCGCGTCTTTTCACATCCCTGCAGCAATTCATTGCGGTATGGATGCTGACGTGGCTCGCCTGAGAGTCTCATCGTTCCCTGTACCATGTGCGTCAATTGTCTGACATAAACCTATATTGGGGACTGCAATAAGGCCGTAATTTTGTATTAATTTTTCAGTAAGTCCAGTAAGTTCCGTTATAACTTTAGGTGGACATTTTGGAATGTGCATTGAGAAAAGTAGCCTTTGAACCAGACTTATCTCATTATATAACATATGTCTTTCACTTATGTCTATATATGGCATTTAGTCTAATTACCATATTTATCATCTGTTTTTTTGCCATATGTGCAATTTGCACTAAGTTAGTTATATTTTTATGGATGGACGGCGATTACCAATTGTTTTGGGCTGTATGTCTGCATCCTTTTTAATTAATATGCAGTGGTTTCTATGGTTAATTTAGGGATAAATTATTGTAATTATTTGTGGCGTTTTTTCATTGATTTTGGAGTTTTTAATCTTTTCAGTACATTTAAAATGCAAATACACTATTTTTCTTTATATCCTGCACACATCTTAGTAACGGCAACTTTCTTAGGAAATGCGCACTTGCAAGCGGTTTGTTTTGATGGTCTGGTTTGTCATATGCAATGAGACTTATCTTTCTTTTGTCCGCCGCCTATGAGCGTGGTGCATATGACGCCTTTGTATCTTCAGACATGCTCATTTGTAGTATGGTCTGATTTCTTCGGGTCCTGCGTAGTGTGTGTTCGCCATACGTTTACTCTGGTATCGGCGTCTTCTGCTAATTTGCATATACACAGACTTGTAGCAGGTCTCTTTATTGCTTTGATGAGATGGCCATTTAGTATGTGTGGCAGTAATTGGTGTTGTCAGCATATGTTTATTAGTGAATTTGATAGGTTATTTATTTGTAGTACAAATAGACACGCCTTTTGATTGTTGATTGGTCCCTTTTGCTATATGTGGGATATGATTGGAAGCTCTGCATATTAAAACCTATTGGTATCTGGGAGTAAATGCCCCCTGACGAAGGCTAGAGGCTGAAACGCGCGTTGGGGAGGGGCGGCTATCCTAGGCGATCAGGAATCTTTACAGCCTGTAAGTTAACGCTATATAAAACTGTCGGTTTTGTACTTTGTTATTTTTGAGTTTTATACAGCGGGCGTATGTATCTGTCTTGTGCCAGGATACGCTTTATGTAGGCAGATATGTAGACAGACATGGTAGGTGTTTAAACTGGTGGATTTTATATTACATATCTATATTGTGACACCTGCTGGTTGTTTAATATATTGCACATTTTTTCTTGCACTCTTTATTGGGATTACTGTGTTTATTAATATATTTTTTATTCTTTTTGCACAAACATTATAATCTTATGAATTGCACTAATATTTTAGTAGTGTTATTATTTTTCACTATGTATTTTTCATAAATATACACCGCACATGTGTGTTTTCCCAGCATGTTTCCCATTATGGGTGTGATTTTATACACTGGACACTGGATAGTACCGTGCCCATTTGTACTGGATATTTAATTATATATGTACATTGATGCTTTGCAATAATAATTTTTATATAAATCCTGTTTTTTATTACATAATAAATTAAAGATATATATTTTTATATGGGACATATGGTCATTGTTTTTTTGTATGGTATGTTATGCTAGTCTTTATGACTGTCCTTTAGAAGTATTATATAGTCTGTGGTGAGTTGTAGATAAATATATACCATTTGGTTTGTAAAGATAAGTGCAATACTGCTCTCCCACTACATCCTCATTGTGTGTTGTAGAGAATTAAGCAACCAGAACACAGCACAAACACACTCAGGGGTCACCACACAATGCCAAGGGCGAAAGTATAACTGATGGGGGATGGGAGCGTCCTGAGGCTATAAGAAGCCTCCCCCAGAACCAGGGAGAGGCCACAATCATAGCGCCAGGTGTGCAGGTAAGCCGGCACTGGGATCACAACCTTTAACCCCAGAAATGCCAGTCATCAGCACTGGTTCCAGACATTAACCCCACATGTACGAGTCAAACCCGCACTGAGATCATGACAAGGGCTACATTATATTCTATGAGAGAGCAGAGTTGTATCATATGAGGGCTGCATTATATTCTATGAGGGCGCTACATTATATTCTGTGAGGGGGCTACACCAACCCCGGCTATATCATTAAGATGTGCACTACCTTAAATTATACTCTGATATAAGCCTGTTTTACCGCACAATTGGTGATCTTGTATTTATTTCTATGTAGCTACATAGTGGGCTCCAAGAATGTTTTTCTCTGGTGGACCCAAGGTTCTCCAGTAAGATGCTGCATATGCACCTTCAGAGCAACCCCTACTTGTGTCAAAATAAACTATCCTCATAACCTCCATCATCGTATATGGTCATGCTTCATTTTTTCTCATACAAATTGCTCTTCATGCCCCTTCTTTATTTTACAGACTTTTACTCTATGCCGCACTCTTTCTCACATAGACTGCTCCCCATGCCATCATTTTTCTCACAAAGTCTTCTCCCCATGCCAACTTTTTTTCCCTCACAGACTGCTTCCTATATCATCGTTTTTCTCACCCAGACTGCTCCCCATGCCATCATTTTTCTCACACAGACTACTCCCAATGAAGTCCTTTTTTTGTCAAAGACTGCTCCCCATGCTATAATTTTTTTCACACCGACTGCTCTGCATGCCATCTTTTTTTCCTACAGACTACTTCCCATGCCAACATTTTTCTCACACAGACTGCTCTTCATGCTGCTTTATTTTTTGCACATAAGTTAACCCATGTTGCCTCCTTATTACACAGGCTCCTGCTATCCAGGGATGGCGTTAGGAGGCAGGCAGACCAGACAGCTGCCTAGGGCCCCCACTCCCCCATAGGCCCCCAGCCATGTGGCCATTATGGGGCCTGTGAGTAAGAGGGGCCCGGTGCCACTCTTCCCCACCCCGCATTGTGCATTCAAGTTATTGGCATCATAGATGCTGATACGTTGAAAGCAGTGATGGAGGAGAGAACTGACTCAGTTCTCTGACTCAGCAGTGTGTGCCAGCTGTGGAGCTGAGATGCTGTGCAGAAGCCAAAGCAGCAGGGGAACGGGTAGGATAAGTATTGTGTACATGTTTCCGCATGCTACATTATATTGTGCGTGGGGGTCTACACTGTACTGTGTTTGTGGGGGTTGCATTATACTCTGGGTGGGGGGACTGCACTGTACTGTATGTGGGAGGCTACATTATACTGTGTATGTGTGTGTGTGCTGCACTATACTGTGTGGGGAGCTATACTATACTGTGTGGGGGGACTGCACTATACTGTGTATGTGGGGGGCTGCATTATACTGTGTATGTTGCGGTGTGCATTATACTGTGTGTGGGGACTTCACTATACTGTGTATGTGGGGGGACTGCATTATACTGTGTATGTGGGAGGGCTTCATTATACTGTGTGCGGGGGGACTGCACTATACTGTGTATGGGGGCTGCAATATAATATGTGTGTGCATGTGGGCTGCAATATACTGTGTCCAGGGGTACACTATACTGTGTGTGCGGGGGCTACTGTATACTGTGTGTGGGGCTGCATTATACTGTTTGTGTAGACTGCACTATACTGTGTGGGGGGCTGCATTATACTGTGTGTGGGGGGCTGTATTATACTGTGTGTGAAGGGGCTGCATTATACTGTGTATGGGGGGGCTGCATTATACTGTGTGTGGGGGGGGTCTGAAAAATAGAAATGGAACCAGCTCGACACACCAGAAAAATTAAAAATGCACAAAATTTTTTATTGGAAATCCTTTAAAAATATTAAAAATAAAAGTGATTAAAAAAGTTGGACATCTCAGACAACAAAGCAATAAAGAGGGGTGGTGTGTATAACAGATCAATCCATATGCGTTTTGAGCTACATGTCTCTTGAACACTATGTGTGTGGGGATTGCATTATGCTGTGTGTGGGAGGGGCTGAATTACGCTGTGTGAGGGGGCTGCATTATACTTTGTGTGTGGAGCTGCATTATACTCTGAGGGGGCTGCATTATACTGTGAGGGGGCTGCATTTTACTCTGAAGGGGCTACATTATACTTTGAGGTTATACTCTATGAAGGGGGCTACATTACACTCTGGAGGCTGCATTATACTTTGAGGGGGCTGCATTATATTCTGAAGGGGCTGCATTGTACTCTGAGGGGGCTACATTATGCACTTAGATGGGGCTACATTATACGTTATGTTGGGGGCTACATTATACTGTGTTTATGGGGCTGTATTAAGCTCTGAGGGGGCTGCAGTATACTCTATTAGTGGGCTACATTATACTGTGTGTATGGGGTTGAATTATACTCTGAGGGGGCTGCATTTTACTCTATGAGGGGGGCTGCATTATACTGTGTGTATGGGGCTGCATTATACTCTGAGGGGGCTGCATTATACTCTATGGGGGCTACATTATACTCTTTGAGGGGGCTGCAGTATACTCTATGAAGGGGCTGTAGTATACTCTGAGGGGGCTGAAGTATAGTCTGAGGGGGATGCATTATACTCTATCAAGGACCATGGTCAGTGCATTATACTATATGGGACCTGCACTATACTGTATCGAGGACTATCTGTTCTTTACTTCCTTAGCTGCAGTAAAGAGGCCAGGAAACAAGTGTCGAACGACTTCAATATTGTCTATCATGGCCTGAACTCAGGGCATGTAAATACAACAGAAATGTTTCTCTGTGATGGTGCAATATGTTAGCATTTGGGGCCCAACTTTAAACTTTTGCCCAGGGCCCCACTTTGTCTAAAACCAACCCTGCTCCTATCGCATTCTTTTTCCCAAATACCCCTCATTGAAAACCTGTTTTATATCCCAGTTTTCATTGCACAGAGTGCTGCCCATAACCCACATCACAGATTGCTACCTATGCTACTTCTTCTCATAGAGTATGCTGCATGTCTCTGTCTATCAGTCTGACAAGTCTCCCATACCCATCCTCTCATAGGTATTACTCCCCATGGTTCACTCACTTAGGCTACTTTCAGACTTGCGTTATGAGGCACAGCGCAGGGCCGCCACTAAGCTCCGCCCCCAGCCATGCCTCCTCCGGTCAGCTCCTCGCTGGTATGCTTTTTCCGGCGCATGTGTGGGGCCCCCAGGAGTATGGTCGCCACAGTGGCATTGCCTTCCTCCAGGGAGTGTGATGTCAGGCTTGGAAGCAATGAAGGGTCTCTCTAGCAGTTAACCATAACATGCAACGCAGTTCCCACTCTGTGTCAGCAGAGGGAGCTCTGAACCAGAATTGGGGGAGGAGTGCTCACTGAGGGCCAGGAAGGGAAGAGAGGAGTTAGTGTGAGGAGGCAGAAGTGTGTAGATGTGGAGAGAGAAGCTGGGAGACGGAGTGGAGTGGAGAGCTCGTTCCCAGCTGGAGTGCATGATCTGGAGCCTGGTCTCCACGGTTGTATGGATACTGAAGGTCCTGCAACAGAAACCAGAGGAATAGGAAGCTGTAAATGCTCTATTACCACTAAGACTCGGAGGCACAACAGCAACGGGTGAGCCAAGAGAAGAGATAGAAGGCTACAGCTGTCTGCCATACGAGGTAGATCTGAGAGGGAACAAGAAGGCGGAACTTCAGTGTAACATAGTACTGCATGTACCTCAAGTAAGCACTAGGAAGGAGACTACACAACCTATCTGCATAGAGAGATTCCTGAGTTGCTTCCAGACTAATCAGCCTCTGTGCCATCTGTAATCTGGACCCTGGACTGCACTTACAAAGTTAAGGTAAAGAACTACATTCCGCTGTTTCCTTGCCTTCTTTCTGCAACTTCTTCAGCACTGCTACATCTCTGTGCCAGACACTGCACCCTCTTCCTCAACCCCAATTCTCTTCATCTACTCTGCCCTGGGACTACAGTCCTACCTGTGGAGGGCTATAACATCACTGCTGCACCCCACCATCTGTCCCAGAGGATCTGTCTGCAGCGTCGGCTTAACATTTCCCTTGTCGAACACCACAGGTGGCGTCACGAATCACTCATAAACTTTATTCCATCACTTCACCCCTTTTGCATGGGCACCCAGAGCCACGGACCGGGTCACCGCTGCTGTGCCACCTCCCTCTGAGAGACCGACCCGGTACCGAGTACCCCACAGCCCTGGGAGGGCGACCCATTTTCACGTCACGAACAGGATTTACCGAACCTGGTGTCCCCGGTTCCTGTGTGTCAGAGACTGTGTTGTGTGCTATAGACTGTTTGTGAAAGTGCCGCCATTACCCCGCTGCTTGGCATGCGCGGGAAACCAAAGAGGTGGGCCGTCGTGGGCGGAGCCAGCTGAAGAGCGCGAACAAGTGAAGTCCCGCGTGGGAAGTGACAGCGCGCGAGAAGTGGGAAGCGGAGGCCTGCAGCCCTGATCATCCAGCCTGCAAAGCTGCAGCCGGTAAGCCTGCTCAACCCCGGGGCCTGGCTAACGTTAACTGGGGGGGAAGAGAATGTTGGACGCACGCACCAATGCAGCGGCGGACGCCCCAGCCAACCCCTCAGCGCCGCAAGATGCAGGGCCCAACACGGCTGCGGCTCCAATAGCACCCACCGCAGCGGTCCCCATAATGCCACTGTCTATGCCTTACATTCTGGGAGCAGCATGGCTACCACAGTATTCAGGGGAGTCACATACCCTGAGTGACTTCAAAGAGAGACTGTGCAGTTTGTTTGAAGCGTATCCTCTGTCTGAAAGCCAGAAGGTGAACATCTTTTTTGGGCAGCTAACAGGTGCAGCACAGAGAGAAGTAAAAGCCTGGCAGGACACTGAGAAGGGGACTGTTAAAAAGATCCTGGCTAAGGCCTCTTTCACACATCAGTTTTTTGCCTTCAGGCGCGATCCGGCTTTTTTTGGAAAAAACGGATCCGGCAAAATGCAATGCCGGATCCGGTTTTTCCCCATTGACTTGCATTAGCGCCGGATCGTGCCGGATGGCATTGCGTTTCATCCGTTTTTTGCCGGATCCGGCAACTTGTCTCATTCTGGCGTCTTGAAAAAACGTCTACTGTAACGTTTTTTGTCTCTGGCGAAAAAGCCGGAAGCGCCGGATCCGGCGCTTCCAGCTTTTTGCTACAATGAAAGTCTATGGGCGCCGGAATGCGCCGGATCCAGAAAAAGACGGATCCGGCCACCGGATCCGGTTTTTTTAAGTCTGCGCATGCTCAGATCCAATTGGCCAGCCTCCAGGAACAGAGACGGATCCAGCAAAAAAACGGATCCGTTTCTACAGTTCTCCAAAATTTATGCCGGATCCGTTTTTTCTAAAAAAAGCCGGATCATGCCTGACGGCAAAAAACTGATGTGTGAAAGTAGCCTAAGCTAAGAAGCACCTTTGACACCCGCACTGCCGCTGAAATCAAGATGAGATTCTTTGGGTGTAAGCAGAAAGCGCAGGACAGTATACGGGACTATGCTCTTAACCTGCAGGAGGTGCTGCGAGCCGTCAAGCAGATTGACCCAGACAGTGTGATAGATGGAGATGGACTGTTAAAGGAGCAATTCACTGAGGGACTCCTATCCAGTACCCACAGAGCATAGCTGCGCATCATAGCCCTACAAAACCCTGACATAGACTTTGCTGATTTCAAAGGTAGGGCTATCCGGGTGCTGCATGAACCATATGTCAGCCGTCCAGCGCCCCCTAGGCACCCAGCGATTACATACCACCAGGAAGCAACATCTTTCCCTTCCATCCCTGTGGAAGCTGATGCACAGACTCTGGACAAAGATCCATCTGCAGAACTGCGTCTTCAGGTCCAGGAGTTGATCAAGGGTATGGCTGCATTTGCAAAAACCGTGAAGTCCCTGCAGGTATCCTCCAAGGAAAAGATCCAGCTCGCCTCCAGTCCAGAGGATGTCCCATGGCTAAAAAAGGAGAGGATCCCGCCACTCCGAGGAAGGAACAACGATCGCTATGACCAGGACGGACGTCCCATCTGTCGTCACTGCCACAAGGCAGGCCACCTTGCAAGATTCTGTTATTTAAACGAGCAACCCTTGGGGCAGAGGGCCAACCCCCAGGAGTAGAGTATGAAAAAAAGAGGATGATTGACCTCATGGAGATCAACATCCGACACTGCGGAGACACCATCACGTGTTTCTCAACGCAGTGATTCTAGAGCACTGCTCCCATCCCTTATGGGAAATATGTAAATCATGCAAATATATAAGCCGTGGAGACACCATCACATGTTTCTCAACGCAAGCAATGACTAGCCAGGTCTTTCACCGGGAAGGAACAACCACGGGAAGGGCAGTGTCCAATGAAGGAAACCACCTATGCCAAAACATGGTATCCATCAACAGACAGCTGTTTCGGGGTATTGCCCCTCATCAGTGTGGAGTAGGAAACTGGCTAGTAGGAGCAATGCCTTGTAGCAGACTATGAAAAAAAGAGGATGATTGACCTCATGGAGATCAACATCCGACACTGCGGAGACACCATCACGTGTTTCTCAACGCAGTGATTCTAGAGCACTGCTCCCATCCCTTATGGGAAATATGTAAAACATGCAAATATATAAGCCGCGGAGACACCATCACATGTTTATCAACGCAAGCAATGACTAGCCAGGTCTTTCACCGGGAAGGAACAACCACGGGAAGGGCAGTGTCCAATGAAGGAAACCACCTATGCCAAAACATGGTATCCATCCACAGACAGCTGTTTCGGGGTATTGCCCCTCATCAGTGTGGAGTAGGAAACTGGCTAGTAGGAGCAATGCCTAGTAGCAGACTATGAAAAAAAGAGGATGATTGACCTCATGGAGATCAACATCCGACACTGCGGAGACACCATCACGTGTTTCTCAACGCAGTGATTCTAGAGCACTGCTCCCATCCCTTATGGGAAATATGTAAAACATGCAAATATCCCCTAGGCACCCAGCGATTACATACCACCAGGAAGCAACATCTTTCCCTTCCATCCCTGTGGAAGCTGATGCACAGACTCTGGACAAAGATCCATCTGCAGAACTGCGTCTTCAGGTCCAGGAGTTGATCAAGGGTATGGCTGCATTTGCAAAAACTGTGAAGTCCCTGCAGGTATCCTCCAAGGAAAAGATCCAGCTCACCTCCAGTCCAGAGGATGTCCCATGGCTAAAAAAGGAGAGGATCCCGCCACTCCGAGGAAGGAACAACGATCGCTATGACCAGGACGGACGTCCCATCTGTCGTCACTGCCACAAGGCAGGCCACCTTGCAAGATTCTGTTATTTAAACGAGCAACCCTTGGGGCAGAGGGCCAACCCCCAGGAGTAGGACCACAAGGCCCAAAGAACTGGCGAGCCAAGTATGTTGGAGGGAGACCAGTCCTCCCAGTGGTGATTGACGGTATCCCCATGAACGCTTTGCTGGACACTGGCTCCCAGGTGACAACTGTGCCCTATATCTTTACAAGCGGTATTGGGCTGATTCTGAACTTACTCGCGGCCCAAGTGATGAACTCACAGTAGTTACCAGTAATGGTCAGTCTTTACCACAAGTGGGATGTAAATTACTGTTAAAGTGGGTCGAGTAGAGTTAAAATCTCAAGGTCTGATAGTTGTGGATAATGATCGACGAGAATGTAACCCAATGATGACTCTTGGTACCAATGTGATTGAAAATTGTCTTTGTGAGGTTATTGTCTTGTTGCAACAGGTGGCTGAGACTGCTGGTTCCAGTAAACAACGAGTCCTGCAGAAGGAGATCAAGGCCCTGATGCAAAGACAGCAGGTAGAACTCTCTGGCAGAGAAATTGGCAGCGTCAGAGTGAGTGATTCTTTCCCAATTGCAATACCTCCCAGATGTGAAATGTTGATTTGGTGTCGGGCAGCCATAGGCCTCAGAGGAAAAGATTACCAGGCAATGGTAGAGCCAGTGTACTCTGATAGCAGGCCCACTGTCCTGACAGCCAGAGGGGTAGTTGATGTCCGTAAAGGGAGGGTACCTGTACGCCTCTTGAATTGTGGGGAGGAGGAGGCCACAATACCTCGGTATGCCACAGTTGCTAAGCTGCTTACTGTCAGTAACAATGCAATACGGGCAGCAGAGCCCTTGGTCTCATCCGACCAGGTGGAGGACAATGGCTCTGTAAAGCAGCTGGAGGAGTGGTGCAAGCAACTGCAGGTGGGGACTGACTCCACCCCTTCATGCCAAAAGAATGGGGTTTACCGAGTTACTCAGGAGTATGAGCGGGTATTCAGTAAACACCCTCTAGATTTTGGGAAGGCAAAAGGGGTTCAACACCATATCCCCACTGGACATCATCCACCCATAAAAGAAAGGTACCGGCCTATACCCCCAACACAATACCAGTGTGCCAAAGGTATGTTGCGGGAAATGAAGGAAGCTGGGGTGATTAGAGACAGTTGTAGCCCCTGGGCAGCCCCAATAGTCTTTGTGAAAAAGAAAGATGGTACCATGAGAATGTGTGTAGATTACCGAAAAATTAACATTATTACACATAAAGATGCCTACCCTTTACCCAGAATTGAGGAGTCATTAGCTGCACTTAAAACTGCTAACTCTTTTTCCACCTTAGATCTCACTAGTGGGTATTGGCAGGTTCCCGTGGCAGAGGCAGACAAGGAGAAAACAACGTTTACCACCGCAATGGGTCTCTGTGAGTTCAACTACATGCCTTTCGGGCTCTGCACCGCTCCAGGGACATTCCAACGGCAAATGGAAAGCTGTCTTGGACACAAGAACTTCGAGACAGTCCTGTTGTACCTTGATGATGTCATTGTTTTCTCCAAGACTTATGAAGGCGATCTGAAGCACCTGGCTGAGGTGTTTGAAGCCTTGTCCAACTTTGGCCTGAAGGTGAAGCCTTCCAAATGCCACCTCCTGAAGCCCAAGGTTGAGTACCTCGGTCATGTAGTGAGTGCAGAAGGTGTGGCGCCGGATCCTGACAAAGTCACAGTCATCCGGGACTGGCAGAAGCCCAGCAACCTCCATGAAGTACGTCAATTCCTCAGGCTGGTAGGCTACTACCGAAGGTTCATCAAAGGCTTCACTGAGATAGCCACTGCTATGCAAAATCTTCTGGTGGGTCAGCCCAAGAAGGCCAGAAAGCAGAGTCCTACATTCGAATGGAATGAGGAGCTGGAGAGGTCCTTCACTCGACTGAAGATGGCTCTCACAGGAGATGAAGTTCTGGCCTACCCAGATTATGATCAACACTTTGTGTTGTATACTGATGCCAGCAACATGGGACTTGGAGCAGTACTGTCACAGGTACAGAATGGCAAAGAAAGAGTGATCTCCTACGCCAGCAGGAAGCTTCGTCCCACTGAAAGGAACCCTCACAACTACAGTTCCTTCAGGCTGGAGTTCCTCGCCATAGTCTGGGCTGTGACTGAACAATTCAAGCATTACCTAGCTTCAGCCAAGTTCAACATCTTCACGGACAACAACCCGTTGACTCACTTGGAAACTGCCAAGCTAGGTGCACTGGAGCAGCGATGGATGGCTCGGCTGTCTAACTATGAATTCACCATCAAGTACCGAGCAGGGCCCAAGAATTCCAATGTGGATGCACTGTCCAGAATGCCTAATCTGCCAGATGCAGGAGAAGACCCTGAGGCACTTGAAGAAGTCGAGTTACCTGCCTTCCACCAGCCAATTGTGGCCCAACGTGCCCAAGGAGTGAGAAACAGACGGTCTGGCTTGAAAGAGGCCACCCTAAATCCATTGCCTCATCATTACTGGGCAGAAATGCAGGATAGTGACCCCGCAGTCTGCCTAGTGAAGGAGCTACTGTCACAAGCTGACTCACACCCAGAGTCGGATGCTCCTGAAGAAACTCAGCAGTTGTGGAAGGAAAGAGGCCGGCTGTTCATCTATGAAGGAAAGCTGTGTCGTAGGAGTATCAATGCCTGCACTCATGAGCTGGTCTGGCAGGTGATAGTCCCAAAGAGGGAGGCATCAATGGTCTTGGAAGCATACCACAATGGAGCTGGACACTTTGGATGGAAGAAGTTGGAGGCCTTGCTCCGAGAGAGATTCTATTGGGCTGGTATGAGGAAGGCTATTGAAAATTGGTGCCGGGTGTGTGGACAATGCAACCTGCACAGGAAAGACCGTAATAGCCAGTGAGCTCCTTTGCAGCCAATAATAACCAAACAACCACTTGAGTTGGTCGCCCTGGACCATGTGAAGCTGGTCCCAAGCCGTTCAGGCTACATTTATGCTCTTACCATTGTTGACCACTACTCAAGATTCTTGGTAGTTGTGCCTGTCAAGGATCAAACAGCCAGAACAGCAGCCAGAGCCTTCCAACAGCACTTTTGTCGACCACACAGATACCCCGAGCGAGTGCTTACAGATCAAGGTCCAGCCTTTGAGGCGGAAGTGTTCCAGGAATTTTGTAACTTGTATGATTGCAAGAAGATCAGGACAACACAGTACCATCCACAGACCAATGGCATGTGTGAAAAGATGAACCAGGTGGTGATCGACCTACTGAAGACCTTGCCTTTGGAAGACAGGAATCTGTGGCCAGAAAAGTTGCCAGATCAGGTAGACCTCTGCAACCACATTCCTGTGAATTCCACCAACTGCACTCCAGCCTACCTAATGAGAGCGAGGCCTGGTAAGCTGCCTATTGATCTGGATATGGGAGTCCTTACACCTGAGGTGACGTCACCAGATGCTGACTGGGACACAGAGAGGTAGCAATAGTATCGAAGAGTACAATTGTGTGTAGAAAAGAGTCTAGCTCAGGCAAGACAAAAACAAGAAAGGCACTACAATCACTGTTATGAATGGGTCACCAAGGAGAAAAAAGCAAAACAAGCCAAGTAACAGAAAACCAGAGAGGTTGGTAACTATGCAGATTGCAGATCTCTGATCTTACCACACAACTAGCAGTAGCCGTGGAGCGTGCCTACGATGTTCCTAGACGCCTCATCACGGCCAGAGGACTAAATAAGCCTAAAGCAAGAAAAGGCGAAACTAACTGCCCCAGAGCAGACCCCAAAGGAATAGATAGCCCCCACACATGTATTGACGGTGAAACAAGATGAAGGCACAAACACAGGCAGGAAAATAGGCTGAGCAAATGATGGGGCCCAAACTAACTAGACAGGAAAGGAAAGGAAAGACACTGTCTGCAACCTGCAAAAAACCCTACAAAAATCATGTCCAACACTTCTGATAGCAAAATTAACCCTGAAGTCACTAGACTTCTCCCACTATATCAGCACTCTGAAATATTCTGAGACAGAGCAAAAAGAGACTGAACTAGTAAGGGACAAAAAGCCAATTGGCAAAATACTGATAAATAAGAGTGGAAATTCAGCACAGCCCACAGCAGGGGCTGGCTGACCACACCAAAAAAACTGAATAGACCAACAAAATCAAGTGTGAACATTAGCAGAAAAACTTAGCTTTACATGACTGGAACAGAGCTGAAAACCAAGAGCTGACAAGCCAGAAGGAATCACCAGCAACTGAATAGGGCGTCGGCTGTCTTAAATCCAATCTGAGACTCCTGAGATCCAATCGTCATCCTCATTCTCAGGTGGCAGATCTCCACTGATCAAATCAGCCTCTCTACCTCCTGTTACCACCAGAGGGAGTCT
Source organism: Dendrobates tinctorius (assembly GCF_039654945.1). Lineage (NCBI taxonomy): Eukaryota > Metazoa > Chordata > Amphibia > Anura > Dendrobatidae > Dendrobates > Dendrobates tinctorius. The sequence continues at coordinate 53,407,345 of NW_027361917.1, forward strand.
GGAAGGAGAACTCACAACTGGTGAACCAGAGAATGAACTCACAACAGTACCCCCCCTTGAGGAGGGGTCACCGAACTCTTATCCACACCACCAGGCTGATCAGGATGGGCCCGGTGAAAAGCATGAACCAATCAATTGGCGTGAATATCAGAGGCAGAGACCCAAGAATTATCCTCCTGACCAAAACCCTTCCATTTGACCAAATACTGGAGTCTCCGTCTAACCAAACGAGAATCAAATATTTTCTCTACCTCATATTCCACATTGCCTTCAACCAACACAGGGTCAGGAGGTGCTGCCATAGGAACCACTGGCTCAACAAACCTCTTCAACAGAGATTTGTGAAATACGTTATGGATCTTAAACGTAACTGGAAGAGCCAATCGAAACGAAACAGGATTAAGAATTTCCAAAATCTTATAAGGACTAATAAATCTTGTCTTAAATTTAGGAGATGCAACCTTCATAGGAATATTCTTAGACGACAACCAAACCATATCACCCACTTTAAACCGGGGACCAATGGTCCAATGCCGGTTGGAAAATCGCTGGGCCTTTTCCTGAGAGAGTGACAACTTATCCACCACTTGGTCCCATATCTGCTGCATTCCCTTAACCACAGTGTCCACACCTGGGCAGGACGAAGATTCCACTTGCCCTGAAGAGAATCGAGGATGAAACCCAAAATTACAGAAAAAGGGTGACATCAAAGTGGCAGAACTAGCTCTATTGTACAGTGCGAATTCGGCCAAGGGCAAAAATGAGACCCAATCATCCTGATCAGCAGATATAAAACATCTCAAATAAGACTCCAAGGTCTGGTTTGTTCTCTGTCTGTCCATTGGTCTGAGGATGAAACGCGGAGGAGAAGGATAACTGAATTCCCAGATTGGAACAAAAGGCTTTCCAGAATCTGGAAACAAACTGGACTCCTCTGTCGGACACAATATTCTCAGGAATCCCATGTAACCGAACCACCTGTTGTAAAAACAAGGGTACCAACTCAACTGAAGATGGCAACTTTTGGAGTGGTAGAAGATGGACCATCTTTGAAAATCTATCACAAATCACCCAGATAACAGTCATTCTCTGAGAGACAGGAAGATCAGAAATAAAATCCATTGAAATATGGGTCCATGGCCTCTTGGGCACCGGCAAGGGCATCAGCAACCCACTAGAACGAGAACAGGGTTTAGACCGAGAACTAGTCCCACAGGACTGTACAAAATTCCTGATGTCACGAGATAAGGCAGGCCACCAAAAGGACCAACTCACCAAATCTCTGGTACCAAAAATACCTTTATGAACAGCCAATGCGGAGCAATGAATTTCAGACATCACTCTCTTTCTCCACTGGTCAGGAACATACAATTTTCCCATAGGGCAACGCTCAGGTTTATCCTCCTGAAATTTCTCCAGGGCGCATCTCAAATCGGGCAAAATGGCAGAAAGAACTACCCCCTCACCTAGGATGGTAGTAGGCTCGGTCACACTAAGAGAATCGGCAAAGAAACTCCTAGAAAGGGCGTCTGCCTTAACATTCTTTGTGCCCGGAAGAAAAGAGACCACAAAATTAAAGTGCGTTTAAAACAAGGCCCATCTAGCCTGTCTAGGATTCAAGCGTTTGGCCAACTCCAGATAAATCAAATTCTTGTGATCGGTGAGGACCACAACTTGATGTCTAGCTCCCTCCAATCAATGTCTCCACTCCTCAAATGCCCACTTCATGGCCAACAATTCCCGATTCCCCACGTCATAGTTGCGTTCAGATGGGGAGAACTTTCGTGAAAAGAAGGCACAGGGATTCATCTTAGAAGTCACAGGGTCTTTTTGGGACAATTCAGCTCTTGCACCAATCTCAGAAGCATCTACCTCCACCTGAAATGGAAGTGAGACATCAGGTTGCCATAAAACTGGAGCTGAAGTAAATCTATGCTTAAGCTCCTGAAATGTTGAGATAGCCTCAGGAGACCAATTTACCACATCAGCACCCTTTTAGGTCAGATCAGTCAGTGGTTTGACTATACCAGAAAAATTACCTATAAATTTACGATTAGAGTTGAGTGATACCGTCCGATACTTCAAAGTATCGGATCGGAATGGATCGGCCGATCTTAAAAAAAGTATCGGTATCGCCGATTCCGATACCGGAAGTCCCATTCAAGTCTATGGGACTTCCGGTATCGGAATAAGAAAAATCCTGTTTTTCCCTTGTACAGCCTCTCTGGGGTCTGTACGGGCCTTTCGGGGGGCTGTGCCGCCTGCCAGGGGGTCTGTGCAGGCTCCGGTGGTCTGTGCCGGCCTGCCGGGGGGCTGTGCCGGCCTGCCAGGGGGGCTGTGCAGGCTCCGGTGGGCTGTGCCGGCCTGCCGGGGGGCTGTGCCGGCCTGCCGGGGGGCTGTGCAGGCTCCGGGGGGCTGTGCCGGCCTGCCGGGGGGCTGTGCAGGCTTCGGGGGTCTGTGCAGGCATCGTCCGATGGGACTACAAGTCCCATCGGGCGATGCCTGCTACCATGACAGTGATTGACACATTAGCCAATGATGGGACAGTAGTAGTCCCATCATCCGGCTAATGTGTTGAATGTAAAAAAAAAAAAAAAATTACATGCTACATACATGCTACATTCATACTACATACTACATACATGCTACATTCATACTACATATATACTACATGCAACATACATACTACATACATACTACATGCAACATACATACTACATATATACTACATGCATGCAACATGCATACTACATATATACTACATGCTACATACATACTACATATATGCTACATACATACTACATATATACTACATGCATGCTACATACATACTACATACATACTACATATATGCTACATACATACTACATGCTACATACATACTACATATATACTACATGCATGCTACATACATACTACATGCTACATACATACTACATATATACTACATACATACCACATACATACTACATACATACTACATATATACTACATACATACTACATGCTACATACATACTACATATATACTACATGCATGCTACATACATACTACATGCTACATACATACTACATACATACTACATACATACTACATGCATGCTACATACATACTACATGCTACATACATACTACATACAGTGCCTACAAGTAGTATTCAACCCCCTGCAGATTTAGCAGGTTTACACATCCGGAATTAACTTGGCATTGTGACATTTGGACTGTAGATCAGCCTGGAAGTGTGAAATGCACTGCAGCAAAAAAGAATGTTATTTCTTTGTTTAATTTTTTTTTAAATTGTGAAAAGTTTATTCAGAGGGTCATTTATTATTCAACCCCTCAAACCACCAGAATTCTGTTTGGTTCTCCTAAAGTATTAAGAAGTATTTCAGGCACAAAGAACAATGAGCTTCACATGTTTGGATTAATTGTCTCTTTTTCCAGCCTTTTCTGACTATTTAAGACCCTCCCCAAACTTGTGAACAGCACTCATACATGGTCAACATGGGAAAGACAAAGGAGCATTCCAAGGCCATCAGAGACAAGATCGTGGAGGGTCACAAGGCTGGCAAGGGGTACAAAACCCTTTCCAAGGAGTTGGGCCTACCTGTCTCCACTGTTGGGAGCATCATCCGGAAGTGGAAGGCTTATGGAACTACTGTTAGCCTTCCACGGCCTGGACAGCCTTTGAAAGTTTCCTCCCGTGCCGAGGCCAGGCTTGTCCGAAGAGTCAAGGCTAACCCAAGAACAACAAGGAAGGAGCTCCGGGAAGATCTCATGGCAGTGGGGACATTGGTTTCAGTCAATACCATAAGTAACGTACTCCACCGCAATGGTCTCCGTTCCAGACGAGCCTGTAAGGTACCTTTACTTTCAAAGCGTCATGTCAAGGCTCGTCTACAGTTTGCTCATGATCACTTGGAGGACTCTGAGACAGACTGGTTCAAGGTTCTCTGGTCTGATGAGACCAAGATCGAGATCTTTGATGCCAACCACACACGTGACGTTTGGAGACTGAATGGCACTGCATACGACCCCAAGAATACCATCCCTACAGTCAAGCATGGTGGTGGCAGCATCATGCTGTGGGGCTGTTTCTCAGCCAAGGGGCCTGGCCATCTGGTCCGCATCCATGGGAAGATGGATAGCACGGCCTACCTGGAGATTTTGGCCAAGAACCTCCGCTCCTCCATCAAGGATCTTAAGATGGGTCGTCATTTCATCTTCCAACAAGACAATGACCCAAAGCACACAGCCAAGAAAACCAAGGCCTGGTTCAAGAGGGAAAAAATCAAGGTGTTGGAGTGGCCTAGTCAGTCTCCTGACCTTAACCCAATTGAAAACTTGTGGAAGGAGCTCAAGATTAAAGTCCACATGAGACACCCAAAGAACCTAGATAACTTGGAGAAGATCTGCATGGAGGAGTGGGCCAAGATAACTCCAGAGACCTGTGCCGGCCTGATCAGGTCTTATAAAAGATGATTATTAGCTGTAATTGCAAACAAGGGTTATTCCACAAAATATTAAACCTAGGGGTTGAATAATAATTGACCCACACTTTTATGTTTAAAATTTATTAAAATTTAACTGAGCAACATAACTTTTTGGTTTGTAAGATTTATGCATCTGTTAATAAATCCTGCTCTTGTGTGAAGTTTGAAGGCTCTAACTTATTTGCATCTTATCAAACCTGCTAAATCTGCAGGGGGTTGAATACTACCTGTAGGCACTGTATATACTACATGCATGCTACATACATACTACATGCTACATACATACTACATATATACTACATACATACTACATACATACTACATGCATGCTACATACATACTACATGCTACATACATACTACATATATACTACATGCATGCTACATACATACTACATGCTACATACATACTACATATATACTACATACATACTACATGCATGCTACATACATACTACATGCTACATACATACTACATATATACTACATGCATGCTACATACATACTACATACATACTACATGCTACATACATACCACATATATACTACATACATACTACATACAATACATTCATACAATACATACATAGACATACAGTACATATAACATAGAGTAACATACTTACCAATACTTGTCACATTGTTCCCCGAAGCCATTGTCTTTTACGGAATAAATATTAACATAACAAACCACAAAAATACTCACCCACGATCCGAAGCAGTCCACGAGTGTGTCCCACGACGATCTTGGGTAGAGAACTGCAGCATCAGCTGTTGCTGCCGTTCTCCACGGGCTGCAGGAATCCAATGACGGAAGGTAGGTATCCTTCCGCACTGTATTCCTCCGCCACTTAAAAAAAAAAAAAGTCCCTAGTCTCACTTTATGCCATTGCTGTGTGGGAAATTCCCATGCAGCAATGGCATAAAGTGAGACTAGGGACTTTTTTTTTTTTTTAAGTGGCGGAGGAATACAGTGCGGAAGGATACCTACCTTCCGTCATTGGATTCCTGCAGCCCGTAGAGAACGGCAGCAACAGCTGATGCTGCAGTTCTCTACCCAAGATCGTCGTGGGACACACTCGTGGACTGCTTCGGATCGTGGGTGAGTATTTTTGTGGTTTGTTATGTTAATATTTATTCCGTAAAAGACAATGGCTTCGGGGAACAATGTGACAAGTATTGGTAAGTATGTTACTCTATGTTATATGTACTGTATGTCTATGTATGTATTGTATGAATGTATTGTATGTAGTATGTATGTAGTATATATGTGGTATGTATGTAGCATGTAGTATGTATGTAGCATGCATGTAGTATATATGTAGTATGTATGTAGCATGTAGTATGTATGTAGCATGCATGTAGTATGTATGTAGTATGTATGTAGCATGTAGTATGTATGTAGCATGCATGTAGTATATATGTAGCATGTATGTAGTATGTATGTAGTATGTATGTAGTATGTATGTAGTATATATGTGTTATGTATGTAGTATGTATGTAGTATATATGTGGTATGTATGTAGTATGTATGTAGTATGTATGTAGCATGTAGTATGTATGTAGCATGCATGTAGTATGTATGTAGTATTTTTTTTTTTTTTTTTTTAACATTTAACACATTAGCCGGATGATGGGACTACTACTGTCCCATCATTGGCTAATGTGTCAATCACTGTCATGGTAGCAGGCATCGCCAGATGGGACTTGTAGTCCCATCGGACGATGCTTGCACAGACCCCCGGACATCAGCACAGCCCCCCGGTAGGCCGGCACAGCCCCCCGGCAGGCCGGTACAGACCCCCACAGGGTGCACAGACCACCGGCAGGCCGGCACAGCCCCCCGGCAGGCCGGTACAGACCCCGGGCAGTCCACACAGCCCCCCGGCAGGCCGGCACAGCCCCCCGGCAGGCCGGCAGAGACCCCCGGAAGGCCCGAAATGACGGCGCATCATTATGCGCACACACCGCGCATCATGATGACGTCAGGCTGTCAATCAACTTTGAACTTCCGATTCCGATGCCGACTTCCGATATTGAAAAAATATCGGAAGTCGGTATCGGAATTCCGATACAGCAAGTATCGGCCGATACCCGATACTTGCGGTATCGGAATGCTCAACACTATTTACGATAGAAATTAGAAAAACCCAAAAACTTCTGGAGGGACTTCAAAGAAGTAGGCTGAACCCAATCATAAATGGCCTGTACCTTGGCCGGGTCCATTTCAATAGTCGATGGAGATAAGATAAATCCCAAAAATGAAATCCTCTGCACACCAAAGAGGTATTTTGATCCCTTAACAAACAGGGAATTCTCCCTGAAAATCCGGTACACAGTCCGGACGTGTTCCACATGAGAATCCCAATCACTAGAAAAGATCAAAATATCATCCAGATAGATGATCAAAAACTTATCCACAAAGTCAAGGAAAATATCATTCATAAAGGACTGGAAGACAGAAGGGGCTTTGGAGAGCCCAAAAGGCATCACCAGGTACTCAAAATGTCCCTCCGGAGTATTAAACGCCGTCTTCCATTCATCCCCGTGCTTGATGCGAATAAGATTATACGCCCCCCTGAGGTCAAGCTTAGTAAACCAGCAGGCACTCTTAGCTCTGGAGAATAAATCAGACATCAGAGGTAACGGGTACTGATATTTAACCGTCATCTTGTTAAGGGAACGATAATCAATACACGGTCTTAATGAACCATCTTTTTTGGCCACAAAAAAAAAAACAGCACCTAAAGGTGATGAGGATGGTCTAATATGACCCTTCTCCAATGACTCCTTAATATAGGATCGCATAGCATCATGCTCGGGTACTGATAAGTTGAAAAGCCGACCCTTGGGAAATTTACACCCAGGCATCAACTCAATTGCACAGTCACAACTCCTATGAGGAGGCAAAGACGCAGACTTGCTCTCACTAAATGCATCAGAAAAATCGGCTAGATAATCAGGAATATCATGAGACTGAGGAGAGGTGGAGAAAACAGGAGCATCCCTAAGAACACACTGACAACCACAACTCACCACAGACCCAGATTTCCAATCCAAAACTGGATTATGAGTTTGCAACCAAGAAAAACCCAGAACAATAGTATCATGCAGATTATGCAGCACCAAAAATTTACAATTTTCTTGGTGGTCTGGGGCAAGTCGCATTGTCACCTGAGTTCAAAACTGAGGTTTATTCTCCGCCAAAGGAGTAGCATCAATACCCCTCAAAGGAATAGGCGTCCGCAGAGGCGTCATGGAAAAACCACAACGTTTAGCAAAGTCCAGATTCATCAGATTCAACACTGCTCCTGAATCCACAAAAGCCTTCATGGAAAACGTGGATAAGGAGCAGATCAAAGTAATTGCCAAAAGAAACTTAGGTTGTATACTGCCCACAGCAAATGTGTGTGCAAAGCATTTCTCTCGTTTTGGGCAGACAGAAATAATATGAGAGGCGTCTCCACAGGAAAAACACAGCTTATTACGCCTTCTAAACTCCTGATGTTGCGCCCTAGACAAAACCCCATCACATTGCATAGGTTCAGACATTTGTTCAAAAGGTGGCAGCGCCTCCCGTGTAGTTTTACGTTCACATAAACGCCGATCAACTTGAATGGCTAATGACATAGAATCATCCAGACCAGAGGGAACAGGAAATCCCACCATAACATCTTTTATGGTCTCTGATAAACCCTTCCGAAAGAGAGCTGCCAATGCACTATCATTCCATGTAGTAAGGACCACCCACTTTCGGAATTTTTGACAGTATAACTCTTCAGAATCCTGACCCTGGTTTAATGCCAACAGGGTTCTCTCAGCTTGATCAACAGCATTAGGTTCATCATAAAACAACCCCAAGGCTTGAAAAAATGCATCCACATTAGTCAGAATAGGATTTTCAGGTGTCAGAGAAAAAGCCCAATCCTGGGGATCGCCGCGCAGCAAGGAGATGACAATTTTAACCTGCTGCACAGAGCTCCCCAATGAGTTAGGCTTCAAGGCCAGAAATAATTTACAATTATTCTTAAAATTCTGAAATTTAGACCTATCCCCAGAAAACACATCAGAAGTAGGGATCTTAGGTTCAGCAGCATGTGACTGAATGAGGTAGGTGGAAATTCCCTGCACTTCAGCAGCCAGCTGCTCCACACGATCAGACAATTGCTTAATCTCCATTGGGAAAAAGAAAAAAAAATCCTCCTACGGCCCCAGAGAAAAAAGAGGAAAAAATATGAAAAAAAAAAAAATCAGACACTTTTTTTTTTTTTTAACAACTTTTTCCTGCTTTTGAGTACCCTAGAATCTGCGGCATGGCTGGTGATTCTGTTATGAATGTGTCACCGAGGATAAAAAAGCAAAACAAGCCAAGTCACAGAAAACCAGAGAGGTTGGTAACTATGCAGATTGCAGATCCCTGATCTTACCACACAACTAGCAGTAGCCGTGGCGCACGCTTACGATGTTCCTAGACGCCTCGTCACGGCCGGAGGACTAAATAAGCCTAAAGCAAGAAAAGGGAAAACTAACTGCCCCAGAGCAGACCCCAAAGGAATAGATAGCCCCCACACATGTATTGACGGTGAAACAAGATGAAGGCACAAACACTGGCAGGAAAATAGGCTGAGCAAATGATGGGGCCCAAACTGACTAGACTGGAAAGGAAAGACACTGTCTGCAACCTGCAAAAAACCCTACAAAAATCATGTCCAACACTTCTGATAGCAAAATTAACCCTGAAGTCACTAGACTTCTCCCACTATATCAGCACTCTGAAATATTCTGAGACAGAGCAAAAAGAGACCGAACTAGTAAGGGACAAAAAGCCAATTGGGAAAATACTGATAAATAAGAGTGGAAATTCAGCACAGCCCCCAGCAGGGGCTGGCTGACCACACCAAAAAACTGAATAGACCAACAAAATCAAGTGTGAACATTAGCAGAAAACTTAGCTTTAGATGACTGGAACAGAGCTGAAAACCAAGAGCTGACAAGCCAGAAGGAATCACCAGCAACTGAATAGGGCGTTGGCTGTCTTAAATCCAATCTGAGACTCCTGAGATACAATCGTCATCCTCATTCTCAGGTGGCAGATCTCCACTGATCAAAACAGCCTCTCTACCTCCTGTTACCACCAGAGGGAGTCTGGAAGGAGAACTCACAACTGGTGAACCAGAGAATGAACTCACAACAAATCACCATGCACCAGCAGTTCCCTTGGCCCCAGGAGTACAAGTCCTAAAAAGGAAGAGGAGGATGCATAAATTAGATGACCAATGGGAAGCTGAACCCTACACCATCTTACCATCAAACTTCGATAACACCAAGGTGTGCCTTATCAGTAAGGATGGGGGAGAAACCTCAGCAGCAGTATCAAGGGATCATTTGAAATTGTGCCCTGACTAGTTAAAAGAAAGAATGGAAGAGCAAAACAACATCCAACCGATGGAGGAAGAAGAAAAGGTCAGCACTATACTTGGAGAATTCCCTGCAAATTGGAATCGAGCCAATAATGCCATAGTGGTGCCAGTTTTGACCTTTCCCCAACTGGTAGTACAAGAAGAAGTGACTCAAGAGAACTCTGAAAATCAGGACGTTCAGGTAGCAGCTGCCACACCAGCAGTGGAGCCAGAGAATCCTCGCCTTGCCAGTGGTGAATCTGTCATGCCCATGGTGAGTCTAAGAGTTTGCAGACAGCTACTACCCAGTTTACAGTGAGTAGAAGTGGTCCTAGGAAATCTAGCATCCCTGTGCTATGCAGAACCACCAGTATTGTAGCCAGTACAGTACACACTACCCCAGTGGTTAGCACCAGACAACCAGTGAGATCCCCAACAACACCAGTGCTACGTAGGTCTGTCCGTAGTACCCAAGGTATTCCTTCCCTCAGATATCGTGTATAAATTAGTTCATGTAAATGTTAAATTGTATGTATATATGTAATGTTTAAGTTTTGTGCCTACAGAGACTCTGTAAGAAATTCCCTTTTTGAATTTTCCAGTTTGTTTTGATGGACAATTGGGCCACAGGACTAGGTGTGGTCAAAAACTTCTTTTGTACATAGTTCACCATTTGCTCAGGAATGGACCATGGACATGGACGCATGGACTAATCGTCACATGACTATTTCTGGAGCTTTTGGTTTTTGTATTTTTCATTTTTTTCTAAATCTTTGTACATTTATAATTGTTCATTTGTTTATATGTTCATATGTTTTTTATCAGTCCAGGAGTACTGAATTGCACTAGGGGGCATGGGGCACCCCCAGGAGTATGGTCGCCACAGTGGCATTGCCTTCCTCCAGGGAGGGTGATGTCAGGCTTGGAAGCAGTTAACCATAACATGCAACACAGTTTCCACTACGGGCAAGCAGCGGGAGCTCTGAACCAGAATTGGGGGAGGAGTGCTCTCTGAGGGCAAGGAAGGGAAGAGAGGAGTTAGTGTGAGGAGGCAGAAGTGTGTAGACGTGGAGAGAGAAGCTGGGAGACCGAGCGGAGTGGAGAGCTCATTCCCAGCTGGAGTGCATCATCTGGAGCCTGGTCTCCACGGTTGTATGGATACTGAAGGTCCTGCAACAGAAACCAGAGGAATAGGAAGCTGTAAATGCTCTATTCCCACCTAAGATTCGGAGGCACAACAGCAACGGGTGAGCCAAGAGAAGAGATAGAAGGCTACAGCTGTCTGCCATATGAGGTAGATCTGAGAGGGAACAAGAAGGAGGAACTTCAGTGTAACATAGTACTGCATGTACCGCAAGTAAGCGCTAGGAAGGAGACTACACAGCCTATCTGCATAGAGAGATTCCTGAGTTGCTTCCAGGCTAATCAGCCTCTGTGCCATCTGTAATCTGGACCCTGGACTGCACTTACAAAGTTAAGGTAAAGAAACTACATTCCGCTGTGTCCTTGCCTTCTTTCTGCAACTTCTTCAGCACTGCTACATCTCTGTGCCAGACACTGCACCCTCTTCCTCAACCTCTATTCTCTTCATCTACTCTGCCCTGGGACTACAGCCCTACCTGTGCAGGGCTATAACATCACTGCTGCACCCCACCATCTGTCCCAGAGGATCTGTCTGCAGCGTCGGCTTAACACCTCCCTTGCCGAACACCACAGGTGGCGTCACGAATCACTTATAAACTTTATTCCATCACTTCACCCCGTTTGCATGGGCGCCCAGGGCCACGGACCGGGTCACCGCTGCTGTGATACCTCCCTCTGAGAGACCGGCCCAGTACCGAGTACCCCACAGCCCTGGCAGGGCGACCCATATTCACCCTTTTGGCACTGCGCTGACGTGCGCCAAACGCACCGTGTTGCATTTTTGTGCGCTCTGCGCAGTGCCAAAAGGGCGCATGCACCACCAAAAGCATACCAGCACACGGCCAGCGTACCCAATGCTAAATATAGGGAGCGCCGGTCGCATGCAGCGTCATGAGCCCATAGGAGGAGCTGCCCGGAGGAGGCGTGACCGGGGACAGAGCTTAGCGGCGGCCCTGTGCTGCGTATCATAACGCAAGTCTGAAAGTAGCCTTACACAGTCTATTCCCCTTGCTCAGCTCACAGCTCCTCCAAAGGTCTTTTCAGTCTTGATCGGCTTGTGCCATATTATTAAGATGTCACCAATGGGACCCCACCTCCTCCAGTTGTGGTTTTGATGTTGAGGAACAAGTGGTAACATTTAGAGAGTGACATACAGGCTATGGCATGCCAAGATAGGAAGGATTATTCACCATGCAATGCTCCTCTGGGTAATTTAATATGCAAATTGCCAATTCAGAGAGGAAGAGGATTTGAACTTTACAGCACCTTTTCAGGAACAACACTGATCGCATGTCTGTTTAGTTTAGTTAGGACATAATGCTTGAGACAGACAACTAAAAACAGCTGAAACAGCGTTTGCATTCTAGGCAGCATTTCCACTACAGAAAATGAAACTTAAACATGATTTTTTGTATTTATTTTGTAATTTTCTAATTTCTGCTACTTTCTGTTGCAAAGAGTTGAAATTTATTTTGTATTAAACTCACTCAGTTTGTCCAGAAAAATGTATTAACAACAATTTCCATTGACATGAATTTGACCCTTTGCGACGTTAAGTCTCTTTGTGGCAATTATTGAACATGAACAATAGGAGACATTCATTTCCTTGCCTTTAAACAGTCTGCTTTTTTCGGTGATGGCACAACATTTGCTTTCGTAATGAATGAGCAAATAATGACTTTCCCTGTCTGTCCTTCAGGGTTGTGTCTTTTTAATCAAATCTAACATTTTCTCAGAACTTGATGAAAGACAATTAAAATGATGGAAACATATCTGTTTTCCCAGAGTTCATAGAATTTATGAATAATAATTTTATATCATATTTGAACAATGAAAAAACAGTCATTACATGCTATATGATGATTCATTTTTTCAACAGCTTTTTTTATAGGATTTTCAGAAGTACAAGAATAATATTAGAATAAAATATTCTTTTTATATAAGGTGCCCTACAATTTATGAGAGGGAGGTGGATAACTTGGTGTATAGATACAGTAGAGCCCTAATCAAAGGCAAAGATAGAAAGAGATGAGAGAGCACGAAAATGCTCGGGTGCTCATTGCTCGAACTGAGCAATTCTGAAGATTCCCATGCCTGTTTCGAGTTACGAGTATAATGTCAGTGAATGGGAACGCCAAGCTTTTTTTTTGGCTAACCTTATAAAGAGGTCTGGGGGCATTAAAAATATTGAAATGGATGGGAAAAGTGCTGAATGGAAGTAGAACAGCACGGGGAAGACCGCGGGAATAGTGTTGAGCATTCCGATACCGCAAGTATCGGGTATCGGCCGATATTCTCTGTATTGGAATTCCGATACTTAGTTCCGATACTTTTTTCATATCGAATACCGGAATCGGAAGTTCCCATAATGCTAGGAGCCCGCTCGATTTGATTCAGCCAATGGGGATCCTCAGAAGTGTGGGCACATCCTGTTAGGCATGTAGGCATGTTAACTACTGGCATGGCTGTGATTGGCTGCTGAAATGATGTCATGATGCACTTTAAAAACCGCTGCAGCCGCCATTTCTGGTCACTCTGCTGTGAATTCAGTTAGGGACAGGCTGCTGTTGAAGACTGTGAGGGACAGTTAGAAATAGCGATCATCAAAAATATCTATTGCTCTACCCAGGCTACATAATCCACCACTCTAGCATTTCTGTAGCCCAGCAGCGCTGTTTTAATAGCTGTCTGCAAGGGCTGTGTGAGTGCAGACCCACGCTGTGTAGTGTGTCCTGCAGGCACGTCTGCTTGTAGGCCGCCCAGCGTGTGTCTCTGCCTCATACACATTTTTCTTTTATTGCTGCTTTTTTTTCTCCTGTATAGTGTGCTTCCATACGTATCCATATACGTTGGTTGCAAACACTAAAGGAGTGGACAGCGGAGCATTTCAGCAGCCTTTCAGTGCTATAGCCCATTTCTCTGCACTGTTTTTGGCTGTCTGATAGGTCTCTCTGTGTGTGAGTGCAGCTCACGTTGCAGTGTGTTCTACAGCCACCGCTAGCTGTAGTCCGCTCAGCGTGCGTCACTGCCTCATACATAGTCCTTTTGTTTGCAGCTAATTTATCCAGATTTTTGTTCCTATATTAGTGTGCTTCCATCCGCATCCATTGTCATTGGTTGGTTGCAAACACTATATAGGATTAGACAGAGGAGCATTTTTGCTGGCTTGTGCCCTTCAGGGCCAGCCAGACTAGTATCACCCTATTTTTTGGAGCCTCATCTATTGCATTGTAGGTTAGCTTCCTGCATTGTAATCGCTCCAAAAAGTTTGTGATACTATAGCTTTCAAACTTTGGTCACATCCTTTTCCCCCCCCCCCAAAAAAAAAGGAAATAAAGTTCACCAAACACTCCACTTTACAGTTGTGTAGGCCACATTAGATCATATTAAAGTGTAGTACACACACTCTTAGCCAAATTAGTGTTTCTTATACTGGTTAGCAGGTGTTCAGGAATAAGAACACTAAGCCACCCTTTTTTTCCTTTTCTGCCTATCTTTATCAGTCTACCAAGATGAAGAAGGCAGGGAGTAAGGCACGTGGTCGTGGCCGTGGAGTTTCAGCAGGGAGAGGACGGGGGGATTCAGCAGGGAGAGGACGTGGGGATTCGGTGTCTGCTGCAGCCACCAGTGACCCGGCATCCCCCACTTTTACCAGGCAACAGTCCTTCATGCGCAGCTTTGTAGGACCTCGCCGTACCCCACTGCTGAGTGACGAACAAATTGAAGCCATTGTCGGATGGATGGCAGCTAACGCATCCACTTCAATGACTTCCGCATCCTCCCAAGGCCAGAGCACTGAAGAGCAACCATCTGTCTCTTCACCACCTGACAAATTGCCCAGGCAGTCTGAGAGCCCTGGACAGGAGCCTTCTCAATCTTTACTTCTGTTCTCAGAATCTGTTGGCTTGGAAAGAGGTGGCCAGCCAAGCAGCATTCTAGAGCGTGAAGAAGAGGGAGTATGCAGTGATGCGCAACTGCTTTGTCCCTCTGAATCTGAAGAGGCGGGTGGGCCAGTGCCTATTGTCAGCACACTTCAGTGCTCATCTGATGATGATGAGACTCAGTTGCCAATTTCTGGTGCGTACGGTGCTGGCGAGACAACCCAGGACCAGCCGGTGCTTGAAGAGGGGAGTGGAGATGATGAGGTCCTTGACCCATCATGGCGTCAGCCACAGGAAGGTGGTGGGAGCAGCTCTGAGGAAGAGATTCCCTGAACGGCCAAAAGAGGAGGGAGAAGGCGGGGGCAGACTTGGTTGCCTGTAGCCTCCACTTTGGCACTCGTGAGGAGCAATCATCTTCCAAAACACAAAACGAGCGCTCCCAGGACTTGCAGTGCGTGGTCTTTTTTTGACACAGTTGCAGATGACATTTGCTTTGTCAAATGCAAGCTGTGTCATCAGAAAGTGAAACGAGGGAAAAATGTGAGCAACCTCAATACCACAAATATGTGGAAACATGTGCGTACCAAGCACGAGGTGGAGTTACACAGACACACTGAAGATGTAGGCCAACCTTCAGCAGCACCTACCACCTCTTCAGCTCGTGTTGGGGCCTCTTCCTCCAGCTCACACACAGCTGGTTCGGCTTCCTCACTGGAACGCCATGGAAGAATCACTGCCACTGTTGTCCAGAGACCCAGTGAAATTCCACCTACTGAACCACGTTCGCAGTCATCAGCACACTCCCAGGCCACTCACCAGCAATCGGTAGCACAGGCATGGGAGAAAAAGCGGCCATACTCGGCAAACCATCCCCGAGCACTGGCTCTGAATGCCGGCATTGCCAAACTACTGGCCCTTGAGATGCTGTCATTCAGGCTGGTGGAGACTGACACCTTCCGGAACTTGATGTCATTGGCAGTTCCACAATACAATGTGCCCAGCCGGTTTTATTTCAGCAGGAAAGCCGTCCCTGCCCTGCAAAAGCATGTGGAGGGAAAAATTAAAAATGCGCTACTAAACGCCGTCAGTAGCAAGGTCCACCTGACCACCGATGCGTGGACCAGTAGCCATGGACAGGGACGATACCTTTCCCTCACTGCCCATTGGGTCAATGTTGTGGAGCCGGGTACAGATCTGGAGAGTGGCTCTGTACGTATTCTGCCAACTCCAAGGATTGCAGGAATGCAGTCTGTACATATTGAGTCCTCCTCCTACTCTAGTTCCACGGAATCAGCACTGCATGATCCTGTTAGGCCAGATATGAGCACAGGTGTGGCCAAACGTCAACAGGCCATCCTTAAATTAATTTATTTGGGGAATCGGAGCCACACAGCACAGGAGCTCTGGAATGCCATCAAGCAGGAGAGCGATGTGTGGTTTGTGCCAGCGAATCTCCAGCCAGGTTTGGTAGTGAGTGACAATGGCCGAAATCTAGTGGCAGTTCTGGGCCTAGGCAACCTCACTCACATACCATGTCTGGCACACGTGCTCAATTTGGTCGTGCAGAGCTTTCTGAGGGACTATCCGGATCTTGATGCACTGCTGCACAAGGTTCGCCTAGAGTGTGCTCACTTGTGGCGTTCCAGCATGGCAAGATCGCGCATTGCATCTCTGCAACGCCGATTCCGCCAGCCAGAACATCGCATCATATGTGACTTCCCCACCAGGTGGAATTCAACGTTACATATGTTGGAGCGGTTGTGTGAGCAGCAGGCAGCAGTAATGGAGTACCAGCTGCATCAGGCGCAAACAAGTCGCACTGTGCGCCGGACACACTTCACCACCACTGAGTGGGCCACTATGAGGGACATCTGCCAAGTTTTGCGTGCCTTCGATGACTCCACGCGGATGGCCAGTGCAGATGATGCACTAATCAGCATGACTGTCCCCCTCATCTGTCTGCTTCAAAAAACCTTACAAGCACTAAGTGAGGAGGTTTTTGAAGAGGTCGAGGATGAGCAGTCAGAAATGCCATCTGCTTCTGGCAAGTCTGCGCAACGTGCTTCCACACAAAGGCCCAGGCAGGGGACACTTAGTGAGGAGGATGACGAGGAGTCAATGGAGGAGGAGGAACACATCTCTCCAGAGGAGGGAGGTACACAAGGCTCTAGTAGTCAGTGTGTACAGCGAGGGTGGGGTGATGCTGAGCAGGCAGAGATGCTGCCTCAAGCTGGGGACAGCGTTTCCGGTCCAGTTGGCAGTCTGCAGCACATGGTTGATTTCATGCTGCAGTGCTTGTTAAATGACCGCTGCATCGCCAACATTCTCCACACGGCTGATTATTGGGTGTACACCCTCCTAGATCCTCGCTACCGGGACAACTTACAAAGCCTCATACCACAGTTGAACCGGGAGCGAAAAATGCGGGAGTACCAAGAAACACTTGTGCAGGCCATCATGTTCTCCATTCCCCCCCGCAAGTGTTGCTGGTAGTGCTTTTCAAAGCAGCCATGTGGGTAGAGGCAGTGGAGGAAGCTCTGCACAAAGAGGTAGCAGAGGCAGTGCCGCAGGACAAGGCAAGGCCAGTATGGCCCAAATGTGGAAAAGTTTTGTGGGACCGCCACAAACGGCTACACCATCACAGACGGCTCCAGTCAGCAGGAGGCAACGTTTCCGTCAGATGGTGACAGACTACTTGTCTTGCCCTGTTAGTGTACTCCCAGACGGCTCTTCCCCGTTCAAGTATTGGGTCTCTAAGCTGGATACATGGCCAGAGCTTAGCCAGTATGCATTGGAGGTGCTGGCTTGCCCTGCTGCCAGTGTATTATCGGAACGTGTCTTTAGTGCTGCAGGTGGTGTTGTAACAGACCGTCGCACGCGACTATCGGCCGATAATGTTGACAGGCTTACTTTTCTGAAAATGAACAAGGCCTGGATCTCACCTGAATTTGCCAGTCCTCTTCCAGAATAAATAATTGGCTGGCAACAGGATCCAGGTCTCCTGTTCTGTTCATGTTTCTATGACCTGAACTTTATTTCCTGGGCTACAGCAACGACTGTTGTTGCTCAGAAGTGCTGTCCGCACAGACAAAACACTCGCTCATGTGTAAGTGGGGTTCGGTAACGTCAGCTGATCCCCTGCTGTGTGTACGGCAAACTCTCCTGCTGCCTACAACTTCTGACTACCTCTGATTTAATATGTTCTCTGATTTGCCCTCTGTCTCCACTCTGTTTTGAGTATTTCCTCCGGCCTACAACACCACCTGTTTCTGCTCTCAAGTGCCGTCTGCACAATCCACACTTGTTCCTGTGTTACCTGGGTCCTGTAACATCTGCTCCCTCCAAAGTCAAAATACCTCAGCTTTACACCTGGCTCCTAGTAGGCCTCGGCCTGCACCCTGATTGTCCCTGGGCTCCAACAACGCTAGTTGGTGCTCGGAAGTGCTGTCCACACAGAAAAAAACACTTGTTCATGTGAAAGTGGGGGTCAGTAACGACAGCTGATCCCCTGCTGTGTGGAGGGCAAAATGTCCTGCTCTCTCCAAAGTCAAAATACCTCAGCTTTACACCTGGCTCCTAGTAGGCCTTGGCCTGCACCCTGATTGTCCCTGGGCTCCAACAACGCCAATTGGTGCTCGGAAGTGCTGTCCACACAGAAAAACACACTTGTTCATGTGAAAGTGGGGGTCAGTAACGTCAGCTGATCCCCTGCTGTGTGGAGGGCAAAGTGTCCTGCTCCCTCCAAAGTCAAAATACCTCAGCTTTACACCTGGCTCCTAGTAGGCCTCGGCCTGCACCCTGATTGTCCCTGGGCTCCAACAACGCTAGTTGGTGCTCGGAAGTGCTGTCCACACAGAAAAAAACACTTGTTCATGTGAAAGTGGGGGTCAGTAACGACAGCTGATCCCCTGCTGTGTGGAGGGCAAAATGTCCTGCTCTCTCCAAAGTCAAAATACCTCAGGTTTACACCTGGCTCCTAGTAGGCCTTGGCCTGCACCCTGATTGTCCCTGGGCTCCAACAACGCTAGTTGGTGCTCAGAAGTGCTGTCCACACA
This sequence comes from Dendrobates tinctorius, assembly GCF_039654945.1. Taxonomy (NCBI): domain Eukaryota; kingdom Metazoa; phylum Chordata; class Amphibia; order Anura; family Dendrobatidae; genus Dendrobates; species Dendrobates tinctorius. Next base: position 53,426,314 of record NW_027361917.1, read on the forward strand.
GAAAAACACACTTGTTCATGTGAAAGTGGGGGTCAGTAATGACAGCTGATCCCCTGCTGTGTGGAGGGCAAAGTGTCCTGCTCTCTCCAAAGTCAAAATACCTCAGCTTTACACCTGGCTCCTAGTAGGCCTCGGCCTGCACCCTGATTGTCCCTGGGCTCCAACAACGCTAGTTGTTGCTCGGAAGTGCTGTCCACACAGAAAAAAACACTCGTTCATGTGAAAGTGGGGGTCAGTAACGTCAGCTGATCCCCTGCTGTGTGGAGGGCAAACTGCTGCTGCCTCCAAATTGTAACTATTTCAGATTTAAACATTCTCTGATTTGGCCTCTGTCTCCACTCTGTCTCTAGTATTTCCCCTGACCTCCAACACCGCCAGTTCCTGCTCACAGTTGCCGTCCACGCATTCCACACGTGTTCCTGTGTTCCTGGTGTTCTGTTACGTGAGCAGATCCCCCAATGTGTGTCCGGCACTGACTCTAAAACTGCCACCAAGTAGGCCTCGGCCTGCACCATGATTGTCCCTGGGCTCCAACAACGCCAGTTGGTGCTCGGCAGTGTCTTTGGCACGGGTACTCCCTGTTGCCCAGCCTGGTTCCAGCACGCCAGCTGTTTCCGGGTAGTGTCAAGGTCACAATGCCACCAATCCGTTGTCCTGTCGTCTTGCGGCCGGGTTAGCCTACTCTACGGTGCCTGCAGTTTAGGTGACTCCTATGTGGACTGCGGGAACTGGCACTGAAGGCTGGATCCGTAGTGCCAATGGGACATGGACCCCCTGTAGGACTGTGGGTTTCGGTAACTGCGGCCGGCTTGCGGCCTGGCTACTTGGCTTTGAATGGGTACCTTCTGCTACCCACCCGGGTTCCGGCATTGTCAGCTGGTTCTCGCCAGAGCCTTTGGCCTAGGTGCCTCCATCTCGGTATCCGAAGTCCAGCACCGTCAGCTGGTCCTTGGTAGTGCTTTTTAGCACAGGTACCTTCTGCTTAGTAACCATGGTCCAGCACCATCAGTTGGTCCTCGGTAGTGCCATTGGCTCTTGTTCCTTCTGCTACCCATCCGGGTTCCAGCACTGTCTGCTGGTTCTCGCCAGAGCCTTTGGCCTAGGTGCCTCCATCTCGGTATCCAAAGTCCAGCACCGTCAGCTTGTCCTTGGTAGTGGTTTCTAGCACAGGTACCTCCTGCCTAGTAACAATGGTCCAGCACCGTCAGCTGTTCCTCGGTAGTGCCATTGGCTCTTGTAGCTTTTGCTACCCATCTGGGTTCCAGCACCGACAGCTGGTTCTCGGCAGTGTCTTTGGCACGGGTACTCCCTGTTGCCCAGCCTGTTTTCAGCACGCCTGCTGTTTCCGGGTAGTGTCAAGGTCACTATGCCACCAATCCGTTGTCCTGTCGTCTTGCGGCCGGGTTAGCCGACTCTACGGTGCCTGCAGTTTAGGTGACTCCTATGTGGGCTGCGGGAACTGGCACTGAAGGCTGGATCCGTAGTGCCAATGGGACATTGACCCCCTGTAGGACTGTGGGTTTCGGTAACTGCGGCCGGCTTGTGGCCTGGCTACTTTGCTTTGAATGGGTACCTTCTGCTACCCACCCGGGTTCCGGCATTGTCAGCTGGTTCTCGCCAGAGCCTTTGGCCTAGGTGCCTCCATCTTGGTATCCGAAGGTCCAGCACCGTCAGCTGGTCCTTGGTAGTGGTTTCTAGCACAGGTACCTCCTGCCTAGTAACAGTGGTCCAGCACCGTCAGCTGTTCCTCGATAGTGCCATTGGCTCTTGTAGCTTTTGCTACCCATCTGGGTTCCAGCACCGTCAGCTGGTTCTCGGCAGTGTCTTTGGCACGGGTACTCCCTGTTGCCCAGCCTGTTTTCAGCACGCCTGCTGTTTCCGGGTAGTGTCAAGGTCACTATGCCACCAATCCGTTGTCCTGTCGTCTTGCGGCCGGGTTAGCCGACTCTACGGTGCCTGCAGTTTAGGTGACTCCTATGTGGGCTGCGGGAACTGGCACTGAAGGCTGGATCCGTAGTGCCAATGGGACATGGACCCCCTGTAGGACTGTGGGTTTCGGTAACTGCGGCCGGCTTGCGGCCTGGCTACTTTGCTTTGGATGGGTACCTTCTGCTACCCACCCGGGTTCCAGCACTGTCAGCTGGTTCTCGCCAGAGCCTTTGGCCTAGGTGCCTCCATCTCGGTATCCGAAGTCCAGCACCGTCAGCTGGTCCTTAGTAGTGCTTTTTAGCACAGGTACCTTCTGCTTAGTAACCGTGGTCCAGCAACATCAGTTGGTCCTCGGTAGTGCTATTGGCTCTTGTTCCTTCTGCTACCCATCCGGGTTCCAGCACTGTCTGCTGGTTCTCGCCAGAGCCTTTGGCCTAGGTGCCTCCATCTCGGTATCCGAGGTCCAGCACCGTCAGCTGGTCCTTGGTAGTGCTTTTTAGCACAGGTACTTTCTGCTTAGTAACCGTGGTACAGCACCGTCAGTTGGTCCTCGGTAGTGCCATTGGCTCTTGTTCCTTCTGCTACCCATTCGGGTGCCAGCACTGTCTGCTGGTTCTCGCCAGAGCCTTTGGCCTAGGTGCCTCCATCTCGGTATCCGAGGTCCAGCAACGTCAGCTGGTCCTTGGTAGTGGTTTCTAGCACAGGTACCTCCTGCATAGTAACCGGGGTCCAGCACCGTCAGCTGTTCCTCAGTAGTGCCATTGGCTATTGTTCCTTCTGCTGCCACTACAGGTTCCAGTACTGTCAGCTGGTTCTCGCCAGTTTCTCAGCCTTCTTGTACCTTCTGCTACATTTCCAAGATCAAGCTTTTTGAAATTGTCTTTGGTAATCCTTATTGATCTCCATGACGACGACCCTGAAGACCACACCAAAGAAGACCAGAAATATGACCCTAAATAATAAGACCAAGAGGACAAAGAACATGAAGACAATCACCAAGATACAGAACAAAAGACAGAAGAACAAGAAGCAGAAGAAGCAAAAGCAGAAGAACAGAAAGCAGAAGAACATTAAGCATAAGACTAAAAATCAGCATAGAAGAAATCAAAATTATAAGCAGAAGAAGACTAAGCAGTAAATGGGGGTGAGTCCGTTCCTCCTCGTGGTGCCCCTGGAAAATGCCTGCTGCTGCAGGCCAAACTGAACGCGGACAAATCCTGTTGTAAATCTTTAGTGACAGGCAGAACGTAAGGTGTAATCTTATAACTTTTATAGATAAGTACTACAGGAATGCCTGTCACCATAAGAAAATGAAGAAAAAGAAGAATAGGAAGAAGATGAAGAAATAGCATATCAAAATTAATAATAGCTGAATAAGAAGAATATGAAGAATGGAAAAAAAAAATTAATGGGAAGAAGATGAAGAAGAAGAAGATGAATAAGGTGAAGAAAAAGTTGATAAAAAAAATGCTACTGCTGCGGATCATGAAGGAGAAAGTGTGGGAGAAGTACAAAAGAAGGTGAAGAGCATGGAAGTTATGAAACATACATATCTGACAAAATATAAAAAAGGTTAACATAGTCAATATCTTTTTAACTCCGAACGTCTTGATAAAAAAAATTGGAATTAATGCTATGCCATGTGATTTGAATAAACCACTATGCCTTTAATGTCTCCTCCACCTCCCACAATACATTCTAAATGATTCTTATTTGTTTTCAATTATGTAGAATTAGCCAACAAGAAAATAAAGGGCTTTTTTAAATTCCGATACCGGAAGTCCCATTGACTTGAAAGGGACTTCCGGTATCGGAATCGGCGATACCCGATATTTTTTTCGTATCGGGCGATACCATCCGATACGATATTTTTGGGTATCGAACGATATCGCTCAACACTACCCGGGAAGCATCTCTGACTCCCAGATCGCTGCTCAGAACCGACTTGTTCACACTTGTGCATTTCACATATGTTTTTAATCCGTTTTTTTCCGTGCTCAGCATGGTTTGGGAGACCCCACCCCTCTCCTGTGTGACATGCACATAAATGAGCTGTCTTGCACCACAAGCCCATATACTAGGAGGCGCCTGTCTGTGTCCTGTTCATTTAGACAATGTTCACTTGTTCAGGTTTTAAATACATTAGATAGGGACTGCTTCGTGAAGGGTTACCGTGACGTGGTGAAGCAGCTTGTGTTCTGACTCATGGATATGTAGAACGTATGGTGCCTGGATAGACCTCTCTTTCTGGGCCCTTTCCGTATCGACCTGTACTCACGTTCATACCGATTAATCAGACAGGTTAACTCAGCCACGATCTCATGTAAGAAGACTCCAGGAAAAGAGTGATGCTTTAACTGAAATTCTTGTATTATGATGAAAGCAGCAGGTAAAAAGGAATATTCTTCAGAGGAAATGCAACAGGATGCATACAGATGGAGGGACGATCACAAAATGGAGAATGAAGGAGGGAACAAACATACATCACAGGACTACAGGGAGAGAGTTGGAACAAAATACAGGGAAAGGCAAACTTCTGCCTAGCAACAGATGATGCAACACAAACAATGCAAATATTAAATGATTTCCCAAGTCGTGGGACATGACAGCCTGGTATATATTTTTTTGCAAAAAACGTATCGACTAAATACCCTGTATTTGTTATACAGCACTTGCTGATTACTGTCATGTTTTTTACTGCAGAGTATTTTTTGCAAATTTGTCATTTTGTGCTTTCTTGTTGTGTTTCAGCCATTGGGTGGTGTAAACATTGTCTTACCGACTTGTTCACACTTGTGCATGTCACATATGTTTTTAATCAGAACAATGGTGTCACACTTTTACTCCACTTTAAGGACTGACAATAAAACATTCCAAACCCACAAGAAATTGCATTTTACAGGAAAAGAAATGCTAAGAAACATTATTTCCTCTATAATGACTTTTATATAAGGCAAAATTTAAAAAGGATAATTTAAGCAAACCAAATATTTGGGGGTTGAGCATTATGATACCGATACATTTGAAACAAGTTTTTTGAGAGTTATATAGCAACAAAATGTACCCAAGAATATAAAATAACCTATGGATGATCAATATGATACCGATAAATTTGAAACAAGTATTTTGAGGCTGATATAGCAACTAAATGTACCCAACAAGATATAATACTCTATGGGTGAGCAACATGATACCAATAAATGTAATCCAGACCACAAAACACCCTATAAGTGAGTAGTATAATACAATTTTTAAAAATTTTTTGAGGCTTATATAGCAATGAAATGTACTCCAGAACATGGAATATCCTAAGGGTGAACAATACAGTATAATAGCAATAAAATTGTGAACACGTTTTTTGAGGCTTTTATAGCAGCAAGATGTCCCCAAAAAGATGTAATTCCCTATGGACGAGCAATGTAATACCAATAAATTTTGGACAATTTTTTCAAGATTTTATTAGCATTAAATGTTATATTAATTGTAATAAAGTTCTTTTATGTGCGTGTATATATATATATCTATATACATATGTGTATGTGTGTGAGTAGATATATAAACACAGTATACACTCACTGGCCACTTTATTAGGTACACCATGCTAGTAAGGGGTTGGACCCCCTTTTGCCTTCAGAACTGCCTCAATTCTTCGTGGCAGAGATTCAACAAGGTGCTGGAAGCATTCCTCGGAGATTTTGGACCATATTGACATGATGGCATCACACAGTTGGCGCAGATTTGTCGGCTGCACATCCCTGATGCGAATCTCCCGTTCCACCACATCCCAAAGATGCTCTATTGGATTGAGATCTGGTGACTGAGGAGGCCATTTGAGTACAGTAAACTCATTGTCATGTTCAAGAAACCAATCTGAGATGATTCGAGCTTTATGACATGGCGCATTATCCTGCTGAAAGTAGCCATCAGATGTTGGGTACATTGTGGTCATAAAGGGATGGACATGGTCAGCAACAATACTCAGGTAGGCTGTGGCGTTGCAACGATGCTCAATTGGTACCAAGGGGCCCAAAGAGTGCCCAGAAAAAATTCCCCACACCATGACACCACCACCACCAGCCTGAACCGTTGATACAAGGCAGGATGGATCCATGCTTTCATGTTGTTTACGCCAAATTCTGACCCTACCATCCGAATGTCGCAGCAGAAATCGAGACTCATCAGACCAGGCAACGTTTTTCCAATCTTCTACTGTCCAATTTCGATGAGCTTGTGCAAATTGTAGCCTCAGTTTCCTGTTATTAGCTGAGAGGAGTGGTACCCAGTGTGGTCTTCTGCTGCTGTAGCCCATCTGCCTCAAAGTTCGACGCACTGTGCGTTCAGAGATGCTCTTCTGCCTACCTTGGTTGTAACGGGTGGCAATTTGAGTCACTGTTGCCTTTCTATCAGCTCGAACCAGTCTGCCCATTCTCCTCTGACCTCTGGCATCAACATGGCATTTCCGGCCACAGAACTGCCGCTCACTGGATTTTTTTTCTTTTTCGGACCATTCTCTGTAAACCCTAGAGATGGTTGTGCGTGAAAATCCCAGTAGATCAGCAGTTTCTGAAATTCTCAGACCAGCCCTTCTGGCACCAACAATCATGCCACGTTCAAAGGCACTCAAATCACCTTTCTTCCCCATACTGATGCTCGGTTTGAACTGCAGGAGATTGTCTTGACCATGTCTACATGCCTAAATGCACTGAGTTGCCGCCATGTGATTGGCTGATTAGAAATTAAGTCTTAACACACAGTTGGACAGGTGTACCTAATAAAGTGGCCAGTGAGTGTATATATGATTGCATATGCCATTTATTATTATGCTTAGACTGAAACTCTTTTCAGCTGATGTAATACATGGGTGTAATGCTTAGGTTGCAAACCTTATCTAACGTACAAAAATAAAAGTCATACCTTTACTTCTCTGGTAACGTAGATAAGGATTGCTAACAGCTCATAATGTATGAACTATTTTGCAAATGTAGTGTTTTCAACTCCTTCTTTTCCTGCTATTTAAACTCTTAAGAATATGTATTGAGTTAGACAGAGGACGGCCCACACCTGCCGGCATTACCAAATAAAGAAACATCTTACTTATTCAGGTCTGGACGATTTCTAATTGGAACATAAAAAATCCCTGACATTTTGGTGCGATGGCCGGGAATCCAACACCTTTCCCTCACCGGTGAGTACTGTAAACCGTGCACGGGGGAGTCTGGGACTCCTTAAGTAAGTCCTCCGCCTTGATATTAGGCGTCAACAGGGGCATTACCAGTTATCCCGGTCTGAGAGAAAGTGATGGATTTCGTATAGTCTAAGGATCTCTGGGAATCGTCTGTATCTGAATACAGGTAAAAACATTTAATAATTTTCATTATATTCAGTAACCTTGTTAATCCAGTATGAATGTTATTCTTGGAATTGAATGGGAACTGTGATTGTAGCTGTTTCCAATTGGGGTTTGTGAGAGGCTCCTGTAAGTTGGAAGTTTACATGCAATTGGAGTTATAAGAACTCCTGTAAGTTGCTAAGCTCCATAGTGTATGGGGTCTGTTTGTTCTTGTAAGATATTCCGTAGAATAATAATAATCTTTGTTTTTTAATTTTTAATTTAATTTTATTTTATGACTGTTATTCTTGAAATTGAATGGGGACTGTGATGGTAGACTTTTCCAATTGGGGTTTGTGAGAGGCTCCTGTAAGTTGGAAGTTTACCTGCAATTGGAGTTATAAGAACTCCTGTAAGTTGTTAAGCTCCATTGGAATGGGGTTTGTTGTTCTTGTAAAATATTCCGAAGAATAATAGTAATGTTTATTTTTTTTATTATTATTTTTGAATGGGATGAATGTTATTTTAGGAATTGAATAGGGGAACTTGTGGACTTTTCCAATTGGGGTTTGTGAGAGGCTCCTGTAGCTTGGAGGTTTACATGCAATTGTAGTTATAATAACTCCTGTAAGTTGTGAAGCTCCATAGATTTGGGGTTTGTTTGTTCTTTCTAAGATATTCCTCTGAATAACAATAATCTTTATTTTTTTATTTTTAGTTTTTGAATGGGTACAAAGCCAGTGTGAGAAGCCTACTGTGGAATAAAAAACTCTGTGTGCACGTTAAATTGATCTAGATGGGAGAATCAAGGGAGATTCTCGTCGGATTAAGGAATCCGCTGGATTAACCTAAAATAGAACCCAGTATAAGTTGAATTTTTGCTGGTATTCTGTTTTGTCTTCTGTTCTTTGTTGAATGTTGTTTTCTGTTAAGTGTGCTGTTTTGTCTGTCTTTTAAAATTACATAGAACTAAAATGCCACAAATATATGTTTTATGTTACACATGAGACTCCTTGAGTGTTATCTTGAGTGAATGTAAATAAGGGAGTCCAGTAGGCATGGTCAACAGTCATCTGTGGACTGGAGACAAATCATAGGTTATTATAGTGGTATAAATCATCTAGGTACATGTCACCTGATCCCCATAGAGAATATTCTATGTTGTTTTGTTATATGTTTTTCTTTTAATAACACAGAGTGACTGAACCCTCCTCGTTTAAAAAGTGGACACAAAGTCAGATTAAGATCTTATAATGATCACTGAGGAGAGTCCGCACCTGTGGTGCTCTGAATACCTGATATTAAGAACGGGAACGTCTCTGTATATAAAGAGGCGGTGTCATTAGACTTTATCTCAGCACTTCAGGAATAGGAGTACGAGGGAACTTTACTCTCTTGTCTTATTTCTCTGTGTACGTGTGTCTGTCCAGTCCCTAACTGTGCAAGCTGTTGTACGTTGTCAAAAGTCCTTGTGAGTATATGTATCAGTCATATCAGTGACCATAGTCCTTGGGGACTTTCATGTTTGTTCCACTGTGTTGTCACAGTCGTCCTTACAGGCCTTCATTGGACGGAGGTGGCAAGATATAGAGATACAATAGTGTAATCAGTGAGGATTATTTAGATCCTGGATATTAGTAGCAGTAATTGTATTGTTGCTGTTGGTTTTTTGTTATGATGAGTCACCGAAGGAGGAAAAAACAAAATACCAGCTAAGTCCAGAAAAACCAGAGAGGTTGGCAGCTATCGGATTGCAGACCCTTGAACCTATCCACAACAACTAGCAGTAGCCGTGGGGGGTTCCTAAGGTGCCCACAGCCAGAGAACTACATAGCCTAAAGACAGAAAGGGGGAAAAACTAAACTGCCCCAGAGCAGACCCCAAAGCAATAGGCAGCCCCCAACATATAATGACAGTGAAGCAAGATGAAAACACTAACACAGATAGAAAGATAGGTTGAGCAAATGATGGGGCCCAAGCTAACTACATAGGACAGGATAGGAAAGCTGCTGTCTGCCATCCGCAAAAACCCTAACAAAATGAGCCAACCGACTGATAGGAAAAAACTGGCCCTGAAGTCGCTAGGCTTCAAAAGACTATATCAGCACTCAGGTATATTCTGAAGACAGAGCAAAAGATCAACAGATCAGAGACAAAAATGGAATTCAGCTCACCCACTGCCGGGGATAGCAGAACTCCCAAAAAACAAGGCAAAACAAAAACAAAACTGAAGAGTACAAAGCAGAGCAGAAAAACTTAGCTTTGAGATGCAGGAATCAGACTGGTCTCCAAGAATCCAGCAGGAAAATCACCAGCCAGGAAGAAGGGCGTCGGCAGCCTTATATCCAGTCCTCAATTCCAGCCACCCAGTCATCATCTAGCTGTCCAGGTGTTTGGTAATCAGCCTCACTACCATCCTTCACTAGAGGAGGGAGTTCATCAGACCTCAATGGTGAAGGGAAAAATGAACTCACAACAGTACCTCCCCCTTGAGGAGGGGTCACCGAACCCTCATCCATGCCACCAGGGCGATCCGGGTGAGCCCGATGAAAGGCACACACCAATCTTTCGGCATGAAAATCAGAGGCAGAGACCCAGGAATTATCCTCCTGACCATAACCCTTCCACTTAACCAAATACTGGAGTCTCCGTCTAGCCAGGCGGGAATCCAGTATCTCCTCTACCTCATATTCCATGTTACCTTCAACCAATATAGGGTCAGGAGGTGCCACCACAGGAACTACTGGTTCAACAAACCTCTTCAACAAGGACTTATGAAACACATTATGAATTTTAAATGTGACAGGAAGAGCCAACCGAAAAGAGACCGGATCAATAATCTCCAAAATCTTGTAAGGTCCAATAAATCTAGGCTTAAACTTAGGAGAAGCCACCTTCATAGCGATATTTTTTGATGACAACCAAACCATATCACCCACCTTAAACTGGGGATCAACGGTCCTACGCCGGTTGGAAAACCGCTGGGCCTTTTCCTGGGAGAGAGACAACTTATCCACTACTTGGTCCCAGATCTGGTGCATTCTCTCCACCACAGTGTCAACACCTGGGCAGGCAGAAGGCTCCACCTGCCCTGAAGAAAATCGAGGGTGAAAACCAAAGTTACAAAAAAAAGGTGACATCAAAGTGGCAGAACTAGCTCTATTATTTAAAGCAAATTCGGCCAAGGGCAAAAATGAAACCCAACCATCCTGATCGACAGAAATAAAACATCTCAAATACGACTCCAAAGTCTGGTTTGTTCTCTCCGTCTGCCCATTGGTCTGAGGGTGAAACGCAGAGGAGAAGGACAACTGAATTCCCAGCTTGGAACAGAAAGTCCTCCAAAATCTAGACACAAACTGAACTCCTCTGTCAGATACAATGTTCTCAGGAATCCCGTGCAAGCGAACCACCTGTTGCAAAAACAAGGGCACCAACTCAGAGGAAGATGGCAACTTAGGGAGTGGTACAAGATGGACCATCTTAGAGAATCTATCACAAATCACCCAAATAACAGTCATTCTCTGAGAGACAGGCATATCAGAGATAAAATCCATTGAAATATGGGTCCATGGCCTCCTGGGCACCGGCAAAGGCATCAAGCCACTAGAGCGAGAACAAGGTTTAGACCGGGAGCAAGTCCCACAGGACTGCACAAAATTCCTGACATCATGAGACAAGGCGGGCCACCAAAAAGACCGACTCACCAGATCTCTAGTACCAAAAATACCTGGATGACCAGCCAATGCAGAGCAATGAACTTCAGACATCACTCTCTTCCTCCACTGGTCAGGAACATACAACTTTCCACTGGGACAACGCTCAGGTTTGTCCTCCTGAAACTCTTCCAGAGCACGTCTCAAATCGGGCGAGATGGCAGAAAGAACTACCCCCTCGCCTAAGATGGTAGCAGGCTTAGTCACAACAGGAGAATCAGCAAGGAAACTCCTAGAGAGGGCGTCTGCCTAGACATTCTTAGTGCCCGAAAGAAAAGAGACCACAAAATCAAAACGTGTGAAAAACAAGGCCCACCTAGCCTGTCTAGGATTCAAGCGCTTGGCCGACTCCAGGTAAATCAAATTCTTGTGGTCAGTAAGGACCACGACTTGGTGTTTGGCTCCCTCCAACCAATGTCTCCACTCCTCAAATGCCCATTTCATGGCCAACAGTTTCCGATTCCCCACATCATAGTTACGTTCGGATGAGGAGAACTTTCGGGAAAAGAAAGCACAAGGATTCATTTTAGATGTCACAGGATCTTTTTGGGACAACACCGCTCCTGCACCAATCTCAGAAGCGTCCACCTCCACCTGAAACGGGAGTGAGACATCAGGTTGCCGCAAAACCGGAGCAGAAGTGAATCTTTGCTTCAGCTCCTGAAAGGAAGAAACAGCCTCCGGAGACCAATTCAGCACATCAGCACCCTTCCTAGTCAAATCCGTCAATGGCTTGGCAATACCAGAAAAATTAGCTATAAATTTCCGATAAAAATTAGCAAAACCCAAAAACTTCTGGAGGGCCTTCAAAGAAGTGGGCTGAACCCAATCATAAATGGCCTGTACCTTGGCCGGGTCCATTTCAATAGTTGACGGAGACAAAATAAATCCCAAAAATGAAATCCTCTGTACCCCAAAAAGGCATTTCGATCCCTTGACATACAGGGAATTCTCCCTCAAAATCCGGAACACAGTCCGAACATGTTCCACATGAGAGTCCCAATTCTTGGAGAAGATCAAAATATCATCCAGATAGATAATCAAAAATGTATCCACAAAGTCTCGGAATATATCGTTCATGAAGCACTGGAAGACAGAAGGGGCATTAGTGAGCCCAAAAGGCATCACCAGGTACTCAAAATGTCCCTCCGGAGTATTAAACGCCATCTTCCATTCATCCCCATGGTTAATGCGATTAAGATTATACGCCCCCCTGAGGTCAAGCTTGGTAAACCAGCAAGCACCTTTAACTCTGGAGAATAGATCAGAAATCAGGGGTAACGGATACTGATATTTAACAGTAATTTTGTTGAGGGCACGATAATCAATACAAGGCCTTAATGAACCATCCTTTTTAGCCACGAAAAAAAACTCAGCACCTAAGGGTGAAGAGGATGGTCTAATAGGACCCTTCTCCAATGCCTCCTTAATATAGGATCGCATAGCCTCGTGCTCGGGTACAGATAAATTGAAAAGCCGACCCTTGGGGAATTTACACCCCGGGTTCAGCTCAATTGCACAGTTATAACTCCTATGAGGAGGCAAAGACGCAGACTCATTCTCACTAAATACATCATAAAAGTCAGCCAAATAGTCAGGAACATCATGTGACTGGGGAGAGGTGGAGAAAACAGGAGCATCACTAAGGGCACACCGACAACCCCAACTCACCACAGACAAAGATTTCCAATCCAGAACTGGATTATGGATTTGCAGCCAGGGAAACCCCAGAACAATGGTATCATGCAGATTATGTAACACCAAAAATCTGCAATTTTCTTGATGGTCTGGGGTGACCCGCATTACCACCTGGGTCCAAAACTGAGGTTTATTCTTTGCCAAAGGAGTAGCATCAATACCCCTCAAAGGGATAGGCGTCCGCAGAGGTGTCATAGGAAATCCACAACGTTTAGCAAAATCCAAGTCCATCAGGTTCAGAGCTGCTCCTGAATCCACAAAAGCCTTGGCGGAAAATGAGGACAGGGAGCAGATCAGAGTAATTGCCAGAAGAAACTTAGGTTGAACACCACCCACAGAAAAGGTGTGTGCACAATGTTTCTCTCATTTAGGGCAGACAGAAATAATATGCGAGGCATCTCCACAAAAAAAACACAGCATATTAAGCCTTCTGAACTCCTGACGTTGCGCCCTAGACAAAACTCTATCACATCGCATAGGTTCAGACATTTGTTCAACTGGTGGCAACATCTCTTGTGTAGTTTTGCGTTCACCGTTCACGTAAACGCCGATCCACCTGAATGGCTAATGACATAGAATCGTCAAGACCAGAGGGAACAGGAAATCCCACCATAGTATATTTTACAGTTTCTGACAAACCCTTCCGAAAGAGGGCTGCCAAGGCACCATCATTCCAGGTAGTAAGGACCGCCCACTTTTGGAATTTTTGACAGTACAACTCTGCCAAATCCCGACCCTGGCTTAATGCCAACAGGGTCTTTTCAGCCTGATCAATAGCATTAGGTTCATCATACAACAACCCCAAGGCTTGAAATAATGCGTTCACATTATTCAGAATAGGATCATCAGGTTTCAAAGAAAACGCCCAATCCTGGGGATCGCCGCGCAGCAAAGAGATGACAATTTTAACCTGCTGCGCGGAGTTCCCCGACGAGTTAGGCTTCAAGGCAAAAAATAATTTACAATTATTCTTGAAATTCAAGAATTTAGACCAATCCCCAAAAAACACATCAGGAGTAGAAATCTTTGGTTCAGCAGCATGTGAATGAGCAAGATAGGCAGAGATTCCCCGCATTTCAGCAGCGAGCTGCTCCACACGATCAGACAATTGCTTCATCTCCATTGAGAGAAAAATTCCCCCTACGGCCTCAGAGATATAGAGGAAAAAATATGCACACAAAAAAAAAAAATTCTGACACTTTTTTTTTTTTTTACAATTCTCTCCTGCTATTGAGTACCCTAGGATCTGCGGTATGGCTGGTGATTCTGTTATGATGAGTCACCGAAGGAGGAAAAAACAAAATACCAGCTAAGTCCAGAAAAAACAGAGAGGTTGGCAGCTATCGGATTGCAGACCCCTGAACCTATCCACAACAACTAGCAGTAGCCGTGGGGGGTTCCTACGGTGCCCTAGACCCCTCGATCACAGCCGGAGAACTACATAGCCTAAAGCCAGAAAGGGAGAAAAACTAAACTGCCCCAGAGCAGACCCCAAAGCAATAGGCAGCCCCCAACATATAATGATGGTGAAGCAAGATGAAAACACTAACACAAATAGAAAGATAGGTTGAGCAAATGATGGGGGCCAAGCTAACTACATAGGACAGGATAGGAAAGCTGCTGTCTGCCATCCGCAAAAACCCTAACAAAATGAGCCAATCGACTGATAGGAAAAAACTGGCCCTGAAGTCGCTAGGCTTCAAAAGACTATATCAGCACTCAGGTATATTCTGAAGACAGAGCAAAAGATCAAAAGATCAGAGACAAAAATGGAATTCAGCTCACCCCCGGCCGGGGATAGCAGAACTCCCAAAAAACAAGGCAAAACAAAAACAAAACTGAAGAGTACAAAGCAGAGCAGAAAAACTTAGCTTTGAGACGCAGGAATCAGACTGGTCTCCAAGAATCCAGCAGGAAAATCACCAGCCAGGAAGAAGGGCGTCGGCAGCCTTATATCCAGTCCTCAATTCCAGCCACCAAGTCATCATCTAGCTGTCCAGGTGTTTGGTAATCAGTCTCACTACCTTCCTTCACTAGAGGAGGGAGTTCATCAGACCTCAATGGTGAAGGGAAAAATGAACTCACAACAGTTTTTTATCTTCTTGTTGACATATGAATTTCACTGATATTTGTCAAACTTCTTATAAGTGGGTAAAAATCTATTGTGCTCCAAGGTTTATATTGTGTATAGTCCTTATTTTGTTGTTTGTCTTTTTGTGCTTAAGAATTTTACGTAACATCCTTATGGGACTTTGTCCCATATAGATATATATTTTAAGATCTTGTCCTCATTATACGGCAGATTTGTTATTGTCCATTTCATCTGATGGCTGGAAAGTTATTAAGATTGTATCAAGAAGGTATTCCTGGAACGAAGCAGGATATGGTCCTTTTTCATCGGGTACCCAGAGATAACAGTCTTCAGATCAGATGTGCAATGTGTCCTTATTGGTAACTTATAGGCCTAACTCTTACATATTATAATTAGAGTTGAGCGAAACGGGTCGAAAAATTTCAAAAGTCGCCGACTTTTGGCAAAGTCGGGTTTCATGAAACGAAACCCGACCCTAGGATGAGGTCGGCCACGAGGTCGGCGACTTACGCGCCAAAGTCGCGTTTCAAAAGTTTGTTTTGCGCTCTTTTTCAGCCAATCAGGATCCACGGACACTGTGGGCAACGTGATGACATAGGCACGGGTCACCACCATCTTTCAGAAGGGCATGCAAGTGATTGGCTTGCTTTGGTGGGCGTCACAGGGGGTATAAAAGGGCGTGCACGCCGACCGCCATCTTACTTCTGCCGATCTTAGCATAGGGAGAGGTTGCTGCTGATTCTGTAGGGAGAGCGTTAGGCAGGGAAGAAGGAAAAAAAACTGCTTCTGCTGCTAGCGATTGTGCCTGTACAACACACCAGTCACTGTGTGTGCAGTGCAAGGGGAGGCTATATTGTGGTGTATCAGTGGTGTTGGTTGTTGGGCTGCTTTCTAAGGCTTCCTGACAGCTGCATTGCTGTTTACCCACTGCTTTTTTAAAAGCAATCCCAATTTTTTTTTTTTGTCCTGCTGAGGTACTGAGCTGCAAATTGCTTTTTTAAAAGCAATCCCAATTTTTTTTTTGTCCTGCTGAGGTACTGAGCGTGCATTTTTTCACACCATACAGCGGTGTATGCTCCTCACACAGTACCGTGTAACGGCTGTTATCACAGCCACAGTGAAGCTATCTGTGTCACTCTGTGAGAATAAGTCGAGGACATGTTCCGTTCTTACAGACCTGCACTCTAGGGAGATTCCTATTCTGCCCAATTCTACATACACCTTGTAGTTTGTGATACACTAGCCAATTTCTGCCTGTGACATAGCGCTGTGATATTCAGTGGGCCTCACACAATCCAAAAGTGTCCAGTGTCCACAAGTGTCTGCAGAAATTCAAAATCTCCCTTATCCTCTAGTCACTTTTGTCACAGCTGTGCCATCGAGCCTGTGACATAGCGCTCAGATATTCAGTGGGCCTCACACAATCCAAGAGTGTCCAGTGTCCACAAGTGTCTGCAGAAATTCAAAATCTCCCTTATCCTCTAGTCACTTTTGTCACAGCTGTGCCATTGAGCCTGTGACATAGCGCTCAGATATTCAGTGGGCCTCACACAATCCAAGAGTGTCCAGTGTCCACAAGTGTCTGCAGAAATTCAAAATCTCCCATATCCTCTAGTCACTTTTGTCACAGCTGTGCCATCGAGCCTGTGACATAGCGCTCAGATATTCAGTGGGCCTCACACAATCCAAGAGTATCCAGTGTCCACAAGTGTCTGCAGAAATTCAAAATCTCCCTTATCCTCCAGTCACTTTTGTCACAGCTGTGCCATCGAGCCTGTGACATAGCGCTCAGATATTCAGTGGGCCTCACACAATCCAAAAGTGTCCAGTGTCCACTAGTGTGTGCAGAAATTCAAAATCTCCCTTATCCTCTAGTCACTTTGGTCACAGCTGTGCCATCGAGCCTGTGACATAGCGCTCAGATATTCAGTGGGCCTCACACAATCCAAGAGTGTCCAGTGTCCACAAGTGTCTGAAGAAATTCAAAATCTCCCTTATCCTCTAGTCACTTTTGTCACAGCTGTGCCATCGAGCCTGTGACATAGCGCTCAGATATTCAGTGGGCCTCACACAATCCAAGAGTGTCCAGTGTCCACAAGTGTCTGCAGAAATTCAAAATCTCCCTTATCCTCTAGTCACTTTTGTCACATCTGTGCCATCGAGCCTGTGACATAGCGCTCAGATATTCAGTGGGCCTCACACAATCCAAAAGTGTCCAGTGTCCACTAGAGTGTGCAGAAATTCAAAATCTCACTTATCCTCTAGTCACTTTTGTCACAGCTGTGCCATCGAGCCTGTGACATAGCGCTCAGATATTCAGTGGGCCTCACACAATCCAAGAGTGCCCAGTGTCCACAAGTGTCTGCAGAAATTCAAAATCTTCCTTATCCTCTAGTCACTTTTGTCACAGCTGTGCCATTGAGCCTGTGACATAGCGCTCAGATATTCAGTGGGCCTCACACAATCCAAAAGTGTCCAGTGTCCACTAGTGTGTGCAGAAATTCAAAATCTCACTTATCCTCTAGTCACTTTTGTCACAGCTGTGCCATCGAGCCTGTGACATAGCGCTCAGATATTCAGTGGGCCTCACACAATCCAAAAGTGTCCAGTGTCCACTAGTGTGTGCAGAAATTCAAAATCTCCCTTATCCTCTAGTCACTTTTGTCACAGCTGTGCCATCGAGCCTGTGACATAGCGCTTAGATATTCAGTGGGCCTCACACAATCCAAAAGTGTCCAGTGTCCACTAGTGTGTGCAGAAATTCAAAATCTCACTTATCCTCTAGTCAGTTTTGTCACAGCTGTGCCATCGAGCCTGTGACATAGCGCTCAGATATTCAGTGGGCCTCACACAATCCAAGAGTGTCCAGTGTCCACAAGTGTCTGCAGAAATTCAAAATCTCCCTTATCCTCTAGTCACTTTTGTCACAGCTGTGCCATCGAGCCTGTGACATAGCGCTCAGATATTCAGTGGGCCTCACACAATCCAAAAGTGTCCAGTGTCCACTAGTGTGTGCAGAAATTCAAAATCTCACTTATCCTCTAGTCACTTTTGTCACAGCTGTGCCATCGAGCCTGTGACATAGCGCTCAGATATTCAGTGGGCCTCACACAATCCAAAAGTGTCCAGTGTCCACTAGTGTGTGCAGAAATTCAAAATCTCACTTATCCTCTAGTCAGTTTTGTCACAGCTGTGCCATCGAGCCTGTGACATAGCGCTCAGATATTCAGTGGGCCTCACACAATCCAAGAGTGTCCAGTGTCCACAAGTGTCTGCAGAAATTCAAAATCTCCCTTATCCTCTAGTCACTTTTGTCACAGCTGTGCCATCGAGCCTGTGACATAGCGCTCAGATATTCAGTGGGCCTCACACAATCCAAAAGTGTCCAGTGTCCACTAGTGTGTGCAGAAATTCAAAATCTCACTTATCCTCTAGTCACTTTTGTCACAGCTGTGCCATCGAGCCTGTGACATAGCGCTCAGATATTCAGTTGGCCTCACACAATCCAAAAGTGTCCAGTGTCCACTAGTGTGTGCAGAAAATCAAAATCTCACTTATCCTCTAGTCACTTTTGTCACAGCTGTGCCATCGAGCCTGTGACATAGCGCTCAGATATTCAGTGGGCCTCACACAATCCGAAAGTGTCCAGTGTCCACTAGTGTGTGCAGAAATTCAAAATCTCCCCTGTCCTATAGACACCTTGTACCTTGTTTTACATTACTATATAGTTTGTTGGATTTTGTCTACATTTCTGCAAAAAATGAGGAAGGCTGGTGGAAGAGGCCGTGGAATTGGGCGGGGGGTTGGCAGCTGGTAATGATGGTGTTGGTGGTGGATCTGATGGTAGTGGCAAGAGCAAAATAGGACCAAATGCAGGAGGTGTTGAGCCTGCGTCATCGTCTGGCTCCATAAGGCTTCGAAGGCTTAGTTTTCTAGGAGTTGGCAAACCGCTTTTAAAGCCAGAGCATCAGGAAAAAGTTTTGTCTTACATTGCTGACTCAGCCTCCAGCTCTATCGCCTCCTCTTCAGTTGTAAAAAGTAAAAGCACTGAGTCGTCATTGGAGGCTCATGTTCATGAACCACACCTTTCCTTGTGTCCTTCACCCCAACCAAGATTGAAGGATGACGCAGGCCATACTACTGATTACTCCATGGAGCTGTTTTCACATACCATGCCTGGATTATCAAGTGAAATGGTGAATTACCCAGGCCAAGATGAATCTGACATGGAGTGCACTGATGCACAGCTGCTGATGGATGATTCTGCTGGTACATTCACTCAGAGCACTACATTGTCCTCGCAGTGTACAGAGCCAGATTCTGACCCTGATGAGACTCAGGTGCCCCTTCCCGCACACTATACCACCATACACGGTGACACAGAGGAAGGTGCACATGACATTGAAGAGGAGGTGATGGATGACCCAGTTGTTGACCCAGATTGGCATCCATTGGGGGAAGAGGGTGCTGCTTCCAATAGCTCAGATGAGGAGCATCCACAGCAGACATCGACATCGCAACAGCTGTTATCTGGCAGGCCCGGAGCACTCCAAAGACAGGTTCCAAAAATCAAAAGAGTTGCTGGACAGCTTGTCCAGAGGGTCAAAAGATCACAGCGTGCTAGGCCGCAAAATGTCTGCCAAAGTAGGAAGAGTGCAGTGTGGCACTTTTTTGACCAAAATCCTCATGATCAGGCCAAGGTTATCTGTAAGAAGTGCGCAAAGACCTTTAGCCGAGGGAAAAATCTGAAAAATTTGAATACCAGTTGCATGCTTAGACATTTAACCACCATGCACTTGCAAGCGTGGACACAACACCAAACCTCAAGTGCCACATGTGCAACTGATCACAACGAAGGTAGTCAGCAACGCTACATTGTTTCCCCCACTGTAAGCCCACCGGTTAGCACAGCAGCAAATGTAGAGGTGTCGTTGCAAGGCCACAGCAGTCAGGGAATCCCACTGTTATATCAACGAAAGACTGATTCTAGGCCATCAGAAAGAACAACAACTCCATCACCATCATCAACCCTCTCTCAGTCCGCCCTGTCCACCGCTACTTCCACCATATGCAGCTCTCAAGTCCAGCTCACCCTCCCAGACACTATGAGTAGGTCAAGAAAGTACTCAGTCTCTCATCCGCGTACACTGGGTTTGAACGCCCACATTGCCAAACTAATCTCGTTAGAGATGATGCCCTTTCGGTTGGTGGCCTATGCAGTACCACGCTATGACCTACCCACTTCTCCAGTCGCCACTTCTTCTCTCGCAAAGTCATCCCAGCCCTCCACCATCATGTGAAAGACCGCATTGTCCATGCTCTCAAGCAGTCAGTGAGCGGAAAGGTGCACCTCACAACTGATACATGGTCCAGTCGGCATGGCCAGGGCCGTTACGTGTCCATCACTGCGCATTGGGTTAATGTGGTGGATGCAGGGTCCACAGGGGACAGCGGTGGTGGGACAGTGCTGCCTAGCCCACGGTATAGGAAACAGTTGGCTGTAGACGTTCGACCCTCCTCCTCCTCCTCCTCCACAGAGCGCAGTCGTACGAGCACTCCATCTGCAGCTGCCACTGTTGCACACGAGGTGTCCCCCTATCGAGCAGCTAGTGGAAAGCGTCAGCAGGCTGTGTTGCAGATGATGTGTTTCGGCGACAGACACACCGCCGAGGTGCTGGCCGAGTACTTGAAGCGACAAACTGAGTCATGGCTGGGCAGTGTACATCTTGAGGCAGGTAAGGTAGTTAGTGATAACAGCCATAATTTTGTGGCAGCCATAGCCCTTTCAAAACTCAGCCATATACCTTGCTTGGCTCACACCTTGAACCTGGTGGTGCAGTGCTTCCTCAAAAATTATCCGGAGTTAACAGCCCTGCTCCAGAAGGTGCGAAGACTGTGCGCGCACATCCGCCGGTCGCCTGTACACTCCGTTCGTATGCAGAAGCTGCAGCGATTGCTCCACCTTCCCAACCACCGCCTCATTATCGACATTGCAACAAGGTGGAACTCCACCCTGCACATGGTGGAGCGGCTGTGCGAGCAGAGGCAGGCCATAATGCATTTGTGGGAGGATACACGGCCAGGCACTTTGAGAGCAGACATGGAGTTGACAGGTGTGCAGTGGTCGAAGCTGAAAGACCTCTGTAAAGTCCTTCAGTGTTTTGAGGAATGCACACTTATGCGTCTGCTCATGCAAACTTTGACGCACCTTAAGGAGCAGGCTTCTGCAGCCAATGTTGATGAGGAGGAAGAGGAGGAGGGAATCCTTGATGACATTCAGCCATTGTCTGCTCAGGGACCTCTCCTGGACGAGGTGGAGGAAGAAGAGGAGGAGGAGGAGGATGATGGGGATGATTACTTAGGGGAGGAGGATGCATCTCGTGGGGCAAGTGAAAATGTTGGCGTGGCAAGGTCTGGTACAGGGTTTGTGCGTGACTGGAGGTATGTGGATTTGCCAGAAAGTGCTCCTCCAACCAGCACTCGCAGTGCATCATTGACATCGGGAACATTGGCCCACATGTCAGATTATGCCTTGCAAATCCTAAAAAGGGACCCCCGCATTGCCAAAATGATGAACGATGACGACTACTGGTTGGCCAGCATCAAGGATCCACGCTATAAAGGCAAATTACAAAACATCATGCCACAGGACAACCGTGACCTAATATTGGCTAATAAACAAGCAACTCTGGTAAATCGGTTGCTTGAGGCATTCCCAGCACACAGCAGCGGTGATGGTTCTCACACGAGCCGTACGGGCCGGGGTCAGCTTGGCAGAGGTGTTCGTGGTGCACACAGCAGAAGTGGCGTTGGAGACAGGGGTTTCATGACAATGTTGTGGACTGATTTTTCAAGTACCGCTCACACAACTGGTAATACTGCATCGATGGAAAGTGACAGGAGACAGCAGTTGTCAACTATGGTTACAAACTACTTTTCCTCCCATATCGATGTTCTCCCACACAGTTCATTCCCCTTTGACTATTGGGCCGCTAAACTGGACACCTGGCCTGAATTGGCACAATATGCCTTACAGGAGCTCACTTGCCCAGCTGCAAGTGTGCTATCGGAAAGAGTCTTCAGTGCAGCTGGATCAATCCTGACAGAAAAAAGGACCCGTCTGTCAACCCAAAATGTGGATGATCTAACCTTCATTAAAATGAATCATGCTTGGGTTTCCAAGGATTTTGTCCCACCTTCGCCTGATGACACATAGGGTGACAGAAAAATGGCTTGCTTTGGTCCACCTCTTCCTGGGACTTGACCTATTTCACCTTTTGCATCAGCTGAATGTCCAACATCAACATATGCCACTTTCTAATACTCCCTAACTGTGCTGCCTCCCCCCCATGGCCGGGGTCACCACCTAGCGCACGACACCGTGCGAGTGCCATTGCCCTGGACAGGTGGGTAGGCCGACTCTTGAGCGCGGGCACTGGCACAGGGTCCCTCATAGTGCAATCAAGTGTCTCTGACGGTGGTCGTGCACACCCGCCGTCAGACACACCGCCGTACTATGAGGGGCCCAGTGCCAGTACCGACGCCCACGAGTGTGCCCCCCCTGCTTGGTTATGGCCACAGCACTTGCAAGTTGCAATACTTACCTCTCCCTGCTCCACCGCTGTGTAGTCTGGGCAGTTAAATCCTTCACAGGGATGGCCACTAAGAATTTGGTGTATTGATCGATGATGGTTAAGATGTAGTCATGGCCTGTCCTGCTTGCCTCTACCTTCAGATGATCAATGGCTACCATTTGTAATGGACGTCAACTTACAAGCGGGTGCAGTGGTGCTTTATGATCACCTTTCACAGTTGTGATAGTCACAGACGTGTGACATTCCTGCCACCATTTTTCAATGTCTCCTCTCATGCCAATCCAATATAATCGCCTACGGCCTGTGGCTTCTGTCTTTTGCACTCCAAAATGACCAGACACATCATGATAGGCAATGAGGACCATGTCTACATCTCTCCCTGTGATCACAATTTGATGGAGACGAGTAACGGTGATGTGATCCACGCTACTGCAATAAAGCAATCCTTTCTTCTCAAAGAACTGTTTTCGTTGCCCCAGCATTTGCAAGCTTTACCTCTCCCTGCTCCTCCGCTGTGTAGTCTGGGCCGTCAAATCCATACTGTGCCTGACACCATTTGAGCCTGCCTCCTGATGTATAGACATATATTTTGAATGTGTACACTATGCTATCCATACATGTTATCCGGGGATACGGTACCCTTTCTAACCTTTGTGCAATCACGTACAATCCATACTGGGCCTAACACCGTCTGAGCCTGCCTCCTGATGTATAGACATATATTTTGAATGTGTACGCTATCCATACATGTTATCCGGGGATACGGTACCCTTTCTAACCTTTGTGCAATCATGTGCAATCCATACTGGGGCTAACACCGTCTGAGCCTGCCTCCTGATGTATAGACATATATTTTGAATGTGTACGCTATCCATACATGTTATCTGGGGATACGGTACCCTTTATAACCTTTGTGCAATCATGTGCAATCCATACTGGGCCTAACACCGTCTGAGCCTGCCTCCTGATGTATAGACATATATTTTGAATGTGTACGCTATCCATACATGTTATCAGGGGATACGGTACCCTTTCTAACCTTTGTGCAATCATGTGCAATACATACTGGGCCTAACACCGTCTGAGCCTGCCTCCTGATGTATTGACATATATTTTGAATGTGTACGCTATCCATACATGTTATCTGGGGATACGGTACCCTTTAAACCTTTGTGCAATCATGTGCAATCCATACTGGGCCTAACACCGTCTGAGCCTGCCTCCTGATGTATAGACATATATTTTGAATGTGTACGCTATCCATACATGTTATCCGGGGATACGGTACCCTTTCTAACCTTTGTGCAATCATGTGCAATCCATACTGGGCCTAACACCGTCTGAGCCTGCCTCCTGATGTATAGACATATATTTTGAATGTTAAAAAGGAGAAAACGGAGTAACGGATACAAAATATATGCAAAAGTATAAATTTTATTAATACTCACATCAAGTGCTGACAAGTATACAAGTTGACTAAAATAGGGGGGATAAGCCCCAATGATACAACAATCAGGACAGACAAGGACAGGGTAAATAAAATGATACCAGTGCTCGAAATCTACATGGCACAACGTTCAGTCAGCCCATGGGCATTGCACATAACAGACATGTGTCTAATGGTAAAAGATAGTCAAATATGGCATACTCAATTAAATGTGTATTGTACATAGTTGTACATGTCTAGAGCGCCAAAAAAAAAAAAAAAAAAAAAAGATAGAAAAAGATAAAAGATAGTCAAATATGGCATACTCAATTAAATGTGTATTGTACATAGTTGTACATGTCTAGAGCGCCAAAAAAAAAAAAAAAAAAAAAAAAAAAAAACCATCCAGAGGGGTCAATGTGCAAGTCCAATGGACACTGAACATAAATGAATCAATGACATGTGGAAGGATTCTTACATAGTAAATAACATATGTATCAACATATCAAAACTGCGCAATTGTGCCAGAGAGAACCCGGGAGACGACCCGCCCAGCGGTCCAAATGACCGAAGTGTGGAAACAAGTAAAGGCAGGCTGCTTACCGGGGAGCAGAGGAGGTGAAGGCCCATGCAACGACACCCGACGTACGTTTCGCGCCCGCCACAGGCGCTTTATCAAGGGAGTGTTGACTGAGGTGAACCACCATGTTTTTATGCAGAAAGACCTCCCACTTGAAAGCGGTCACATGGGGCAGGTCTACCAACCAAAGGCAGCGGACAGAGCATGCGCAGTGCAGCTCACTCAAACCAGGAAGTGATCAATAGTATGGTCACAAAAAAAAAAAAAAAAAAAATATGGCGGGACAAAACCGCACTCATATAAAAACTAGATAGCATCGTTACCCTAGACGCCTGCGCAGTGTATTGCGTTGACAAAAAGTGTCAGAGCTCAATGAATGATAAAGATGTAATCAGACCATAATAGCGGCGCATACTCAGTGCAACACCTTGACATATATTTTGAATGTGTACGCTATCCATACATGTTATCTGGGGATACGGTACCCTTTAAACCTTTGTGCAATCATGTGCAATCCATACTGGGCCTAACACCGTCTGAGCCTGCCTCCTGATGTATTGACATATATTTTGAATGTGTACGCTATCCATACATGTTATCCGGGGATACGGTACCCTTTCTAACCTTTGTGCAATCATGTGCAATCCATACTGGGCCTAACACCGTCTGAGCCTGCCTCCTGATGTATAGACATATATTTTGAATGTGTACGCTATCCATACATGTTATCTGGGGATACGGTACCCTTTCTAACCTTTGTGCAATCACGTGCAATCCATACTGGGCCTAACACCGTCTGAGCCTGCCTCCTGATGTATAGACATATATTTTGAATGTGTACGCTATCCATACATGTTATCCGGGGATACAGTACCCTTTCTAACCTTTGTGCAATCACGTGCAATCCATACTAGGCCTAACACCGTCTGAGCCTGCCTCCTGATGTATAGACATATATTTTGAATGTGTACGCTATCCATACATGTTATCTGGGGATACGGTATCCTTTCTCACCTTTGTGCAATCACGTGTAATCCATACTGGGCGTGAGAACGGCTGGCGAGCAGTTAAGCAAGCTACAGCACCTGTGGTTTGCACACGTAAGTTTTTCATTTTTTCAGGAATGACGGTTAGGCCTAATTCAGGAACTGCGGTTGACCTGCACTTACTGGGAAATCATTGTTCGCGGGTAATAATTGTAATCAGTGATCCCCATCACTAACGTTGTTCAGCGGGTTATCTGCACCTGTAAGCGACAAACGCTGGCCTTTTCAGTGTAGCGCACATGCAGCCACGGACATGTAAGGGCATGACACACCAGTTATTGGCCAATCTCATGTGGCAGAGCCTCACGTGTCCCTCTAGTAAGCCGGACTCGGACCGCGGGGCATGACGGAGTCTCGTTCGTTAACGGAATTAAGCTTGCAATGTGTGCATCTGTTCTGTAGCTGGCATGGTTGAGGTTTCCCAGGTGGAGTCGAATTTAACCGTAGGCTCCACTCCTGGTGGTGCCCTTCTCGACATTCCTTTAAGGTTCAGCTTTGCAACCATACTGCCCACGTAAAACAAACACTTTGCCTTCATGAACGCTGTTTGGAGGGTCATGACTCGTGGGAATAACGCCGCCCAATCAGTTAACCTGCTAGAGAGATCGTTCGTTGCTCCCAAGCATGACATCACACTCCCTAGGAGGAAGGTAATGCCACTGTGGCGACCGTACTCCTGGGGGCGACACAAGTGCACTGATGCCCAGCCACTGCTCGATGAATCTGCTGGTACATTGACCCAGACCACTACATTCCCCTCGCACGCTACACGGCCTGAATCTGACCCTGATGAAACTCAGGTTACCCTTCCCATATACAGTTCCATCTTACACGGTGACAAAGAGGAAGCTGCAGATGAAAGTGCAGGTTCGGCCCACCCGCCATCAGACACACCACCGTACTATCAGGGGCCCTGTGCCAGTGCCGTCGCCAACGAGTGGGCCCCCCCTGCTTGCTCAGGATCACAGCACTTGCAAAGTTGAAATACTGTGCAGTGAGATGGAAGATGGGGACGACGAGGAGTCCAGACAAGTACAGGGATTCCCTAGCGAGGAGACTTATTTGATTGTTTTCAATGTTGGGACAGCAATTTTTGGGGAGCACTATACTCTGGAGAATGATAGATGGGGCCCACCATACACTGGAACATTCCAAAGGTGGACATCAGACACTGGAGCAGCATTTACAGGGCCCATTATACACTAGAGCATTAGAAATGGGGCCCATTATGTTTGGAGCATTATTTGGGCCCATAAGACAGTGGAGCTTCATCCATGGGGACCAACATATACTGTAGCATTATGTGGAGCTCATCATATACTGTTTCAAACATTATATGGGACCAATGATTCTGTATGGAGAAATAGATGGGCCTCGTCATGAGATGTAAAAAGTGAAGTATTTTTCATTGTACTATACCGCTATTTCTCTGCCGTATCGGAGCATGATGAGTTGTGGCATGTGTTAAAGGGGCGCTCTTTTGCCCAGGGCACATGAAAACCTGGAGCCAGCCCCCCCCCCCACAACTTTAGCCAAATAACCCCCATTTTTCAGTGCGTAACTTGTATTATGAAGTTAATTAAGGTTGACAAGCTTAAGTAAGAAGAATTGATGCTTTTGGCATTCAAATGGGCACTGTAGGTGTGTTTCCTGTCCTCCTCTCACTGCCGACTTTTATTCCCCATTGACTTACATTGGGTTTCGTGTTTCGGGACGACCCCGACTTTTCCCTATAATCGGACGATCTTGCTCGACCCGACTTTTGGAAAAGTCGGGTTTCACGAAACGAAACTCGACCCTAAAAAACCAAGAGTCGCTCAACTCTAATTATAACAAATAGAGAGTAAACATTCTATATCGCTGACATTGTCTCTTTTAGTCTTGAACACTAGGAGTAGGCACCACCAAGAGCAAATAGTCCTGAGGTGGGGAGATAACCTGTGAGCATGAGGATTGTTGTGGAATGTGGTTGTGGTTTTGAGATAAGAAGGGGCCACTAGAAGACCCTGAATGTGTCCCCTGACAGATGGGTTGTATTTTATGATAAAATTAGTTTCATAAAATGTGAAAATTTGGTACAAGAAATGGAAAAGTGTAATGAGAGGAAATATTTAATTTGGCTAAAGTAGAAATACATTTATAAAACACTGTATTTCCAGAAGTAACTCTCCTTGTGGGAAGCCATGAGGACATGAGGTCACTTTTCTTGTTGATTCAGGAGCCACTAGAACCTTAGTACATTCAGAAGAGATATCTACTATTGGACTGTCTGCTGCCTGCATAGTGGTAAAAGGAGCAAGTGGTAAGACACATAGAACCGTTGTCTACGCCTGTGGAGACACCGGGCACAGGTAAAAGTGTAATTATACAAATTATATTATCAGCTGTGTGGGAGGGATATGATGCAAGCCCTGAGCCTGGGAATAATTTCTACTGCTGCAGGACTATAGGTGAAATCCATGGCTGAGACAATGGTGCTCCAGGGGTATGGAGAATCTAGATATTATTACAGTCTAGATCTAATAACTGCAGGACCATCCTTTATTACTGAGTCCTTCATCAAGGAAGCAATAGATAAAGGTATACAAATGTAGATGTTCACACACCTGAAGAACTACACTGCACCATGTACTACAGGTATTTTAGGGGTCCTGATGTAAAATATGAGAATTTTCATGCTCTAGATTGTTCTTTGCACACCATATACTGGAATTATAAAGGGAACTGTGATATCAGTTGTAAACTGTCAGAACAAATTAAATTGTTGTTTTTGCTTTTTAGAGGCACCGTGCCACGTTTCCCTCTCCAGATGTAAAGGTAGAACATGGAAATTCCTTGGTGATTTTGTTGAAGAGTGTAAGGAAAGTAACAATGGGAGG
The DNA here is from genome assembly GCF_039654945.1 of Dendrobates tinctorius. Classification (NCBI taxonomy): domain Eukaryota; kingdom Metazoa; phylum Chordata; class Amphibia; order Anura; family Dendrobatidae; genus Dendrobates; species Dendrobates tinctorius. Next base: position 53,454,604 of record NW_027361917.1, read on the forward strand.
ATTTGAGTGATGGCTTATTTTGCAATGCCAGACTGCAGGCATGTTCACAAGTACTAAAGTGGAACACCATTTCTAAACCCAGTGTCCACCTGCAGCGAGGCAGGGGAACGAGTGAGAAATGCTGATCCTTTCCTAGAATTAGAGGAAGAATTGACCACATACCCAGAATCTTTGTGGTCCTCATGACCTGCAGATGTGGGATTGATAATAAGCGTGATTATACCCTGTCCAGCTCACCTTGTAACACGGCCTTGTTTCCAGTAGGGAGCGCGCCCCCATCTGTAAACGAGGCTGTGATAACAAGAGCCCCCACAGTGCCAGACCCCCATACTCTGCTGAATGACTGGAGGTCGGAACATAAGGACTTTACAGTGATATCAGTAATGTCTTCTTCAGCATCCTGGTACATCCAGATAGCCAGGTTTGGTTTGTATTCACATATAAGGGGAGCAGGTATACATTCACCAGAATCCCACAAGGGTACTGTGAATCACCTACTATTGTTTTCCAGGTAAAATCGGCTAACCTAGCTCAATGTGAGTCATCAGCAGGTAGCCAGATACTCTTATATGTGGATAACATGCTATTGACATTTAAAAGATAAAAAAAAAAATTGGTAACCAAAGGGGTTATTTTTAAAGATGACCTGTATGTATAAACTGCCCAGTAACCTCCTAAGATATGTCACAGTATTGAGCCATGGCATAAGCTATGTCTCAACAGAAGGGATGGTAGAGGTCATATCTTACGTATTTATGACGTATGACTTTACTAACTATTAAAAATTTTTGTTTAATCTGCATTATTTGTGCAAAAATAATTCCTAAGGGAATCTGAGACCAGAGAGAGGACAATGTCCTCACCATCAATACTTATTCCAACACATTTGTATGGATTTTATTGAACAAGTGTGAGGGAAAAAGTCCGGCCTTGTTATTCTGGATATTTTCAGCAGGTGGATTGAAGCTGTCCACCCTGATGCATTAATGGTACCGAAGGCCCTTCTAAAGGGAATCATACCCAGATTTGGGGTTCCAGAAAATATATAGTAAACTAAGTAATGTTATTATTACCTAAAACATTGTCAATTGAGTTGGGAAACCACTGTGCCTGTCATCCTCAGTCAGCCGGACTGGTTGAAGGACACAGTGGGAGTTTGAAAAATAGGTTGACAAAGACCATGCAGGAAACAGGAAAAATTGGTAGTACTGTTTCCTATTGGTTGTACTAAATATGTATGTCACACCGACGTCGGTAGTGCTGACAGCCTTTGAAGTCATATACGGGAGACCTTTTCTGTTACCTCAGCTAAAACTCTTTAGAAGGATAGATGAGGAAGTTGATTGCACATTAGCAGAATATATGGCTAAGATATTAACTCACAAAGAAGTTTCTACTCATAGTTTTGTTCCAGGAAACTCACTAACAAAAACCTGAGATCGTGAAACCTGCAGACTGGGTCCTGGTGAAGGTGATAAAGAAGAAACACCAGCACCATCCTAAGTGGGAAGGTCCTTACCAGGTCCTGTGGACTTCTCCTACTGTGGTCAAGATTGCTGAGCGCAGCTCCTGGATCCATCTCTCATACTGTAAACTTGTCAGACAGGTAGGGACAGAGTAGGATCTGACTTGCTTGTCAAAGTCCAGCTACAAAGGGAGGTTTTCCATAAGGGAAAGCTTGTCTCAAACTGGTGAAGTCTCCCATTCATCTCCCTACCCGGACAAGACGGTCAAATCTAGGATGTGTACTTCAGGGTTAGTCACAGGTATATTCTTTGTGACCATGGTGATGGGAGATTGGAGAGTAATAGACCCAGCAGGAGAGGAAAGTCCAGGGTGGTAGAATGGTATCTGATTTAAGACTTTAAATCCTACTTTTGAAATCGGGCAGGAGGCCGCCATGTTAGTGGATTTCTGTCTGTTGTATAAATGATGCAGAGACGGGGAACAAGCTGTGAAACTAGCCGAGTCTGATAAGCGTGTCTGTGTTATGAGCTCTAATAGCAGAGGGGATGGATGTGTGTGACTGGAGTAAAGCAGCATGGACAATTGTAGCCCGAGACTATAGGTATAAGCTTTATGGCTACATAGATTTAAAGCCTGATTCTCCATTGGGAAAAAGGAGATCCCCTTACACAAATAAGAATAATTGTAATCAGCTACTGAGAACTTTTAAAAAAACCCTAAGATGAGGGATCAAAGGTTATAGGAGCTGATATGTCAGGAACAGACCCAATAGGACATTTCTACATAGAAGTTCACAATAATAGCATATATAGACCCAAGGAAGGTATGCCAGAGAGAACCATAACAGAGTCCATAGGGTTCATAGTTAGATTGTCTAACCTAACTTATGAAGATAAACTAGCTCTAGAAAGAGGCTATTAGGAGAAGAATGAATGGTTAGAATGGCTTAAATACATTGCAAAAAGCTTAAAAAATTAAGTTGTATAGTAAAACTTATGTCTCCTTAGAAAGAGAAGGAAAATGTAAAATGTTATCATTTTTATCTCTCCCACTAGAGAATCCGGATATCCCACCACAGGTGATTGCTAATCCTGGTAACTATACTTGTTTTAGTCTTCCAGGGCATGGGCACGACTTCGGAGAGCTCCAAGGCGACTCTTGTAGAGAACGGATCATTGTCTCCCACAGGGCCAAGTACTCAGCCATATGGTCAGACCACACTACCCTTAGAGCGGATGTATGGTGGTTATGCGGTGATAAAAGCATAAGAGCGAGACTACCACATGGTTCCCGAGGGGATTGTGCGGTGGTCCAGCTAATCATGCCGTTCCACCTGTTGTCAACAGGGATATGGTCAAAGGTACGTAGTGGAAGAGACAGAAGCGTGAAACTCCGCAAGGATCCTTCCATTCTAGTATCTACAGAGATGACATTGGAGTTCCCAGGGGAGTGCCCAACGAGTACTAGGCTAGGATCCAGGTAGCAGCTTGTGGGAATCCATAATTTGGTGGGTGATTATAAAAATGAATGTAGATTGGATAAATTACTTATACTATAACCAGCAGAGATTTGCTAATTATACCCGAGATGCAGTTAAAGGGACAGCTGAGCAACTAAGACCAACTCCTCTCATGGCTGGGTAGAATAGGATGGCATTAGACAAGCTCTTAGCAGAAAAGGGAGGTGTATATAAAATGTTTGGAGGATTTTGTTGCACCCTTTATCCTTAATACAGCTTCTGAAGGGAGTGTCTCCAAAGCTCTTGATGGACTGACTGCCCTGTCTAATGAATTAGCAGAGAACTCTGGATGTGATGACATATTCACTTCCTGGACTGAAGGATGGTTTGGGAAATGATCCGGATTATTCACTTCTGCGTTGACATCTCTTACCATCGTGGTCGGAGTGCTGATTGTTTGTGGATGCTGTGCTATTCTATGCATTAGAGGACTTGTTCAAAGACTGATTGACTCTGCCATAACAAAAACTATGCATCAAGGAATGGAGACCTTGGAATCCAACGGAAGAATGAGAATTTTGGGACTTAATGATAAATATACTGAACATATTACTCTCCCTCTAGATTATATGAAGATCTTCTGTGAAATCTGACAAAAAGAAATCTGTCCCCAATGTTTACAGATAAATGATTTTATTACAAGATGAGGGAATGTTATAATAATTGTAATAAAGTCCTTTTATGTGCGTGTATATATATATCTATATACATATGTGTATGTGTGTGAGTAGATATATAAACACAGTATATATATGATTGCATATGCCATTTATTATTATGCTTAGACTGAAACTCTTTTCAGCTGATGTAATACATGGGTGTAATGCTTAGGTTGCAAACCTTATCTAACGTACAAAAATAAAAGTCATACCTTTACTTCTCTGGTAACGTAGATAAGGATTGCTAACAGCTCATAATGTATGAACTATTTTGCAAATGTAGTGTTTTCAACGCCTTCTTTTCCTGCTATTTAAACTCTTAAGAATATGTATTGAGTTAGACAGAGGACAGCACACACCTGGTGTGGCCGTCATTCTCTCTCCATGCCGGCATGACCAAATAAAGAAGCATCTTACTTATTCAGGTCTGAACGATTTCTAATTGGAACATAAAAAATCCCTGACATTAAAATATACCCGATAAGATGTAATACCTTATGAGTGAGCAATATCATACCTATAAATTTGGAACAATTTTTTTGGAGGCTTATACAGCAAGTAAATATACTCCAGACAACAGAATAGTCTACAGATGAGCAATATAATATCTGTAAATTTTTTAACAATTTTTTTGAGGCATAAAGCTAGTTTCACACTTGCTTTTTTTTGCAGCGCTTTTTTCCCGCAAAAAAACGCATTGAAAAAACGCATACAAAAGCATACAACTGCTGCGATTTTTTCAAGCATTTTTATGAGCATGCATGAAAAAAACGCAGCGTTTTTAAGTGTTTGTATGCGTTTTTAGTGCGTTTTTACCGCGTTTGCGTTTTTTTCCAACATTTTTAGGTGGCCCCTCACACTACCCAAACCATGACTTTACTAACCCTAACCCTGACCCTAACCCTAACCCTAACCCTGACCCTAACCCTTAACCAAATCATACTTAACCCTAACCCAAACCCTAAACCCTAACTAACCCTAACCCTAACCCTGACCCTAACCCTAACCCTAACCCTGACCCTAACCCTAACCCTAACCCTAACCCTAACCCTGACCCTAACCCTTAACAAAACCATACTTAACCCTAACCCTGACCCTAACCCTAACCCTAACCCTAACCCTGACCCTAACCCTTAACCAAACCATACTTAACCCTAATCCTGACCCTAACCCTGACCCTAACCCTAACCCTAACCCTAACCCTGACCCTAACCCTTAACAAAACCATACTTAACCCTAATCCTGACCCTAACCCTGACCCTAACCCTTAACAAAACCATACTTAACCCTAACCCTGACCCTAACCCTAACCCTGACCCTAACCCTAACCCTAACCCTGACCCTAACCCTAACCCTAACCCTAACCCTGACCCTAACCCTTAAGCAAACCATACTTAACCCTAATCCTGACCCTAACCCTGACCCTAATCCTTAACAAAACCATACTTAACCCTAACCCTGACCCTAACCCTAACCCTGACCCTAACCCTAACCCTAACCCTGACCCTAACCCTAACCCTAACCCTAACCCTGACCCTAACCCTTAACAAAACCATACTTAACCCTAATCCTGACCCTAACCCTGACCCTAACCCTTAACCAAACCATACTTAACCCTAACCCTGACCCAAAACCCAACCCTAACCCTGACCCTGACCCTAACCCTAACCCTAAACCCCCTTAACTAACCCTAACTCTAACCCAAACCCCTAAATTCCATGGTTAAAAAAAAAAACGCATATGCAAAAAAACGCTTACATGAGCATGCCAGTGCGCACATATGCGCATCCATAGGCTATAATGGCCATTTTTAGCGCAAAACGTGCGCATATGTGCGCATGCGCTTTTTTGCAGGGCCAAAAAATGCAACATGATGCGTCTGGAAAATCCAATCGCACACCCCAAAAAAACGCAGCGCATGAAAATCGCATACATGCGCTTACAAGCGCGCAGGTATGCGCACCCATGTTAAATATAGGGGAAAAAACGCATGCGCAGGTTAGCGTTTTTTTCCAGCGCTAAAAAACGCAAATGTGAAACCAGCCTTAAAAGCAACAAAATGTACCCAAGGAGATGCAATACCCTATGGGTGAGCAACATGATTCCGATAAATTTGGAACAAGTTTTTGAATGATTATATAGAAAGTACAGTGGGTACGGAAAGTATTCAGACCCGTTTAAATTTTTCACTCTTTGTTTCATTGCAGTTATTTGGTAAATTCAAAAAAGTTCATTTTTTCTCATTAATGTACACTATGCACCTCATCTTGACTAAAAAAAAAAACAGAAATGTAGAAGTTTCCACAAATTTATTTAAAAAAACTGAAATATCACATGGTCTTAAGTATTCAGACGCTTTGCTCAGTATTGAGTAGAAGCACCCTTTTGAGAACCAGGCAGAAATTTTGACAAAAAACCTCCAACATAGAGGATCATAAAGTCAGTAGAGCACCTTACAGAAAAGCAAAATACACCTCTAAGGAAAAATTGTTGATCCATTCTATTCGTCAGATACCAAATGATGCACAACCAGTGAGACTCATTACAAATTTTAATTCAAAATGGAAAGATATTATGCACGTTCTGAGAAAGCATTGGTCGGTGTTGAGGGCAGATGAATATCTAGCCGAGCATATTTCGGAACATCCATCAGTAACATGGAGACAATCAAAAAAATTGAAAGATATTCTAACGAGAAGCCACTATGCGACTCCTCAAAAATCATATTTTTCCAGTGGAGCTGGTCCAAGATGGGGGACTTTCCAATGGGGAGATTGTTCGGCTTGTAATTTTATAGACAGGGCATTTTCCTTTACCAATAGTGATGATAGTAAGACCTTTACTATCACACATATCAATTGCAAAACTGAAAATGTGGTGTATTATGCCTACTGTCCATGTAAGTGAATCTACTTTGGAATGACCACCCACCAATTACAGGTACGTACCCTTGAACATGTCCGTGACATTAGGAATGCTCGACTGGAAAAAGATATTGAAGCCCTCAAAACGATCCCAAAACGTTTTAGATTGAAACACCAGTGTAATCCGAACTTGTTTAAGGTATGAGGAATAGATCATGTCAAACTTGGCATCAGGGGAGGTAATTATAAAAAGGAGCTCTTAAAAAGGGAAAGTAAATGGATGGTGGTTCTGGATACCATAGCCCATATGGGTCTAAACGAATATGTTAGCTTCAAACCCTTTCTATAGTAGCGCAAATTTTAATTATACTTTAATTTTAGTTTTTATTGATTTTTTTAATGTTTGTTTGTCTTTATATTTTATTGTCACATTGTGCCTTATAACCATACAATATTTTGCAGTTGTTTATTTACTTATCTGGTTTCTGGTTCTTAAGGGGGTTTTACACATAGCGATATCGCTAGCAATATCGCTAAAACGTCACCGATTTTGTGACGTTATAGCGATATCGCTAGCGATATCGCTATGTGTGATACTTGCCTCCGACCGGCTCCCCCGCTGTCCATTGCTGATCGCGCGAGATCGGGCGGCTCCATTTCTCATCGGGCGCTTCCTGCTGGGCTTCCTGCTGTGTGAGACGAGCGACGCTGGACGCGGGCGGGAGGACGTCGGGATCGCTGAGTGTGAAACGTAAGTATCATCCGCTGCGTCGCTGCTGCATCACTGTGAGATCTTTCTGTGTGAAAGCTCACTAGCGATCATTTAGCGATGCACCAGCGATCCTGACTGGGTCAGATCGCTGGTCGGATCGCTGGTGCATTGCTAAATGTAAAAGGGCCTTTAGAGCGATGTTCTTTGTGACTGGGCTCCAATCATAGCGCGGTCGTGGCGTGGTCTTCCTTATTTTGGATAAATGACATGATGAGTAATGAACATTAGGCCAAAATATTGGCTTTCATATTAATATGGATATTTTTCTTTACATGGCCAAGGCAAAATGTTCTACGTTGAACGAACATCATAGGAATTTATTTGTATTTTTTTGACATGCATAATTGATTTCAATGATATTGCCATATTAGTCACATTATATATATATATTTTATAATTTTTTTATATATATTTTTATAGCTTGTGCACTTATAATTGTATTTATATATACAATTAGTCACTATTTATATCACTATCATTTTATAAGATTATATAGGTCTTTAACACTATGTATTTAGATGAATCATGATCCTTTTATATTATATACATTTCTAAGCACCATTTAATTAATTCACAGTTGGTTTAATTATATTATGTACTATATGCATTGGATAGTTATATATTATACAATTGCATATATATATTTATTCTTCACTTTATTATATATGTGGCTGGCAGGTTAGTAGGTTTTCGCTTTTTCTCAGAGGTCAGTTCTTTGCAAATATACAACATTTTATTGTAACTACACTAAGTTATTACAGTAATTTATTGGAATAAATTGGCCATGTGTTTTATGCTGGCTGATTTTTAATAATGTCTTTCTGCCTGTATGTTTTTTGATTACCAGCTTGAATCAGACAAGCTAATGATGTATGGCAATCTGCATGATATGGTACCTCCTACATCTGTATGTAGCTGGCGATGGGAGCACATACCGCGCATGCGCTGTGACGCTGCAGGGCGCCGATGCTCTCTAGTTTTTGTGCGTCATCCGGGTTACGTGACCGGATGATGCACACTGAGAACCACGCTCCCTGTGATGCTGCATCATGGCGGATATGCGCTGACACACATGCGGGCAACTACATAATAATGGCACTATTATAAAATGAGACATTAGCTGACGCTACTCTACCTCTGGACAAAGAGGCGGTGAAAAGTGCTTCAAGGTGTTTTCTTTCTGGCAGTGGCAGTGCAGATTCCTCTTATCATGACCACACTACATCATTCTATTAATATATGATATGGGCGTTTTTATTAGCTTTTATCTGTAATCCTATATTTCTATATTCAGGATAATACTATCTATATGCTAATGGACCATTTTTTTAGTGCCTATATATTATATTAGTTTTTTATGCTGTTTTTTCAGCATATTTACATCATAATAACATGATTGATTTTGGATTTTTTGGGTTATGTAATTGGGTGCTATTTGGTGTAATATAATTATTGTATTGATATATGAACACAAGCATATCTCATGAGCTCCCATTTGATAGCTATATGTATTGTATAATTACTTGTGTGAGTCTGTGCACTAGTTACCTGAGGTTTCTCTGATATCATGTCCCATAATATTATTGTAATCAATTATTCTATGTTGTTCTATTAATTTTGTGAATATTTATATAATAAAATTGGTATTTTAATAAGATTAATGATCATTGCTCCGTCTTCCTTTTTTGCATTTTTGTTCCTTGCCCCAATTCTGTCTCTGAGCTCCGTGGCCAGTTTCTTTGACCTCATGATTCTCATCTGGTCTGACATGCACTGTGAACTGTGAGGTCATATACTGTATATAGACAGGTGTGTGCCTTTACAAATCAAGTCCTATAAGTGTATTTAAACACAGCTGGACTCCAATGAAGGAGTAGAAGTATCTCAAGGAGGATCACAAGGAAATGGACGGCATGTGACTTAAATATGAGTGTCTGAGAAAAGGGTTTGAATACTTATAATCATGTGATATTTCAGTTTTTCTTATTTAATAAATCTGCAAAAATGTCTACATTTCGGGGTTTTTTCAGTCAAGATGGGGTGCAGAGTGTACATTAATGAGAAAAAAATGGAACTTTTTTGAATTTACCAAATGGATGCAATGAAACAAAGAGTGAAAAATTTAAAGGGGCCTGAATACTTTCCATACCCACTGTAAATGTACTCCAGAATGGAATAGTCAATAGGTGAGCATTATAAAACCATTAAGTTTTTTGATGCTGTCATAGCAAAAAAATGTACTGAAAAAGATGTAAAAAAAATATGGGCAAGCAATATAGTACCAATAAATATTAAACATTTTTGGAGGCTTTTACAACAGTGGAATGCACCCAAGAAGATGTAATACCCTATGGGTGATAAATATGATACTGATAAATTTGGAATAAGTTTTTTAGGCTTATATATCAACGACATGTACTCCAGGCCAAGGAATAGTCTCTGGGTGATCAATATAATAACAATAGCATTTTTTAAATAGTTTTGGAGGGTTATATACCAACAAAATGTACCCAAGAACACATAATACTGTATGGCTGAGAAATGTAACCCATCAAAAGTTTTAAACATTTTTTTCAGTCTTTTATATCACAAAAGTGTATCCCAGAACACAGAATAATGTATGGGTAAGAATTGTGAAGAAACAAGCAAAATTTTCAAATGCTTTTTTCTACTGTTAAATATAACCTAAATGTGACAGAAAGCGCGTAATACTGTATGGATGAGTAATCTAATCATGAACTATTTTTCTATGCTTTTTGAACTTTTTTCATACCACCGTAATGCAACAATAACCATGGAATTGTCAATAGATGAGCATTATAGTGCTAATAATTTTTTTGATGCTTTCATAGCAACAAAATGTACTAAAGAAGATGTAAAAAAATATGGGCAAGCAATATAGCACCGATAAGTGTTAAACATTTTTTTGAGGCTTTCATAGCAATGAAATGTACCCAAAAAGATGTAATATCCTATGGGTGATAAATATGATACTGATAAATTTGGAACAAGTCTTTTTAGGCATACATATCAACAAAATGTACCATATTTTTCAGATTATAAGACACTCCGGATTATAAGACGCACCCCAAATTTTGAGGAGAAAATTAAGAAAAAAATATTTTTTAATAAAGTGGTGGTGTTTATTTTAATCCATGCGTCTTATTGCTTACTGGGGGTGGTGGTTGGGATGAAGCGAGGTCCTATGGTCGCTGCTGGAGGAGGCAGGAGTGGGGTGATGATGCAGGCCACAGGCAGGGATGAAGGGGGGCTCCGATGTGGGGCACGCTGCTGATGGGGTCTTGTGCTGCTGTGGTGTCGTGTGCTGCAGCGGGGGTCTTGTGCTGCTGCAGTGTCCAGTGCTGCTGCCGGGTGTCTCCGGGTTCCCCCGCGGTTACTGACCGGTGCCGCGGGTGTCTCCGATGCCCAGCGGTATTGCGTGGGTGTCCGGCTCTTGCCCTGGGCTCTGCTGACATTTTGCGACAGGCCAGATCTTCGGCGCTTCCACTGTTCCCTGTGCGGTGGACTGGACTCAGGGAATATGGCCTACGCCGGGGGCGACGCATGCACAGATGGTGATTTCGGTACCAAGATCTTGAGAGATGAGATTTCAGCGCTGAGAAAAAAAAGAGTGCGCCCCTCCTCTAATCTCTCCATATGCTTCACTAACCTCTCCACAACCACTACCCTCATCAAACACATCCACCCATCCCCTCCGCTCATCATACAGCATTACTATCCTATCCAAATTAATAACAAAAGCATTATTGGAAATGCTTTTGAAATGAGTGAGTACAGAACTGTGACAGAATTTTGCCAACTTTGAGTACCAATGCTCCTGAAAGCGAATACAAATCCAAGTGTGCTACATTTGTGCCAAATTTGAAACTGGTAAATGTTTTCCGAACACATTTGCTCATCTATACTAATCACTTATGGCGTACAAAAATAAATAAAACCAATTCTTGTCCTGCTGTTGATTTGTTCATTCTGCCTCCCAAAGATCACAGTAAGGCTTGGTGCATATTTATTCTGTGCTGAGCACTAGGGTGACTGGATCTCATATGGGGGGGAAGAAATGTCAGAATCTTGTTCGTCTGGACCCCACAAAACGATTCCCCTTTCCAGATATTGAGAGAGCCAAAATTTGAGCTCGATCAAACGACGTTAACCCGTGCCGCTCGTCGCTCAAAGTTTGAAAAAATCCAAATTGAGGTATTTTAAGATTTAGGTATTTTGCATAGTCTGTTAGACTATAAAGAATGTGACAACAACATTGCAGAAATAGCCCTGACCAAATTTTCGAACCATTTGTGGTATTTGAATGCAGAGTTGGTGGGATTATCGTTTTCTGATCCCACCATTACAGACAATGAAAAGTTGCTAATGGCTAATAAATTGCTCAGTAGCACAGATGAACCATCAGAGCACGCTAACCTACATGAGTTGATAATTTTACATAGTTATCTAATCTATTCTAGAGCTTTTGTTAAAGTAGTTTTTGAAACGTCAGAATATAATGCTCGGCATTTGCTTACAACTTGCAGGACATATTGCTTTTGTTCTTCATCTTTTGTCAGAAGGTCGTTAAAGTCGGTTACTTCCTACCTCTTTTAATTTTTCTTTCCTAACTTTTGGATTTACAACCCTAGCGTGCTCTGATGGTTCATCTGTGCTACTGAGCAATTTATTAGCCATTAACAACTTTTCATTGTCTGTAATGGTGGGATCAAAAAACGATAATCCCACCAACTCTGCATTCAAATACCACAAATGGTTCGAAAATTTGGTCAGGGCTATTTCTGCAATGTTGTTGTCACATTCTTTATAGTCTAACAGACTATCCAAAATACCTAAATCTTAAAATACCTCAATTTGGATTTTTTCAAACTTTGAGCGACGAGCGGCACGGGTTAACGTCGTTTGATCGAGCTCAAATTTTGGCTATCTCAATATCTGGAAAGGGGAATCGTTTTGTGGGGTCCAGACGGACAAAATTCCGACATCGATTTTTTGCGGTCACCCTACTGAGCACTTATACCATGGTTTCTGTGTAATTCTCTGGAATATGGGATTCAGATGGAGCCCTCTATTATGAGGCAGATGAAGGCACTGTGGACGCAGTCTGGCCTATGATCTGGCACTGTCCATCTTTTTAGGTGTGCATAAAAGTGAGGTCGACCATTTTTTTGTGCACCTCTGAAAAGAAGTACAATGCTGAACAGAGGCCAGACGGAGTCCAGAGTAACTCTGCTGCCTCATTATAGTAAAAGGATCCCTTGGGCGCTTCATCTGTCACGTTACTCGGAGCAATAGATGAGGTCTAAGGGGTAAGGTTTCTCCTTGTGGAGAGTGAAATGACAGCTCTGGCTTGTCAAGGTAAGGAGGCTTATTCACCGTGCAATGCTCCTCTGGGAAAATAATATGCAAATTGCCTCTTCAGAGAAAAAGAGGACTTGAACTCTATAGCGCCACCTGTTGGTAGGATCGCTACTACCAACAGGTGGCGCTATGGAGCTTGAGATGGAAACCCCAAAGTAAGTGCTCAGTGTAGAGTGCCAGATTAATGTGATCCTATATGTTATGCAAATTGTTCCCAAAACAAGCTTCAACTCAATCCACAGAAAAAAGGAAGTCCCCACTCAGGTGCGTCATCTGTTAATGGAAATATTGGGGGCTTCCAGTACTAAGGCTGTGGAAAAGCGAAATGGCTTTTACCCCCCAAAAGAAATTCAGAAAATTCTGCGCTCGCAAAACCAAATGCCCCCTCTTCCCTTTGAGCCTCAGTGTGTCTAAACCAAATCCAGCGTCCACAAGTTTGGCATCTTTGTAGTGATGAACGTACTGGCCACTTTAATGCACTGGTCACTGCAATGGCAGTTTGCAATTTTCACTTATCAACTCCTACTACTTTTATCTGGAAAACACCTATGGAAATCATCACTACACCCATAGATAAATTCCCAAATGGGTATAATTTCGAAAATGGGGTCACTTGTGGGGGAATTCTGCTTTTGTCTAGCACTAAGCGCACTGTATATAGAGTCTGCAAACTATTCTAGAAAAATCTGCGCTCCAGGAGGCAAATAGCACTCTGTCCCTCCCAAGTCTCGCCGTGTGGATAAGTAGTACTGTACAGCCACATATAGGGTATTTCTACATTCAGCAGAAATTGTGGAACAAATTTTGGTGCCATTTTTACCCATTTCCCAGTATGAAAATGTAAAATTTGGGGCTAACACACAGTCTTGGTGGTGAGAATGTAAATTATTTTTTCTTCACTGCTCAATGGTATAAGTCTGTGACACACCTGTGGAGTCAATATGATCACTGCACCACTAGATGAATTCAATGAGAGGTGAAGTTTGTAAAATGTGGTCACTTATGGAGAGTTGTTCTGCTCTTGCACCTCAGAGACTCTGCCAATATGATATGACACCCTCAAAATAATGTAGTGCAGCAAAATCTGCATTGTAATATGATGCTCCTTCCCTTCTGTGCTTTGCTCTGTGCCAGAGCTGATATGTCACTCTCCGTAAGGATAAATGTTACCCTTTATACCTCAGTCCAGAGTCTCTCACCTAGCCAAATCAGTTCTTGTATTTTGCGCTGATGAGGGGCAATATCCGTTTTGTCTTTTATCCTAAGTCAGTTAGTTTTATCCCAAGGCTTGTTAAAGGGTCGATAATGATTTGTAGCATGGCTGCTTTTAACAGGTCTTCTATAGAGTTCAAGTCCTCTTCCTCTCTGAAGTGAAAATTTGCATATTAAATTTCCTAGAAAAGCATTGCACAGCGAATAAGTCTCCTTACCTTGCCATGTCAGAGACAAAATGTCAGTCTCCACAAGGAGAAACGCTACTCCTTAGGCCTGTTTCACATTTCCGTCTTTCAAGGTCAGTCCAAATCCGCCAGGTGGTTAAAAAATGGATCCGTCTCCGTCATAGGCCAAACTGATGCCACTGGATCCGTTATGTATACGGATCTGCTGCAGCTGGCTAGAGGGTGAAATTTAAAGCAACCGCGGCCTGGAAAAAAGGAAGGAGAGAGAGAGACTTTTCCGGAACGCTATTCAGGGTTAAAATCCCTGCGAGATCAAATCTGCCAGGCACGCGCAATCCAAAATAGCGGACCGTCGATCTAAAAAAACGTTTCAGAGTCCGTCTCCTCTGCCCGGGAGCCGCTAAAATTCTGACGGATCCGTCAAAAATCGGGTGAGACGGACGACCGTCAGTCAAAATCCGCCGCTAATGTAATTCTATGGGGGGAAAAAACGGATCCGCCTAAAAAGGGCAGATCCGTTTTTTTTCTAAAAGTGACGGATTTTGACTAGCGTCAAAAAACGGAAATGTGAAACAGGCCTTAGACCTCAGTCCAGAGCCTCTCACCTAACCAAATCAGTTCTCGTACTTTGCACTGATGAGAGGCAATACCCCATAACACTGTGTATGCAAATTGTGATTCTGATTTGGCTTTTATCCTAAGTCACATTTCAAGGCTTGCTAAAGGGTCGGTAATGACTTGTATTATTGCTGCTTCCAACAGGTGGCGTTATAGAGTTCAAGTCCTTTTCTTCTCTGAAGATTCAATTTGCATATTAAATTTCCCAGAGGAGCATTGCACAGCGAATAAGCCTCCTTACCTTGGCATACTACTGTAGAGCTGGTACATCATTCTCCGCAAGGAGAAACGTTGCCCCTTAGACCTTTATAAAATATAGACATTGCAGCACTAAGTAATGCTTTTTAAGTCATTTCTAGCACAGCTAATCAAATGAAGTTTCTTTCAATATCTCTTTCTCCCACTACAAACAATAAAATGATGAATTTAGTTTTATTTTCACACCTTTTCATTTCATAAGGCCCTAGTGGTGTTGCAGGAACCACATCACTCATCATCTCATCTGGAGACCTGCTTTATTCAAAGCAGCTGTCAGAAAACTAAAGTCTCTTCACAGCTTTGTGTAAAAATCTAGTTCAGCTGTAGCAATATAGATGGCATGTGAGAATCTTCTAATGTTAATTATATTGTTTCATTTTCTATTAAATTATTTCCAATAAATTCTTACATATATTTAAAAGAAACTTGTCATGTTATACATGAATTCTGATCTATGGACCGCATGGTATATAGAAGTAGAAGCTGAGCAGAACGCTACTGTATAGATAAATTCTTTCACGTTTTCATACTCAGTAAGCAGGGCCGTTTTTAGACAAAGTGGGGCCCTAGGCAAAAGTTTAAAGTGGGGCCCCAAATGCTGACATTGTAAAATCATACATTTAGGTTACATTACATGAACAGTTGGCGGAGGGTCCTGGAGCCAGTGCTGGTACTGTGGCCCCCATATTCAGGGGCCTTATATCGGCCGACGGGTCTGCCACTAAGCATTACACAGGAGCGCTGCTAGGGTCAGAAAAGATTGGGGGGCCCAAGCCCCAAAGACATAGAGTTGTCCCCCAAACCCCTCTTAATTTTTTTTTAAACACTGCAGATAATACAGCAGGGCTCCCAACCATCCTGGATCCAGCAGGACAGTCCCGATTTTGACACCCCCACCTGCGGGATTGTAGTTTTCCCCGCAATGCAAATCAGCCGCCACGCCCACCTGTCATTTCAGAAGGGATTGTGTACCAATCGCCCTACAATTCCCTCTATGCACAGCACACTCCAGAACAGAAGCCCTCCCCGGCTCACCTGACCAGTCACATGACTGTGACCTCATCCTATGTAACACCAGAGATAGCAGTGATAACTCTCTGAGAACAGATAATGTAGTAGATGTCACCTGCAGTCCTATGTAACACCACAGATAGTCTTACTCTGAAACGCTATGGCTATGTTCACACGCATTTTTTTCAGTAGCCAAAACCTGTTCTATTGGCAGTAAAAATGTTGCGTTCAAAACACCTGTTTTTCAGCTTGTTTTCTGGTGTTCTTTACACTTTTTTCAGCTTTTTTTTAAAGTGAGGATGTTTGCTTTGTCTACACTATGTTTAAGGCCATGTTCACACGTTGAGTATTCGGTCAGTATTTCACATCAGTATGTGCAAGTCAAAACCAGGAGGGTGAGAAATCCAGAAGTGGTGACGGGTTTCTACTATACTTTTCCTCTGATTGTTCATCTCCTGTTTCTGCATTACAAATCCTGACCAAATACTAAACATGTAAATGACACTTAATAGTCTAATTCACCAAAACCATTTAAAAAATTGCAGCGAAAAATGCCATTGCAATATCTGCAGCTTTCTTTTTTATATTCTTTCATTGCTTTCTACGGGTGAAAACACACTGAAAGAAGTGACACGCTGCAGATTTAAAAAGCGCTACAGTCCTGAAATTCAGTCAGAAAAAAAACAAGCGCATGCAGGAGATTTCAGAAATCTCATATGTTTTGCTGGCACTTTAAAAAGCAGCTTGTGGCCACGTTCATATGCAGAATTTCTGCAGCTTTTTCTTCTGCAAATAAGAAGTTTACAGCATTTTACAGCACAAGCAAAGACTGAGATTTTCAGAAATCTCCTGCACACCCTTTTATTTTCTCCTGACTGAATTTCACAACTGCAGCGGTTTTTAAATCCGCAGCGTGTCACTTCTTTCAGCAATTTTTTTCACCCGTAGAAAGCAATGAAAAAGTTTTAGAAAAGCTGCAAATGTTGCAATGTTGTTTTTGCTGTGTTTTTGGTGAATAAAACAAACTTTATTAAACATGTACTGTAGACAAAATGAATACTATACAGAAAAAAAAACAGCAAAAGCTCTAAAGTCTGTGTCCACAATCAGTAAACTCTGGATGCTGCGTACATCCGCAGCATCCAACCCGCAGCGGCCAGATGTTACAGCACAGTGGATGGGATGAACACATGTGGAATCACCTGCGTAAGATAGCAGCACTTTAGACGGAGCACATGTCCGCTGCGTCCAAAGTGCTGCCATTTCCGGATCGTCTGCACATACCCTAAAAATGGGTGTTTTGAAAGCAGTGTTTTTACTGCCAAGAGAGCCGGCTTTGGCAGCAAAAAACAAATGCACCAAAAACGCTGATTCCTATGCACAACTGTACTAGTACTATATATATGTATGGTGTACCCTTATTTTTTCACATGGGAATTCATTTATTTCTATATCATAAATACCCTGATTCAGCAGACAATATCCCTGTCTTGTGTCATCCAGACAGTAGTGGCAGGAGGTCGCCCTGTCACATTACAAGACAAGCAGTGATTAGTGACTGTGGTCAGATAGCAAAAAAAGAGGAAAAAATATTCAGCCTACCGTACATCAATGTCCATATAGTCCATAAGCGATCTGATGCCAGGAGATGTCCAGTGCAGCTCAACTGGCACTATAAATCCAAATCCAAAGGAAAAAAGAAGGGGTCTTCAAGTCCTTAGTAGGACATGTAATATCTGTCTGAAACGCGTAAGGTAGCCTTGCCTGTCATGGTGGCTTATTAATATGATTTTAAAACCTTCCTAATAAATGTGAGTTTTATCTTTTTTCACTAATTTTGGTGCTGGAGACCCCCTCTTTTTTCCTTTGGATTTGGACTGTGGTCAGAGCTGATGCTGATCGCTGCTGTATATGGCTGTGAATCCTGATCCTACAGCAATCAGCACAGAGCTCTGGGATGACAGTGAGTAAATCACTGCACTCTAACGTGTTATTGCTGCTCTTACGAGAGTCTGTAGCTTCACTTAGGCATATCCATTCTCAGGCCAGTGCTAGGAGCAGCCATGAGCAGGACACAGGAGGAGTTATACAGAGCTGCAGGCATCTTCCTGGCTGTCACTGTGCTGTAATCGGCCCCTCCCCCTCACTCTCAACTTTTAACCTAACTGCAGGGAGAAAGAGACAGGGGGGCTCAAGGGGCTTTGCGAGAGACACTCCAAGACTTCAGAGCAATGCACAGCATTATTCATTGCTATACACCCTCTGGGCACTTCATAAATGGGCTGCAGATGCATGGGGCCCCCTTTGTAGGTGGGGGCCCTAGGCATCTGCCTGGTCTGCCTGTCCCAAACGCCGGCCCTATCAGTAAGATACTAGTAAACTGAGAGTGTAAGACACATAACTTAAAGGATTTTTTTTCCTTTCAGATAATGTTCGGACCTAGGTGCCATTTATTAAAAACTAACAAACAAAATCTATAATTACCGTATATACTCGTGTATAAGCCGACCCATGTATAAGCCGACCCCCCCCTAATTTTTCCACAAAATACTGGGAAAACTTATTGACTTGTGTATTAGCCGAGGGTGGAATCCATAGACTATGACCCCATATGCTGCTCCATAGATTATGCCCCCATATGCTGCTCCATAGTTTATGCCCCTATATGCTGCTCCATAGAATATGCCCCCATATGCTGCTCCATAGATTATGCCCCCATATGCTGCTCCATAGATTATGCCCCCATATGCTGCTCTATAGAATATGCCCCATACCCATATGCTGCTCCATAGATTATGCCCCCATATGCAGCTCCATAGATTATGCCCCCATATTCTGCTCCATAGATTATGCCCCATATGCTTCTCGATAGTTTATGCCCCATATGCTGCTCTATAGATTATGCCCCCATATGCTGCTCCATAGATTATGCCCCCTTATGCTTCTCCATAGTTTATGCCCCCATATGCAGCTCCATAGATTATGCCCCCATATTCTGCTCCATAGATTATGCCACCATATGCTTTTCCATAGTTTATGCCCCCATATGCAGCTCCATAGATTATGCCCTCATATGCTTCTCCATAGTTTATGCCCCCCACATGCTGCTCCATAGACTATGCCCCCATATGCTGCTCCATAGAATATGCCCCCATATGCTGCAAAAAAAAAGCCATACTCACCGGCCACTGTCAGCCACTTCTTGTGTCAGTGACTGTTCAGCCAGCAGAGGGGCGGCACGCACTAACCGCGTCACCGCGCCCCCTGCTGCCTAAACGTCACTGACACAGGATGCAGCAGAGACAGCGGTGAGCAGCGATGGACCAGGGGACAGGTGAATATCGCTATACTCACCCATCCTGCCACGGTCTCTGCAGCCTCGCTTCTCCACTGTCTCCCTTCCTGTCTTCAGCGGTCACGTGGTACCAATCATTACCACTCATGAATATGCGCATATTCATGAGTGGTAATGAGCAGTACCACGTGACCGCTGAAGACAGGAAGGGAGACAGTGGAGAAGCGAGGCTGCAGCCACCGCGGCAGGACAGGTAAGTATGATCTCTGACACCCCTGCTCCCCCTCCCCCGCCGATCCCAAGGTATATGACCTGTGCATAAGCCAAGAGGGGGACTTTCAGCCCAAAAAAATGGGCTGAAAATCTCAGCTTATACACGTGTATATATGGTATGTGCTTAATTGTAAAACACTGGGCAAAACTGTCACTGAAAAAGACCTGGGTGTATGGGTGGAGGACAAACTCACATTTAGTGGCCAGTGTCTTGCAGCTGCTGCAAAGGCAAATAAAATAATGGGATGCATTAAAAGAGGCATAGATGTTCATGAGGCGAACATAATTTTACCTCTATATAAGTCACTAGTGCGACCACACTTAGAATACTGTGCACAGTTCTGGTCTCCGGTGTATAAGAAAGACATAGCTGAACTGGAGCGGGTGCAGAGAAGAGCGACTAAGGTTATTAGGGAACTGGGGGGTCTGCAATACCAAGACAGGTTATTACACTTGGGGTTATTTAGCTTGGAAAATCGAAGGCTTAGGGGTGATCTTATAACAATGTATAAATATATGTGGGGACAATACCAAGACCTTTCTAATGATCTTTTTACTCTTAGACCTGTGATGGGGACAAGGGGCATCCTCTACATCTGGAGGAAAGAAGGTTTAAGCATACTCACAGACGCGGATTCTTTACTGTAAGAGCAGTGAGACTATGGAACTCTCTGCCATATGATATTGTAATGAGTGATTCCCTACTAAAATTTAAGAAGGGACTGGATGCCTTTCTTGAAAAGTATAATATTACAGGTTAAATACACTAGTCTCCTTGATATTGCATTGTGCTCACCTTCCCAGGTCTGATGGCGAGTCTCTTAGGACAGTGTTCCCCAACTCCAGTCCTCAAGGCCCACCAACAGATCATGTTTTCAGGATTTCCTTTGTATTATGCAAGTGATGCAGTTATCACCTGAGCAATACTAAGGAACTCCTGAAAACATGATCTGTTGGTGGGCCTTGAGGACTGGAGTTGGGGAACCCTGTCTTAGGCTGGAGTCACACTAACCTGCGCAAAATACGCTCCGTATTTTACATGCGTAATACGGATCAATGACCACAAAATAGTGGTCCGTAGGTCATCCGTAAGCAAGGTGAGGTCGCATATTTTGCGCATGTGTGTCTCCGTATGCAATCCGTATGCAATCCGTATGGCGAGATTTTCTCGCAGCCTTGCAAAATGGACATTTAACGGTTTTGAGGCCTGCAAACTATTTAAATCATTAGCCTGCACCCTATTTAGACACTCAGAAATAGGTGGCTGCCTACATTCTGTACATTTCTCACCTTGCTTTCACGAGGTGTGTTGGTGTTCTTTGTGCAGCATGGCAGAGGGTCTGACATTCAATACAACCGAGCAGGTTCTCTTTACCTGGCTTTTGTCACGGCGCTTTGGCCAACCATATCCTGTGAAAGTGGATCCGCGGAGGAGGAGACGCATGTGGGTACATCCACTTTTGAGGCAACGACTCACAAGAGGGCATTTTCACCGCCTCTATTCGTCTCTGCGGGAGCATCCGGAAAATTTTTACCAGTACTGTCGAATGAGCATTTCCACATTTGATCGCCTCTTGGAGACAGTGCGCCCTGGGATCACATTTCAGGACACTAGGATGCGCCAAGCCATATCTGCAGAGGAGCGACTTCTACTCACAATACGGTATGTACTCCACAACCACATTCTCTATGTTCATAATGTGTGTGTTAATTTATGTTTTTTGGCCTTCTTGGACAATGTTTAATACCCTCATCTTACTCAAAATATGTTTCACCTGACACAGCACAATGTTACATCTAATATGTACTGCATATCACTTAGTCATTGTGCCACCAAATATGTGTGTGTTGTTCTCTCTCATTTCCTACCAAGTTTGGTCGGCATGTAACTGATTTTTTTTACTTTAGCCATTCTAACCTGGACTATTTCTGTTGTTCTACAGCTTCCTGTCCACTGGCCTGTCTTATGCCGCCCTCCACCATGAGTTTCTCATTGGAAAGTCCACCAATTCAGGCATAGTGAGGTCTACATGTGCACAAATCTGGACAAGACTCCATCAGGTGGTCCTACCCGAGCCCAGGATGGAAGACTGGTTAAGGATTTCAAGGGACTTTGAGGAGGACTGCCAGTTTCCAAATTGTATTGGGGCCCTGGATGGCAAACATATCAGGGTGCGTAAGCCGCCGAACTCAGGGTCCCAATTCTTCAATTATAAGCAATACTTTTCTGTTGTATTGTTGGCTCTGGTAGACCCTCAATACAAGTTTATAATTGTGGACATTGGGGCCTATGGAAGGACGGGAGACTCTAGAGTCTTCAATACTTCCATAATGGGTCGGCGGCTACGCACCAACCAGTTTGAACTACCACCACCACGCCAGCTACCAGGCTCCCCCGAACAATCAGTCCCTTATGTCCTTGTGGCAGATTAGGCCTTTCAGTTATCACGTAATGTCATGAGGCCATATCCCCGGCGCAACCTTGACCACAGGCGCAGAATTTTGAACTTGCGCCTATCACGTGCTAGGCGACTGGTGGAGTGTTCCTTTGGGATTCTTTGTGCCAAATGGCGGGTACTCCAGTCTGCCATTCAGTTGAGTGAGCAAAATGTGAATGAAGTTGTGAAAGCCTGTGTTGTTCTGCATAACTTCACCAGGATACATGATTGCTCCTCCTCTGATGGTGTTGTGCGTAGGCAGGACAATGTGCGCAGGGTGAGACCACCTATCATCCCTCAACGTAGACCGCTCTCTGGCCTCAAAGTGCGTGATATATTCACTAATTACTTTATCTCACCTGAGGGGGCTACTTCTTGGCAAGAGAATGCTGTGTCTATGTTCTAATTATTTTTGGTTCAAAGTGTGTCTAAATATATATTACTCAAGCCTTGTTATGATTCTATGAGTGTTTCTTTGCATTGGTTGGTGTCTGTTAGTATGTTGTGAGGGATAGTGAGAAATCACACAGAGACGTTAACTAGAGTAGACAAATTTTTAGTTTTGCCTTTTTGTTTTTTGGGTTTTGCTTAAAGGCAAACATAATTTTGCCATCACACAAATTTGCCAATGGCCAAAATGACCCTTTGGGCCTTCGTTAACTTGATGTAACATTAACATAACAGAAAATAACTGCAACAAACATTATGCAATAACAACATTGCTGCATGCCTACATTAACCTGGATTAGGCAACAAAGGGTGAGCTCCATCACCAAAATAAAGTCAATAAGATAACACTCACATTTCCTCATAATGTTTTCCAAACATAGAAAGATTCCACCATGACAGGCAAGGCTACCTCACATCTTTCACACAGATATTACCTGTTTGTAGAACAGACAATATTTAAGCATGCTATACTGGAAAGGATGAAAATGCAAAACTCACTTGTTAAGACATAGAGAGAGCGTGATATTGTGAATGCTGTTCGCCTCAAATTGGTTTACTAGAGAATGCTAATAACAAAGTTGACTACTTAACTAAAGGCAAGCACACCTTTCCTATGCATTAACAAGTGATTAGTGTATTTTCATCCTTTCAGGTAACAGTATAGCGCATTTAAATATTCTCTTTTATACACACATGTAATATCTGTGTGAAAGGCGTGAGGTAGCGTTGCCTGTCATGATGGATTGTTTCATATGTTTGGAAAACATTGTTTACAAATGTGAGTGTTAAATTATGTTCTAAATGTTGGTGATGGAGAACACCTGTTTTTTTCTCTAGATTAGAAGCACCAGTTACATGTCACTGGACATCTCCAAAGTTTGGATTCATAAATCCTCATATGTAGGGGAAGGGGAACGGGGAGGAACAGCCTGGGGGTGCTGCTGGACATTGTGGCCAACATCGCCCTGTGTGGGGCCATACTGTTGCCCATGATGCTGTTGTTGTCCAGCCTCCTGGGCCTGTTGGTGATACTGCCCAGAGTAATAATGATGATGGTGAGGGGCTTCTTGTTGGCTATGGTAGGCCCGTGGATCATACCCACCAAGATAGCCAGATCGTCCCCAACCAGGTTGGGACCAGCCTCCAACACTGGGTGGGTACAAGTGGCCATATTGGTGGGGTTGGCTTGCTGAAGACATGTGGGGCTGCAGAATAGAAGGATGGGTAGGGGGAGGAAGGGGTTGAGGTGTTGGCCCACGTATTAGGGGCTGTTCAGACCCTGCTTGAGCAAGCATCTGTGTGGATGGTCTCATGCGCATTAAATTTCTTGGTGAGAGCTGCCACCTCTCCAGAAATTCAAACACCTCATATGGGGTATTGGGGGGGTGCTTGCATCAAGCAGGATCTGAATACACCCCCTAATACGGAGCCTGACCTCACGGGTAAGGGCACGAAGATAAAGGGTGAGGCTACGTGCATAGGCCTCCTCACCATCATCTGTAGTGACTCTGGACAGGTAATTCAGCACCCCAGTGTCCACATTGGTCCTGCTCTCTTGAATGGCGACCTGGCGCCTTCTTCTTATTCGCCGTGTTTCTAGAGCAGCCTGTGGGGAGGGCCTGATCTGGGCAGTTGGGCTGCTGCTCAAGTTGCCCATCTCTTCCAGGATGGGTGAGGTTGCAGCTGCAGACCGTCCTGGTGGTGTGTTTTGTCGGGCAGCCATTGTGTGCTCTTGTGATGCCTCCTCTTCAGACATCCTTCTTGTAGGGGGAGAAGATGGGCCAGCCACCTCATCCCCCACAGGATCAATAACGGGCTCTGCCTCTGAGGCCGTTCCTCGATCCGTAAGGTTGGATTGAGTTCTGTTATGAAATAGAACAGAGGCAAAAATACATCAATATTTTTGTCCCTGTAAAGTATTTGTGTAATGTTTTTGTGTCATGTGGTGTGAGGTATGTACTTACGGTCTCAGAGCCAGAATTGGGGCGAGGAAGTTCAGCCGGTCATAATATATATATTTCCGCTTTACATGGCCAGCATCCCCACTCCTGGACCGCTGCTGGCGTTCCCGGCGGTATTGGTCCCGGATGCTTCTCCACCGTTTCATCACATCTTCCACTGCAATGTGACAGGAAAGATTGTCAAAATCACATATTTGAGTGGTCACATTTTCAAACAGTAGTCTAGGCATGGGGCCTTATGGGGTGTGCGTTCTACCCATGGTGGCATATGTAATTGGGCCGATACCCAGGGTCTCATTAGCTCCCCTGAAAATAATTTTTGTGGCTAGGAGGATGAGGAGCTTGTGGCCTAACCCCTAATTATGGCTGTGTGAAGCCACGTGTCACATCCTAATGTAACGGCCTCATGAGGCTAAAATTACATGCCCAGGAATGGGGGGGGGCTGATTGTAGAGTCATTTTATAGCGCGCGCTAACGTTAATTATATTTTTATGGTTGCACTTACGAATTTTCTGCTGCTCCTCACGTGGTCTGTCACCGAAGTCATGGTACATCTGGCGACAGATGCGCCTCCATGACGCCTCCTTTCGTGTGCGGTTCGCATAGTTTGCGTCGCGTGGGTCCCATATTTCTGGACGCTCCTGCACCAGCACAATTAGCATCTCCACATTTATGTAAGTGGACGCCATGCTGTTGCTGTACTCCGTGGAGGCGTACTTCCTGGATGTCTGGAGCGCTTTTTGAGCTCATTTGCATGTCTACGCTTCCTGATGATGGATTGGCCCATTTCCTGTCACCAGCCAAAAGACCTGCGTATTGCTCGCAGGTCACATGTGTGGTCAGTGTGTAATCCGTATTTTTTGCGCACCCATTGACTTGCATTGGCGTGCTACGGGCGTAGTACGCTGACAATCGCAGCATGCTGCGAGTGGCACGGAGCGTAGGATACGGAGGAGAAATATACGCCTGGTGCGAGTGACCCCATAGAGAATCATTGGTCCGTGTCTAATGCGTGCTTTTTGCGCCTCTCACACACCCGTATTCCTCGCCAGTGTGACTCCGGCCTTAGGGTACGTTCCCACGTTCAGTAAACACTGTGGTTTGGGCACATCCGGGAGGCCGACTTCCCCACATGTGGCACCCTGCTTTTAGCAGGCACCCACAGCGAGGCGGTAACAACAAGTTTAGGAAGCTGACAGTCCAATGAGGTATGTGGCCAGGTGAAAGGATGGTCCCAACTAGAGATGAGCGAACTTTATTCGGAAAACTTTAGCCAATCTCAAATTTGGCATGTACATAGCACATTCAGATTTGTGTTCAGTTTATTAACTCAAAGTCAGCAAAATTCTGTAACAGTTCAGTAAATCATTATGTTTCCACTAATGCTTTTGTTATGACTTTGGCTAGGATAGGGGTGGCGTATGATGAGCGGAGGGTACGGGGGGACGTGTTTGATGAGGGGAGGGGATGTGGACAGGTCAGAGGATTCTGGCAGCCAATCAGGACACAGCAACCACCCACAACGTCCAGACACAAGGGCTTGTGTCATTGGCTGCCAAAGTCACATGTCCCTCTCCATATAAAGAGTGGACATGTTGTTTTGGCGCCATTTTGTGAGTGTAGCAGTGCAGGGATGCTGCTTCTGGTGCTGCTACTAGATAGTTAGAAAGTTATTTTGATGGTTGATTGTCAGTCAGCTTGTTCATATACATAGGATCCAGCGTGACTGTGAAATCGACCTTCCAGCAGATCAATCGTTTTTGCTCAGTGTGTGTGAAACCAGGACCATATTTGAAACTCTAAATTGTTAGTTCTAATTAGAGTTGAGCAAAACGGGTCGGTCAAATTAAAAAATCGCCGACTTTAGCTAAAGTCAGGTTTCGCCGATCGAAACCCGACTATAGCGTGAAGTCGGCCATGAGGTCGCCGAGCCGAGCGCCAAAGTCGCGTTTCAAATAATGCTTCCAGCGCCTTTTCTCAGCCAATGATGGAGGACGCACACTGTGGGCAACGCGATGACATGGGCAGTGGCCACCACCATCTTAGAGAAGGGCATTGAAGTGATTGGCTGACTTTGTGTGGCGTCACAGTGGCTATAAAAGGCCGTGACCGCCGACCGCCGTCTTACTTCTGCCGATCTTAGCATAGGGAGAGGTACTGCTGCTGATTCTGAATAAGGGAGAGCGTTAGGCAGGGAAGAAGAACAAAAAAATTGCTTCTGCTGATAGCGCTTTTCACTGTACAGTTAGTGTGCAGTGAAAGGGGAGGATTTTAGTTGTGTGCAGCAGCGCTGGTGGTGATTAGGCTGCCTTTTAAGGCTACCTGATAGCTGCATTGCTGTGTGCACACTGCTGTTCAAACTGCTTTTTTCAAAGCACTCCAACTTTTATTATTTTGTTCTGGTGAGTTACCGAGCATTCATTTTTTCACACATCGTATAGCGGTGTACGCTCCTCACACATTACCGTGTACTGGCTGGTATCACAGACAAATATAAGCTATCTGTGTTTGACTCTGGAAAAACATGCCGAGGAGATTTTCCATTTTTCCAGACCTACACCTTATAGAGCTGTCCGCTTTTCACCTTATAGAGCTGTCCGCTTTTCAAAAAGTTTCGTATATCTGCTGTTTGATTACGGTCAAAACTATACAGAGACAGTGTGTGTCACTCAGTATAAAAATAGATGGAGATCGACAATTTTCCATACAGACACCGTATAGCGGTGTACGCTCCTCACACACTACCGTGTACCGGCTGGTATCACGGACAAATACAAGCTATCTGTGTATGACTCTGGAAAAACAAGCCGAGGAGATTTTCCATTTTCCCAGACCTACACCTTATAGAGCTGTCTGCTTTTCAAACAGTTTCATATATCTGCTGTTTGATAAAGGTCAAAACTAAACAGAGACAACGTGTGACACTCCGTATAAAAATAGACGGAGATTGACAATTTTCCATACAGACACCGTATAGCGGTGTACGCTTCTCACACACGACCGTGTACTGGCTGGTATCACAGACAAATACAAGCTATCTGTGTGTGACTCTGGAAAAACAAGCCGAGGAGATTTTCCATTTTTCCAGACCTATACCTTATAGAGCTGTCTGCTTTTCATCTTATAGAGCTGTCCGCTTTTCAAACAGTTTTGTATATCTGCTGTTTGATCATGGTCAAAACAATACAGAGACAGCATGTGTCACTCCGTATAAAAATAGACGGAGATTGACAATTTTACATACAGACACCGTATAGAGCTGTCCGATTCTCAAACAGTATTGTATATCTGCCGTTCGCATTACAGTCACATCTATACAGAGTCGGCGTGTGTGTGTGACGCTCGTAAATACACATACGGAGATTGTTAGTTACACAAAAAACGTATACAGCTGTACACTTTTGATACAGTTCCGTATATCTGCTTGTTGGATTACGGTCAAATACATACTGAGAAAGCGTCATTGACTAACAAAATATATACGTAGATTTAATTTTTTTAATACACTTTACACAGCTGGACGCTCCTTATACAGTACCATCTCTCTGCTGGTATTTTTGGTACATTTTCCCAAACATGAGGAAGTATGGTGGAAGAGGCCGCCGACGTGGGCAGGGGGGCGCAGCTGGTAATGATGGTGGTGGTGCATCCGCTGGTTCTGGCAAAAGCACAATAGCAGCTAAGGCAGGAGGTGTTGAGCCTGCATCATCGTCTGGCCCAAGAAGGCCTGTAAGGTTCCCTTTTCTTGGAGTAGGGAAACCGCTTTTAAAGCCGGAGCATCAGGAACAGGTTTTGGCGTACAACAGCCACCAGGTCTATTGCCTCCTCTTTTGAACGTTCGAAACCTGCAAGCACGGAGTTGTCAGTGCAGGGTTCTGGTCAGGAAAAACATCTTTCCTTGTGTCCTTCACCCCCACCATAAGTTAAGGATGTGGCAGCCCATACTTCAGATTACTCTATGGAGCTCTTTTCACATACCATGCCTGAGTTATCCAGTTAAATTCTGAATTCCCCAGTCTAAGATGAATCTGACATGGAGTGCACTGATGCACAGCCAATGTTAGATGATTCTGCATGTACATTCACCCACAGCACTACATTGTCCTCGCAGTCTACTGAACCAGAATCTGACCCTGATGAAACTCATGTGCCCCTTCCCGCATACTATACCACCTTACAAGGTGACACAGAGGAAAGTAAAGAAGAAGGTGCAGATGACTTTGAAGAGGAGGTGATGGATGACCCAGTTCTTGACCAGGATTGGCATCCATTGGGAGAGGAGGGTGGCGCTGGCAATAGTTCAGATAAGGAAAAGGATCCGCAGCAGGCATTGACATCGCAGCAGCGGTTATCTGGCAGGCCCGTAGCTGTCCAAAAACGTGGACCAAAAACTAAAATAGTTGCAGGACAGCTTGGCCAGACGGTCAACTTAGCACAGCGTGCAAGGCCAGAAAATGTATACCATAGTAGGAAGAGTGCAGTGTGGCACTTCTTTGTCCAAAATCCTACTGATGAGGCAAAGGTTACCTGTAAGAAGTGCGGAAGGACCTTTCGCCAAGGTAAACAACTCAGAAATTTGAATACCAGTTGCATGCTTATTTAGACATTTAATCAACATGCACTTGCAAGCGTGGACGGACTACAAAACCTCAGGTAGCACATGTGCACCTGCTCCGACTGAAGGTAGCCAGCAACGCTCCATCGCTTCCCCCACTGTAAGACCACCGCCACCGTTAAGTCCACCACCAGCACTAAATGTTGAGGTGTCATCGCAAGGCCAAAGCACTCAGTCAATCACAATGGCTTTGCAACACAACACTGAATCTAGGCCATCACCACCAATACCATCACCAACCCCCTCTCACTCTGTCCGGTCCACCGCTACTTCCCCCATATGCAGCTCTTCAGTCCAGCTCACCCTACCAGACACTCTGAGTAGGACAAGAAAGTACTCATCCTCTCATCCGCGTACACTGTGTTTGAACACCTACATTGCCAAACTAATCTCATTAGAGATGATGCCCTACAGTTTGGTTGAAAGCGAAGCTTTCCGCGAGCTCATGGTCTACGCAGTCGCACGCTATGACCTACACAGTCTGCACTTCTTTTCTCAAAAAGCCATCCCAGCCCTCCACCTGCATGTGAAAGACCGCATTGTTCATGCACTCAAGCAATCAATGAGTGGAAAGGTGCACCTCACAACAGATGCATGGTCCAGTAGGCATGGCCAGGGCCGTTACTTGTCCATCACTGCGCACTGGGTTAATTTGGTGGATGCAGGCTCCACAGGGGACAGCAGCGGTGGAACAGTGCTGCCTAGCCCACGGTATAGGAAACAGTTGGCTGTAGGCTTTCGACCCTCCTCCTCCTCCATAAGCGAAAGCTCACCCACAGAGCGCAGTCGCACGAGCACTCCATCCGCAGCTGGCAGTGTTGTACACGAGGTGTCCCACTATCGAACAGCTAGAGGTAAGCATCAGCAGGTTGTTAAAGATGATGTCTTTGGGTGACAACAGACACACCACGGAGGTACTGGCCGACTACTTGCAGCAACAAAGTGAGTCATGGCTGGGCACTCTACATCTTGAGCCAGGCAAGGTAGTCATTGATAACGGCTGTAATTTTGTGGCAGCCATAGCCCGTGCAAAACTCACACACATACCTTGCCTTGCTCACACTTTGAACCTGGTGGTGCAATGCTTCCTTAATAATTATCCAGAGTTAACATTCCTGCTCCATTAGGTGCGAAGACTGTGCTCGCACCTCCATCGCTCAAACGTCCACTCCACTCGTATGCAGAAGCTGCAGCAATTGCTCCACCTCCCCAAGCACCGCCTAATCATAGACGTTGCAACAAGGTGGAACTCCACTCTGCACATGGTTGAGAGGCTGTGTGAACAGAGGCAGGCTGTAATGCATTTGTGGGAGGATACACGGGCAGGCAGTTTGAGGGAGGACATGGAATTGTTGGGTGTGCAGTGTTCAAAGCTGAAAGACCTCTGTAAAGTCCTTCAGTGTTTTGAGGAATGCACACGGGTGGTAAGTGCAGAAGACACCACCATAAGCATGAGCATCCCACTTATGCGTCTGCTCATGCAAGTTTGACGCAAATTTAGGATATGGCGTCTGCAGCAGAGGAGGAACAGGAGGAGGAGGGAAGTCTTGCTGACAGTCAGCCATTGTCTGGTCAGGGAACTCTCCTGGACGAGGTGGAGGAAGAAGAAGAAGAGAAGAAGGAGGAGGAGGATGAGGGGATGACTATATTGGGCAGGAGGATGCTTCTCAGGGGGCAAGAGAAAATGTTGGCGTTCCAAGGTCAGGTACAGTGTTTGTGCATGACTGTAGGGAAGTGGATTTGCCAGAAAGTGCTCCTCCACCCAGCAGTGGCAGTGCATTATTGACACCTGGAACATTGGCCCACATGTGCGATTATGCCTTGCGGATAGCCAAAATGATGAAGAATGATGACTACTGGCTGGCCAGCATCCTCGATCCACGCTCCAAAGGCAAATTACACAACATCATGCCACAGGAGAACCTAGAGATAATATTGGCTAACAAACAAGCAACTCTGGTAAACCGTTTGTTTGAGGCTTTCCCAGCACACAGCAGCGGTGCTGGTTCTCCCACAAGCCATAGTGGGTACAATTGAAGAGGTGTTCGTGGTGCACACAGCCGAAGTGGCGTTGGAGACAGGGGTTTAATGACCATGTTGTGGGATGATTTCTCAAGTACCGCTCACACGACTGCTAATACTGCATTGACTACAAGTGACAGGAGACAGTAGTTGTCAACTATGGTTACAAACTACTTCTCCTCCCATATCGATGTTCTCCCTCACAGGTCATTCCCCTTTGACTATTGGGCCTCTAAACTGGACACCTGGCCTGAATTGGCACACTATGCCTTACTGGAGCTCGCTTGCCGTGCTGCTAGTGTGTTATCTGAAAGAGTCAGTGCTGCTGGATCAATCCTGACAGAAAAAAGGACCCGTCTGTCGACCCAAAATGTTGATGATCTAACCTTCATTAAAATTAACCATGCATGGGTTTCAAAAGATTTTGTCCCACCTTCCCCTGGTGACACATAGGTTGCCAGAAAACTGCCTCGCTTTTGTCCTCCTCTTCCTCGGACTTGCCCAATTCCGCCATTTGCAGCAGCTGAATGTCAAGCCTACACATCAACATATGACTTTTTTTAAACCTCCCTAACTGGGCTGCCTACTCTGGAACTCTCTGCCGCAACACATCAGACTCTCACCATCAACGGAAACCTTTAAGAGGAACCTGAAGACCCACCTGTTCCGACAAGCCTACAGCCTGCAATGATCCTCGGTCTACTGAACCACCGCATGACCTGCTCTACCCTCTCCTACTGTATCCTCACCCATCCCTGTAGACTGTGTCTTACACACGTTTATTATACTTGTCTATATTTCCCCTTTTCACATGTAAAGCGCCATGGAATAAATGGCGCTATATAAATGCATAATAATAATAATAATAATATATACCTTGTATCTGGTGATACTGTATCCTTTTTCAACTTTTTACTTTATTGGGTAACCCATACTGAGCCTGTGAGCATCTGTGTATGACTCATGAACAATATACGGAGATTTAAAGTTATCCCTAGACCGTATAGAGCTGTATGCTTCTGATACAGTACCATATATCTGCTGGTATTTTGGGTCCATTTTCCAAAACATGAGGAAATATAGTGGAAGAGGATGCAGACGTGGTGCATGGGGGGCCACCTGGTACTGATGGTAGTGGTGGTGCATCTGCTGGTAGTGCCAAAAACACAATAACAGCTAAGGCAGGAGGTGTTGAGCCTGCATCATGGTGTAGCTCTGGAAGGCCTGTAAGGCACCCTTTTCTGGGAGTAGGTAGACTGCTTTTAAAACTGGAGCATCAGGAACAGTTTTTGGCTTACATTGCTGAAACAGCCCCCAGCTCTATCGCCTCCTCTTCTGAAGTTTAAAAAAATGCAAGCACTGAGTCATCAGTGCAGGCTTCTGGTCAGGAGCAACCCCTTTCCTTGTGTCCTTCACCCACACCAATAGTGAAGGATGCGGCAGCACACACTTCAGATTACTCCATGGAGCTCTTTTCACATACCATGCCTGGGTTAATTAAAAATGGGGCCCATCATATACTGGAACAATCCAAATGGGAGACATCAGACACTGGAGAAGCATTTACGGGGCCCATTATACACTGGAGCATTAGAAATGGGGTCCATTATATATGGAGCACGATTTGAGCCCATCATACACTGGAGCATCATCCATGAGGCACATCATATACTGGAGCATTCCAAATGGGGGACATCAGACCCTGGAGCAAAATTTACGGGGCCCATTATACACTGGAGCATTAGTAATGGGGCCCATTATATATGGAGCATTATTTGGGCCCATCATACACTGGAGCATCATCCATGAGGCCCATCATATACTAGAGCATCATCCATGAGGCTCATCATATACTGGAGCAGTATAAATGGGGCAGATCAGACAATGGAGCAGCATCTATGAGGCACATTATACACTGGAGCATTAGAAATGGGGCCCATTATATATGGAGCATTATTTGGGCCCATCTTACACTGGAGCATCATCCATGAGGCCATCATATACTGGAGCATTCCAAATGGGGGACATCAGAAACTGAAGCAGCATTTACGGGGCCCATTATACACTGGAGCATTAGAAATGGGGCCCATTATATATGGAGCATTATTTGGGCCCACCATACACTGGAGCATCATCTATGAGGCCCATCATATACTGGAGCATTATAACTGGGGCAGATCAGACACTGGAGCAGCATCTATGGGGCACATTATACACTGGAGCATTAGAAATGGGGCCCATTATATATGGAGCATTATTTGGGCCCATCATAAACTGGAGCATCATCCATGAGGCTCATCATATACTGGAGCATTCCAAATGGGGGACATCAGAAACTGGAGCAGCATTTACGGGGCCCATTATACACTGGAGCATTAGAAATGGGGCCCATTATATATGGAGCATTATTAGGGTCCGTC
Organism: Dendrobates tinctorius; assembly: GCF_039654945.1. Taxonomy (NCBI): domain Eukaryota; kingdom Metazoa; phylum Chordata; class Amphibia; order Anura; family Dendrobatidae; genus Dendrobates; species Dendrobates tinctorius. The sequence goes on from NW_027361917.1 coordinate 53,488,029, forward strand.
ATGCACTGGAGCATCATCCATGAGGCCCATCATATACTGGAGCATTCCAAATGGGGGACACCAGACACTGGAGCAGCATTTACGGTGCCCATTATACACTGGATCATTAGAAATGGGGCCCATTATATATGGAGCATTAATTGGGCCCATCATACACTGGAGCATCATCCATGAGGCCCATCAGATACTGGAGCTTTCCAAATTGGGGACATCAGACACTGGAGCAGCATTTACAGGGCCCATTATACACTGCAGCATTAGAAATGGGGCCCATTATATGTGGCGCATTATTAGGGCCCATCATACACTGGAGCATCATCCATGTGGCCCATCATATACTGGAGCATTATAAATGGGGGACATCAGACACTGGAGCAGCATCTATGGGGCCCATTATACACTGGAGCATTAGAAATGGGGCCCATTATATATGGAGCATTATTTGGGTCCATCATACACTGGAGCATCATCCATGAGGCCCATCATATACTGGAGCATTCCAAACGGGGGACATCAGACACTGGAGCAGCATTTACAAGGCCCATTATGCACAGGAGCATTAGAAATTGGGCCCATTATATGTGGCGCATTATTAGGGCCCATCATACACTGGAGCATCATCCATGTGGCCCATCATATACTGGAGCATTATAAATGGGGGACATCAGACACTGGAGCAGCATCTATGGGGCTCATTATACACTGGAACATTAGAAATGGGGCCCATTATATATGGAGCATTATTTGGGCCCATCATACACTGGAGCATCATCCATGAGGCCCATCATATACTGGAGCATTATAAATGGGGCAGATCAGACACTGGAGCAGCATCTATGGGGCACATTATACACTGGAGCATTAGAAATGGGACCCATTATATGTGGCGCATTATTGGGGCCCGTCATACACTGGAGCATCATCCATAAGGCCCATCATATACTGGAGCATTATAAATGGGGCAGATCAGACACTGGAGCAGCATCGATGGGGCCCCATTATACACTGTATCATTAGAAATGGGACCCATTATATATAGAGCATTATTTGGGCCCATCATACACTGGAGCATCATCCATGAGGCCCATCATATACTGGAGCATTCCAAATGGGGGACATCAGACACTGGAGCAGCATTTACGGTTCCCATTATGCACTGGAGCATTAGAAATGGGGCCCATTATATGTGGCGCTTTATTAGGGCCCATCATACACTGGAGCATCATCCATAAGGCCCATCATATACTGGAGCATTATAAATGGGGCAGATCAGACACTGGAGCAGCATCTATGGGGCCCATTATACACTGTATCATTAGAAATGGGACCCATTATATATGGAGCATTATTTGGGCCCATCCTACACTGGAGCATCATCCATGAGGCACATCATATACTGAAGCATTCCAAATGGGGGACATCAGACACTGGAGCAGCATTTACAGGGCCCATTATATACTGGATCATTAGAAAAGGGGCCCATTATTTATGGAGCATTATTTGGGCCCATCATACACTGGAACATCATCCATGAGGCCCATCATATACTGGAGCATTCCAGATGGGGGACATCAGAAACTGGAGCAGCATTTACGGGGCCCATTATACACTGGAGCATTAGAAATGGGGCCCATTATATATGGAGCATTATTTGGGCCCATAACACACTGTAGCATCATCTATAGGGACCATCATATACTGTAGCATTATGTGGAGCTCATCATATACTGTATGGAACATTATATGTGACCAATTATTCTGTTTGGAGAAATATATGGGGCTCATTATTCTGTATGGCACACAATGTGGTGGCCATAATACTGTATGAAGTAATATACTGTCCTGTTTTTGAGCTATTGTACAATTTAAAATAGATCAGTTATGTCATGTAAGCAGTGAAGTATGTGTCATTGTACTATACCTATATTTCTGTGCCGTATCAGAGCATCATGAGTTGTGGTATGTGTTAAAAGGGGGCACTGACACTTTGGCCCAGGGCACACGAAAACCTGGAGCCAGTCCTACCCCCCCACAACTTTAGCCAAATAACCCCCAGTTTTCAATGCGTAAAAATTTTATTATGAATTAAATTAAGGTTGACAAGCTTCAGTAATAAGAATTGATGTTTTTGGCATTGAAATGGGCACTGTAGGTGTGTTTACTGTCCTCCACTCCCTGACGACTTTGCTTCCCCATTGACTTGCATTGGGTTTCGTGTTTCAGTTGGACCCCGACTTTTCCCATAGTCGGCCGATTTTGTTCGACCCGACTTTTGCAAAAGTCGAGTTTCTAATACAATGCTCTAGAAAGCAGGGGATAGTTCAGTATCTAATACATTTGTTATCATTATTTGCTAAGTCCATGAGTCCACATTTGAGAATCAAAATTGTTTGTGCTTATCCTGGTCCTGAAACAAGGTCGAATATACCAAGAGAGCAACAAAAATTGACCCCTAAAATTTAACTTTTAATTCAATAATTAAAATCTTTAGACAATCCCAACTCATAGGGTACAGGACAATAAATCACCTAAAAAAATATAAATCATACTCGGGACAACTACACTTCCCCTAATGGGCCCTAATAAGTCCCTTCCTGCCTGGGGAGGTTGGCACCCTGGTTGTTGACGATGTGGCGCACCCTAAAAATCCCTAGTCAATGACGAGGATACACAGAAAACACAGACACACATATACACCCGAAAAACCCCTGGTGGAGAGACTCGATACCGTCTCTATAAAAAGTGCAAACAGTACTTCCGGTGTTTGGGACGCAGGGTGCGTTCCACTGTAAACATCTTCCATTACATGTGACCGGAAGTGACATCGCTATCTGGACCGGAAGTGACGTCGCTATCAGGATGCGGTAAATATGAGCGTCTGAGACACATGCAACACGCCTCACATTGCAATGTCTTTACTGCTGGGGTTATGAGACTCCATCTCCTCTGTCCCTGATGAACCCTCAGTATCATGGGGGGGGGAACGCGTCGGGCTGGGCTTCATATCTACTGATGGCTGATAAGTATTGATTTATATGCTGACAGATCGCTTCTTGACAATATGTATCTTTGCTTTATGTGAGCATTTTGATACCCCCGACTGCAGAGGGGTTTTTATGCTGTTTTTTTTGCCTTTGTCTGGGCTACTATGTCCAGCAGTGACACTTGTTCAGCATTTCTATGCCACTGACATTTGTTTCACCTGGTGGATTTTTTTGATTGTTGATTTATTTTGAGTGCATCAACTGTGCGGTACTATTGTCCAGGAGGGGAATATTATTGCTCTTTCCCATTTATTTTGTGTAGACTTTTTTTCTTTTGAGCTTTCTTATATGGTCTGTCATTGTATGCAGCATAAGCTCTTTTTTACTACGAGATAAGTTATTCAAGCTGCAATATTAAGAATTTTTTGACTCTGAGATGAGATGCAGCATAAGTTCTTTTTCACTACGAGATAAGTTATTCAAGCTGCAATACTAAGAATTTTTTACTCCGAGATAAGTCTACCTTATTATTGTGGGCTTAGTGCTCTCTTTGATACTACAAGATAAGTTTATAGCAAGTTTGCACTTTTTATAGAGACGGTATCGAATCTCTCCACCAGGGGTTTTTCGGGTGTATATGTATGTCTGTGTTTTCTGTGTATCCTCGTCGTTGACTAGGGATTTTTAGGGTGTTACAGGGCTGCCGACGTTGAGCAGCGGCGCCACATCATCAACAACTAGGGTGCCAACCTCCGCAAGCAGGAAGGGACTTATTAGGGCCCATTAGGGCAAGTGTAGTTGTCCCGAGTATTATTTATATTTTTTTGGGTGATTTATTGTCCTGTACCCTATGAGTTGGGATTGTCTAAAGATTTCAATTATTGAATTAAACATTAAATTTTAGGGGTCAATTTTGTTGCTCTCTTGGTATATTTAAGTTTTTCTGATCCTTTGTATTTTTTGAGGTTTCCGGTCCTGAAACAAGGTCACATTTGTGCCAAAAAAAATTTGGGCTGGTAATATTTATGTGTAGGCAGGAGTCCACATTTGTACCAAATATACAAGAACCATGAGTTAGGACCATAGTTTATAGGAGAAGCACAAAACACAATGTGGACAATGTCAGAGGACAGATTGGAGCCTATGTACCCCCCCCAAAAAAGTATAAAATTTACTTCTTATAAAAAGTATATATTTTATTTAACATATTTAAAAATTTTAATAATCACGTAACGTTAACTTGAAAAAGACAGGAACCAGTATCAGGAGAATGGTGAAGACATTGAGGTCAGTCTCCTGACTTCAATAATATTGAGCCAGTCTGGGGAGATCACAAGCACGCAGTTCATGCTAGACAGCCCAGGAATTTACAGGAACTGGAGGCTTTTTACCAAGAAGAGTAGACAGCTTTACCATCTGAGAAAATAAAGAGCCTCATCCACAACTACTACAAAAGAGTTCAAGCTGTCATTTATGCTAGAGGGGGCAATACATGGTATTAAGAAATGGGGTATGTAAACTGTTGATCAGGGTCATTTGGATGTTTTGGGTTTTATCATTATGATTTAAATAGAGAAAACACAGTAGTTTGACAATAAATGGCTTCACCCAACCACTGACCATGAGTGGAGGAAAAGTTTTGCTGTTATCATTCATATTCTCTGAAAGAAAGGCCAAGAAAGCAAAAATTCTGCTGGGGTATGTAAACTTTTGAGAACAACTGTGTATTTTTTCATGCCCCAACATTCCAATGTAAATCACAGTGGATTGCGGAAAGCTAATTCCCGGGGGGGGGGGGGCTAGCAGAAATCATGTAAATTCATCTTGTGTGAGGTTCAAGGCATCTGAATACATATTTTGGTAGTGAAAAATGTAATGTACAGTTGTACTTGAATGCGAAGATAGATACCAAGAAAATTCACGTATTGTAGATGAAAATGGATTCTTATGTTGCCGAGTCACAGCAACTTGGGCAGATGCTGCTATGGGAACTTATAACAGCGGTACAATTAAATGTATTTTTGCTCACCCATAAAGTGCAAAAGTTGCCATGAAAATATTAATTCTTTGTGCTAATACCGTGGTCTCGAAACAAGGGCAAATTCCAAAATATAAATATTTAGTGCTACTAGGAGTCCACATTTCTGAATCTAAATTTTTTGATCTAATAGCGTACTACAGAAAGAAGTCTACATATTAGTATAATGAATACTTTGTGCTAATTGTGTGGTCCAGCCAGCAGGTCACATTTTAGCATGGGACAGGGTCGAGGATAGGGTTTGGAACAGCATTTGAAGCTTAAACATTGATCAGTAACAGGTGGATGAGTGACAGGTGTAGGTCGGGTGGTCTGAGAGCCCTGCCAAATTCAGGCAAGACACCTGGAGGAAACCCAACTTGGAGTCCAAACATTTCCAAAAATTAGGGGGCACACAACACCAAAGTATTATTAATTTATTTTATTTATTTATTTTACTAACTTATATACCACCATTAATTGTTGGCAACATCAGCAGCAGTAGCAACAGCAGGCACAGAAACCACGACAAAGGAGTGACAGACTGCAATAATGCGAAAATCAATGTAGCACCCTAAAAACAACACCATTGTGTAGTTTGCCCAGTCTACAACTGGAGTGTAAAAGTCATTGGAAATCTATGACTTGTTCATGTTGACAAAAGTTATGCTTTCAGGGCACTGCCAGATGCGTTTATCCGTCAGGAGTGGACACCATCAGCAGCTTTTGTTGTTGCATGAGCTGGTGTAAAACATGTGAGAAAGGCCTCACATAAATTTTTATTTTTTTTAAATTAATTTTACTCACTTATATACTCCCATTAATTTCACAGCACTTCACACATATTTTCAGTACTGTCCCCATTGGGTCTCACAAACTAAATTTCCTATCAGTATGTCTTTGGAGTGTGGGAGGAAACGGGAGTTCCCTGGAGGAAACCCATGCAAATATAGGGAAAACATACAAACTCTAATGAATTGGCAACCCAGTAGTAAGCACTATTTCTATCCCTAAGAATACGGGCATCATGTTCAAGATAGTGCAGCAAGAAGGCGCTCATGTGTCAGAAGCATCCATGAGGACAAAGTCCATGGTGTGTTGGTGGTGGTGTAACACTCAGGGTTGCTTCCTTCGTCCCCTCCTGCCAATCGCAGACTACAGAGAGAGGATCATTATCCTCTTCATCTTCTGACTGTTGTCCATCATCTTTTCCTCCTCATCCTCCTCCATTTGTTCCTTGGCTCCTGCACCTTCACTGTTTTTTTCTTTTTATTCTTGTATTCTGTGAAAGCCGGGGTGTGGCCTCCCTCTCCTGAGCTGGAAATTGTATTTAAAGGCTTCCCTTGACTGGTGTCCACTGGTTGGGACCCGATCCTTTTGTCTGCCCTTATTCACACATTGACGTCAACTTTGACACATGGCAAGGTTTTTAATATTAGACATTGTAGGATCGGCCCGATCACAAAGTCACCTTGTCGACGGTGGGACAGCTTTTATGCTTTATTTGATCAAACACAGTATTACTAAGAACTCTGAATTATTATTAGATGCACTTTTGCTTTTTATTTAATCACAGCAGGATTTTTCTTATTTTGTCTTTTGTAAGTTTTGTATGCTTTATGGCCAATATGAACATGCGTTTATATGCTGCATGTATACCAACTCAAACCAAGTTAAATTTTTGTGTTTTTTTCTATGTATTCTTGCATTCTATGCAAGCTGGGGTGTGGCCTCCCTCTCCTGAGCTGGAAATTGTATTTAAAGGCTTCCACTGGTGTCCAATGGTTGGGACCTGATCCTTTTGTCTGCCCTTATTCACACACTCCTGTCAACTTTGACTCATAAGGTTTTTAATATTAGACAGTGTAGGACCGCCCCGATCAGAGTCACCTTGTTGACAGTGGGACGGCTTTTATGCTATATTTGATCAAATACAGTATTACTAAGAACTCTGAATTATTTAGATGCACTTTTGCTTTTTTATTTATTTAATTACAGCAGGGTTTTTCTCATTTTGGCTTTCGTAGGTTTTGTATGCTTTATGGCTAATGTGAACATGTGTTTATATTTATATGCTGCATGTATACCAACTCAAACCAAGCTCAATTTTTGTGTTTTTCGCTATAACACACTAGATGCTACAAAGTATTTTAAAGTCAGGTTCCCTGCTGTATGACACTAGGAACAGAAGGCTTTTTTGTGGCCTATGGATCAGACCTATATAACACACTGGATGCTACAAACTATTTTAAAGTCAAGTCCCATACTGTATGACTCTAGGAAAAGAAGAATTTTTTGTGGCCTATGGATCAGGCCTCTATAACACACTAGACGCTACAAACTATTTTAAAGTCTGGTCCCCTACTGTATGACACTATGAACAGAAGATTTTTTTGGTGGTCTTTGGTATCAGGCCTCTATAACACACTAGATGTTACAAACACTATCTGACTGATATACAAACACCTAGCTAACTAACTAAAATCTGGCATACAGCAGGCCTTTTCACATTTAGCTAGTGAAAAAATATTAATTAGAATGCTATACTTGTGCATGGAGCACAATTGAAGCAGTGCACAACACACTTGTAGAACATATGCCCTGCTGGCTTTGTCTGTGGACCTCAGTAATGGCCAAAAAAGAAAAAAAAAGTGCGGAAGGTAAATTTAACAGCCATACTGGACACTTGGCTAGCTACACTATCTGACTGAGATGCAACCACCTAACTAGCTAGCTAAAATGTTGCTGTTAACAGTGTGAATGTCAGGAGCAGTCTCTCTGCACTGTTACAATGTCAAACTGGCATTAAAACAAGATGTCAACTATTTATATGGAGAGGGACATGTGATTTCAGCAGCCAATGACACATCCTGTTGTGTCAGGATATTATGGCTGCACCAGGAGTGAACCTACCCTCTCTGCTGCCTGAGGCAAACTGCAAAATGCCCCCCCCCTGTAGTAAAATCAGTACAAATAAATCTGGTTTACTCTCTACTAGCCTAACCTGACACACATGTAAAATACATACACTTTCAAATAGGAATATATTTGAAACTTCGATCTTTACACTTCTTCAGGGATTCAATGCCGCCTGAGGCGAAGTGATCAATTTGCTTCATTTTAGGTGTGCTCCTGGCCGAGGAACAGTGCTTACTGTAGCACTTCTTCCCCGGCGGCCGTCCATGTGGTACTGATGCGGCATACAGTGGCCACACATATTACACACATGGACACGGATATCTCCACTACCGGAAAATATCAGGATGTGTGAAACTAGCCTAAAGCCACATTCACATGTTCAGTATTTGGTAAGCATTTTACCTCAGTATTTGTAAGCCAAATCGGGAGTGCGTGAGAAATCCAGAAGTGGTGACGTGTTTCTATTATACTTTTCCTCGGATTGTTCCACTCCTGACTTTGGCCTACAAATACAGAGGTAAATTACTGAACGTGTGAACGTGGCTTGATAGAGGGTTTCTGCTACTTCTGACTTCCCGCAGACAGAAGTTGCAGTCACAAGATGGCACCGATAAAAGGTGGAGACGGTGACATTATACACAGAAGCTCTGTATATAGTGTATAGTGTACAGGTAATAGAGTGATCACCAGTGACATACACAGGAGCTCTGTATATAGTGTCACTGTACAGGTAATACAGTGATCACCTGTGACATTATACACAGGATCTCTGTATACAATGTCAGTGTACAGGTAATACAGTGATCACTGGTGATATTATACATCGGGCTGCTGAATATAGTATGCAGTGTATAGTGTCAGTGTACAGGTAACACACTAACTCACCAGTGATGTCTCTAGGTGAAGTCCTTCATCTTTGGTTTTCATCTTTCATCCAGCACAGACCGCCGACACTTCTTCCAGCCAGAGCACATCTCTGCAGGAAATAACACAGTTATCTAGAGCACCACTTTCAGAACACATTACTTAATTTTATCCCAAATTCTAAACTACACCAGATGAAGAAAAAAGCGACAGTGTCTCTCTGCACATTAACGGGACTGCCCACCCATTTAAAACAGTATACTCAAAAAATAAAATAAATACATCACTGCAGTAATAACCACCCTTAATTAGCATGTAAAGCAGGATTAGAACACTCCACAAAATAGATTATCTGTGTAGCAAGGTGGATATTAAAACTTATCCTTTATTAGGTAAAATTGTAAAAAGCCAAATTAGTCAAACAAAAACAAAGGGGTACCACAGTGAAGGAAGTGCCCTATAACCCACAAACATAAAAAGGGGTTGTTAAAAAGGCTCTACTGGCCTCTCAGATCCTCAATATTTATCTGACCAGATAGCAAAATGACTATAGTTGCCCATAGGATATGTCATCCACTTGCCCAAGTAAGTCACAATAACATGTATGGGTATAACATCCTTTTCTTGTAAGCACCACTAATTTGTACCATATAAAAGAGATCATGTATATACTGTTCAACCTATGGGCAACTATAGTCATTTTGCTATCAGGTCAGATTAATATTGAGGATCTGAGAGGCCCCCCCTTTTCTGTTAATTGGTTATAGGGCACTTCCTTCACTGTAGTACCCCTTTGTTTTTGTTGTTTGACTAATTTGGCTTTTTACAATTTTACCTAATAAAGGTTAAGTTTTAATATCCACCTTGCTACACAGATAATTCCTTAATTAGCCCCTATGGTCCCTATGGTATATCCTGGCCTCCGTGTGTCAAATTCCTGGCTCCAACCGTATGTTCTCCCACCCTGCCCTCATGAGTATCAATTCTGCCCCCAAGTGATGTCCCATGATCCTGCCCCATCTGTCTCCATCGTATCCATCCTTCCCCATGGTCCTGCCCCATCTGACTCCATCGTATCCATCCTGCCTCATCATCCTGCCCCATCTGTCTCCAATCCTGCCCATCTGTCTCCATCCTGCCCCATGATCCCGCCCTCTGCTTTATTCTGCCCCGTGGCAAATTTTAGGCCACGCTCCTGACCACACCCACTTCACAACTAGTCACACCCATATCCACACCCAAATTGCACCCATTTAGCACTGCTGATCACACTGACTGGTACTGAGGGCACAGTGGCTGGTACTATGGGCACACTGACTGGTACTGAGGAAAAGAAAGAAAGAAGAGAGAAAAAGGCAAAGAACAGAGAGAAAGAAAGAAAGAAAGAAAGAAAGAAAGAAAGGAGAGAGAGAAAGAAAGAAGGAAAGAACACAGAGAAAGAAAGAACAGAGAGCGAAAGAAAGAAAGAGGGGAAAGAAAGAGCAGAGAGAGAAAGCAAAAAAGAACAGAGAGAGCGAAAGAAAGAACAGAGAGAGAAAGAAAGAGTGGAAAGAAAGAACAGAGAGTGAAAGAAAGAGGGGAAAGAAAGAAAGAACAGAGAAAGAAAGAAAGAGGGGAAATAAAGAACAGAGAGAGGGTAAGAAAGAGGGAAAAAAAGAAAGAACAGAGAGAGAGAAAAAAAGGGGAAAGAAGGAAAGAAGAGAGAAAGAAAGAACAGAGAGAGAAAGAAAGAACAGAGAGAAAGGAAGAACAGAGAGAGAGAAAGAAAGAAAGAACAGAGAGAGAAAGAAAGAGGAGAAAGAAAGAACGAGCAGAGAGAGAAAGAAAGCAAAGAGAGAAAGGAAGAACACAGAGAAAGAAAGGGGAAAGAAAAATAACAGAAAGCAAAAGAAAGAACAGAGAGAAAGAAAGGGGAAAGAAAGAACAAAAAGAGAAATAAAGAAAGAGGGGAAAGAAAGAACAGAGAGAGAACAAAAGAAAGAACTGAGAGACAAAGAAAGAAAGAAGGAAAGAAGGGAAAGAAAGAACAGAGAGAAAAAGAAAGAAACAGAGAGAGAAAGAAAGATTAGAGAGGGAAAGAAAGAAAGAACAGAGAGAGAAAGAAAAAGATTAGAGAGGGAAAGAAAGAACAGCAAGAGAGAAAGAAACAGTGAGAGAGAAAGATTCTATAAAGATACTATAGCAGCCCATCTCCCATTGTAATGCCCACCTGAGCCTCCTGGTGCAGGACATATTATGATCTGCTCACATGGCCGGCATCCCTGATTCCAAGGCAATCCTGCTGTCTGTGCTGTTGGAGGAGGGCATGTGATGGATCTGAAGCATTCCCTGAAGTGCCTCCATGGTTCCGTCACAATCTCCTCCTGAAATTACCTCATTTCCAGTCAGCTTCCAGCACGTCACTTCCGGTCGAACGTCACGTGTGAGTTTTAAAGTGCTCCTCGGGACTCCGCTGTCTACTCCTGTGTCTGCGGGAAAATTAAGCTCCCGGCCGGGACAGTGGGGGATGGTTGGGAGGTATGAATGCCCACCATACACTGGCCTCGTACACGCACAGGTCTGCACACCTCATACACACACGGTTCCACTTTGCATGCCACGTACATGCACGGGTCCGCTCAGTACACCTCGCACACACACGGCTCCACTCAGTACACACAGGGCTCCACTCCGTAAACCTCGTACACATGCGGCTCTACTCTGTACACCTTGTACACACGCACCCACGCTACGTACACCTCTTACACACATGGCTCCACTCTGTAAACCTTGTACACATGCGGCTCTGCTCCATACACCTCTTACTCATGCGACTCCGCTCCATACATCTCGTACACATGCGGCTCTGCTATGTACATCTCATACACACATGGCTCCACTCCATCCACCTCTTACACACATGGCTCTGCTCTGTCAACCTCGTACACACATAGCTCCGCTCCGTCCAGCTTGTACACACACAGCTCTGCAACATCCACCCTGTAAACCCCTCCTGACCCCACACATAAACTTCCCCTTTTCCAGCACCATGACAACCAGCACAGCAGAGTCCTGCCTACGCTGAGGCCCCTGATCAAGTGACGCTTGACTCCTCCGCTCCTGTGACCTCATCATAGGTCCTGTGCGCACAGAACAGCCATGTGTGAGCAGCCCAAGTAGATGCAGGAAAGGAGAATCTGCCGCCCACTCTCTTCAGGGATGCACCACCGCCTGAGGCAAAGTGCTCAACTTGCCTCATGGTAGGTGCGCCCCTGGGCTGCACCCTGATTGGCTAGCCACAATGTGCACACATAAAGTTAGGGAAAAATGACTATTTACAAGAATGCTGTGCCTCTGAGCTCTGAAAACCCCTTCTCCTAATCAAACACATGCCAAACACTCATGATGCACCACCATTATCGTTACTAAAATGATGAAAATACTTTTGTGGCAATGCCAATATTTTCCCGCACTTTTACCGAATGTTACCAATTTTTTCAGAATGTATAAAATTTTGCTTGTGCTTCCGATCACGAATCCGAATGTGCCATATTTGTACTGAATTTATGTTTGGCAATTGTTTTCTGAACAAATTTACTCATCACTAATCGTAACACTCTTGATCTGGTCTTCGTCCGGCTCTGTTCAATCTCCTACCTAGATAATTCACCTTTTCCCCTCTCTACCACAAGAAATTAGCACTAACCACAACTTACATAGTTTTAGGTGCTCCCTAAAAACACATCTGTTTACGGCGACCTATCACATTTCCTAATCAAAATCCTTTTTATAAATAGCCCATATTTTATGCTTCTCTGAACATAAGTTGCCAACACACTCCACTGCATCCAAAATCACTGCAAATGTTGGCTGGTGACTACCTCAGCCAGCCTTTATCTATCCCCTCATTTCCTCAAGATGGCTGGACCATCATTGTAAATAAGTACCTGTACTTTTTGTCACCCTCACCTCATTGTATATTGTAACCTCTTATGAGTTGGGTCGCCATTATTTTGACTTTAATTTTTGGATTACTATTCTCTTTAAAACTTGTGACTGTTTTATATGAACTGATGACTTGTAAAGCACTGCAGAATATGTTTGCACTATATAAAGAAAGATTATTAGTAGTAGTTTGGAACAGTAGTTTCAAGCTCTTAGCTTTGCCATTTGTAGGAGGCAACAATCTTACATGACCACAATTGCGCAAACGAGTGCTGGGGTGGAGGGGGTGGAGTAGAATTGGGGGAAGCCGCAATGTAACCTACTCATCTTTCTACTCCTCTATTTCTTCTGATGAGCTACTCAGCTGCATGCCTCTGGGTTCACAACAAGTAGGATCTACAATCTCATCATCATCCTCTCTGTTCTCCCACTCCTTCCCATGTGAATCACCCTCCTCTTCCTGCCCTGACAGCACAGTACACTCCGCATGTGTCTCGGGTATCTGAGTCTCATCAGTCTCACCTCAATGTCCGGTCCGGTGGTTAACGTCTGGTGAAGAGGGTCTGATTTCTTCTCGGACCTTACTTTGTCTGGACCCAGATCCAACTGAAAAAAATTTTAACCAACGGTGCAGATGCTTTCCTCCTCTTGAGTCTATGAATCTTTGGAGCATACCACTAAACCATGGAATAAAATGTGCAAACAACTCTGGAGACTCGCTCATCTGTGGTTCACCAGAGTCAATTGGGCAGTTGGGGAGTTGTTAGCGGAGGGAAAAAAGGGTTATTGGAATGCCACTTCTGAGGACTGTACTGTGTGTGATGTTAAGGTGGAGGAAGGGGAGGAAAGACCACTCGATGCAGAGCTTGCCATCCACTGGAGCACATGCTCTTTCTGGCCCTAATCTACAAGGCTAAACACTGTGTGGCTGCCAAAGAAAAGGAGTCAAGTAGCCTGCCCAGTAACAGAAGTTGTCAAAATGCTGCGCAATTACTCACTGCAGCAAAACAAACCTACATCTCAGCTCTCATATCATCCGTGTCTCACAACCATAAACAGCTATGCAGTACTTTCAATTTTCTCCTTGGTCCCCAAGGTCTCCCTCCCTCTCCACTCATCTCAGCTGAAGACTTGGCCTAACTCTACAAGCAGAAGATTGACAATATAAGACAAAGCTATTGCTTAAAGTTCTCACAACCTCTCCTCATAACTACTCAACTTTTCTCCTTCAAAAACAACTACTCCACCATCACGGAAAATCAACTTTCCTCTTTAATCTCCAAGTCATATCTCACCACCTGTGAACTTGACCTAATCCTTTCCCACCTCATTACAAACCTTACCACAGTCTTCATCAAAACCCTAACCCAACTCTTCAACCTGTCATTGACAACTGTTGCCTTCCCCTCATACTTGAAACTTACCTCGATCGCATGCATCCTCAAAAAGCCCTCTCTTGACCCATCTTTTGTGTATAACTATTGCCCCACATCACTTTTTCCATACCTCAAAACTCCTGTAACAGCACATCCATTTTGACCTGTCCTCCCAACTCTATTATTGCTCATGCTTACAATCTGGCTTTCAACAGCACCGTTCCTTTGAAACTGCCCTGACTAAAGTCACCAATGACCTACTAACCGCCACATCCAAGCGACAATACTTTGTCCTCTTCCTGGAGGACCGGTCATCTGCCTTCAACACAGTGGACCATTTCCTCTTACTAGAGACTTTCTCATCTCTGGGCATCACAGACTTGGCCCTATCTTGGATCACCTCATACTTTCTCAACAGGCAGGGCATTCAGTTTATCCCACTCACACATCACCTCCACTTTTTGCGCCATATCGTTCGGTGTCCCCCAAGGTTCAGTTATAGGAACCTTGCTCTTCTCCAGCTACACCTTTGGATTGGGACAGCTCATGGAGTCTCATAACTTTCAGTATCACCTCTATGCTGATGACACACAGAACTACCTCTCTGGCCCTGATACTACCTCCTTACTAACATGAATCCCACAATGTCTGTCCACTATTTCATCCTTCTTCTCTGCTAGATTTCTAAAATTTAACATGGATAAAATCAAAATTGTCCTCTTTCCACCATCTGACTTAACCACCCCAACTGACCTATCCATCAAAGTCAATGGCTGCCCACTTTCCCCAGTCACGCAAGCTTGACTGTGATCTCTCCTTCAAATCTGAGGTCAATGCCCTTTCCACTTCCTGTCAACTCAAAAATAACTTCCAGATCCACACAATCCACACAATCCTCAATCATTGATCTTCAAAAACACTAGTGCATGCCCTCATCATATCCCTCCTCATCTACTACAACCTCTTCCTCCGTGACCTCCATTCTAACACTCTTGCACCCATTCAAACTATCCTAGACTCTGCTGCCCGACTAATACATCTGTCATCCCACTATTCCCTGGATTCTTCCCTCTGTCAATTCTTGCACTGGCTCCTGTTCAAAACTCTAACTTTGGCATACAAAGCCATCCACAGCCTGTTTCCTCCATACATCTGTGACCTAGTCTCCTGGTATTTACCTGCACACAACCACCAATCCTCACAACATCTCCTTCTCTACTCCCCTTTTACCTCTTCTTCCTACAGTCGAATACTAGATTTTTCCTGTAGATTAATCCCCTCTACTCTGGAACTGTGTACCACAAGATTTCACTCACTTGCCTACCATGGGAAACTTCAAAAAGAACCTGAAAAACCACCTCTTCCGATAAGCCTATAACCTACACTAACCATAGGTCCACCATACCACTGCACATGCAGCTCTATCCTCACCTATTGTACCCGCATCCATCCTTTGTAGCTTGTGAGTCTTTATGGGCAGAGTCCTCTCTCCTCCAAAACCAGTCGTTGACTTTTATTTTTTAAGATTACTGTTCTTGTTTTTATTATGTATACCCATTTTGACATGTAAAGTGCCATGGAATAAATGGCACTATAGCAATAAATAATAATAATAATAATAATACCACTGTTTGGCTGCCAAAGAAAGGGAGTCGAATGGACAGTAACAGAAGTTTTCAAACAAATGTGCAATTATGCTATTTCTACTCTGGGGAAATTGTTGACACTTTAGGGATGTGTGGAAATAATTTGGGAAATGTTTGCATTCCAAGTTAGGTCTACTTCATGTGTGTTGCCTGAATTTGGCAGGACTCCCAGCACAACAGGCCTACGCTGGTCCCTCAACCACCTCTTAATGTCAACCAAATTTCAAAGTTGTGAATGCTGGCCCAGACGTTGAAATCTCACGTATGGCCCATGGTTAGCTACTTCTGTGCAATTATAAAATGTTCTACTATGGGTAAATTGAGAAGTCAATTACCTGTGATACTATCCTTACATTTTTCTACCAATAGTAGTCTATGAAACTGATGTTTGTGCCACGTGACTGTGGCTGTGAAAATAACAATTGAGCTGTTGCACGAGGTAATAGGGTTCACAGCACAGCAGGCTTATACCACTCCCTTACCCACCACACCGTAGTAGAAACTTCAGTTCAAAGGTCGAAATGCTGTCCTAGACCCTGATACGTCATGCATGGCTCATAGCTGACTGCTGCTGTGCCATTCTAAAATGTCTACTGTGGGTGAATTGATCAGTCAACTACCTTTGTTACTATGCTTAAATTTTTCTAACATTGGTGGTCTATCAAGTTGATATTTGTGCCATGTGAGTATGGCTGAGCAAAAAAGCAGTTTGAGCTGTTGCATGAGGTATAAGGGTTACCAACACAGCAGGCTTACACTGGTCCCTCACCCACCTCATCTTATTTAAAACTTAAATTCAAAGCTGTAAATGCTGGGTCAGACCGTGATACCTCATGCATGGTCCATGGCTGACTGTTGCTGTGCCATTTTCAAATTTCTACTGTGGGTCAACTGATGCCACCTTTCCTGGTGTCTGTTCCTAATTTGAGTTCTTGCTTGCAGATTTTTGGCCCCGTTGAAGGTGTTGTCTATGTGTTTGGTTTTGCCTCCCATTGAATTCAATGGGGTTCGAATATGTTTGTCAAACCATTTGACGAATTGTTCGGTGAACATAGGGACGTCTGATGAATCTGAACCGAACCAATCCTTGAAAGGTTCACTAATCTCTAGTTCTCACCTGGCTTGTCCAAATATTTCCATGGAGCCAGGTGACCAGATGGTCCCAACCTGGCTTCTCGTAACATATCCATGGGGGTCAGGTGACCAGAGGTTCCCAACCTGGTTTCCTCAAACGTCTCCATAGAGCTAGATGACTAGTCCCAACCTGACTTCTCCAAAATTATCCATGAGTTCCAGTTGACCGAAGGGTCACAATCCTGGATTTTCCAAGCATATCCATGGGTTCAGTAATAGTCAATGGAGCAGATATATATTTTTTCAGCTGGGGCCGTTGTCCCCTAAGCTGGCATCCTGTAGAATGTCTAATCTGTGTAACTCTTGATGGAGCCATGTTGTCCTGGTAGAGTGTTCCATTAAGGAGTCATGGTATCCTGACTATTGTTAAGTTACTCTTGATACAGAGGCATATACCCCTTATAACGTTTACAACTGTATTTTAAGCCATCATCCACAGGTCAAGGGGAAGTTATGATAAGATTAACTCACATTGTTTGAGCATTTAATCAATCTGCCTATTTTGTCCTCCTCCGTTTTGCAGGCCAACAAACAAACTGGCCTGGAACAATGTCTAATCAAGCAATTAACAAATATTGTTTGTTCCATGACCCTGCGTCCCTGTCCTCAAGAAATAACACAATAAATTACAACAAACATCTACTCAAGTGTCAACATTCAGAAAATATGACAATAAACCATGTTTCTCTACCAACCAAAGAAAGAAACATACAGTATGAATTCAAAAGTCAACATAAAGATTATAGTCTTCGACTCCTGGCATACTGAAAATAAATTTCTAGATGACTACGATTAAATGCTGTGTCGTCACAGTAGGATATTCAAAGTCTTTGCAATTTTATATAGAATAACTTTTTTATTAAATATTTCCATAATTTTTAGATGTAGTTGTTAAGATTGGTGAATCTCTGACCAGCTTTGCTTCTGAGAGCCTCTGACTCTCAAACATCCCTTTTTTTATACAGTCATGTGACTTATCTGAAAATTGACCCTACAACTGTTTTTCATTGGTACCACTTCCTTTTCCACTCTTTTGTTAACCCTGTACCAACTTTTTTAGATATGTTGCTGTCATCAATTTATGAAAAAGTATTTTTTGTAAATAAAATGAAAAAATGTCAAACTTTCACCTTCTTATCTGTGCTATATGTTCTGTTGCAAATACAATGTGGCTATAAGAGATTTCCAAATCATTGCATTCTTGTTTTCTTTTCATTTTACAAAACATGCCAATTTTGGGGGAATTAGGATTGCATAGCTATAGGTGCTATAAGACAGTGTGGTACACCTCAGAGCTTGTATGCAGCCATTATACAATGGAGATTGAAAACCTGTTCAATCACAATATTATAACTGTATGGAAGAGCCCTAAAGGATACTGTATATAAGTAACAACAATAGTTAACAAATATTTTAATTTACCTAGCTCAAAAGGCATATAGATATCTTCTGTCCCTATTTCTGATAGAAAATACTGTATATAATTAAGTGTGCAATTTCTTAGACCCTTAAGATGCCAAAATTGCAAGACAAATATTAGCTTTATTAAATTTCTATTTAGTGTGAGGGACATCACTTAAACCAGTATTCACAGCAGGGTACTAATTGTGTAATCTATTGCTGTTCCTCGCTAACTTGAGATGCTAAAATGCTGTAACACATTTAATATGATGTAGTAGCAAGAAAAAAGAAAAGCTAGTTTTATCTTATTATTGTGATCTTATATTATGAAATATTTGAACTTGAAAATTGTGAAATACAAAACAATAAAAGTACTTTTCATTAGATGAAGGTCAGCGAAAAAAGCAGAACACTCAACCAGATGGTTAATATAAGAAGTAATATCTATGTAGGTATGATTCAATGTTTTCAGAAAATACAATGACAGATAATCATGTTTTAGGAAGTGATTCAATTCTCATCATACAGCTTCTTCTTTTATTGGTTCCTGAAGTGTTGAATAGAAAACTTGACCACTAATCCCTTAGGAAAATGGCCGCATAATCTAAAAGGAGACTTCACCAGTCTAATATACTTTACAAATCATCTCACTGAAATGTGAATGCTCAGTTTATGACTTGATATACCTCTTTTACAGATAGGTGTTAAGAGTTTTTGGGCTTTGTACTTCTGAAAATTCCAAAACCTTCCAAGTAGAGGCTTTGTAAGCTAATACATCATGGTGTCTAAAAAGGTTGAAGCATATAAAATTTCCTAATTCTAAGTAGTGAGCATGCATAAAAAAAATCACTGACTGTGGTGGATGAAAGCTAAAATTTAACTTGTAATAAATCGTGATTAAACAATAAAGTATTAATCCACCGCGCTTGTGTGCAGTCTGTTCAAGATTCCTATTAAAGGACGTCACAAAGGACACTAGTATATAAATAACACTGTGTTACCAAGGTTTTATCCCTCGTACAATTTTCAGTGCTCCTGATAGATTTTTCATGCTGATTTCAGAAATGTCTTCAAATTTTTCCTATCACGTAAGCTTTTTGAGAATGATATGAAACATTATAATATTCTGTCATAATTCTAAAAACTCATAGTATATGAACTTTTTCTGAAACAGTATATTCCGAATTTTCCACTGAAATAACATAAATCGCTGATCTAAACATTTGCAAGCACTTATTAGGCGAATTCCACACAGGCGCAGTGAATCATTCGGATGACCATGTACCGGGCATACCACATCTCCTGGGCAGGGGAGGAATCAAAAGACAATACTGACATACATACTCTGACATACAGAGAGATCATGTAACAGATTGCTACTTCTGCCTTACAAATGTAACAGGATATTCAGCAAAGAACAAGAACTCAATAGAATATCCTAATCTTCCTTCAGCCATAAGACCAGCGCCACACAATGAAAGTCTTCATGTTCCAAAGCCACCCAAAGTATGGACAATGGAGGACAACAAAGATGAACTAACAATGTCAGTGGAAAATGAAACTGCTGCAGACCCCCACTTTGAGCCTTCTACATCTAATCCTCATCTGTTCAGTCAAGCTGATCTGAGTGACTTGGAGATTTGAAATTGTCAAAGAGGCTGGCAGAATTATTGGGATCAAGGCTACAAGAACGGAATCTCTTATTACCAGGAACAAGAGTTTCTGTTTTTCGCAGTCGTCAAGAGACACCCAACCACAGAAGTAACAAGCTCCAATGTAAACATATGATCATAAAGCAATGGGGTTAAGTCTCCTGATGTACCCTCATGTGAAATTGTAGAGCGAAATGCATTGAGGCGAGAATATAGGGGTGTTATAGAACTAAACATCACAGATTGACATCTCAATCAGTATATGAATGCGCTGACTCAGTTATAGTATAGGGACAGAGCTAGACTGCAGTGGTGTGATAGAGCCTTGACAACACGGCTCAGCACTTCGGGCAGACTGTGAATACTATTCCCATTCAAATGAAGGGATAACATGATCATATGAGAAGTGACATTAATGAGATGAATATATGAGTGCATCCATTTCGGACATCTTATGTCACTTGATTTTATCTTATAGGCATTGGAGCCTTTGTGTAGTTAATAATTTGACACTGTATGAGGGAGAATTGTACTTCCACTGGGGCAATGTGCAATGCATAAGCACTTTAGTCTACTGACAGTCTGTTTTTAAATAGACTGATTAGTGAATAGGAATGATGCAGTGTTATAATTTTAGCACAAGGGTATAGTGAATTAATTGCTGAGCACTCCCCTTGAGAAATAATATTTTGTAATGTTTTCCTATGAATTGAAAAGGATTTTCAGGAATTTGTAAATACAGTGCTAATTATTTATATGCTAGGGTCCTTTGTGACGTCCTTTAATAGGAGTCTTATCGGACAGACTGCACACAAGCATGGTGGCCAATGTCAGTGATATTCTTTAGTGAGCATGCATAAGGCAGTGTTATGGTGGGCCTATTACATTTTACAAAGACTTACTTCCATTGTGTGAAGTGAGCCTTACCGAGAAATATATTTTCATTTTAACAGTGTCCTTCATATGCCTATGTGTTGTGAGTTCATTCTCACCAGTTGTGAGGTCCCCTTCTGGACTCCCTCTGGTGGTGATGGGAGGTGGTGCGGCTGGTTTGATCGGTGGAAATCTGCCACCTGAGAATGAGGATGATGATTGGATCTCAGGATTCTCAGATTAGATTTTAGACAGCCTTCACCCTATTTAGCTGCTGGTGATTCCTTCTGGCTTGTCAGCTCTTGGTTTTCAGCTCTGTTCCAGTCATCTAAAGTTAAGTTTTTCTGCTAATGTTCACACTTGATTTTGTTGGGCTATTCAGTTTTTTGTGTGGTCTGCCAGCCCCGGTTGGGGGCTGAGCTGAATTTCCACTCTTATTTATCAGTATTTTGCCAATTGGCTTTTTTGTCCCTTACTAGTTCGGCCTCTTTTTGCTCTGTCTCAGAATATTCCAGAGTGCTGATATAGTGGGAGAAGTCTAGTGACTTCAGGGTTAATTTTGCTATCAGAAGTGTTGGACATTATTTTTGTAGGGTTTTTTACAGGTTGCAGACAGTGACTTGCCTTTCCTTTCCTGTCTAGTTAGTTTGGGCCCCATCATTTGCTCAGCCTATTTTCCTGCCTGTGTTTGTGCCTTCATCTTGTTTCACCGTCAATACATGTGTGGGGGCTATCAATTCCTTTGGGGTCTGCTCTGGGGCAGTTAGTTTTGCCTTTTCTTGCTTTAGGCTTATGTAGTCCTCCGGCCATGACGAGGCGTCTAGGAACATCGTAGGCATGCTCCACGGCTACTGCTAGTTGTGTGGTAAGATCAGGGATCTGCAATCTCCATAGTTACCAACTTCTCTGGTTTTCTG
Organism: Dendrobates tinctorius; assembly: GCF_039654945.1. Classification (NCBI taxonomy): domain Eukaryota; kingdom Metazoa; phylum Chordata; class Amphibia; order Anura; family Dendrobatidae; genus Dendrobates; species Dendrobates tinctorius. Next base: position 53,509,736 of record NW_027361917.1, read on the forward strand.
TGGCTTAGCTTGTTTTGTTTTTTTTCTCCTCGGTGACCCATTCATAACACCTATGGTTGGGTCACTTTTACATTTTCTGTCAAGATGGAGATATGGTTATCAACACTGCAGAACATAAGGGTTAAAGAAATTACATTACTCATTAAAATTAATTACTCTCATCCAGTTAATTAGCAATTAGTAGAGAATTTAGTGGTGCTGCTATAGAAAGCTAAGCTAGGATAGTTTATACAGGGTATACAAGGTGAAGCAGCTAAGTAGCAGATTCAGACACATTCTTTGCTGGTTAAGACCTAAAATATAAAATCTGGGGTCCAAATTCAAAATCTATAACAGGGTCTCCACCTAACATTTAAGTAATCCCCATCAATACCCAGAGTTAATGATTTGTACCAATGTAGCAACTGTGCAACCATAAAACTGTTTTTGCTGAAAAATTTGCTCCATGTCTCTTCAGCTTTGTTGCTGGTTTCTGTGACAATCTCAAGCAGGTCTTCAGAAGTGTTCTTGGAGAAGACCAATCGTCTCTTCGAAAACTTCATGAAGTAAAAGGAAACAAAAATATAAAACCTTTGTCATAGTTTAAGGACACATCTATTCAGACATAACTCTCATATTTGTTCTGCCTTCTTCCATGTATGACGCTGTGTGGATTCCAGCATACGGCTAAACCCTTCATCCACTCCCTTTTCCAAACAATTTTATTAACATTTTATAACAGAGCATACATAAATGCAATATCGTGAGGCATTCATGACACATGAAAGAAAAAATAAAAAAAAACACAACCAGACTATAAATAATAATAAGAAGAACTCATGGAAACATTTCCAGCCATTTCTTTATAAAGGAAGGAAGACAGCCATTCAGCAACGCCAATTTTTGCTCTTATGACTTATGTAAAGTCAGCTTTGCAATAATATCGAGTGAAGAGGGCACTCGAGTGGATTACCAATAAAACGCAATTTCATTTTTAGAAACCAAAAGTAAATGAATAACCAATTTCCTAACAAAAGGATTCAAACGACTTGCATCCAACGAGAGCAGGGCGAACAGAGGAGTCAGTGAAAAATCTGATTGATTTAAAATATGAGAAATAAGAGAGGAGATGTCGTCCCAAAAAAGCTGAAGATGTGGACAAAACCAAAATAAATGGGAAAGGCTACCATGTTGCCCGCAATCCCTCCAACAGAGAGGGGAGGTGGAAGGGTTGATAAAAGCTAGACGAGATGGCGAATAGTACCATCTCGATATGATTTTAAAGTAGGACTCATGGAGAGCCATAGACATGGTAGCAGAATAGGCTAGAGACATGGTCAGTTCCCAAACATCTGGGGTAACAGAAAAATTCAAAACCAATTCCCATTTTTTCATATATGGGGCTTTTATAAATGCAGAATTGTTGTTGAACCACTGGTAGATATAACGAGTGGACCAAAAAATATTATGGCCTGAGTTGCATAAAATATTGATCGCTGGCTCCGATAGCAGAGGGCAGCGAGTCACCAGTGGAGTCAAAAATTCTTTCAACACAGTAAAGTGTAGAAAAGCAGAGGAGGGAACCCCAAACATATTCTTTTCATCCACTCCCAGTAAAAAGAGTGTATGGGTGCTTAAGTCTATATCTATTGGGATAATATGGACAACAATAGGAGATGATATGTGACGACTCCTGGAGTGGACCCTCTGGGTCGTGACACCAACCCTCCCAGGGCGAGCTGACCTAGTGAAGACCACCCCCTATACAGGGAGTGTCAGGGGCAAGCCCCAGGGGGTGAGGCACCACGACTGCTGGCACCAGGTGGCCGGCTCACAGGAGACACGAGTGGGTGAGTGTGTCTGCAGGAACGTGTAAAGCGTGGACACGAGAAAACACGTGGTATACAGAGACTTCGTTCGTCCGGGTGTGAGTGAAGCAGGATGCGTGCAAGGAGCACGTCAGAGCACTGAGTCAGGCAGCAGGTGTGCCAGGAGGTGTAACAGAGTAAGAGACTGAGTACAGGATCAGAGCATGTGCCAGGAGGCACAACTGAGTATGAAACAAAGCACAGGGTCCGAGTGTGTGCCAGGAGGCACAACTAAGTATAAGACAGAGCACGGAATCAGAGTGTGTGCCAGGAGGCACAACTGAGGATGAGACAGAGTACAGGGTAAGAGCGTGTGCCAGGAGGCACAACCGAGTATGAGACAGAGTACAGGGTCAGAGCATGTGCCAGGAGGCACAACCAAGTACGAGACAGAGCACAGGGTCAGAGCGTGTGCCAGGAGGCACAACCAAGTACAAGTCAGAGTGCAGATTCAGAGCGTGTGCCAAGAGGCACAACAGAGTGCAAGGCAGGGGACCTGAATACAGCGCACAGCCAGGCAGGGACACGGCAGACCAAGCCAGGAAGCACAACAATAATCAGGCACCTCCCCTAGGGGGAGGTCGTCTGATATAGCACATGACTACTACTGGTTCCGGGTCAGGACCTAGCCAGAAAGCACATGACCACTACAGGTTCCGGGTCAGGTCCTCCATTACCATAGAGAGGACCGAGCCCTATACAGCACTGACAGGAGCGCGCAAGCGCAAACGTGACATGTAGGAGGCGACTCGGAGACGAGAGCTGCGCGTGCGCACCCGACGGGACCCCCGGAGTGACCGCGGCTCCGGAAGAGATGACGTCGGGACCGAGGTCCCGCCCCCAGGTGAGCGCGCCATGACATGATAACAGATGGTATAGTAGATAAGAATGGTGAAGACTAGGGTGACCGGATCTCATATGGGGGGGAAAAAATGTCGGAATCTTGTTCATCTGGACCCCACAAAACGATTCCCCTTTCCAGATATTGAGAGAGCCAAAATTTGAGCTCGATCAAACGACGTTAACCCGTGCCGCTCGTCGCTCAAAGTTTGAAAAAATCCAAATTGAGGTATTTTAAGATTTAGGTATTTTGCATAGTCTGTTAGACTATAAAGAATGTGACAACAACATTGCAGAAATAGCCCTGACCAAATTTTCGAACCATTTGTGGTATTTGAATGCAGAGTTGGTGGGATTATCGTTTTTTGATCCCACCATTACAGACAATGAAAAGTTGTTAATGGCTAATAAATTGCTCAGTAGCACAGATGAACCATCAGAGCACGCTAACCTACATGAGTTGATAATTTTACATAGTTATCTAATCTATTCTAGAGCTTTTGTTAAAGTAGTTTTTGAAACGTCAGAATATAATGCTCGGCATTTGCTTACAACTTGCAGGACATATTTATAGTGGTTTGAAAAAACCACTATATTGTAATCCGAACGCTGCTAACTTATTCTTCTTCTTATTATTATTATTATTATTAAGTTGATTTCCGCAATTAATGCGGCCTGAACCGCTACACGCACAGACTCCGTTGAGGTGTCGTTTCGAAGCCAGCGTCCATGAGAGGTGTGCTAAGTATTTTTCGTGTCGATCGGATTTGTAGTTTTTGCGCAATTTGCGTTTGAAAATTTTTTTTCCCGTCATTGGAATGCACTGTCTCCAATGCTTTTCAATAGGAAATGGCAAAACGTGCCCTGAGGCGATTGAAATGACAGTTGAGCTCATTGATATGCGCAGGCAGACCCAGTTACTATGCCAACGCCTACGAACTTCACTTGAACCCCAGCACAGTGCTTCTGCCACATAATATCAGCTCTTAAAGCGAAACTCACAGCACAAATGCAAATCTAGCTTCATCACATGACACATGCCCCTGAGAGAGAATGTCCGCCAAATTTGATTTAGAAGAAGCCCATTGAGCCAAACTAGCTCTTAAAGGGCCAACGCGCCAAAGTGATTGTTAAAGGGCCAGCGCACCCAAATGAGTCTTAAAGGGCCGACACACCAAATCGGAGGCTGAGCCACCCCGGCCTCCAAATCGGAGGCTGAGCCACCCCGGCCTCCAAATCGGAGGCTGAGCCACCCCGGCCTCCAAATCGGAGGCTGAGCCACCCCGGCCTCCAAATCGGAGGCTGAGCCACCCCGGCCTCCAAATCGGAGGCTGATTGACCCCGGCCTCCATATCGGAGGCTGATCGACCCCGGCCTCCAAATCGGAGGCTGAGCCACCCCGGCCTCCAAATCGGAGGCTGAGCCACCCCGGCCTCCAAATCGGAGGCTGAGCCACCCCGGCCTCCAAATCGGAGGCTGATCGACCCCGGCCTCCATATCGGAGGCTGATCGACCCCGGCCTCCAAATCGGAGGCTGAGCCACCCCGGCCTCCAAATCGGAGGCTGAGCCACCCCGGCCTCCAAATCGGAGGCTGAGCCACCCCGGCCTCCAAATCGGAGGCTGAGCCACCCCGGCCTCCAAATCGGAGGCTGAGCCACCCCGGCCTCTAAATAGGAGGCTGATCCACCCCGGCCTCCAAATCGGAGGCTGAGCCACCCCGGCCTCCAAATCGGAGGCTGAGCCACCCCAGCCTCCAAATCGGAGGCTCATCGACCCCTGCCTCCAAATCTGAGGCTCTTTGACCTCGGCCTCCAAATCGGAAGCTCAACGACCCCGGCCTCCAAATTGGAGGCTGAGCGACCCCAGCCTCCAAATCTTACCCAGAGTGGCCCCACCCACCAAATCAGACCCAGAGAGGCCCTGCCCACCAAATAGGACCCTGAGGGGCCCCGCCCACCAAATCGGACCCTGTGGGGCCCCGCCCACCAAATCGGACACTGAGAGGCCCCGCCCACCAAATTGGACCCAGAGTGGTCCCGCCCACCAAATTGGACCCAGAGTGGTCCCGCCCACCAAATTGGACCCAGTGGGGCTCCGCCCACGAAATCGGACCCTGAGGGGCCGCGGCCACAAAATCAGGCCCTGAGGGGCCGCGGCCACAAAATCGGACCCTGAGGGGCCCCAACCACAAAATCGGACCCTGAGGGGACCCAACCACAAAATCGGACCCTGAGGGGCCCCTGACACTAAATCGGACCCTGAGGGGCCCCGGCCACAAAATCGGACCCTGAGGGGCCCAACCCACCAAATTGGACCCTGAGGGGCCCTGCCCACCAAATTGGACCCTGAGGGGCCCCGCCCACCAAATCGGACCCTGAGGGGCCCCAGCCACAAAATCGGACCCTGAGGGGCCCCACCCACAAAATTGGACCCTGAGGAGTTCCGGCCACAAAAATCGGATCCTGAGTGGCCCCGGCCACAAAATCGGACCCTGAGGGGCCCCAGCTACAAAATCGGACCTTGAGGGGCCCCACCCACCAAATCAGACCCTGAGGGGCCCCGGCCACCAAATCGGACCCTGAGGGGCCCCGGCCACCAAATCGGACCCTGAGGGGCCCCGGCCACAAAATCGGACCCTGAGTGGCCCCGGCCACAAAATCGGACCCTGAGGGGCCCCACCCACAAAATTAGACCCTGAGGCCAAAGTGGCCCCTGAGACACCCACAGTTAAATCGTATCCTGACTTGAAAGTCTTGCAGGGGCAGCAGGCAAGTCTCTCTTAAAGGGGCAGCCCGGGCACCATTTCAAACCACTATCTGTACTTCCTTCAGGAAATACACATCTAGTTATAGTGGTTTGAAAAAACCACTATATTGTAATCCGAACGCTGCTAACTTATTATAGTGGTTTGAAAAAACCACTATATTGTAATCCGAACGCTGCTAACTTATTCTTCTTCTTCTTATTATTATTATTATTAAGTTGATTTCCGCAATTAATGCGGCCCGAACCGCTACACGCACAGACTCCGTTGAGGTGTCGTTTCGAAGCCAGCGTCCATGAGAGGTGTGCTAAGTATTTTTCGTGTCGATCGGATTTGTAGTTTTTGCGCAATTTGCGTTTGAAAATTTTTTTTCCCGTCATTGGAATGCACTGTGTCAATGCTTTTCAATGGGAAGCTTAAAACGTGCCCTGAGGCGATTGAAATAGCAGTTGAGCTCATTGATATGTGCAGGCAGACCCAGTTACTATGCCAACGCCTACGAACGTCACATGACATCTCCAGAACAGAGCTTTTGCCACATAATATCAGCTCTTAAAGCTAAACCCACGGCACAAATGCAAATCTAGCTTCATCACATGACGCATGCCCCTGAGAGAGAATGTGTGCGCCAAAGTGGATTTAGAAGCCCAGTGAGCCACCCTGGCTCTTAAAGGGCCGACGCGCCAAAGTGATTCTTAAAGAGTCGGCGCACCAAAATGAGTCTTAAAGGGCCGGCGTGCCAAATCGAAAGCTGAGTGACCCAAGGCTCCAAATCGGAGGCTGATAGACCCTGGCCTACAAAAAGGAGGCTGAGCAACCCTGGCATCCAAATCGGACCCAGAGTGGCCCCGCCCACGAAATCGGACCCAGAGTGGCCTCGCCCACCAAATCAGACCCAGAGTGGCCCCGCCCACCAAATTGGACCCTGAGGAGCCCCACCCACAAAATCGGACCGTGAAGGCCCCACCCACAAAATCGGACCCTGAGGGGCCCCACCCACAAAATCGGACCCTGAGGGGCCCCGGCCACAAAATCGGACCCTGAGAGACCCCGGCCACAAAATCGAACCCAGAGGGGCCCCACCCACAAAATTGGACCCTGAGCGCCCCCAACCACAAAATCGGACTCTGAGGGGCCCCAACCCCAAAATCGGACCCTGAGGGGCCCCGGCCACAAAATCGGACCCTCAGGGGCCCCGCCCTCAAAATCGGACCCTGAGCTGCCCCTCCCTCAAAAATCGGACCCTGAGAGGCCCCGCCCACCAAATCAGACCCTGAGGGGCTCCGCCAACCAAATCGGACTCTAAAGGGCCCCACCCACAAAATCAGACCCTGAGGGCCCCCAACCACAAAATAGGACCCTAAGGGGCCCCACCCTCAAAATCGGACCCTGAGTAGACCCGGCCACAAAATCGGACACTGAGGGGCCCCACCCACAAAATCGGACCCTGAGGGGTCCCAACCACAAAATCAAACCCTGAGGGGCCCCACCCTCAAAATCGGATCCTGAGGGGCCCAACCAACAAAATCGGACCCTGAGGGGCCCCGGCCACAAAATTGGAACCTGAGGGGCCCCGGCCACAAAATCGGACCCTGAGGGGTCCCAACCACGAAATCAGACCCTGAGGGGCCCCGGACTCAAAATCGGAGCGTGAGGGCCCCCAACCACAAAATCGGACCCTGAGGGGCCCCAACCACAAAATCGGACCCTGAGAGACCCCGGCCACAAAATCGGACCCTGAGGGGCCCCGGCCACAAAATCGGACCTTGAGAGGCCCCGGCCACAAAATCGGACCCTGAGGGGCCCCGGCCACAAAATCGGACCCTGCGGGGTGCCGGCCACAAAATCAGACCCTGAGGGGTCCCAACCACAAAATCAGACCCTGAGGGGCCCCAGTCACAAAATCAGACCCTGAGCGACCCCAACCACAAAATCGGACCCTGAGGGGCCGCGGCCACAAAATCGGACACTGAGGGGCCCCAACCACAAAATCGGACCCTGAGGGGCCCCAGCCACGAAATCAGACCCTGAGGGGCGCCGGCCACAAAATCGGACCCTGAGGGCCCCCAACCACAAAATCAGACCCTGAGGGGCCCCGCCACAAAATCGGACCCTGAGGGCCCCCAACCACAAAACTGGACTCTGAGGGGCCCCAACCACAAAATCGGACCCTGAGGGGCCCCAACCACAAAATCGGACCCTGAGGGGCCCCGGCCACAATATCAGACCCTGAGAGACCCCGGCCACAAAATCGAACCCAGAGGGGCCCCACCCACAAAATTGGACCCTGAGTGGCCCCGCCCACCAAATCGGACCCTGAGGGTCCCCGCCCACAAAATCGGACCCTGAGGGGCCCCGCCCTCAAAATCGGACCCTGAGGGGCCACACCCACAAAATCGGACCCTGAGGGGCCCCACCCTCAAAATCGGACCCTGAGGTGTCCAACCAAGAAAATCGCCACAAAATCGGACCATGAGGGGCCCCGGCCACAAAATCGGAGCCTGAGGGGCCCCGGCCACAAAATCGGACCCTGAGGGGTCCTGGCCACAAAATCAGGCCCTGAGGGGCCCCACCCACAAAATCAGACCCTGAGGGGCCCCGGCCATAAAATCGTACCCTGAGGGGCCCCGGCCATAAAATCGTACCCTGAGGGGCCCCGGCCACAAAATCGTACCCTGAGGGGCCCCACCCACAAAATCAGACCATGAGGGGCCCCACCCACAAAATCGGACCCTGAGGGGCCCCACCCATAAAATCGGACCCTGAGGGGACCCACCCACAAAATCGGACCCTGAGGGTCCACACCCACAAAATCGGACCCTGAGAGGCCACACCCACAAAATCAGACCCTGAGGGGCCCCACGCACAAAATTGGACCCTGAGGAATCCCAGCCACTAATTCAAATCCTGAGGAGCCCAGGCCACTGAATCGGATCCTGAGGGGCCCCACCCACCAAATCAGACCCTGAGGCCAAAGTGGCCCCTGAGAGGCACCCACATTTAAAACGGATACTGAGTTGAAAGTCTTGCAGGGGCAGCAGCCAAGTCTCTCTTAACCCCTTCATGACCCAGCCTATTTTGACCTTAATGACCTGGCCATTTTTTGCAATTCTGACCAATGTCCCTTTATGAGGTAATAACTCAGGAACGCTTCAACGCATCCTAGCGATTCCGAGATTGTTTTTTCGTGACATATTGGGCTTCATGATAGTGGTATATTTAGGTCAATAATTTTTGCGTTTATTTGTGAAAAAAATGGAAATTTGGCAAAAATTTTGAAAATTTTGCAATTTTCAAATTTTGAATTTTTATTCTGTTAAACCAGAGAGTTATGTGACACAAAATAGTTAATAAATAACATTTCCCACATGTCTACTTTACATCAGCACAATTTTGGAAACAACATTTTTTTTCGTTAGGAAGTTATAAGGGTTAAAAGTTGACCAGCAATTTCTCATTTTTACAACAAAATTTACAAAACCATTTTTTTTAGGGACCACCTCACATTTGAAGTCACTTTGAGGGGTCTATATGGCAGAAAATACCCAAAAGTGTCACCATTCTAAAAACTGCACCCCTCAAGCTACTCAAAACTATATTCAAGAAGATTATTAACCCTTCAGGTGCTTCACAGGAACTAAAGCAACATGGAATGAAAAAATGGACATTTTAATTTTTCCAACCAAAATTTTATTTTAGCATCAGTTTTTTCATTTTCACATGGGTAACAGGATAAAATGTATCCTAAAATTTGTTGGGCAATTTCTCCTGAGTACACTGATACCTCATATGTGGTCATAAACCACTATTTGGGCGCACGGCAGGGCTCAGAAGGCAAGGAGCGCCATTTTACTTTTTGAATGTAAAATATGCTTGAATGTTTAGCGGTTGCCATGTCTTGTTTTAAGAGTACCTGTGTGCCTAAACATTGGAGCTCCCCCACAAGTGAGCCCATTTTGGAAACTAGACCCTCCAAAGAACTTATCTAGATGCATAGTATGCACTTTGAACCCCCAGGTGCTTCACAAATTGATCTGTAAAAAAAAAAAGTACTTTTTTTTTCACAAAAATTTTATTTGGCCTCAGTTTTTTCATTTTCACATGGGCAACAGGATAAAATGGATCCTAAAATTTGTTGGGCAATTTCTCCTGAGTACATCAATATCTCATATGTGGTCATAAACCACTGTTTGGGCGCACCGCAAGGCCCGGAAGGGAAGGAGCGCCATGTGACTTTTTGATTGGAAAATTAGCTCCAATCGTTAGCGGACACCATGTCGCATTTGGAGAGCCCCTGTGTGCCTAAACATTGGAGCTCCCCCACAAGTGACCCCATTTTGGAAACTAGACCCCCGAAGGAACTTATCTAGATGTGTGGTGAGCACTTTGAACCCCCAAGTGCTTCACAGAAGTTTATAACGCAGAACCGTGAAAATAAAAAATCTTTTTTTTCCACAAAAATAATTATTTTCGCCCCCATTTTTTTATTTTCCCAAGGGTAACAGGAGAAATTAGACCCCTAAAGTTGTTGTGCAATTTTTCCTGAGTACCCTGATACCCCATAAGTGGGGGTACACCACTGTTTGGGCACACGTCGGGGCTCGAAATGGAGGGAGCACCGTTTGACTTTTTGAACGCAAAATTGGCTGGAATAAATGGTGGCTCCATGTCGCGTTTGGAGAGCCCCTGATGTGCCTAAACAGTGGAAACCCCTCAATTCTATCTCCAACCCTAACGCCAACACACCCCTAACCCTAATCCCAACCCTAATCATAACCCTAACCACAACCCTAATCCCAACACACCCCTAACGAAATCCCAACTCTAACCCTAACCACAAGCCTAACCGTAATCCCAACCCCAACCCTAATCCCAATTCCAACCCTAACTCTAAATTCAACCCTAACCCTAAATTCAACCCTAACCCTTAGTCCAACCCTAACCCTTAGTCCAACCCTAACCCTTAGTCCAACCCTAACCCTTAGTCCAACCCTAACCCCTAGTCCAACCCTAACCCCTAGTCCAACCCAAACCCCTAGTCCAACCCTAACCCTTAGTCCAACCCTAACCCTAACCCTAGCCCTAACCCTAGCCCTAACCCTAGCCCTGGACCTAACCCTAATGGAAAAAAAAAAAAATATATATTTTATTATTTGTCCCTACCTATGTGGGTGATAAAGGGGGCGGTGATTTACTTTTTATTTATTTTGATCACTATGAAAGTTTATCATAGTGATCAAAATAAATGAATCTGCAGCATTGCAGATTCGATTCGGCGCACTGCGCATGCGCCCGCCATCTTGCAAGATGGCGGCGCCCATGACGCTGGACGGCAGGACACCGGGACGGATAGCGGGAGATCGGAGGCACAAAGGAGGGTGAGGGGGTGATCGGAGGGTGAGAGGGGATGATCGGAGGGCTGGGGGGGAGGAGAGAAGGCGGGGGGGCAGATCATGACGGCGGCTGCCGATCGGTGCCGTCAGAAGGTGGCGGCAGCCGATCGGTGCCGTCAGTCGGTGTGGGGGGGGTCGGGTCTCGGTGTCCAGCCATGTCCGATGCTATTTCAGCATCGGCCATGGCTGGATTGTAATATTTCACCAATTTTCATTGGTGAAATATTACAATCGCTCTGATTGGCAGTTTCACTTTTAACAGCCAAATCAGAGCGATCGTAGGCACGTGGGGGCTAAGCCACACCCCCAGGTGTTAACTCTGAAGGGTCCTTTGTGTGCGGGTCGGGTGACCTTTCAGTGACCCCGGTCACCCGACCCGCAGGGGGGCTATTTATAGCATGACGCCTATGTAGGCGTCATAGGTCGTTTGGGCACTGCTTTTCATGACGCCTACGTAGGCGTCATAGGTCGTGAAGGGGTTAAAGGGGCAGCCCAGGCACCATTTCAAACCACTATCTGTACTTCCTTCAGGAAATACACATCTAGTATTAATGTTGTAATCCGAACGCTGCTAATTTATTCTTATTATTCAGTTGATTTCCGCAATTAATGCGGCCCGTACCGCTACACGCACAGACTCCGTTGAGGTGTCGTTTCGGAGCCAGCATACACGAGAGGTGTGCTATGCATTTTTCTTGTCGATCGAATTTGTATTTTTTGCGCAATTTGCATTTGAAAATTTTTTTTCCTGTCATTGGAATGCACTGTCTCAATGGATTTGAATGGGAAACTTAAAACGTGCCCTGAGGCGATTGAAATGGCAGTAAAGCTCATTGATATGCGCAGGCACACCCAGTTACTATGCCAACGCCTACGAACGTCACATGACGCCCCCAGGACAGAGATTCTGCCACATAATATCAGCTCTTAAAGCGAAACCCACAGCACAAATGCAAATCTAGCTTTATCACATGACGCATGCCCCTGAGAGAGAATGTGCGCCAAAGTGCGCCCCCGCCCACCAAATCGGACCCTGAGCGACCCCGCCCACCAAATCGATTTCTGAAAGGCCCCACCCACAAAATCGGACCCTGAGGGGCCCCACCCACAAAATCGGACACTGAGGGGCCCCAACCACAAAATCGAACCCAGAGTGGCCCAGCCCACCAAATCGGACTCTGAGGGGCCCCACCCACAAAATCGAACCCTGAGGGTCCCCACCCACAAAATCGGACCAAGAGGGGCCCCGGCCACAAAATCGTTCCCTGAGGGGCCCCGGCCACAAAATCAGACCCTGATGGGCCCTACCCACAAAATGGGACCCTGAGGGGCTCCGCCCACCAAATCAGACCCAGAATGGCCCCTGCCCAGCAAATCAGACCCTGAGGGGCCCCACCCACCAAATCAGACCCTGAGGGGCCCCGCCCACCAAATCGGACCCTGAAAGGGCCTGCTCACCAAATTGAACTCTGAGAGGCCCCGCTCACCAAATCGGACCCTGAGGGGCCCCGCCCACCAAATCAGATTCTGAGTGGCCCTGCCCATCAAATTGGACCCTGAGGGGCCCCGCCCACTGAATCGGACCCTGAGTGGCCCCGCCCACCAAATCGGACCCTGAGGGACCCCGCCCACCAAATTGGATTCTGAAGGGCCTCAACCAGAATATCGGACCCCGAGGGGTCCCGGACACAAAATCAGGCCATGAGGGGCCCCACCCACAAAATCAGACCCTGAGGGGCCCCAACCACAAATTCGGACCCTGAGGAGCCCCACCCACCAAATAGGACCCTAAGGGGCCCCGCCCACCTAATCGGACCCTGAGGGACCCCGCCCACCAAAACGGATTCTGAAGGGCCCCAACCACCAAATCAGACCCTGAGGGGCCCCACCACCCAAATCAGACCGTGAGGGGCTCCGGCCACCAAATCGGACCCTGAGGGGCCCCACCCACCAAATCGGACCCTGAGGGGCCCCGGCCACAAAATCGGACCCTAAGGGGCCACACCCACAAAATCGGGCCCTGAGGGGCCCCACCCACAAAATCGGACCCTGAGGTCAAAGTGGCCCCTGAGAGGCACCCACATTTAAAACGGATCCTGAGTTGAAAGTCTTGCAGGGGCAGCAGGCAAGTCTCTCTTAAGGGGCAGCCCGGGCACCATTTCAAACCACTATCTGTACTTCCTTCAGGAAATACACATCTAGTATTAATGTTGTAATCCGAACGCTGCTAACTTTTTCTTTTTATTCAGTTGATTTCCGCAATTAATGCGGCCCGAACCGCTACACACACAGACTCCGTTGAGGTGTTGTTTCGAAGCCAGCGTCCACAAGAGGTGTGCTAAGTATTTTTCGTGTCGATCGGATTTGAAGTTTTTGCACAATTTGCGTTTGAAAATTTTTTTTCCCGTCATTGGAATGCATGTCTCAATGCTTTTCAATGGGCAACTTAAAACGTGCCCTGAGGCAATTCAAATGGCAGTAAAGCTCATTGATATGCGCAGGCACACCCATTTACTATGCCAACGCCTACGAACGTCACATGACGCCCCCAGGATAGAGCTTCTGGCACATAATATCAGCTCTTAAAGCGAAACCCACAGCACAAATGCAAATCTAGCCTCATCACATGAAGCATGCCCCTGAGAGAGAATGTGCGCAAAGTGGATTTAGAAGCCCAGTGAGCCACCCTGTCTCTAAAATGGCCGACGCGCCAAAGTGATTCTTAAAGGGCCAGCGCGCCAAATCGAAAACTGAGTGACCCCAGGCTCCAAATCGGAGGCTTAGCCACCCCGGCCTCCAAATTGGAGGTTGATCGACCCTGGCCTCCAAATCGGACCCAGCGTGGCCCTGCTCAAGAAATCGGCCCCCGAGTGGACCCGCCCACCAAATCGGCACCCGAGTGGCCCCGCCCACCAAATCAGCCCCCGAGTGGCCCCGCCCACCAAATCGGCCCCGAGTGGCCCCGCCCACCAAATTAGACCCAGAGTGGTCCCGCCCACCAAATTGGACCCAGAGGGGCTCCGCCCACAAAATCAGACCCTAAGGGGCCCCACCCACAAAATCAGACCCTGAGGGGCCCCGGCCACAAAATCAGACCCTGAGGGGCCCCAACAAAATCAGACCCTGAGGGAGTCCGGCCACAAAATCAGACCCTGAGGGGCCCCACCCACAAAATCGGACCCTGAGAGGCCCCACCCACAAAACCGGACCCTGAGGGGCCACACCCACAACATCGGAGCCTGAGGGATCCCCACCAACAATTCAAGCCCTGAGCAGCCCAGGCCAAGGAATCAGATCCTGAGGCCAAAGTGGCCCTTGAGAGGCACTCACAGTTAAAACGGATCCTGAGTTGAAAGTCTTGCAGAGGCAGCAGGCAAGTCTCTCTTAAAGGGGCAGCCCGGGCACCATTTCAAACCACTATCTGTACTTCCTTCAGGAAATACACATCTAGTATTAATGTTGTAATCCGAAAGCTGCTAACTTATTCTTATTACTCAGTTGATTTCCGCAATTAATGCGGCCCGAACCGCTACATGCACAGACTCCTTTGAGGTGTCGTTTCGAAGCCAGCGTCCACAAGAGGTGTGCTAAGTAATTTTCGTGTCGATCGGATTTGTAGTTTTTGCGCAATTTGCATTTGAAATTTTTTTTTCCCGTCATTGGAATGCACTGTCTCAATGCTTTTCAATGGGGAAATTTTGCCATAGAGAAAACATGCTCTGAAGCGATTCAAATGGCACTTAAGCTCATTGATATGCACAGGCAGACCCAGTTACTATGCCAACACCTACGAACTTTACAGGATGCCCCCAGGACACAGTTTCTGGCAGATAATATCAGCTCTTAAAGCGAAACCCACAGCACAAATGCAAATCTAGCTTCATCACATGATGCATGCCCCTGAGAGAGAATGTACGCCAAAGTGGATTTAGAAGCCCAGTGCGCCAAACAAGCTCTTAAACGGGCGAAGCGCCTAAGTGATTCTTAAAGGGCCGGCGCACCAAAATGAGCCTTAAAGGGCCGGCGCGCCAAATTGAAAGCTGAGTGACCCCAGGCTCCAAATCGGAGGCTGATTAACCCTGGCCTACAAATCGGAGGCTGAGCCACCCAAGCCTCCAAATCGGACCCAGAATGGCCCCGCCCACCAAATCGGACCCAGAGAGGCCCCGCCCACCAAAGCAGACCCAGAGTGGTCCCGCCCTCCAAATCGGACCCAGAGTGGACCCGCCCACCAAATCAGACCCTGAGAGTCCCCTCCCACCAAATCAGACCCAGAATGGCCCAGCCCATCAAATCGGACCCTGAGCGGTCCCTCCCACCAAATCAGACCCTAAGGGGCCCCGCCCACCTAATCGGACCTAGAGTGGTCTCGCCCACTAAATCAGACCCTGAGGGGCCCCGCCCACTAAATCAGACCCTGAGGGGCCCCACCCACCAAATCGGACCCAGAGTGGCCCCGCCCACCAATTCAAGCCCTGAGGAGCCCAGTTCACTGAATCGGATCCTGAGGGGCCCCACCCACCATATCAGACCCTGAGGGGCCCCACAGGCCAAAGTGGGCCCTGAGAGGCACCCACAGGTAAAACAGATCCTGAGTTGAGAGTCTTCCAGGGGCAGCAGGCAATTCTCTCTTAAAGTGGCAGCCCAGGCACGATTTCAAACCACTATCTGTACTTCCTTCAGGAAATACACATCTAGTATTATTATTACTATTCAGTTGATTTCCGCAATTAATGCGGCCCGAACCGCTATACGCACAGACTCCGTTGAGGCCTCGTTTCGAAGACAGCGTCCACGAGTGGTGTGCTAAGTATTTTTCATGTAGATCGGATTTGTAGTTTTTGCGCAATTTGCGTTTGAAAAAACATTTTCCTCAATGCATTTCAATGGGAAAATGTTGCCATAGGGAAAACATGGGACAGTCGTGAGGTGGCAGTTAAGCTCACCCAGTTACTATGCCAAAGCCTACGAACTTCACATGACCTCTCTAGGACAGCGTTTCTGGCAGATAATTTCAGCTCTTAAAGTGAAACCAACAGCATAAATGCAAATCTAGCTTCATCACATGACGCATGCCACTGAGAGAGAATTTGCGCCAAAGTGGATTTAGAAGCCCAGTGAGCCAAACTTGCTCTTAAAGGGCCGACGCGCCAAATCGAAAGCTGAGTGACCCCATGCTCCAAATCGGAGACTGATTCACCCTGGCCTCCAAATCGGAGGCTGATCCACCCTGGCCTCCAAATCGGACCCAGCGTGGCCCCGCTAAAAAAAATCAGACCCTGAGTGGCCCCGCCCACCAAATTGGAACCTGAAGGGCCCCGCCCACCAAATTGGACCCTGAAGGGCCCCGCCCACCAAAACGGACCCAGAGTGGCACAGCCCACCAAATCGGACCCTGATGGGCCCCACCCACCAAATCAGACTCAGTGTCCCCACCCACAAAATCGGACCCTGAGGGGCCCTACCCACAAAATCGGACCCTGGGGGGCCCCACCCACAAAATCGGACCCTGAGGGGCCCCGCTGACCAAATCGAACTCTATGGGGCCCCACTCACCAAATCGGACCCCGAGTGGCCCCGCCCACCAAATCGGACCCTGAGGGGCCCCGCTCACCAAATCGGACCCTGAGGGGCCCCGCTCACCAAATCGGACCCTGAGGTGCCCCGGCCACAAAATCGGACCCTGAGGGGCCCCACCCACAAAATCAGGCCCTGAGGGGCCCCACCCACAAAATCAGACCCTGAGGCCAAAGTGGCCCCTGAGAGGCACCCACAGTTAAAACGGATCCTGAGTTGAAAGTCTTGCAGGGGCAGCAGGCAAGTCTCTCTTAAAGGGGCAGCCCGGGCACCATTTCAAACCACTATCTGTACTTCCTTCAGGAAATACACATCTAGTATTATTATTACTATTCAGTTGATTTCCGCAATTAATGCGGCCCGAACCGCTACACGCACAGACTCCGTTGAGGCCTCGTTTCGAAGCCAGCGTCCACGAGTGGTGTGCTAAGTATTTTTCATGTAGATCGGATTTGGAGTTTTTGCGCAATTTGCGTTTGAAAAAACATTTTCCTCTATGCATTTCAATGGGAAAATGTTGCCATAGGGAAAACATGGGACAGTCGTGAGGTGGCAGTTAAGCTCATTGATATGCGCAGGCTCACCCAGTTACTATGCCAACGCCTACGAACTTCACATGACCTCTTTAGGACAGCGTTTCTGGCAGATAATTTCAGCTCTTAAAGCGAAACCAACAGCATAAATGCAAATCTAGCTTCATCACATGACGCATGCCACTGAGAGAATGTGCGCCAAAGTGGATTTAGAAGCCCAGTGAGCCAAACTAGCTCTTAAAGGGCCGACGTGCCAAAGTGATTCTTAAAGGGCCGGCGCACCGAAATGAGTCTTAAAGGGCCGGCGCGCTAAATCGAAAGCTGAGTGACCCCAGGCTCCAAATCGGAGGCTGAGCCACCCCGACCTCCAAATCGGAGGCTGATCCACCCTGGCCTCCAATTGGA
The DNA here is from genome assembly GCF_039654945.1 of Dendrobates tinctorius. Lineage (NCBI taxonomy): Eukaryota > Metazoa > Chordata > Amphibia > Anura > Dendrobatidae > Dendrobates > Dendrobates tinctorius. The sequence goes on from NW_027361917.1 coordinate 53,527,096, forward strand.
CCCAGCGTGGCCCCTCTACAAAAAAATCAGACCCTGAGTGGCCCCGCCCACCAAAACGGACCCAGAGTGGCACAGCCCACCAAATCGGACCCTGAGGGGCCCCACCCACCAAATTGGATCCTGAAGGGCCCTGCCCACCAAATCGGACCCAGCGTGGCCCAGCTAAAAAAATCAGACCCTGAGTGGCCCCGCCCACCAAAACGGACCTAGAGTGGCACAGCCCATCAAATCGGACCCTGAGGGGCCCCACCCACCAAATCAGACTCAGTGTCCCCGCCCACCAAATCGGACAATGAAGGGCCCCACCCACCAAATCGGACCCAGAGTGGCCCCGCCCACCAAATCGGACCCTGAGGGGCTCCGCCCACCAAATCGGACCCTGAGGGGCCCCGCCCACCAAATCGGACCCTGAGGGGCCCCGCCCACCAATTCGGACCCTGAGGGGCCCCGCCCACCAATTCGGACCCTGGGGGGCCCCGCCCAGCAAATCGGACCCTGAGGGGCCCCGCCCAGAAAATCGGACCCTGAGGGGCCCCACCCAGCAAATCGGACCCTGAGGGGCCCCGCCCAGCAAATCGGACCCTGAGGGGCCCCGCCCAGCAAATCAGACGATGAGGGGCCCAGGCCACCAAATCAGATTCTGAAAGGCCCCAACCACAAAATCGGACCCTGAGGGGCCCCGCTGACCAAATTGAACTATGAGGGGCCCCACTCACCAAATTGGACCCTGAGTTGCCCCGCCCACCAAATCGGACCCTGAGGGGCCCCGCCCACCAAATCGGACCCTGAGGGGCCCCGCCCACCAAATCGGACCCTGAGGGGCCCCGCCCACCAAATCGGACCCTGAGGGGCCCCGCCCACCAAATCGGACCCTGGGGGGCCCCGCCCACCAATTCGGACCCTGGGGGGCCCCGCCCAGCAAATCGGACCCTGAGGGGCCCCGCCCAGAAAATCAGACCCTGAGGGGCCCCACCCAGCAAATCGGACCCTGAGGGGCCCCGCCCAGCAAATCGGACCCTGAGGGGCCCCGCCCAGCAAATCAGACGATGAGGGGCCCAGGCCACTAAATCAGATTCTGAAAGGCCCCAACCACAAAATCGGACCCTGAGGGGCCCCGCTGACCAAATTGAACGCTGAGGGGCCCCACTCACCAAATTGGACCCTGAGTGGCCCCGCCCACCAAATCGGACCCTGAGTGGCCCCGCCCACCAAGTCGGACCCTGAGTGGCCCCGCCCACCAAATCGGACCCTGAGGGGCCCCACCCACAAAATCGGACCCTGAGGTGCCCCGGCCACAAAATCTGACCCAGAGGGGCCCCTCCCACAAAATCGGGCCCTGAGGGGTCCGACCCACAAAATCAGACCGAGGCCAAAGTGGCCCCTGAGAGGCACCCACAGTTAAAACGGATCCTGAGTTGAAAGTCTTGTAGGTGCAGCAGGCAAGTCTCTCTTAAAGGGGCAGCCCGGGCACCATTTCAAACCACTATCTGTACTTCCTTCAGGAAATACACATCTAGTTCTTCTTCTTATTATTATTATTATTAAGTTGATTTCCGCAATTAATGCAGCCCGAACCGCTACACGCACAGACTCCGTTGAGGTGTCGTTTTGAAGCCAGCATCCATGAGAGGTGTGCTAAGTATTTTTCGTGTCGATCGGATTTGTAGTTTTTGCGCAATTTGCGTTTGAAAATTTTTTTTCCCGTCATTGGAATGCACTGTCTCCAATGCTTTTCAATAGGAAATGGCAAAACGTGCCCTGAGGCGATTGAAATGACAGTTGAGCTCATTGATATGCGCAGGCAGACCCAGTTACTATGCCAACGCCTACGAACGTCACATGACATCTCCAGAACAGAGCTTTTGCCACATAATATCAGCTCTTAAAGCTAAACCCACTGCACAAATGCAAATCTAGCTTCATCACATGACGCATGCCCCTGAGAGAGAATGTGTGCGCCAAAGTGGATTTAGAAGCCCAGTGAGCCACCCTGGCTCTTAAAGGGCCGACGCGCCAAATTGATTCTTAAAGAGCCGGCGCACCAAAATGAGTCTTAAAGGGCCGGCGCGCCAAATCGAAAGCTGAGTGACCCAAGGCTCCAAATCGGAGGCTGATAGACCCTGGCCTACAAAAAGGAGGCTGAGCAACCCTGGCATCCAAATCGGACCCAGAGTGGCCCCGCCCACGAAGTCAGACCCAGAGTGGCCTCGCCCACCAAATCAGACCCAGAGTGGCCCCGCCCACCAAATTGGACCCTGAGGAGCCCCACCCACAAAATCGAACCCTGAAGGCCCCACCCACAAAATCGGACCCTGAGGGGCCCCACCCACAAAATCGGACCCTGACTGGCCCCGGCCACAAAATCGGACCCTGACGGGACCCGGCCACAAAATCGGACCCTGAGGGACCCCACCTACAAAATTGAACCCTGAGGGGCCCCAACCACAAAATCGGACCCTGAGGGGCCCCAACCACAAAATCGGACCCAGAGTGGACCTGCCCACCAAAATGGACCCAGGGGGCTCCACCCACAAAATCAGACCCTAAGGGGCCCCACCCACAAAATCGGACCCTGAGTAGACCCGGCCACAAAATCAGACCCTGAGGGGCCCCAACCACAAAATCGGACCCTGAGGGGCCCCGGCCACAAAATCGGACCCTGAGGGGCCCCAGCCACAAAATCGGACCCTGAGGGGCCCCAGCCACAAAATCGGACCCTGAGGGTCCCCGGCCACAAAATCGGACCCTGAGCGGCCCAACCACAAAATCGGACCCTGAGGGGCCCCGGCCACAAAATCGGACCCTGAGGGGCCCCGGCCACGAAATCAGACCCTGACGGGTGCCGGCCACAAAATCGGACCCTGAGGGGCCCCAACCACAAAACCGGACCCTGAGGGGCCCTAACCACAAAATCGGACCCTGAGGGGCCCCAACCACAAAATCGGACCCTGAGGGGCCCCGGCCACAAAATCGGACCCTGAGAGACCCCGGCCACAAAATCGAACCCAGAGGGGCCCCACCCACAAAATTGGACCCTGAGCACCCCCAACCACAAAATCGGCCCTGAGGGGCCCCAACCCCAAAATCGGACCCTGAGGGGCCCCGGCCACAAAATCGGACCCTCAGGGGCCCCGCCCTCAAAATCGGACCCTGAGGGGCCCCTCCCTCAAAATCGGACCCTGAGAGGCCCCGCCCACCAAATCAGACCCTGAGGGGCCCCGCCAACCAAATCGGACTCTAAGGGGCCCCACCCACAAAATCAGACCCTGAGGGCCCCCAACCACAAAATAGGACCCTAAGGGGCCCCACCCTCAAAATCGGACCCTGAGTAGACCCGGCCACAAAATCAGACCCTGAGGGGCCCCAACCACAAAATCGGACCCTGAGGGGCCCAGGCCACAAAATCGAACCCTGAGGGGCCCCACCATCAAAATCGGATCCTGAGGGGCCCAACCAACAAAATCGGACTCTGAGGGGCCCCAGCCACAAAATCGGACACTGAGGGGCCCCACCCACAAAATCAGACCCTGAGGGGATCCGGCCACAAAATCAATCCCTGAGGGGCCCCACCCACAAAATCGGACCCTGAGGGGCCCCAACCACAAAATCGGACCCTGAGAGGCCCCGGCCACAAAATCGGACCCTGCGGGGCCCCGGCCACAAAATCGGACCCTGAGGGGCCCCGCCTACAAAATCGGACCCTGAGGGGATCCGGCCACAAAATTAGACCCTGAGGGGCCCCACCCACAAAATTGGACCCTGAGGGGCCCCACCCACAAAATTGGACCCTGAGGGGCCCCACCCACAAAATCGGACCCTGAGGGGCCCCACCCACAAAATCGGACCCTGAGGGGCCACACCCACAAAATCGGAGCCTGAGGGATCCCCGCCAAGGAATCAGATCCTGAGGCGCCCCACCCACCAAATCAGACCCTGAGGCCAAAGTGGCCCCTGAGAGGCACTCACAGTTAAAATGGATCCTGAGTTGAAAGTCTTGCAGAGGCAGCAGGCAAGTCTCTCTTAAAGGGGCAGCCCAGGCACCATTTCAAACCACTATCTGTACTTCCTTCAGGAAATACACATCTAGTTCTTCTTCTTATTATTATTATTATTAAGTTGATTTCCGCAATTAATGCGGCCCGAACCGCTACACGCACAGACTCCGTTGAGGTGTCGTTTCGAAGCCAGCGTCCATGAGAGGTGTGCTAAGTATTTTTCGTGTCGATCGGAATTGTAGTTTTTGCGCAATTTGCGTTTGAAAATTTTTTTTCCCGTCATTGGAATGCACTGTCTCCAATGCTTTTCAATAGGAAATGGCAAAACGTGCCCTGAGGCGATTGAAATGACAGTTGAGCTCATTGATATGCGCAGGCAGACCCAGTTACTATGCCAACGCCTACGAACTTCACTTGAACCCCAGCACAGAGCCTCTGCCACATAATATCAGCTCTTAAAGCGAAACCCACAGCACAAATGCAAATCTAGCTTCATCACATGACACATGCCCCTGAAAGAGAATGTGTGCTCCAAAGTGGATTTAAAAGAAGCCCAGTGAGCCAAACTAGCTCTTAAAGGGCCAACGCGCCAAAGTGATTGTTAAAGGGCCAGCGCACATAAATGAGTCTTAAAGGGCCGACACACCAAATCGGAGACTGAGCCACCCCGGCCTCCAAATCGGAGGCTGAGCCACCCCGGCCTCCAAATCGGACAATGAGCCACCCCGGCCTCCAAATCGGAGGTTGATCCACCCCGGCCTCCAAATCAGAGCCTGATCCACCCCGGCCTCCAAATCGGAGGCTGATCGACCCAGGCCTCCAAATCAGAGGCTAAGCCACCCCGGCCTCCAAATCGGAGGCTGAGCCACCCCGGCCTCCAAATCGGAGGCTGAGCCACCCCGGCCTCCAAATCGGAGGCTGATCGACCACGGCCTCCAAATCGGAGGCTGATCCACCCCGGCCTCCAAATCGGAGGCTGATCCACCCCGGCCTCCAAATCGGAGGCTGAGCCACCCCGGCCTCCAAATCGGAGGCTGAGCCACCCCGGCCTCCAAATCGGAGGCTGAGCCACCCCGGCCTCCAAATCGGAGGCTGAGCCACCCCGGCCTCCAAATCGGAGGCTGATCCACCCCGGCCTCCAAATCGGAGGCTGAGCCACCCCGGCCTCCAAATCGGAGGCTGAGCCACCCCGGCCTCCATATCGGAGGCTGAGCCACCCCGGCCTCCAAATAGAAGGCTGATCGACCCCGGCCTCCAAATAGAAGGCTGATCGACCCCGGCCTCCAAATCGGAGGCTGAGCCACCCCGGCCTCCAAATCGGAGGCTGATCGACCCCGGCCTCCAAATCGGAGGCTGAGCCACCCCGGCCTCCAAGTCGGAGGCTGAGCCACCCCGGCCTCCAAATCGGAGGCTGAGCCACCCCGGCCTCCAAATCGGAGGCTGAGCCACCCCGGCCTCCAAATCGGAGGCTGAGCCACCCCGGCCTCCAAATCGGAGGCTGAGCCACCCCGGCCTCCAAATCGGAGGCTGAGCCACCCCGGCCTCCAAATCGGAGGCTGAGCCACCCCGGCCTCCAAATCGGAGGCTGAGCCACCCCGGCCTCCAAATCGGAGGCTGAGCCACCCCGGCCTCCAAATCGGAGGCTGATCCACCCCGGCCTCCAAATCGGAGGCTGATCCACCCCGGCCTCCAAATCGGAGGCTGATCCACCCCGGCCTCCAAATCGGAGGCTGATCGACTCCGGCCTCCAAATCGGAGGCTGATCGACCCCGGCCTCCAAATCGGAGGCTGAGCCACCCCGGCCTCCAAATCGGAAGCTGATCCACCCCGGCCTCCAAATCGGAGGCTGAGCCACCCCGGCCTCCAAATCGGAGGCTGAGCCACCCCGGCCTCCAAATCGGAGGCTGAGCCACCCCGGCCTCCAAATCGGAGGCTCATCGACCCCGGCCTCCAAATCGGAAGTTCATCGACCCCGGCCTCCAAATCAGAGGCTCTTTGACCTCTGCCTCCAAATCGGAAGCTCAACGACCCCAGCCTCCAAATTGGAGGCTGAGCGACCCCAGCCTCCAAATCTTACCCAGAGTGGCCCCGCCCACCAAATCGGACCCTGTGGGGCCCCGCCCACCAAATCGGACCCTGAGAGGCCCCGCCCACCAAATTGGACCCAGAGTGGTCCCGCCCACCAAATTGGACCCAGAGTGGTCCCGCCCACCAAATTGGACCCAGAGGGGCTCCGCCCACAAAATCAGACCCAGAGGGGCCCCTGCCACAAAATCAGACCCTGAGGGGCCGCGGCCACAAAATCGGACCCTGATGGGCCCCAGTCACAAAATCGGACCCTGAGAGGCCCCGCCCACCAAATTGGACCCAGAGTGGTCCCGCCCACCAAATTGGACCCAGAGTGGTCCCGCCCACCAAATTGGACCCAGAGGGGCCCCACCCACAAAATCGGACCCAGAGGGGCCCCTGCCACAAAATCGGACCCAGAGGGGCCCCGGCCACAAAATCGGACCCTGAGGGGACCCAACCACAAAATCGGACCCTGAGGGGACCCAACCACAAAATCGGACCCTGAGGGGCCCCACCCACAAAATCAGGCCCTGAGGGGCCCCACCCACAAAATCAGACCATGAGGCCAAAGTGGCCCCTGAGAGGCACCCACAGTTAAATCGTATCCTGAGTTGAAAGTCTTGCAGGGGCAGCAGGCAAGTCTCTCTTAAAGGGGCAGCCCGGGCACCATTTCAAACCACTATCTGTACTTCCTTCAGGAAATACACATCTAGTATTATTATTATTATTCAGTTGATTTTCCGCAATTAATGTGACCCGAACCGCTACACGCACAGACTCCGTTGACGTGTTGTTTCGAAGCCAGCGTCCACGAGTGGTGTGCTAAGTATTTTTCGTGTCGATGAGATTTGTAGTTTTTGCGCAATTTGCGTTTTAAAAAACATTTTCCTGTCATTGGAATGCACTGTCTCCAATGCATTTTAATGGGAAAATGTTGCCATAGTGAAAACATGGGGCAGTCGTGAGGTGGCAGTTATGCTCATTGATATGCGTAGGCCAGGGCCGGCGTCAGCACCCGGGCAAATGCCAGGGCCCTGGCGAAATGGGAGGGCCCACTCACGCTGTCTGGGATACCCCCCGTCCGCCGCCATGCCCCCATGTACTGACCCCAACCTGCGCCCTCCGCGAGGGACCCACGCAGTGACGCAGCCCCTTAGGCTGAGTGCAGACGACTTTTTGGCCCTGCGGATTTTTCCGCTCAGAATGGAATAAATCCACTGGTCAAATGACCTGCATTTTTCCTGCGGATTTCTTCCATTTTTCCTGCGGTTTTATTGCGGTTTTTGTACAGTTTTCCCCCTGCGGTTTTGGAGACAGGGGAGATGGAAAACCGCACAAAAGAAGTAACATGCTGCGGATTTTGAACCGCAGGAAAACCGCGCGGAAAAATCCCCAGCGTCTGCACAGCGGTTTTTTTTTCATTGATGTTAAGGCTACTGTACATCACAATGCGGATATGCAACGTTTCTGCGCGGTAAAATCCGCTGCGGATCCACTGGATATCTGCATCGTGTGCTCACAGCCTTACTGCCAGCAATGATCATCGCTTCCTTCGGCTGTAATCTTGTATGCGGTGTTGACACAGGACCTGTGATGAGGTCACGGGAGGGGAGGAGTCAGGGGTCACATGATCAGGGCGGCTGCAGCACTCTGTTGTGCTGGTCGCTTGTCATTATGGTGCTGGTCTGGATGGATGAGGTAACGTTTATGTGTGGGACAGTGGGCTCAGGGAGGGGTTTAACAAGGTGGATGTAGCAGAGCTGTTTGTGTACTTGTGTGGGGTCAGAAGGGGTTTACAAGGTGATGTAGCAGAGCCGTGTGTGTACTTGTGTGGGGTCAGGAGGGGTTTACAAGGTGGATGTAGCAGAGCCGTGTGTGTACTTGTGTGGGGTCAGGAGGTGTTTTACAAGGTGATGTAGCAGAGCCGTGTGTGTACTTGTGTGGGGTCAGGGAGGGGTTTTACAAGGTGGATGTAGCAGTGCCGTGTGTGTACTTGTGTGGGGTCAGGAGGGGTTTTACATGGTGGATGTAGCAGAGCCATGTGTGTACTTGTGTGGGGTCAGGAGGGGTTTACAAGGTGGATGTAGCAGAGCCGTGTGTGTACTTGTGTGGGGTCAGGAGGGGTTTACAAGGTGATGTAGCAGAGCCATGTGTGTACTTGTGTGGGGTCAGGAGGGGTTTACAAGGTGGATGTAGCAGAGCCATGTGTGTACTTGTGTGGGGTCAGGAGGGGTTTACAAGGTGGATGTAGCAGAGCCGTGTGTGTACTTGTGTGGGGTCAGGAGGGGTTTTACATGGTGGATGTAGCAGAGCCGTGTGTGTACTTGTGTGGGGTCAGGAGGGGTTTACAAGGTGGATGTAGCAGAGCCGTGTGTGTACTTGTGTGGGGTCAGGAGGTGTTTTACAAGGTGATGTAGCAGAGCCGTGTGTGTACTTGTGTGGGGTCAGGGAGGGGTTTTACAAGGTGGATGTAGCAGTGCCGTGTGTGTACTTGTGTGGGGTCAGGAGGGGTTTTACATGGTGGATGTAGCAGAGCCATGTGTGTACTTGTGTGGGGTCAGGAGGGGTTTACAAGGTGGATGTAGCAGAGCCGTGTGTGTACTTGTGTGGGGTCAGAAGGGGTTTACAAGGTGATGTAGCAGAGCCATGTGTGTACTTTGTGTGGGGTCAAGAGGTGTTTTACAAGGTGGATGTAGCAGTGCCATGTGTGTACTTGTGTGGGGTTAGGAGGGGTTTACAAGGTGATGTAGCAGAGCTGTTTGTGTACTTTGTGTGGGGTCAGGAGGTGTTTTACAAGGTGGATGTAGCAGAGCCGTGTATGTACTTTGTGTGGGGTCAGGAGGTGTTTTACAAGGTGGATGTAGCAGAGCCGTGTGTGTACTTGTGTGGGGTCAGGAGGGGTTTTACATGGTGGATGTAGCAGTGCCGTGTGTGTACTTGTGTGGGGTCAGGAGGGGTTTACAAAGTGATGTAGCAGAGCTGTTTGTGTACTTTGTGTGGGGTCAGGAGGTGTTTTACAAGGTGGATGTAGCAGAGCCGTGTGTGTAATTTGTGTGGGGTCAGGAGGTGTTTTACAAGGTGGATGTAGCAGAGCCATGTGTGTACTTGTGTGGGGTCAGGAGGGGTTTACAAGGTGATTTAGCAGAGCCGTGTGTGTACTAGTGTGGGGTCAGGAGGGGTTTTACATGGTGGATGGTGCAGTGCCGTGTGTGTACTTGTGTGGGGTCAGGAGGGGTTTACAAGGTGGATGTAGCAGTGCCGTTTGTGTACTTGTGTGGGGTCAGGAGCGGTTTACAAGGTGATGTAGCAGAGCTGTTTGTGTACTTTGTGTGGGGTCAGGAGGTGTTTTACAAGGTGGATATAGCAGTGCCGTGTGAGTACTTGTGTGGGGTCAGGAGGTGTTTTTCAAGGTGGATGTAGCAGAGCCGTGTGTGTACTTGTGTGGGGTCAGGAGGTGTTTTTCAAGGTGGATGTAGCAGAGCCGTGTGTGTACTTGTGTGAGGTCAGGAGGAGGGGGTTTTACAAGGTGGATGTAGCAGAGCTGTGTTTGTACTTGTGTGGGGTCAGGAAGGGTTTAACAAGGTGGATGTAGCAGAGCCGTGTGTGTACTTGTGTGGGGTCAGGAGGGGTTTACAAGGTGGATGTAGCAGAGCCGTGTGTGTACTTGTGTGGGGTCAGGAGAGGTTTTACAAGGTGGATGTAGCAGAGCCGTGTGTGTACTTGTGTGGGGTCAGGAGGGGTTTACAAGGTGGATGTAGCAGAGCCGTGTGTGTACTTGTGTGGGGTCAGGAGGGGTTTACAAGGTGGATGTAGCAGAGCCGTGTGTGTACTTGTGTGGGGTCAGGAGGGGTTTACAAGGTGGATGTAGCAGAGCCGTGTGTGTACTTGTGTGGGGTCAGAAGGGGTTTACAAGGTGATGTAGCAGAGCCATGTGTGTACTTTGTGTGGGGTCAAGAGGTGTTTTACAAGGTGGATGTAGCAGTGCCATGTGTGTACTTGTGTGGGGTTAGGAGGGGTTTACAAGGTGATGTAGCAGAGCTGTTTGTGTACTTTGTGTGGGGTCAGGAGGTGTTTTACAAGGTGGATGTAGCAGAGCCGTGTATGTACTTTGTGTGGGGTCAGGAGGTGTTTTACAAGGTGGATGTAGCAGAGCCGTGTGTGTACTTGTGTGGGGTCAGGAGGGGTTTTTCATGGTGGATGTAGCAGTGCCGTGTGTGTACTTGTGTGGGGTCAGGAGGGGTTTACAAGGTGATGTAGCAGAGCTGTTTGTGTACTTTGTGTGGGGTCAGGAGGTGTTTTACAAGGTGGATGTAGCAGAGCCGTGTGTGTAATTTGTGTGGGGTCAGGAGGTGTTTTACAAGGTGGATGTAGCAGAGCCATGTGTGTACTTGTGTGGGGTCAGGAGGGGTTTACATGGTGATGTAGCAGAGCCGTGTGTGTACTAGTGTGGGGTCAGGAGGGGTTTTACATGGTGGATGGTGCAGTGCCGTGTGTGTACTTGTGTGGGGTCAGGAGGGGTTTACAAGGTGGATGTAGCAGTGCCGTTTGTGTACTTGTGTGGGGTCAGGAGCGGTTTACAAAGTGATGTAGCAGAGCTGTTTGTGTACTTTGTGTTGGGTCAGGAGGTGTTTTACAAGGTGGATATAGCAGTGCCGTGTGTGTACTTGTGTAGGGTCACTCAGGAGGTGTTTTTCAAGGTGGATGTAGCAGAGCCGTGTGTGTGTACTTGTGTGGGGTCAGGAGGTGTTTTTCAAGGTGGATGTAGCAGAGCCGTGTGTGTACTTGTGTGAGGTCAGGAGGAGGGGGTTTTACAAGGTGGATGTAGCAGAGCTGTGTTTGTACTTGTGTGGGGTCAGGAGGGGTTTAACAAGGTGTATGTAGCAGAGCCGTGTGTGTACTTGTGTGGGGTCAGGAGGGGTTTTACATGGTGGATGTAGCAGAGCCGTGTGTGTACTTCTGTGGGGTCAGGAGGGGTTTACAAGGTGGACGTAGCAGAGCCGTGTGTGTACTTGTGTGGGGTCAGGAGGGGGTTTTACAAGGTGGATGTAGCAGAGCCGTGTGTGTACTTGTGTGGGGTCAGGAGGGGTTTTGCAAGGTGGATGTAGCAGAGCCGTGTGTGTACTTGTGTGGGGTCAGGAGGGGGTTTTACAAGGTGGATGTAGCAGAGCCGTGTGTGTACTTGTGTGGGGTCAGGAGGGGGTTTTACAAGGTGGATGTAGCAGAGCCGTGTGTGTACTTGTGTGGGGTCAGGAGGGGTTTACAAGGTGGATGTAGCAGAGCCGTGTGTGTACTTGTGTGGGGTCAGGAGAGGTTTTACAAGGTGGATGTAGCAGAGCCGTGTGTGTACTTGTGTGGGGTCAGGAGGGGTTTACAAGGTGGATGTAGCAGAGCCGTGTGTGTACTTGTGTGGGGTCAGGAGGGGTTTACAAGGTGGATGTAGCAGAGCCGTGTGTGTACTTGTGTGGGGTCAGGAGGGGTTTACAAGGTGGATGTAGCAGAGCCGTGTGTGTACTTGTGTGGGGTCAGGAGGGGTTTACAAGGTGGATGTAGCAGAGCCGTGTGTGTACTTGTGTGGGGTCAGGAGGTGTTTTGCAAGGTAGATGTAGCAGAGCCGTGTGTGTACTTGTGTGGGGTCAGGAGAGGTTTTACAAGGTGGATGTAGCAGAGCCGTGTGTGTTGTTTGGTGGGGTCAGGAGGGGTTTACAAGGTGTACGGAGCAGAGCCGTGTGTGTACGAGGTGTACGGAGCAGAGCCGTGTGTGTACGATGTGTACGGAGCGAAGCCGTGTGTGTACGAGATGTACGGAACGGAGCCCTGTGTGTACGGAGCTGAGCCGTGTGTTTATGGAGCGGAGCAGAGCCGGGGGTGTACGGAGCGGAGCCGTGTGTGTACGAGGTGTATGGTGGGGAGCATTTATACCTCCCGAGTCCCAACCGTCCCGGATCCAGCGAGACAGTTCTGATTTTGAGAGAGAGACTGCCCCAGCCGGGAGCATACTTTCCCCGCGGGACACAGGAGTACACAGTGGAGCCCCAAGGAGCAATTTAAAACTTGCACGTAACGTTCTGCCGGAAGTGACGTGCTGGAAGCTGACCAGAAATTAGGTCATTTCAGTAGGAGATTGTGACGGAACCATGGAGGCACTTCAGGGAATGCTTCAGATCCATCACCGTGTCCTCCTCTGACAGAGCGGACAGCAGGATCGCCTTGGAATCGGGCATGTCGGGCATGTGAGCGGATCATGATATGTCCTGCACCAGGAGGCTCAGGTGGGCACTACAATGGGAGCTGGGCTGCTATAGTATCTTTATAGAATTTTTCTTTCTCTGTTTCTTTCTCTCTCTGTTCTTTCTCTCTAATCTTTTTTTCTCTCTCTCTGTTCTCTTTCTTTCTTTCCTTCTTTCTTTCTCTGTTCTTTCTCTCTCTCTCTCTCTCTGTTCTCTCTTTCCTCTTTTTCTTTCTCTCTCTCTGATCTTTCTTTCCCCTCTTTCTTTCTATCTGTTCTTTCCCCTCTTTCATTTTCTCTCTACCTCTCTGTTCTTTCTTTCTTTCCCCTCCTTCTTTCTCTCTCTCCGTTCTTTTTTTCTGTTGACGCTTTTTCTCTGTGTTCTTTCTCTCTCCGTTCTTTCTTCCCCTCTTTTTTACTCTCTCCCTCTCTGTTCTTTTTTCCCCTCTTACTTTCTTTCTTTCTTTCTTTCTTTCTCTCTCTGTTCTTTTTTTCCGTCCACTCTTTCTTTCTCTTTGTTCTTTTTCTTTCTTTTTTCCTTCTCTCTGTTCTTTCTTTCTTTACCCTCTTTCTTTCTCTTTCTCTCTGTTCTTTTCTTTCTCTTTCTCTCTCTGTTCTTCCTTTCTTTCTCTTTGTTCTTTATTTTCTTTCTTTCTCTTTCTTTCTCTGTTCATTCTTTCTATGTTCTTTCTTTCTTTCTCTCGCTCTCTGTATCTTTCTCTCTCTGTTCTTCCTTCCATTCTTTCTCTCTTTCTTTCTCTGTTCTTTATTTCCCCTCTTTTTTTCTTTTTGTTCTCTCTCTGTTCTTTCTCTCGCTCTCTTCTTTCTTTCATGCGTACACTACTAATCAGTAGCCTCCTTCAGATGAACGTGTTTTGCCACAGAGCGAGTGTCTGTGTGGATCACATGCGTGTCCGTGTGATCCACGCGGAGACAAGTCCGTTTTTGGCGGTCACCACGGATGTCACACGGCATGAGTTGTGGTATGTGTTAAGGGGGGGCCCACTGAGACTTTTTCGCCCGGGGACCTCAAAAACCTGGAGTCGGCCCTGGCGCAGGCACACCCAGTTACTATGCCAACGAATACGAACTTTACATGACCCCAGCAGGACACAGTTTCTGCTAGATAATATCAGCTCTTAAAGCGAAACCCAAAGCACAAATGCAAATCTAGCTTCATCACATGATGCATGCCCCTGAGAGAGAATGTCCGCCAAAGTGGATTTAGAAGCCCAGTGCGCCAAACTAGCTTTTAAAGGGCCGACGCGCCTAAGGGATTCTTAAAGGGCTGACGCACCGAAATGAGTCTTAAAGGGCCGGCGCGCCAAATCGAAAGCTGAGTGACCCCACGCTCCAAATCGGAGGCTGATCGACCCTGGCCTACAAATCGGAGGCTGAGCCACCCTGGCCTCCAAATCGGACCCAGAGTGGCCCCGCCCACCAAATCGGATCCTGAGGGGCCCCACCCACCAAATCAGACCCTGAGGGGCCCCACAGGCCAAAGTGGCCCCTGAGAGGCACCCACAGTTAAAACGGATCCTGAGTTGAAAGTCTTGCAGGGGCAGCAGGCAAGTCTCTCTTAAAGGGGCAGCCCGGGCACCATTTCAAACCACTATCTGTACTTCCTTCAGGAAATACACATCTAGTGCTTTTGTTCTTCATCTTTTGTCAGAAGGTCGTTAAAGTCGGTTACTTCCTACCTCTTAATTTTTCTTTCCTAACTTTTGGATTTACAACCCTAGCGTGCTCTGATGGTTCATCTGTGCTACTGAGCAATTTATTAGCCATTAACAACTTTTCATTGTCTGTAATGGTGGGATCAAAAAACGATAATCCCACCAACTCTGCATTCAAATACCACAAATGGTTCGAAAATTTGGTCAGGGCTATTTCTGCAATGTTGTTGTCACATTCTTTATAGTCTAACAGACTATGCAAAATACCTAAATCTTAAAATACCTCAATTTGGATTTTTTCAAACTTTGAGCGATGAGCGGCACGGGTTAACGTCCTTTGATCGAGCTCAAATTTTGGCTATCTCAATATCTGGAAAGGGGAATCGTTTTGTGGGGTCCAGACGGACAAAATTCCGACATCGATTTTTTGCGGTCACCCTAGTGAACACAGTAGTAGATGAAATCAGAGGTTGTTGAACACAATTGTGGATGAAATCGGAGATTGTTGAGCACAATAGTGGATGATTCGGGTAAAAACTATAAGAAACAGACAATACAGTATGTCAGTGCTAGCAGATAATATCACAGCAATACACAAGGTGCTATCATAACAGTAAAGCAGTGATACAGAGTGCTGTTATATCGGTAGTATGCATTATACAGAGGCTAAGCTATACAACATACAATGCAGTGAAAAGAGAAAGGAGATATCTAAACAACTTAGGCTGCAAGCATTGTGCTAACTGAACAGAAAATGCATATAACTTCTTGCAGAGCAAGAGCATTACAGGAGCTGAAAATGCATTGCAAATATCATGGGGGCTGCATTATGGCAGCTAACACAGATGCATAGCACATAATTTGATATAAGCAGTGGTTTTGTAAAGAGCTGTACATGTGTGAGCAGCTCAGGGATCTGAGGGAAAATGGCTACATGCTTCAGCTGGGGAAGATGCAGGAGCGGTTCTGAACTGAATAATCATTAAAGGAACAGGATTCTAAATACATGAATAGGAAAAAGAAGGGCAACGCTGACATCTAATGGCCATAGCTGGAACAGCACTTGAGAAATGTCTTGCTGCGCATGAACGGGCAGAACAATAATTGTATTCATAGTTTTCATTCAGTCCCAATGCCACATGTGGGGAAAATTCAGCACCTAGCCATTTAGATTGCCTTCTTAAAAATTAGTGAAACAATGAGTAATTCTAAAGAGCTCACTGAATTTGAGCATGAAACTGTGATAGGATACCATCACTGCAAAAAGTTGGAGTTTAGGAGCCTCAAAAACACAGGTGTGAAGTTGCAGACCACATAGCGCTACAGAGTGGGGTCACTGAGTGATAAGTCTCTAACCTCACAGCTGATTGTGTTTAGCTGCACATATATTCAGCACCATGGGTCTGCTCCAGACGTAGTCGGCTCCATCTACTTCAAAATCCATATTTCAAAGTACTCTGAATTAGACTAGAATTCTAGAATGCATTTGGCCACTCATGACCCCTACAGTATTGTCATCATCACCATCTGACCGAGATGTTCTTCTGTTCCCACAGGTATGCATTGCTGAATTCCACCCCTCGTTCCCATGCTCCTGAATGCCCCATGTGAACTGCATTGTATTTTTATATGGTATGCATTGTTGAATTCCACCCCTCTCTCCCATGTTCCTGAATGCCCCATGTGAACTGCATTATATTTTTATATGGTATGCATTGCTGAATTCCACCCCTCTCTCCCATGCTCCTGAATGCCCCATGTGAACTGCATTGTATTTTTATATGGTATGCGTTGCTGAATTCCAACCCTCTATCCCATGCTCCTGAATGCCACATGTGAACTGCATTGTATTTTTATATGGTATGCATTGCTGAATTCCAACCCTCTCTCCCATACTCCTGAATGCCCCATGTGAACTGCATTGTATTTTTATATGGTATGCGTTGCTGAATTCCAACCCTCTATCCCATGCTCCTGAATGCCCCATGTGAACTGCATTGTATTTTTATATGGTATGCATTGCTGAATTCCACCCCTCTATCCCATGCTCCTGAATGCCACATGTGAACTGCATTGTATTTTTATATGGTATGCATTGTTGAATTCCACCCCTCTCTCCCATGCTCCTGAATGCCCCATGTGAACTGCATTGTATTTTTATATGGTATGCATTGCTGAATTCCACCCCTCTCTCCCATGCTCCTGAATGCCCCATGTGAACTGCATTGTATTTTTATATGGTATGCATTGCTGAATTCCACCCCTCTCTCCCATGCTCCTGAATGCCCCATGTGAACTGCATTGTATTTTTATATGGTATGCATTGCTGAATTCCACCCCTCTCTCCCATGCTCCTGAATGCCCCATGTGAACTGCATTGTATTTTTATATGGTATGCATTGCTGAATTCCACCCCTCTCTCCCATGCTCCTGAATGCCCCATGTGACCTGCATTATATTTTTATATGGTATGCATTGCAGAATTCCACCCCTCTCTCCCATGCTCCTGTATGCCCCATGTGAACTGCATTGTATTTTTATATGGAATGCATTGCTGAATTCCACCCTTCTCTCCCATGCTCCTGAATGCCCCATGTGAACTGCATTGTATTTTTATATGGTATGCATTGCTGAATTCCACCCCTCTCTCCCATGCTCCTGAATGCCCCATGTGAACTGCATTGCATTTTTATATGGTATGCATTGCTTACCCATCTTCTTGTATCCATAATTGTACTCAATTCTTGTTATCTCTGCCACACAGCTAAGTGGTTTGTATAACCCCTTTCCCCTTTTATAACCTTTCCTTATCTCTGTGCATTTGGCCTGGGCAGTCATTAGTCCAGTCAAAATACGGTTTGACCCAGAACAAATTCCAAGAAAGCGTTTTATGATTTTTTTTTATTACTATTATATGTGGGGAACAACATATTAAAAGTTTTCCAAAAATTGATCACCACAAAGGTCGTAACTATGACGTCATAAGACGATGACAGCCATCGCACTAAAAATAACGAATATTTCCCTATTTCAAAGCTGTAGCTTTAGGTTACAGAAGAGTTTGCATTTTGCATACTATATATTTTCATATAACAATTTTTAAACAAAGTTTTATACTAACTACATGGACAGGCGAGGTGATGACGTCATCAATGACGTCATGACATATGTACATTTCTAGAAATTATAGAATTAATACACAGTGCATTTTAAGACCTACTTCATCACTGAATAAGCGTGTCAGGTCAATAGTCACTATTTTCATCATCAGACACTGCTTCCTCACTCATATTGTCACAATGCCCTTCTTGACATGGTCCGCATACCCGTGAACAGGTAAGTCCGTGTCTTTTGCAAGTGCACCGAAGTGTACTACAACCACGAGAACAATTGCATTGAATTATTTTCAGAAGTGTTTCTGGTGCGGGTTAAGTATCCATCTTCACTGGAACTAGACTGTTGTTCTGCAATTCCCATCCCATTCAGTAGTGTCCATGGCCTCACCATTGTCCATCCAAAGCATCACTTGGAGGTAACTTCGTTGCAGAGGAGGTCGGTGGCAGTCGTTCAGGTGTAACAAAGATTTTGGCTGAACCAACTTTTTTGCAGAGAGTAGAATACCTCATTGCAGACAGATTGTCTCCAGGTTTGTCCTCGAACAATGCCACCATCGCTTTACACCCAGCGTCTGCAATCTCAGCTCTGTTTTTGTTAGGTGTGGAAAAGATTTTAGCACAGCTATTTAAGACCGAGTCTCCCTTCAAAACCTTGTGTAGACCGAGTTTTTTTCTGATTCCAAAAACCTCGGAAGTGGTATCGCGAATGCATGAAGGAACAGAAGACTGCTGCATACATGGTTTCCCAGGAACTTCTTCATAACCTTTATGTCGTATACTGTTGCAGGACTTTATCCGAGCAGAAATAAAGCTTGTTGCCATCGCTGGTTGACACGTGATGAAGTAACAACACCAAAAGATCTGTATCTTCGCCAATGAGACTAGTACTTTTGTTGGATGACATTGACACTGCTGCCTTAACAATCTCCACATCTGCATCCCCCTCTGATTGCATCACGTGGCAACCTCTGTCATTCATGCGCTGTGAAACGAGATTGATAAGAGACTGTTTGTTCTCCACATTCGAAAGGAAGTCCTCCTTTTTCCCAACAAATTTTGTTCCTTCAGCAATGTTCACTTTGTTACTTGTTCGTTTTTTGCGCCGTCGCTGATGGGTAATGTCCTTAGTGTTTGGCCCTCCAATATAACCATCAAATACAATCGTAGCCTTACCATAGTGCTTTAGTGTGAAAGATGCATAGTCTTCAGCGATTGGACAATATGTCTTTCCTTCTTACCACTTCAGTCGATTGAGAAGAGAACCCCCGTCAAGAACATAATGTTCCACTTCTGGTACATCCTTGAGTACTGCGTCATCTGAACTCTGTTCTTTTATAGCAGCCATCAGTTGTGCTTTGTTTGGTTTGCGTAAGAGATGTTTTACCTCAAAGAGGGATGGTGGGTATGGTGAAAGTTCATAGGCCATCACCTCATCAAGGGAAAGATCAGCAGTTTAAGACACCACAAGAAACCTTTGGAACAAAAGAGTGGGGTCTATTGTTTTGTCCTTAGCAACGTCAATAGCCTCACTGGATGCCAGGGTCTTGGCTTTCATTGACCGCTTGTACTTAACTGAAAACAGTGATTGACCCTCCATTGTTGCCACTATTTCTCTGCCAATGGTGAACAGGTTATGGACATTCACATCCTTATTTGCATTGACACCGGTGATAATGTTGCGAAGAGACACTTCATCAGAGAAAGGTGAAAAGGTCTCGAGTTTATCTGCAATTTTCTCCAGGTCTTCACGATCTCGTCTCGTCCTTGACGTTCTTGCCTCCTTGTGTTGTTCACTGGTGACAAATCTCTGGCGAGTGAAACCCTGCATTGCATCACTGTAGGAAGAGGACACTGGCACAGACAGAGTCCACAAGGAACTCTGATGTTCGGACATTCCACTTCCTCTGGTGAGTCCTCCTGCAGTTTTTAGGGAGCGCATCAGAGCTTGCTCGATGACTAGGTCGCAATCCAGGCCTGCCCAGTACTGATCAGTCTGCCTTACAACATGCAAGCCATTCATAAATCTATGGAAGACAGATGGCATATCATCTTCCAGAGTGGTCATAGACTGGAGGTAAAGGTAGGCTGCCTTCACATAGTTCCCATGCCCAGCAGCTGCAAGAATGGGCAAACATTCGGCTACAGCATGAAGGTGCATCAGCCAGGATCCTGTACGATCGGCCTCGATAAGCTCCCTTGCAATTCCAACCATCTGTTGGTAATTCAGCCATAGTTTACTGGTGTGAGAGTGAGCGGATAATCCGTTTCTTTTGGTGGACAATTTCACTAAGGCAGGTAGAAGTGATGACCGAATTCAAGCCACTCTCCCCTGTCAGTGTCCGAGCATACAACTGCTCAAATTCTTGCAACAGGTCTGCAAAACCGGGATGGTCGCAAAGTACTTTGTCTGCAACTTGCTGAGTAAGACACTGATCAAGAAGGAGATGGCCATGAACTGCACGCTGAACTGCCTTTCCAGTCATGATGTGTTGCACAGCATTGTCACCATAAATTGTTCCAAAGATCTCTTTGATTCCACTCCCATCCATCAATGTTCCTATAGCACCCATAAGATTCATCAATGTGTGGAAGCTCCCGAGCATCAGGACAACATCTCGAACCGGACTGTCTTCAGGAACCTCGTGTTTGATTTCTGACGCTTTCCTGTAGAGTGGCTGATCGAATGTAACAACTGCAGTGAATCGGTGTTTATCAGCAAGGTTGCACAGATACTCAAGAGTAGAGAAGATGCATGACTTGTCTCTGGAATACATGTCAATAATGGGCAGGAAGATTACCAAAGATGACCCCGGATGATCACAGTCTTTATGTAGCATGTGCATCATTCCATTCCAGCACGGTGCAGGCTGTTTGAAGCATAAAGACATCTCCCACAATACATCAACACGATGGTCAATGGTGTCGAGAAATGGCAAGGGCTTGAATTTTATGTTTCGGCGAGTGTGTTTTGAGAAACGGTATTCCCTTACATCAACTCTGCTTTGTTCAACTATCTCCAAGTCCGCAGTCGTCCATCTGAGAACAGTGCGACTGACCTTCCTTCCTGGAGTCACAGTAGCTACAATCTCCATGCCGTGGAAAGTTCCCTTCCCATCTAACGTGATGATATTATGATCGACGTTGTCCGCAGCGAACAGCAGTGCCGTATCCAGTCTGTCTATGGTACCACCGAGTACATCCTGGCCAGCAGAAACGGCAGAGTTTTCCTCGAATCACTGAACTTCCGAATATGATGAACAATATCCCATGGCTGAGAGACTGTCTACAAGAAATCGAGACCTGAAATGATGATAGAGCTGGACTGCTAACCAAAGCTGCAATGGAGGTACTACAGCCCTGGGACATACAGCCTGAACAACTGATTGTCCAAAGCTTGCAACCTTCCTTTGAATGTCCTTTCTAACGAAGAGGGTTTCAAGCAAGTAAAGCAAACTCAGGGGGAGATAATCTAAGGCAGACTGACATTCAAGCGAAGAAGTCTTCTGATATTCATCGGTTGAAGATGGGATCTTAGACTTGATATCGCTCTTGATTAGTTTGGCCGCAGTCTCTATGATGGCTCTCTTCTGGGCTTCTTCATCCGTTTCCTGACTACGGAAATAGTCCCTCAGGATTATTCTGGTCTTTTCACGGAACGTTACAATATTAGGCAACCCTTCACACTCTGCTATGAATAGCGAATCGCCATACCTCTCCTCCAGCCTATACCTCAGCGATTTATTACTATAGGCAGCACTGTCTCCTTCTACAAGATACTCAGTCATTTTCTTTGCAAGATCTGTGACAGTCAGTTGCTCTTCATCGTTGTCCTCGAGAAATGCACACATTCTCAAGAACGCTTGCTCTTGGTCTATGTTCATCGGCCTCCCTACCTTCCGCGGTTTCTTTGTAGTAGATCCTCCACCATGACTCATAGGAATTTCGTAATTTGTCCGAAAGTTAATGTCACATGAACGATGATACAGACAGTCTGCAGCATGTAAGCCCTTCCCAAAGTACACGATTCTCCCTTGAATGGTGATTGCCCAGTCATCATTACGCTGTTTGCAATGTGACAAGATGGACCTTACAAATCCATCCGTTTTAACAAAGCTATAGTCATCGAAATCACTACTAGATCTTGTCTTCACCACTTCATGTCCACAGAACAAACACTGCGTCGTGCTATCATAGGATCCAGTAGACACCCGTGTACCTCTCTTGGCAGGTGAACGATGAACGGAAGTAGCTTTATTATGGAAGTCTATTTGCTTCTTGTTTATGTAGTTCATACGACATCTCTTGTGCACCACTGCTCCAGCAGCTACCACAGTGCTAACGCCCCTCTCAATACTGGCTTTATTGATCCCTTCAGCTCCTTTCGCACCAATCACAACTCTTTCTCCATCATCTTCTACTTCATGGCTGCATAAGGGGCAAGTTTCTTGACTTTCCATCATTCTCAGCTCTGTAAAAGAAGATAAATAAATCGTTAAATAATAAATATAATAATAGTAGTAATTGTAAAAGAAATATAATAGACACTGCAAGGCGAGTCGCATTTAACATTTTGCAGCTTTGGCGGCCATATTCTTTGACGTCACATTTAGACCCTTTGTGGTAACCCTATCTTGGTAAACTTTTAGTATGTTTTTCCCTACATGTAATACTACCAAAAAAAACAATAAAACGCTTTCTTGGAATTTGTTCAGGGTAAAGGATTTTTTTTTTCAGATTTTGACTGGACTTCACACCCCACTTTCACTCACAGCTGATTGTGTTTAGCTACACATATATTCTGCACCATGCGTCTGCTCCAGATGTAGTCGGCTCCATCTACTTCAAAATCCATATTTCAAAGTACATACAGTCATATGTTAAAGTTTGGGCACCCCTATTAATGTTAACCTTTTTTCGTTATAACAATTTTGTTTTTTGCAATAGCTATTTCAGTTTCATATATCTAATAACTGATGGACTCAGTTATATTTCTGGATTCAAATGAGGTTTACTGTACTAACAGAAAATGTGCAATCTGCATTTAAACAAAATTTGACCGGTGCAAAAGTATGGGCACCTCAACATAAAAGTGACATTAATATTTCGTAGATCCTCCTTTTGCAAAAATAACAGCCTCTAGTCGCTTCCTGTAGCTATTAATGAGTTCCTGGATCCTGGATGAAGGTATTTGTGACCATTCCTGTTTACAAAACAATTCCAGTTCAGTTAAGTTTGATGGTCGCCGAGCATGGACAGCCCGCTTCAAATCATCCCACAGATATTCAATGATATTGAGGTCTGGGGACTGGGATGGCCATTCCAGAACATTGTAATTGTTCCTCTGCATGAATGCCTGAGTAGATTTGTAGCGGTGTTTTGGATCATTGTCTTGCTGAAATATCCATCCCCTGCGTAACTTCAACTTCGTCACTGATTCTTGCACATTATTGTCAAGAATCTGCTGATACTGAGTTGAATCCATGCGACCCTCAAATTTAACAAGATTCCCGCTGCCGGCATTGGCCACACAGCCCCAAAGCATGATGGAACCTCCACCAAATTTTACTGTGGGTAGCAAGTGTTTTTCTTGGAATGCTGTGTTTTTTAGCCTCCATGCATAACGCCTTTTTGTATGACCAAACAACTCAATCTTTGTTTCATCAGTCCACAGGACCTTCTTCCAAAATGTAACTGGCTTGTCCAAATGTGCTTTTGCATACCTCAGGCGACTCTGTTTGTGGCGTGCTTGCAGAAACGGCTTCTTTCGCATCACTCTCCCATACAGCTTCTCCTTGTGCAAAGTGCGCTGTATTGTTGACCGATGCACAGTGACACCATCTGCAGCAAGATGATGCTGCAGGTCTTTGGAGGTGGTCTGTGGATTGTCCTTGACTGTTCTCACCATTCTTCTTCTCTGCCTTTCTGATATTTTTCTTGGCCTGCCACTTCTGGGCTTAACAAGAACTGTACCTGTGTTCTTCCATTTCCTTACTATGTTCCTCACAGTGGAAACTGACAGGTTAAATCTCTGAGACAACTTTTTGTATCCTTCCCCTGAAAAGCTATGTTGAATAATCTTTGTTTTCAGATCATTTGAGAGTTGTTTTGAGGAGCCCATGATGCCACTCTTCATAGGAGAATCAAATAGAACTACTTGCAAGTGGCCACCTTAAATACCTTTTCTCATGATTTGATACACCTGGCTATGAAGTTCAAAGCTCAATGAGGTTACAAAACCAATTTAGTGCTTCAGGAAGTCAGTAAAAAGTAGTTAGGAGTGTTCAAATCAAGAAAATGATAAGGGTGCCCATACTTTTGCACCGGTCAAATTTTGTTTAAATGCAGATTGCACATTTTATGTTAGCACAATAAACCTCATTTGAATCCAGAAATATAACTGAGTCCATCAGTTATTAGATATATGAAACTGAAATAGCTGTTGCAAAAACCAAAATTGTTATAAAGAAAAAAGGTTAACATTAATAGGGGTGCCCAAACTTTAACATATGACTGTATTTCTAAGTACTCTGAATTAGACTTGAATTGGACTGGAATTGACTGTAAGGTAACGGACTATAACACCACAACAATGTTTTGCCTTCTTTTTACTATCACCCCCATACTACTCTATTTCTCCCTAACTCCTGCAATCCCTCCACCCAGTAAGGAACTAGTCATTTCCCCCTCCATCCTTCCCAGCCATCTCACCTCTTTGTCACAACTGTTCCTCCATATACAATCCTTTTTCTCCAGACACACACGGCCACATCATGTCCTATCCTGCTCCCACCTTCTAATGCTCTGTCTACTACTTCTCATTGCTGGCGATGTATCCCCAAATCCTGGCCCTCCTCAGCACATCCCCACACTCATTTTTAACATCCTGCCACAATCCTCTACACTTTTTTGCAACCATGACAACCTCATACCTATTCATCCAGCCCCCACTCCCCTGGTCCCCCTACCTGGAGCACTATGGAACGCACGCTCTGTCTGCAACAAGCTATCATTTATCCATGACCTCTTTATCACCAACAAACTCTCCTTCCTTGCCATCACTGAAACCTGGCTCACTCTCTCTGACACAGCCTCTCCAGCTGCGCTTTCCTATGGCGGATTCCATCTCTCTCACACCCCTCGCCCAAAATGTGGTGGAGGAGTTGGCTTGCTCCTCTCCGATACCTGCTCCTTTACCCCAATTCCTTTGCCACCCTCCACTACTCTTCCCTCGTTCCAGGTGCACTCCATCCGTATCTATTCCCCCTCTAACCTCCAACTGGCTGTCATCTACCGCCCCCAGAACTAGCCATCTCCACCTTTCTAGACCACTTCACCACCTGGCTACTCCATTTCCTTTCTGCTGACATCCCCGCCATCTTCATGGGTGACTTCATCATCCCCATTGACACTTCCACCCCAGCTGCCTCTAAACTTCTGTCGCTCACGGCTTCCCTTGGCCTCACTCAATGGTCACAAAGATGGTCACACGCTGGACCTTATCTTCACCCGTCTCTGTTCCCTCACTAATCTCAATAACTCACCCCTTCCCCTGTCTGACCACAACCTACTGACATTCTCTTCCCTCTCCTCTCCTACTGCGCAACCCCTGCTCCATAAACTCGCTCACCCTCGCAGGATTCTCAAACACCTCAATTTACAATCACTCTCTGAGTCCCTTCTCCCTCTTACAGACATAGCTTCCCTTCATGACACAGATGCTGCTGCCACTTTTTATAGCACCACAATAACAGCAACACTTGATTCAGCTGCCCCCCTCATGCAGAGCAAAACTTGTACAATCAACAGGCAGCCCTGGCTGACCAGCCTGACCAAAGAACTGAGATAGGTTTCCAGGGCCACTGAGCAGAGATGGAAGAGAACCTATTCTACTGAGAACTTCAGCGCATACAAGCAGTCCCTTGCCAGCTCTCATATCCTCCCTGTCTCACAACCCTAAACAACTCTTCAACACTTTCAATTCTCTACTCCGTCCCACAGCACCTCCTCCCCCTCCTCTCATTTCTGCTGAAGACTTTGCCTCCTTCTTTAAGCAGAAGATCGACAAGATCAGACAAAACTTTGGCCCGCAGCCCCCAATGCCCCTCTTAGCCGCTCAGCCCTGTTCTGCAAAAGCCAACTTCTCCACCATGACAGAAGATCAGCTCTCCACCCTTCTGTCAAGATCACACCTCACCACTTGTGCCCTCGACCCACTCCCATCTCACCTCATCCCTAACTTGGCCACAGTCTTCATCCCATCTCTAACACACCTCTTCATCCTTTCACTTACAAATGGTGTCTTTCCCTCATCCTTCAAACATGCCTCAATGACACCCATCCTCAAAAAGCCCTCCATTGATCCATCCTCTGTGTCGAACTATCGCCTGATATCTCTTCTCCCTTACGCCTCAAAACTACTGGAACAGCATGTATATCTTGAACTGTCCTTCCACCTCTCCTCCTGTTCCCTCTTTGACCGGTTACAATCTGGCTTCTGACCACATCACTCAACTGAAACTGCCCTAATTAAAGTCACTAACGACTTACTAGCCGCCAAGAGCAAGCGACACTACTCTGTCCTCCTTCTCCTGGACCTGTCCTCTGCCTTTGACGCCGTAGACCATTCCCTCCTGCTACAGACTCTCTCATCTCTTGGCATCACAGACTTGGCCCTATCCTGGATCTCATCATACCTAACAGACCGAACATTAAGTGTCTCCCTCTCACACACCACCTCCTCACCTCACCCCCTGTCTGTTGGTTGTTGGTGTTCCTCAAGGCTCTGTCCTAGGACCCCTACTATTCTCCATCTACACCTTTGGCTTGGGACAGCTCATAGAATCCTACGGTTTGCAGTATCACCTCTACTCACCTTTTATCTCTAACCTCCTCATTTGGCCTTTCGCAGCTTACTAATTCTCCAACGCATGAAGACGGAAACTCCCTCGACTTGGTCTTCTCTCGGCTTTGTGCAGTGGATGATTTTGCAAACTCCCCTCTCCCGCTCTCTGACCACAATCTTCTTTCATTCTCTATAAAGAACTGCCAGGCTGCTCAGGTCACCCCCACTGTCCAGACTTATAGAAACATACAGGCCATTAACACCCAGAAACTTCTGAAGAACTTGCAGTCTTCATTGACCCCTATCTCCTCCCTCTCATGTCCTGATTCTGCATTGAAGCATTACAATGAAACACTTCAAAGTGCCCTGGATGAATTTGCACCCCCTATAAATAGAACACCACAACGCAGACGGCGACAACCCTGGCACACGGTGCAAACACGTTTCCTGCAGCGGTGCTCCAGGTGCGCCGAACGTCTGTGGAGAAAATCCAATCTACACGAAGATTTCATCCATTTTAAGTTTATGCTTAGAACATACAACACTGCCCTTCACCTCTCCAAACAAACCTATTTCAACACCCTCATCATCTCACTGTCCAATAACCAGAAACGTCTCTTTGACACTTTTCATTCTCTACTCAATCCAAGAGTACAGGCCCCAACCACGGAGCTCCGAGCTGACGATCTGGCCAATTACTTCAAAGAAAAAATTGACCAGATCCGACAGGAAATTATCTCCAAATCCCCTCATACCATGCACTGTCCTCCCTCCCCCACTGCATCTAACTCACTCTCTGATTTTGAACCAGTCACAGAAGAAGAAGTAAGCAGGCTCCTTGCATCTTCTCGCCCAACTACTTGCACCAGTGACACATTTCCATCACATCTCCTCCAGTCCCTTTCCCCTGCTGTCACCCCTCACCTAACTAAAATATTTAACCTCTCTCTCTCTTCTGGTATTTTTCCCTCCTCATTTAAGCATGCCATCATACATCCACTACTTAAAAAACCATCCCTCGACCAAAACTGTGCCGCTAACTATAGACCTGTCTCTAATCTTCCCTTCATCTCTAAACTCCTGGAACGCCTGGTCCACTCCCGTCTTATCCGCTATCTCTCAGAAAACTCTGTTCTCGACCCTCTCCAATCCGGTTTCCGCTCTTTACACTCCACTGAAACTGCCCTCACTAATGTCTCTAATGATCTGCTAACAGCTAAATCAAATGGTCATTACTCCATGCTAATTCTCTTGGATCTCTCTGCAGCATTCGACACTGTGGATCATCAGCTCCTCCTCACTATGCTCCATTCCATTGGCCTCAAGGACACCGTTCTCTCCTGGTTCTCCTCCTATCTCTCCGACCGCTCCTTTACTGTTTCTTTTGCCGGTTCCTCCTCCTCTCACCTTCCCCTTACTGTTGGGGTTCCTCAAGGATCGGTTCTAGGCCCCCTCCTCTTCTCCTTGTACACTGCCCCTATTGGTCAAACAATCAGTAGATTTGGTTTCCAGTACCATCTCTATGCTGATGACACCCAATTATACGCTTCTTCTCCTGACATCACGCCAGACTTTCTAGAAAACACTGGCGATTGTCTAAACGCTGTGTCTAATATCATGTCCTCACTATATCTGAAACTGAACCTGTCAAAGACTGAACTCCTTGTGTTTCCTCCCGCTACTAATGTACCTACACCCGACATTGCCATTTCCGTCTGTGGTTCCACTATTACTCCCCAGCAACATGCCCGCTGTCTTGGGGTCATACTTGATTCCGAGCTTTCCTTTGCCCCCCACATTCGATCACTGGCTCGCTCTTGTCATCTGCACCTCAAAAACATTTCTAGAATTCGACCTTTTCTTACTTTTGACTCTGCAAAAACTCTTACTGTTTCTCTTATTCATTCTCGTCTCGACTATTGTAACTCTCTTCTATTCGGTCTCCCTCTTACCAAACTCTCCCCTCTCCAATCTGTCTTGAATGCTGCAGCCAGGATCATATTCCTCACCAATCGTTACACCGATGCCTCTACCTTGTGCCAGTCATTACACTGGCTACCCATCCACTCCAGAATTCAGTATAAACTTATTACCCTCACCCACAAAGCCCTCCATGGCTCAGCACCACCCTACATCTCCTCCCTTGTTTCAGTATACCACCCTACCCGCGCCCTCCGTTCTGCTGATGACCTGAGGTTAGTATCCTCAATAGTCAGAACCTCCCACTCCCGTCTCCAAGACTTTACACGTGCCGCGCCAATTCTTTGGAATGCACTTCCCAGGTCAATACGATTAGTCCCCAATCCCCACAATTTTAAGCGTGTCCTGAAAACGCATTTATTCAGACTGGCCTATCGCCTCAACACATTAACCTAACCTATCCCTGTGTGGCAGAGCCAAAAGTTTTACCATAACCAGGTTCCCAGCATCATGTTCCCACATGCTTTATGCATCCATTAGCCCTCTGTGTCTGTACTGTTACACACTTAACATTATGGCTGGTCCATACAATCAGGGCAACTGTTACCACCCACCTTTCGTGTCTACCTCTTTCCTCATAGACTGTAAGCTTGCGAGCAGGGCCCTCACTCCTCTTGGTATTTGTTATAATCTACTGTATGTGATTATTGTTATGCTGTAATGTCTATTGTCTGTACAAATCCCCTCTGAAATGTAAAGTGCTGCGGAATATGTCGGCGCTATAAAAATAAAATTTATTATTATTATGCCGATGACACGCAGATCTACCTATCTGGAACCAACCTCGCCTCCTTACTGACTGAAATCCCACAATGTCTGTCTGCTATCTCAGCCTTCTTCTCTGCTCGCTTTCTCAAACTGAACATGGACAAAACAGAATTCATCATCTTTCCCCAATCTCACTCTACCCCTCCACCAGACCTATCCATCAATGTCAATGGCTGCTTTCTTTCCCCAGTCCCGCACGCTCGGTGCCTTGGGGTGATCCTCGACTCTGAGCTCTCTTTCAAACCACAAATCCAAGCCCTCGCCTCCTCCTGCCACCTCAAAATCAAAAATATTTCCCGCATCCGCTCATTCCTCAACCACGAAACCACAAAAACACTAGTGCATCTTATCATCTCCCGCCTCGACTACTGCAACATCCTATTCTCTGGCCTCCCCTCTAGCACTCTGGCTCCACTCCAATCCATCCTACACTCTGCTGCCTGACTAATCCACCTGTCTCCCCGCTATTCCCCAGCCTCCCCCCTATGCCAGGCCCTTCACTGGCTTCCTATTGCCCAGAGGCTCCAATTCAAAACCCTAATCATGACATACAAAGCCATCCACAACCTGTCTCCTCCATACATCTGTGACATGGTCTCTAGGTACCTACCCGCACGCAACCTTCGATCATCTCAAGATCTCCTTCTATACTCCCACCTTATCTCTTCTTCCCACAACCGCATACAAGACTTCTCCTGTGCCTCCCCCATACTCTGGAACTCTCTGGTGCAGCACATCAGACTCTCACCATCAACGGAAACCTTCAAGAAGAACCTGAAGACCCACCTGTTCTGACAAGCCTACAGCCTGAAATGATCCTCTGTTTACTGAACCACCGCACGACCTGCTCTACCCTCTCCTACTGTATCCTCACCCATCCCTGTAGACTGTGAGCCCTCGCGGGCAGGGTCCCCTCTCCTTATGTACTTGTGTGTCCCTTGTCTTACACATGCTTATTATACTTGTCCATATTTCCCCTTTTCACATGTAAAGCGCCATGGAATAAATGGCGCTATATAAATGCATAATAATAATAATAACCTACTGCTAACACCATTACTCTGCCAAGTTTCGGATCTTCTCTGGTATTGATATCTACACAAAAAACTTTTCACCAGAAACTTCATGGTATGGGTACCTATGGCCAAGCAGCTGCACATAAGTCTTACAACACTAACCACAATCCCAGATGGGAAAGTGTAAAGCACATTGTCAATAGATTCTAGAGTCGTGGAAATCATCAAGACTCATGCTTCACCAACTGGCAGTCTGATGCATGAGTCTGGCTTTGGCAAAGACCAGGAGAATGTTACCTGCCTGACTGCATTTGGCAAACTGAAGATTGGTGGAGAAGGGATAATGCTCTAGGTTGTTTTCAGGGATTGGCCTAGGCCCCTTAGTTCCAGTCACGGAAAATTTTGATCCTTCAGAATACCAAGATATTTTGGACAATTGCATGCTTACAACTTTGTGAGAACAGTTTACTGAAGTTCTTGTACAGTTCTAGCATCATTTTTATCCTGGGCCATAAAAATATGATGGCTAAATCTGGGGTTTAAAAACTTGATTGGCTCACACAGAGTCCATGAAAAATCTTTTGGATGAACTAGAATGGAGATTTTATCCAAAATTAGCATCTGACCTCATAAAAAATCCTGGGTCATTAGACAAAAATGTCAACAAATATACTCAAAAATTTGTAGAAAGCCTTCTTTGAAGAAATAAAGCTGTTCTAGTGGCTGAAGGGGACCAAAAAAAGATCAATGCCTATAGATGTATAATGGGATATCATAACATTTCCTGTAGGTATAATTAGTGACTATCTTTTCACATTGAAATTTGCATACATTGCTGAACTTTCCTAAATAAAAAATCAATTTGTGCGAATCTCAATACTGGAAAGCGTGGGAAATACATACAGTGTAGGAAGTAATTATTTGATCCCTTGCTGATTTTGTAAGTTTGCCCACTGACAAAGACATGAACACTCTATAATTTTAAGGGTAGGTTAATTTTAACATTGAGATATAGAATATGAAAAATAAAATCCAGAAAATCACATTGTATAATTTCTATAAATTTATTTACATTTTCCAGTGAGAAATAAGTATTTGATCCCCTACAGCCATTAAGAGTTCTGGCTCCTATAGACCAGTTAGACGCTCCTAATCAATTCATTACCTACATTAAAGACAGCTGTCTTACATAGTCATCTTTATAAAAGACTCTTGTCCACAGACTCAATTAATCATTCAGACTCTAACCTTTACAACATGGGCAAGACGAAAAAGCTTTATAAGGATGTCAGGGATAAGATCATAGACCTGCCCAAAGCTGGAATGGGCTACAAAACCATAAGAAAGACGCTGGGTGAGATGGAGACATCTGTTGGTGCAATAGTAAGAAAATGGAAGAAATACAGAATGACTGTCAATCAACATGCACAGTTTCCTAACAGGTTTGTCAGATCTCAACATGTTTGGTTGGAGTGTGAGGAGACTGAAGGCACATAGGATGCAGTAACGGACCGTACACAGACCAAGGGTGGTAGGAGTTTATTTTGCAACACAAAACTCCACGCAGGGAGAAATCAGAGGGATATTATTCTCTAATACAGTGAGTGACTATTGGGGATAACTTGAGGCACAAGAATAAGTAAGGCAGACAGTACAATTAAATACTACTTATCCCACAGGTGTCAGTCACGGTTAAACTCCTGACCAAGACTGGAGTCGCTTAGGATGCGTCGCAGTGGAGGTCTGACCAAAGTCCTGAGGAAGCAGGTATACTATATCCTGATGATGGCGGCATCTTCTCGTGGTCCTGACGATGGCAACGACTCCTCGGGATCCTTACGCAGGTCTGCGGTCCAGAAGATGAAGCGATGAAGAGGGAAACGTCTTTTTCCTCAGCGGTGAGTGTCCTAACACAACAGAGAGTTGCAGCACTGCCCAAACACAGTTTACAACAGACACACGCTTAGGTCCAGTACACAGACCTTGTCTCTCACAATCACTGCTGTCAGCAGGGGCGGCTGTGGCAGAGTTGTCAGCTGTGTCAGCGGTCTCAGCAAGGGCAGAGATATCAGCGGGGACAGCAGTGTCTCAGCAGTACTCAGTCGGTAGTCTCAAGGCACATAGGACAAAATGCAGGCCGCATCCCTCTCCACAACATTTGTTTTGCCTATATTCTTTCGAGGGCGTGTGTGCTCCACTGATCACCATTATATATAAACCTTCATTGTGTGTATTGAGCCTGCGTCCTCTTAAGTCTTTAAGCACCTTGTTTTAAACTTCATTTTATTCACTATTATCAATAAAGATTATTTTTATTCATTTTACTTTTCCTTTATACTTCTTGACTCTGGACTTGGTTCTGATGTCAGTGTTTAGTTACTTAACCTTAGTAATCCATTTACAGGATCACACTTGCAGAAACCAAAGGGTAAAAAATCATTTTAATCTAATCTATGGCAAAACAATAATGGTACAGATTGTCAACAGAACAGTGGCATATAACACATATAATGGTAGAGCCCTTACAGTATATTACTACCAAATTTT
Organism: Dendrobates tinctorius; assembly: GCF_039654945.1. Taxonomy (NCBI): domain Eukaryota; kingdom Metazoa; phylum Chordata; class Amphibia; order Anura; family Dendrobatidae; genus Dendrobates; species Dendrobates tinctorius. Next base: position 53,559,332 of record NW_027361917.1, read on the forward strand.
GAATTCTTATTTCTATACAAAAATATTAAGATATATGTTAATGTCTAACTAAAAAGATGGCAGCAAATTGCAAGCTTTTGAGAATACTCAGGTATCTTCATCAGGCATAGAATAATACAAAATCTGAAGACTCACATATGTATACACAATGCGGCACAGGAATAATGAAATAGATAAGATAAGCGACCTGAAGCATAACTATCATTTTGGAAGAGGGATAAACAGTTGTGGCCGTAAATATTGAAACAGTTCATAGATAAGGAGTGTGAAAGTTTTACTGTCCTCTGATTGGGGTCTAGTTCTGTATTGTGATGCCCTCAGAAGGTCTGAGGAGCACTTTCCTTAGTGTGTCAAAGGTTGTTATAAATTTGTACTCCCAGACTATCTGTAAGATTTGAAGTTATCGTTTAACCTCTTTCTGTCATTGAGCATAATAGTATGCTGATGCCAGGCTTCCCCTATTTGGTATGAGCCCCAAAGGTGAGCCCACACTTTTCCGGGCACAAGACAGCTGATCTGTACAGCTGACATGTGCCAGCAACAGCCACGTGTGGAATCGCTATCCACCCGCGGCTGTTAACTAGTTAAATGCCGCTGTCAATCTCTGCGTCACTGCGTCTTTAATCCCTCCCATCGGTGAACCCATCACATGATCGCGAGTCACTGATGGGTCGGCATGTCAACCAGAGGTCTCCAGGACCTCTATGGTTGTCATTGCTGGATTGCTATGAGCAGCATCCTGTGGTCAGGGCTCATAGCAAGTGAGCATTTCTGCTACACACAGGCGATTTTAAAAAGTTTTAAAAAATATTTAAAAAATTAAAAATATATACAAGTTTTAATCACCCCCTTTAGCCCCATTCAAAATTTAAAAAAAAATCATTTATACATATTGTGTATTGCCGCATTGAGAATCGCCTGATGTATAAACATAAAAAAGAATTAACCTGATCGCTAAAGGGCATACTAAGAAAAAAATTAAAGGCGTCAGAATTACGGTTTTTTTGGTCACCGCTACATTGCAATAAAATGCAATAACAGGCGATCAAAAGATCGTATCTGCACCAAAATGATATCAATAAAAACGTCAGCTCGGCGCGCAAGAAAATAAGCCCTCACCCAGACCAAGATCAAGAAAAATGGAGACACTAAAGGTCTTGGAAAATGGCGCCATTTATTTATTTTTTTTAATCAATTTTTGGATTTTTTTCTCCACTTAGATAAAAAAGAAACTAGATATGTTTGATGTCTATGAACTTGTAATGACCTGTAGAATCATAATGACAGGTCAATAGAGGTATTTAGTGAACATGGGGAAAAAAAAGCAACAACAGTGAAATTGCACTTTTTTGCAATTTCACCGCACTTGGAATATTTTGGTCTTTATAAAACACAGTGGACCTACACCAGCAGATAATATGGCTTCCAAACCATCACTGAGTGTGGAAACTTCACACTAGACCTGTAGCCACCTGGGGTGCGTGCACCACACACAGGGCCCCAGGCACTGTGCTTAAAGAACATGCGCACATTTTCCTTCTCTTATGGGGCCCATACGTTTCCTCCTAAAGTGTCCCCAGCCAATAGCTAGAGGACACTTACTATTTAAGGCACCAGCTCAAGCATAGAGGTGCCTGTGCAATTTTGTAAGTTTGTTCCTAAACACTCTTGCTACTTCTCAGGTCCCAGTGCGCGTATTTTTGTATACAAGCCTTTCTACCAGCCATGTCAGCTCATCTGTACCTCAGCCAGTTCTGTCAGCACCTGCAAGTGCTCTTCTGTTCGACAGCATGTCAAGTCTTCACCTGCCAATGTTCTTCTGTTCAACAGCCACTCCAGTCTGAATCCATGGTTCCTGTATTCCTTCAGTGCCTGCCTGCATCTACTGTTCATTCCTTCGGGCCATCCCGGCTACTCATCACTAGGGGGTCAGTTGTATTCTCCCCAAGGTCAGTCCTGGAGTATTACCTGGTCCCACCTCCGTAATATATCCTTGGATCACGGTATTGTCAGCCGTTATACACAAGAGGTCGGATTCATTGAGGCACCAAGTTATGTCCTTCCAGGCTTTCCTTGGTCCACGGCACAGTGGTCCCACTACCCAGCCCACTACAAATAACAATTGAACTTAAACTACTCAGTAAAGATAAACGCTTTGAAAAGAACGAAGTGTGCTATGTTGAACGTGCCACTGTTCCTGGATCCGGATTCAAGGAGACAACATCGGCCTCTGGCCAAACCGTGAGTGTTATACGGTGCACCCACAGAATAAGGGAAACGAGACACTATTTACTTGTGGGGTGCCAGGGTGTGGGAACACAGCAACCGCTCAACCATGACTACCACCCTGTGCACCTTTCACAAGGAAAAGACACTTCCTGTTTCTACATAGAGCTTAGAAGGATTTAACTAGTCAGTTTTAATCACGAGATGTCATAGACATAATGGAATAGATAAGAATTAACTGGATAGAAGGGTAAATTGAGCATATAATATGATGACTGCAAGTCTTTAAGGAATTTTCTCCCCCTTGGAGTTGGAGCAGATCCACAGCCACAATATACTCTACATCTGGGTAGCTAAAATTTCACATGATCACCTCTGTATTGGCCTTTGTAGCATTTTCTATTTTTTTGGGGGGGTCTATAAATTACATCAAAACGATTACATCTAACATATACTAATCAAAATCAAAACTCATAACTGGTCTGTAGTCTTCAGACCATTATAAGGTTAATATGATGTTTACAATCCAATTTTATTGTGGCATTGACGTGCTTGCTTCCGTAATGTTCAAGTAGCCTGCAGCCTATTTACTGTCAGGGCATTCCAGGCATAAAAAGAACAGTTATTTGCATATGTCATGTGCAACACAGCACAAAATTAGACAGTCAAAGCGGCAGTAAATTGATGACGTAGTATTCAAAAATGTTGTTACAAAACACAGACAGTGGTATTATTAATTCATGTCAATAAAAGCAAGGAAGATTGAATATTAGTGTTCTATGTAGCCATTGTTGCACTATATATGCAAATAGTTCAAGATTGGCCAGATCCTAAAGTTAACATACTGCTTATGCCATGTTAACAAGTCGTAGACAATGCCTGCTGTGATTTTTGGTCACAATTCCACAATAAATCCACAGACAGAATCCACGTGCGTCTCTTGCCGATTTCGCTGCGGATTTCATCCTACTGCATGTGGGGGTCATGGGCAGTTAGTGCTACAGTTTGGATTTGTTTCCTCTGTCATTATTCAGACATATAAGGTAAGGAGTTATTCAAGTACAATGCAATTTCAAATAAATAATACCCTAGTTTTCTTCAACCAATTGTCTGTTTTTGTTACAGTCTATCTGCAAGATGTTATCTATGGGTGATAGTTTCAACCTCCACCCATTTTTCTATTGTTGAAAATGAAAATCAACTGAAACATACTACCTAAATGTCAAAAACTGGCCCTATGCCATAATAAAACACTAGTAGGGAATATAAATGGACACTCCGAATAATATTGATACTACAAAAAGCATGGCGTACAGGTTCACAGTATAGTAAACAAAAATAGTTTTATTAAATAGTGAAGCATAAAAAATTAATCACAGACCGTATATAGGCAAAGTTAAAAAGAAAAACAGAAAATGGCTCAGTTATGACAGACATGTGCACATCACATCACTGAAGAGTCATCAGTTCAGCCATAAACTGTATGTAAACTGTCAGGGCTGCACTGGACATCATATCATGCAGGCAACTTTATGGGTAAGCTAGTTCTAATATTGCCCAATATGTGACCCTGCTTGTGCTCTACTTTATACTATGCATGCTTTCATATACTAGGGAGTTGCTATCACCTGTTACCTCTATGGAAGTGTGCCTGTTACATAGAGTTGTGACCAAAAGTACTGACACTCCTGCAATTCTGTCAGATAATACTCAGATTCTTCCTGAAAATGATTGCAAACACAAATTCTTTGTTATTATTATCTTCATTTAATTTGTCTTAAATGAAAAAAACACAAAAAGAATTGTCCTAAAGCCAAATTGGATATAATTCCACACCAAACATAAAAAAGAGGGTGGACAAAAGTATTGGCACTGTTCGAAAAATCATGTGATGCTTCTCTAATTTGTGTAATTAAAAGCACCTGTAACTTACCTGTGGCACCAACAGGTGTTAGCAATAACTAAATCACACTTGCAGCCAGTTGACATGGATTAAAGTTGACTCAACCTCTGTCCTGTGTCCTTGTGTGTACCACATTGAACATGGAGAAAAGAAACAAGACCAAAGAACTGTCTGAGGACTTGAGAAACCAAATTGTGAGGAAGCATGAGCAATCTCAAGGCTACAAGTCCATCTCCAAAGACCTGAATGTTCCTGTGTCTACCGTGCGCAGTGTCATCAAGAAGTTTAAAACCCATGGCACTGTGGCTAACCTCCCTAGATGTGGACGGAAAAGAAAAATTGACAAGAGATTTCAACGCAAGATTGTGCGGATGTTGGATAAAGAACCTCGACTAACATCAAAACAAGTTCAAGCTGCCCTGCACTCCGAGGGTACAACAGTGTCAACCTACATACTATCCGTCAGCGTCTGAATGAAAAGGGACTGTATGGTAGGAGAGCCAGGAAGACCCCACTTCTTACCCCGAGACATAAAAAAGCCAGGCTGGAGTTTGCCAAAACTTACCTGAAAAAGCCTAAAACGTTTTGGAAGAATGTTCTCTGGTCAGATGAGACAAAAGTAGAGCTTTTTGGGCAAAGGCATCAACATAGAGTTTACAGGAGAAAAAAAGAGGCATTCAAAGAAAAAAACACGGTCCCTACAGTCAAACATGGCGGAGGTTCCCTGATGTTTTGGGGTTGCTTTGCTGCCTCTGGCACTGGACTGCTTGACCGTGTGCATGGCATTATGAAGTCTGAAGACTACCAACAAATTTTGCAGCATAATGTAGGGCCCAGTGTGAGAAAGCTGGGTCTCCCTCAGAGGTCATGGGTCTTCCAGCAGGACATTGACCCAAAACACACTTCAAAAAGCACTAGAAAACGGTTTGAGAGAAAGCACTGGAGACTTCTAAGGTGGCCAGCAAAGAGTCCAGACCTGAATCCCATAGAACACCTGTGGAGAGATCTAAAAATGGCAGTTTGGAGAAGGCACCCTTCAAATATCAGGGACCTGGAGCAGTTTTCCAAAGAAAAATGGTCTAAAATTCCAGCAGAGCATTGTAAGATTGATGGTTACCGGAAGCGGTTGGTCGCAGTTATTTTGGCTAAAGGTTGTGCAACCAAGTATTAGGCTGAGGGTACCAATACTTTTGTTTGGCCCATTTTTGGAGTTTTGTGTGAAATGATCAATGTTTTGCTTTTTGCTTCATTCTCTTTTGTGTTTTTTCATTTAAGACAAATTAAATGAAGATACCATAGAATTTGTGATTGCAATCATTTTCAGGAAGAAACTGAGTATTATCTGACAGAATTGCAGGGGTGTCAATACTTTTGGCCACAACTGTACAGTTTAGGGCTGAACTGATGACTCTTCAGTGACACTGGGCACTTTATTTGCATTAAGCACTTTAGGCCTTTATTAATTATGAGACTATTGCTATTTTTCTAGGCTTAGTTCTTTCCTGATCCTTTGTACATTTGTGATGTGCAGATGTCCTTCATACCTGAGGCTTTTTCTATCTTTTTTACTTTGCCTATCTACGTTCTGTGATTTATTTTTTATGCTTCACCATTTAATAAAACTATTTATATTTTATTAAACTGTGGAACTGTACTCCATTCTTATTGTAGGTTCACCATTTTTCTATTATTGTAGTATTCAATTTTTGTTTTTCAGGTGAGCTGGTAATCATTAGCTTACAAACCCAATTTCCCAAATGTTGAGACACTGTGTAAAATATAAAAATAACAAAAATGCAATGATTTGGAAATCTATTATAGCTATATTTTATTCACAATGGAACATAGAACAAATTTAAGAAGGTGAACATTAGATATTTTTACATTTAATTTGAAAAAATTAATTTAGAAATTGATGGCTGCATCAAAATCAATGAGGAGACCATCAAATAGGAGATGTGACTGTGTTGCTGCTGGTGGTGATGTAGCTGTTGCATGGAGAGAGAGTGCATGGTCGATCTGTGTCTGCTACGCTTCCAAACATTCCAAGGTGGGGCACGTGGTTCATGAACCCATTGTGTCACAGACCGAACTTACCCTGGAGGGGCGTGACTAAGCAGGCACCTTGGTGTTTGCTGGAGCCTCTAGTAGTGAGGTCAGACTTGTGTGGCAGGGGTCTGCCAGGTGCCACTCCATAGCATCGTCTGCAGTAGCTGCTGACTCCGAAGGGACAGAGTTGTCACTTAAGATACTCAAACAGAGCAGGGAGCAGGACAGCCACTTGGGACAAGTTCAGACAGGACAGCCTCATGGGACAAGTTTGCAAAGGATGGCTTCACAGGACAAGATCACACAGGACGGCTACTGGGACAGGTTCTCCCTGTGCAGACAGGGCTGCACAGGGATAAGTTCACAGTCCTGGCCTGGGCATTCAGCCCCCAGGGTGGCAGACAGGTTCCGCTGATGCAACCACGGCATATGGGCACCGCCAAATCAGTCACAGGAAAGAAGGGCTAACTATGGCGGAGTAGCAGGAACAAGAGATATGGGATACAGGACACTAACAGACTAACTAACTAACAGAAGGGGAACCTTGCAACATACAATTACCACCAACCACCTAACAGAACTATAGGGGTTGCTCAGCCACCTTCCAGTAGGGCAGGGTGCCTTTTATACAAGATGTCTTTATTGGTTGGGAAACATCTTGCAGGTGTACATACATTTAACTAAATGCTTTGCAGCACCTATTGGCAGCATTTGCCATGTGTGCATGTTGCCTCTTTATGAGCAGGGGAGCGCGCGCACCCATGCCCTAGGCATGCTACCTAGACACAGTGCTGAGTGCATAGCCGGCAATTGCGCCAGAGGCCAGGGTGGTGAGTAAGCCAGCATCACCACATGGAGGCACAATGGAACACCATGCAGGGGAGCAGGGCATAACGCAACACCTTCCTCTGGTTCAAGCAGATTTGCCAACTTGCAAATCAGGCAAGCAGTTTGAGCTCCAAGTCATGCAGCAGCCATTTCTGCTTTTTGATGACTCCTCTGGTAGTTGCTTTTGGGGTTCCTTGTGACATCCACCTAGCCCTCTGCCACAATTGGAAAAGATTGAGTGCACTGATGCCCAACCACTTGTTCTGTTGGAGTAAGAATACGTGAGAAGGGTAGTGCAAAAGGTTAGTGGCCCACTGCAGCACATCTCTGATGATGTTGATGACGAAACACAGGGGCCACCTGCTGCAGTTTTCTGCTGTGTATACCGGCAAGGATGGCAAGAGTGACGACTGGTTGGAACATCATGCTAGGGATTATTATTATTTATTTTTAGAGTACTATTGATTCCATGGTCCTGGACATGAGGAGGGGTTACATTCAAAACAAAATGAGAAATTACAATGAACAAACTAATAATGACAGACAGGTCGAGAGGAAAAAGGATCCTACCTTTGCTTTCTTACATTTTACTGGATAATGGGGAAGGATACAGTAGGTTTGGGAGTGTAGTAGCAGCTCTGGTGTTGGGGAAGTGACAGCAGGGCCATTGTAAGCTTCCTGAAGACATAGGTTTTCAAGTTCCGCTTGAAAATTCAGAATTCAGGAAATAATCAAATGCGTTGGGCCGCAGAATTCTGCAGGATGGGAAACTCGGAAGAAGCCTTGCATGCAATTGGATGAGGAATGTATGGATTGTGGAGGAGAGAAGGAGGTCTTGAGAGGACTAGAGATTACATGGTGGCAGAGGCGTAGCTAAGGTTTTGGTTCAGGGGGGGCGAAGCTTCTGAGTGGGCCCCTAACCAGGTAACCTTGATTACAACTGGTTGACTCACCCTTATAGTGGAGGAGAACCTCAGCAGAGGACGCGCTGTTGCTGAATATAATTTCTAAATAAAGGCCAATATTGATATTACCACCATATAGTCAGTGGTAGATACCAGTCCTACAGAACATATAAGTGATTACAGCAGAGTTACAGATGGTGACTTACCGCTGCCGTTCTTTCTGATGGAATTGTTCACTTTTCAAGTCTTTTCCATCTGGCCCAGACTGCCATGACAACTTCTTCCAGCCAGGACTCGTCTGCAGAGATTACAGCAAAGACACATTTCACTTCTCATATTTTCAGCACTGTCACCAATGGGACTATTCCCAACTCCTCATTCTGTTGATACCCCAATGCTGAGCCGCTGCTGCCGTATGTGCTCCTATTACTGCACCTGATACCCCAATGCTGAGCCGCTGCTGCCATGTGTACCTATTACTGCACCTGATACCCCAATGCTGAGCAGCTGCTGCCGTATGTGTCCCTATTACTGCTCCTGATACCCCAATACTGAGCCACTGCTGCCGTATGTGTCCCTATTACTGCACCTGATACCACAATGCTGAGCCGCTGCCGCCTTGTGTCCCTATTACTGCACCTGATACCCCAATACTGAGCCACTGCTGCTGTATGTGTCCCTATTACTGCACCTGATACCCCAATGCTGAGCCTCTGCTGCCATATGTGTCCCTATTACTACACCTGATACCCGAATACTGAGCCACTGCTGCCGTATGTGTCCCTATTACTTCACCTGATACCTCAATGCTGAGCCACTGCTGCATGTGTCCCTATTACTGCACCTGATACCCCAATGCTGAGCCGCTGCTGCTATATGTGTCCCTATTACTGCACCTGATACTCCAATACTGAGCCGCTGCTGCCATATGTGTCCCTATTACTTCACCTGATACCTCAATGCTGAGCCACTGCTGCATGTGTCCCTATTACTGCACCTGATACCCCAATGCTGAGCCACTGCTGCTATATGTGTCCCTATTACTGCACCTGATACTCCAATACTGAGCCGCTGCTGCCGTATGTGTCCCTATTACTGCACCTGCTGTGTGGTTCTGTGTGACCTCTAAATTCTAAAGCAACTCTCTAGAATATAGTAATGCCTGGTTGAAAGTGCCCTAGAAAACAGTGCCCATATTTTGTCCCCTAGGAAGTAATACTGCCTTTTGGGCCCCTTTGACAGTCACAGTAAACTGAGTTCTCCTATAGCAATAAGTGCCCACTTTACATTTAATAATGTCCCAAGTCTCCCCCTAGTACAGCTCCCCTATACACAGTATAATGCTCTCTTATACAGTCTAATAAAATGAAAGTTTGGGCAAAACAATAGTGTTTAGCAAGCGTTTTTAGCTTGCAGAATGCTTGCGCTTTTCCAAGTGATTTGAAGCATCGCTTGGAAAACTGATTGACAGGTTGGTCAAACTTGTCAAGCATTGTGCTTGACAAGTGTAACCAACTTTTTACTATTGATGCTGCCTATGCGGCATCAATAGTGAAAGATAGAACGTTAAAAATAATAAAAAAAATAAAAAAGTGATATACTTACCCTCTGACGGCCCCCCAGAGTCCTCAGCGATGGTCCCGGTACGTTCCGCAATGCATCCCTGGGAACGGAACGTACCGGGAGCATCGCTGAGGACTCCGGGGGCCGACAGAGGGTAAGTATATCACTATTTTTAATTTTAATTCTATTTCTATTTGTTGCACCCAAGGCATGGAGGAGAGTCTCCTCTCCTCCAGACGCTGGGTACCATCCGCACATGAAGCGCTCACTTTACGCATGGTGGGCATAGCCACATGCGGAAAGTGAGCATTTCAATGCATTCCGCCGCGATTCCGCAGAAATAATAAACATGCTGCGGATTTTAACACTATGCAATTCCGCAGCGGTAAAATCCGAAGCATGGGCACAGCAACTGCGGAATCCCATAGGATTGCATGGGGATGCGTTTAAGCGGGTTTTTTTTGTGTATCCGCAGCTGCAAAAATGTGGTGGAAACGCTAAACAAACGCAACGTGGGCACACAGACTAATAATTACACGCCGGCACAAACAGCCGCTGAGATAAGGTGATCATTACACTGGTTTAACCCTCCCTCTGCCTGCCAGGGAGGATGCGCCGCTTTCTCTGCACAGGTCAGTGACTGCAGCCAGCAGTGCGATCTCTAGTTTGCACTTTTCCTGGTTTTCTCTCAGTCCCAAAGTGCAGTAAATTCACAGGCTAAGACAAAACATCACCATATAGCGCATCAGTGACCGCTGCAAAGTGCCTGCAAACTATGTAACACGTAAGGAGAGCATCATGCATTGAACATTACACCCCAATAGCAGTAAGTTGTATGTATATATCCAAAGCAACAGATTAGACATATCAAATAGTAAATGACATGTGCTAAGATACTCATCAGTCCACATGCTGTATGCAGTGTGTCTACTGGTCCTGGTGCTGCTCCTTGGCTGTCAGGCTTCTCCCCGGGCAGGCAGAAGCAGACGAGTGCAGATGCAGACAGTGAGCTGAGCTCACAGGCAGATGCAGAACCCTGCTGCATCCAGGCTTCTGCTGCTGCTGGACTTGATGACTTCTCTGCAGCAGGGAGCTTTCAAGGAGAGCGTGCTCAGCCAGGATTAGGTGAGTGACCTCCCTTCCCCCTCTCCTCCACAGACTGCAGAAGAGCGGTCACATGACTCACTCCCTGCACTCTGATTGGAGGCCTGTCATTCCTTCTGTTAACTCCCTGTGATCAGGTTTTGTACCGTGCATGTTACTTAGATACATGCGCAGTACAAACGCAGGGGAAATAAAAGATGATCATTGACCGGAGGCAGCTCTAGGTGCGCCCCTTCAGAGCGCAGGGCCTGGGGCGACCGCCCCCTCTGCCCCCCTGGTAGCTACGCTACTGCATGGTGGGAGATAATGGGAGATTAGTTGAGAGATATATGGGGGAGACAGATTATGGGCGGCTTTGTTAGTCAGTGTTGCTAGCTTGAAGTGGATACGTTGTGGAATTGGGAGACAATAAAGGAATTATCAGAGGGGAGAAGCGGAGGAGTAGCAAGGACAGAAGTAGATTAGCAAGGCAGCAGATTTATGGACAGACTGGAGAGGTGTGATGATGCAATGGGGGATGAAGAGGTCCTAGACCCCACATGAAGTCAAGTCCAAAGGTTTGAATTAAGAATGGTCTGGCGTATAATCGGATTTGGTGTCAGGTATTCCCAATCATTGTAGAATTATCATTGTAAGGTAATGGAGTTCTTTTCAGGGTGGGAAGATTCGGTTTTGTTTCGATTTAAAATGTTTGGGAGGATAGACCCTAAATTTCTTATCTTCTCCCGAGCGGCCATTGGCTAGGGTGTTACAGCATTTGGTTGGATATGCCATTTTAACTTGTGGTTATCAGCGGAGGTTGGGCTTGGCATGAGTTACCCTATTCTTGAAGCTTTTTCTGGTCCACAGTGGGAGCTAGTTTAACAAGACGGATGTGTCCGGTGGAGCTGTGGAACTTTCCATCTGGCAGTAAGGGATTTATTGTCTAGGTCTTTAACGGCAAGAATGTGGACACAATGCGTTTAGGCATGTGATAATTGGGAGGATTGAAAGTCGGCATTGGACAAAGGGCTGTAGGAGGAGAGCAATTCGGTGTTATTGTTTGGGTGTAGTCGGTAGAAGAGTTGGTCTGTCCCTAAATTGAATAAATTAATGTCGGATATAGCTTTTGAATTTTTAAGTTCAGTGATATTCAGGATTTAGCTAAATCCTTCTGGTCTAAGGGTATGGGACGGGAGTTAGCAGGTGTCTTATCAAGTATTTTCTGATTTTGGCAAGCAGCTAGTGGATGTGTGTTACCTCCTTTTCAGTGGGCTTTCCCGGCAACCTTAATTTGTTTTTTTTCTTTTCAATTCAGGGAGTTAGTCTGTCCTTCTAGATTTCTGGAAGGAGGGCTGTGGAAATGGAATGCGAACGGGTTTGAGAACAGGGCCGACGATAAAATGGATGTCGAAGGCAAAGGTTGCAAAGTAATGTTGTTTGAAGTGGTTGGTTCTCCTTATATGTCCAGTGGACTTATATTAAGAGTTCTTTCTGTGGATAATTGGCATGTTGGGTGCCCTGTTATTGGTACATAAAGACAGTTCATTTCTGTCACATTTTCAAAAAACTGATGTCGAAGGCAAAGGTTGCAAGGTAAGGTGTTTGAAGTGGTTAGTTCTCCTTATATGTTCAGCGGATTTTTATGAAGAGCTCTTTCTGTGGATAATAGGCACGTTGGGTGCCCTGTTATTGGTACATAAGGGCGGTTATTTTCTGTCACATTTTCAATTTGTGGCAATATAAAGAGGTGTTTGGACTAGGAAGGTATCCTTTCAGAGGATTACAGTGGGCATTAACTTCGGATGGGAGCAGCCATAGAGACAGTCAGGAGAGGTTTAGGCTAGGAAGTGACAAAGAGGATTAGTCGTTGGGAGTCTGTGAGGTTCCAACAGTATGTTGGTCGAGCGTTGATTTATTTAAGTATGGATAACTGCTCTGGTGGATTATGGGACATTCATTTGTCTTCTGGGCAGCATTAAGGGCAGCGGTCTATCTAGATAGGTGGCCGCTGGGGTGCCAAGGAATCTAGCGGTCCCACGGTGGATCAGAAAGCAGGGGGATGGTTTGGAAACAGTTACGCTCCAAATTTCCAAGATTGGTTTGCTTGGGCCCGAGCTTCAGACGTACTGGTAATACAGCTGGGAAAGATTGGTTTTGGAAAAGGCCCTACAGGGACGTGATTAAGGACATGAAGTTTGACATGTTGCAGCTATGGCTGTCTCCTAGGTTTTTGGTGTGGAGCGAGGTCTGTTCAGGGAGTGAACAAAGCTAGGATCAAGGTGAATAAAGCAGTGTCCCGTCTTTCATGGCAAGGAATGGGGAGGATGTGGTGCACCACACGGATTTGGAATTTGGTAAAGGGGGAATTTTGGAAGAGGATCAAGATCCGCCTAAACATGGTCGGTTTGGATATCTGGCGTTTGGTGGCACCAGGAGACTTTAAAAAAAAAAAAAAGAGGCTTGAAAGTGTGGAGGGACATAAATGTTTGAGGGATCAGAACATTTATGTTGGTGGCATACGGGGGAGGTCCTCAAAGTTGGTGGTGCTGGTAAATAGCGGTTCAGGAGGGGGGTATCTCAAGAGGTCAATAAGAGTTTTAAATACTTAGGTACGGAAGCTCACATGAGTCACGAATACCCATTTGTCAAGTAAGGCCGTTCTGGGCCACAGGGCCTTAAAAGGGAGGCCGTGTAAAGTATAGCGTGGCACTACTACAGGGTGCACAAGTAGGTTACCCAGACCAAAGTGAATAATGAAGTAACTTGGCACTCAACTGAATGATCCTTTTCAAGACAAAGTTTTTATTTTGGCAGTCACAATAGACGTTTCGGCCTACAATTGGCCTTCATCAGTTTACTGTAGTTTATACAAAACAATATACAAGAGGCAAAATCAAAATATATCCTCATAAATAGTACAGTGTCATGAGATATACATTTACAATTTATATGTCCAGACCTGCAGTATAACTCAAAGATACACAAAAATCAAAACACGTTAACCCTGTGATGATACATAAAGAGAACCAGGTGGGAGAAAAAATAGAGATATTAATGAGAAATGGCGACCTACCTGACTGCTGTATATAATGAGGGTAGAATGAAAAACTGTGTAAGTTCCTATAATGGAAAAGGAAGTGATTTAAGATTGTCCAATCAGATGAACAAGATAATAAAGTGCAGTGCTGGAGAAATCATACCTATTATGAGGCAGTGGTTTGGAAGCTACTGCAATATCCCACCGTCTATCAGACGTATTGTGCTCTATTAGATGAAGTATAAAATGGGTGAATAAATAATTGGTGATAACTCATTAGAGAAAAAGAGTGACGAATAAAAATATAGATATACACCTGGTAAATCAAGGAGAAATTAATGTTGGTCATGGAGATTAAATCTCTGAGGCTCTGTGCCTGTAGGAATATATGCCTAAGATAAAATGGAGATTCATAGATATATCATACGGATGTTGATAACAGATAAGAACAGAATTATGTGTGGTATCATGTAGGGATTAATACCTGGTTAGTACAGGTTAATGCTTGTTGTTGTTTTATCAGGCTTGTATTGTAAGAGCAGGTTTCATGCAGCAATGTGAACGAGAATAGTGGCCAGTAAAAGAACTGGGCGGTAAAAATTGCAGACAAGATAAATGGAAACCCAGAGGACTATAAATACATAGTGTCACACAAAGGGTTAATACCTGTTGGCGTTTTACTAGGCTTGTATTGATGGGTCAGGTTACATATGACGCTGTGAAAGAAAGCGCCAGATAGTGAGGACTGCGGGTATGTAATCGCAGTTCAGGGGATTACAATGGGCTGTGCCGTCATGAGCTTACCGTGCAGGTATAGTGCTTGGGTATGTAGACCTGGACGCAGTATCCGCTGCTAGCCCGGATGCCCAGTGAACTGTGACAGGCCAGTCTAAATAGAAGGGGGGCGGGACTTAGTCCGCGCATACCGGAACTCGAGGACCGGAAGCCGCTGGCTGCGTCCGTCTGGATGTAAACAAACACTGCCATGTGCTGCTAAGGCTGAAGGGAGCTGTAACGCTCCTGAATGTAAAGAAACACTGCCACATGTCGCCTGTGTGACATTGTTTCTTCCACTATACTGTATACCCTGGTGAATCATTTTGGTTATATCATACATTATCATGTAGCTACAATACCTCGGTGAAAATATCCTATATTTATATTCTATTTACTGCATTACTATTTTGATGCATGCATATATTATAAACACTAATTTGCTCTATGTGGAATGCGGTAACTTGAGCCCGTATAGATCAAATACATCCTCTATGTTGTTGGAGCGCTACCGCTCCCTTTCACACAGGCGACATGTGGCAGTGTTTATTTACTTTACATTCAGGAGCGTTACAGCTCCCTTCAGCCTTAGCAGCACATGGCAGTGTTTGTTTACATCCAGACGGATGCAGCCAGCGGCTTCCGGTCCTCGAGTTCCGGTATGCGCGGACTAAGTCCCGCCCCCCTTCTATTTCATTCAGTTGCATGCCAAGTTACTTTATTATTCACTTTGGTCTGGGTAACCTACTTGTGCACCCTGTAGTAGTGCCACGCTATACTTTACACGATTATCTCCTTTTCGTTAGCACACTACACGTAATGTCCTCGAATACGTTTTCATATAACAATGATGAAACATCTAATATTTTGTCCAAGTTGAATCTCCCCAGTGATTTCTTAAAGCTACCACCTAAGGAGACCAGAGGGAGAGACCTTGAACGTGAGCTACGCCGTCAAATTGATTATGTATTACATGTGCTACTTCGAGCGAATACCTACGGGTACAAAGGATCCAGAGGGGACTACGAGTTCCTCTTTGTCCAACCCTATTTCGGGAGTCCACAGAATTTTGCCAGAAATTCAAGTATATACTAAATAAATGCTCGTTTGATTTAATGACATTGACTATTGAACATTTGCAACAGGCTATAACCATATCTAAAGAATCCATAAGCAATATCGAGTTGCAATTGAGCACAATAGGGACTGTGGAGGAGCTCTCTGAGTTAAAGACCCGTATAAAGACGGTAGCGGATCAACATAGAAGGGACACAGAGAGCAGAAAAAGGGTTAAATTCCAAAAGGACATGGACGATTACGAACAGGGTCGTGTTTATCGGTGGCAGTTCAACTCTAATCCCCGTCCTTTTCGTAATAGGTCTGAATTTAGGTCTTCAACTGAGCTATCATCATCTGGATCGGAGGTTGAGCAACGTGAATATTTCAGCAACCAGAACCGTTTTTTAGGACAAAGACGAAGAAGGCCATGGGGAAGAGGATCTGCAGGAGCAGAAGAAAGAAGAAATCTCGACTCGAACAGAGTGACTCGTTCCCAAGTACAAGTCAGTAGGTGATAAAAATGTCTTCTAGGATCTTAAGTATAGCCGAACTACGTTTACTACAAAAGGGCTTGTCCTTTTGCCCGTCATATAAATTTATAAATTGGATACATTTAAAATGGACATGGAGTTACAAAGGTTTTACCGCTCGCTCAGATTAAAGGTGCACTTCTCTAAGAGTGATACATTAAAACCTGTATGTTCACCACCTAATTTAGATCAATGTCTCTTATCTGCTAACAGTTTAGGTCTACGCTCTAAAAGTTCATATGTTCCCCCACATGGCTCACATTCACTGGAGACATTTATAGATTTTGTGAATAAATCACTCAACAAATTGAGACAGGATATGAATAATAATAAACTCCATTACCCTTCCAACCTGGACTCTACTGACTTCCAGGCCCTACAATCCTTACAGTCTGATAAGAACATAATAATCAAACCTGCTGATAAGGGTGGGGCCATGGTGGTCATGAATAGATCAGACTATATAAGTGAGGTTTATCGCCAACTTAATGACACCACAGTCTATTCAAAGTTAGAAAAAGATCCTTTACAAGAAATGAGGGAACTGATAAAAGAAGTTCTAACTGAATTTTGCAACCGGAAAATAATTGACGCCAAAACAGTAGATTTTCTAATGAATGCACACCCTACCACTCCTGTTTTTTATATTTTACCAAAGGTCCACAAGAGTCTAGAGAACCCCCCGGGGCGCCCAATAATTGTGTCCACTGACTCCATTCTTTCCCCTCTATCCATTTTCATCGAGAAGGTCCTGACTCCTTTGATTAAGGATACGCCATCCTTTATCCTTGATACAGGAGATTTTCTCCGGACAATCGCTGAGTTGGGTCCAATACCAACTGAAGCAATATTGGTTTCCTTCGACATGAAGGACCCTTATACTTCAATTCCACACGATAAAGGCATTGAGTGTGTCCGCAGTCTGTTGACTCATGCCAATACACATAAAGAGATAACAGATTAATTTTACGCCTACTTAGGATCGTTCTGACACGCAATTATTTCATGTTTGAGGAAAATTTTTACCTACAGACAAGGGGTACGGCCATGGGATCTAATATGGCGCCCCCTTACGCCAATGGCTATATGGCCAAATTTGAGGAGGAAGTGGTATATACGAATGTACTTTTTCAAACACACTGCTCCTTATGGAAACGTTATATTGATGACGTGTTTTGTATTTGGACGGGTTCCCCTGAGTCCTTAAACGTATTTTTCAACAGCCTCAATACAGCTTGGACAGGCCCCACTTTTGCTATCACTAGTAGCAAACAACAGGTCAGTTTCTTAGACACGATGATCATAAAAGATAATCAGGGCAACCTTAGATCTGATCTTTATACTAAGGCCACTGATCGCAACAGTCTCCTCCATTTCTCCAGTTTGCACCCACCTGCCATTAAGAAGGCTATTCCAAGAACCCAATTCAAAAGGGTCCAGAGGATAGTCTCTGACCCTGAGAAACGTCAATTACGTCTACGACAAATGGAGTCTAAATTCATGGAGCGCGACTATCCTCAAACCATACTGACAGAGGCATTGAATCCAAAGGGCATCACTCGCACGAATATAGTCTCACGGGTACCATTCGTCCATACTTACCATCCATATGTCAACATCTTACACAAAACCATAAGGAGACATTGGAATTTACTGGCCACTGCTCTTCCCGATATTCCAGAATTTCGCAATCCATTTCTTCCCTGCAATAAAAGACCCAATAACATACGAGACTCACTTATCAGAGCTGATATTGGACCTAGGCAAAGGATTTCAACACAGAGATTCTTACAAAATCCTCGTATGGGCACGTACCCCTGCTTGCATTGTCATCAATGTAATAATGTACAGAAAGGCGATGCATTTTTTCACCCACATTCGTGTAAGAAATACGCCATTAAGGATTTTTCCACATGAGATACGAGCTATGTTGTTTATCTCATTAAATGTCCCTGCGGGCTCCTTTATGTAGGTGAAATAACCCAGGCCATCCGTGATAGAATAAGTAAACATAAATCTACTATTAGATGTAAGAACCTACTCCTTCCCTTACCTCATCATTTCCACAGTAACGGACACAATATCTCACAATTAAAATTCCAAGTCATTGAACACGTCCCAGTCCCTAGACGTGGGGAGACCGAATTAGGATGTTGAAATGACGGGAATCCTATTGGATCCATGAGTTACAAACTCTGACCCCAAGGGACTTAACAGGGACTATGACTTATTGTCCATCATGTGAGGTATTATGCAATAACCATTGTTATCATAGATGTTAATACTTGTATCAGTAATACTGTGCCATTATGGGAGAGGTTATATCAGTATGTAGATATTGTAAATTATGTATGATAATATGGCCATTATTGTTGATATTAACGTACTGTTTCTCTTTATTCCAGAGCCGCCTCTATTGATTTTGATCGGCTGCCCTCACGTATCATGTCCATCTGGACCTCACTATAACTTCCACTCGACTGCAAATACTTATGGTGGTATTAATAGTTTTCCCCTCTGTGGAACATATTCCACATTTTACACTTTCAACCTTCACTACTGTCTATGACACATATTGTCTTAGCATTGTTTCTTCCACTATACTGTATACCCTGGTGAATCATTTTGCTTATATCATACATTATCATGTAGCTACAATACCTCGGTGAAAATATCCTATATTTATATTCGATTTACTGCATTACTATTTTGATGCACGCATATATTATAAACACTAATTTGCTATATGTGAAATGCGGTAACTTGAGCCCGTATAGATCAAATACATCCTCTATGTTGTTGGAGCGCTACAGCTCCCTTTCATACAGGCGACATGTGGCAGTGTTTATTTACATTCAGGAGCGTTACAGCTCCCTTCAGCCTTAGCAGCACATGGCAGTGTTTGTTTACATCCAGACAGACGCAGCCAGCGGCTTCCAGTCCTCGAGTTCCGGTATGCGCGGACTAAGTTCCGCCCCCCTTCTATTTAGACTGGCCTGTCACAGTTCACTGGGCATCCGGGCTAGCAGCGGATACTGCGTCCAGGTCTACACGCCCAGGCACTACACCTGCACGGTAAGCTCATGACGGCACAGCCCATTGTAATCCCCTGAACTGCGATTACATACCCGCAGTCCTCACTATCTGGCGCTTTCTTTCACAGCGTCATATGTAACCTGACCCATCAATACAAGCCTAGTAAAACGCCAATAGGTATTAACCCTTTGTGTGAAACTATGTATTTATAGTCCTCTGGGTGTCCATTTATCTTGTCTGCAATTTTTACCGCCCAGTTCTTTTACTGGCCACTATTTTCGTGCACAGTGCTGCATGAAACCTGCTCTTCCAATACAAGCCTGATAAAGCAACAACAGGCATTAACCTGTACTAACCAGGTATTAATCCCTTCATGATACCTCACATAATTCCGTTTTTAACTGTTATCAATATCCGTATGATATATCTATGAATCTCCATTTTATCTTAGGCATATATTCATACAGGCACAGAGCCTCAGAGATTCAATCTCCATGACCAACATTAATTTCTCCTTGATTTACCAGGTGTATATCTATATTTTTATTCGTCACTCTTTTTCTCTAATGAGTTATCACCAATTATTTATTCACCCATTTTATACTTCATCTAATAGAGCACAATACGCCTCATAGACGGTGGGATATTGCAGTAGCTTCCAAACCACTGCCTCATAATAGGTATGATTTCTCCAGCACTGCACTTTATTATCTTGTTCATCTGATTGGACAATCTTGAATCACTTCCTTTTCCATTATAGGAACTTACACAGTTTTTCATTCTACCCTCATTATATACAGCAGTCGGGTAGGTCGCCATTTCTCATTAATATCTCTATTTTTTCTCCTACCTGGTTCTCTTTATGTATCATCACAGGGTTAACGTTTTTCGATTTTTATGTATCTTTGAGTTATACCTCAGGTCTGGACATATAAATTGTATATGTATATCTCATGACACTACTATTTATGAGGATATATTTTGATTTTGCCTCTTGTAAATTGTTTTGTATAAACTACAGCAGACTGACGAAGGCCAATTGTAGGCTGAAACGTCTATTGTGACTGCCAAAATAAAAACCTTGTCTTGAAAAGGATCATTCAGTTGAGTGCCAAGTTACTCTATTATTACTTAAAAGGGTGGCCGACATGACAGGGTTGAGGGGGAATATGGTGAGCTGGAGTTAGGGAATGGGATGGTATTACGGGGTTAATGTATTTGAATAAGGTGGGGGCTAATGCTGGAACGAGGGGGAGGTGGGGTCAGAGGTGGGGTTACGAGGTATCATTATAAAAACAGTGGCCATCTTAGTGGGGCAACCATTTTAGGGTCCCCCGCATAGTGACAAGAAGCTCCCACCCACTCTTCATTAATTCGTTTTTTGGTTAGGATATCGCTTAGGGGTTAATCTTGTCTTAATAGGTTTCCTTTTCTTTTAGGGATCTGGGTGGTATTTAGGGGTTGGGGTTATAATTTGTTTGCAAGTCTGTATAATTACTTGTCACGGCAGTATGGCGTGGGGGTGAGGTCCTTGAAGTTGGTGGTGCTGGTAAATAGCGGTTCAGGGGGGGGATCTCAAGAGGTCCTGGACTCCCCCCTGGGTGGATTCAAGTGGACAGGTAATTGAATTATCCCGCGGAACGGATTAAGGTGGACCCGTGCTTAATGGTAATGGAAACTGGCCAGGTGGGTTGATATGTTTCTCTGAGCTGGTGTTTAGCGGCTAGAGGCAAGACTCGACCTGGGGACCAAGTTGGGAATATTAAATCTGAGTTTTATGGTTTTGGGGCTTCGAGGACCACCCCCTTCTGGAACGTCACGTTTAAATGTTATGCTATATGTTTAATAAAAGGCTGCTGTGGCCAATTTATCCAAATACCTCTGGATTGTTTATTTGGTTGGTGTATAAATCAATGGGGTTGGGTGGCCAATAAGAGTTTTAAATAACTAGGTACGGAAGCTCACATGAGTTACGAATACCCATGGCATTCATCTGGCAGGGGAATGAATCTGCCATACCAGGATTTCACATTTTTGAATGATAATTCATTTAAATTGCGTTTTAGTGTTTCCCATAGTTCTAAAACTTTGGTGTTCTTAAATTTGATTCTTATGGGCATTCCAGGTGAAATTGTGTCATTGCTATCCATCGCAAACCGTCTGCAGGTAATTCCATCATGCATTTTTCCAGCAGCCAACCACAGCATGTGGCCAAGGCTATACCAGTAGGTGAGTTCACAAGGATTGTCAGAAATTGATCAGATCCCACAGTGGTTGAAAATGAAATAATATCAACCTCAAAAAGATTTATTATTGATTATGGATTTAAATACCAGAGAGTTAGCTTGGGGGAAGCAAGTGACGGATATATTTGATTCAGTGGATACTGTTTCTGGGATTGGTGCAAAAAATGATGACGGTTTTTTGGGTTTAACTTCGGACATTACCAATTTGCATAAAAATCTTACTAAGACATTTTGGAATGCCAAAACGCTAGAGGAGTACAAGAAATTAAATTTAGTACCTCGAGGATTGAGGGTGCAGATCTTCCCTGCTTGGGAAGTAGCCCCAGACTTTAGGACAACATGGGAGCAGGGCCTTCAAAAATGCTCTTTTTTAATAATGGACATGTTAATAGAGCATGACCGGGTTCTCCTTTCTCGGTTAAAGGATGAAATTAGGACTAAAGAAAATACTCTTGCTACCTATGATAAAAGAGAGAAGGTTGATCCATTTAAGGAGCGATTAAAAGTGAACATAGATAAATTTGAAAAAGACATCATACGAGGTAAAAAGTCAAAATTCCATAGGGATAAAATGGACTATGAGGATCAGAAGGCGTATAGATGGACACATCATGGAAATAAACGCAATAGAAGTGGCTATAAACAACAGACCAAGAGAAGGGAGGAACTGGTAGACAAGTCCAACTACGCCTCTAGCAATTTTTTATCCTCAGACACGAGCGACCGCGAAAGCGGCACAGACGGGGCAGAAGGAAACACACCAAGACTCAAGAAGAATATGGGACGATACAGAGAGTGGTCACCGAGCTTCAAGCGAGTGACTCGACACAACAACCGACGGTGATGGGAGAGCATAATCAGCAGGGGCCAGAACAAGACATGGCACTGGGTGAGTTGAGGATCATTAATCTTACTTCATATGTGTTGTCAACCATGGAGAGGTCAGTACTAGAGTTGAGCGAAACGGGTCGAAAAATTTCAAAAGTCGCCGACTTTTGGCAAAGTCGGGTTTCATGAAACGAAACCTGACCCTAGGATGAGGTCGGCCACGAGGTCAGCGACTTACGCGCCAAAGTCGCGTTTCAAAAGTTTGTTTTGCGCTCTTTTTCAGCCAATCAGGATCCACGGACACTGTGGGCAACGTGATGACATAGGCAGGGGTCACCACCATCTTTCAGAAGGGCATGCAAGTGATTGGCTTGCTTTGGTGGGCGTCGCAGGGGGTATAAAAGGGCGTGCACGCCGACCGCCATCTTACTTCTGCCGATCTCAGTATAGGGAGAGGTTGCTGCTGATTCTGTAGGGAGAGCGTTAGGCAGGGAAGAAGACAAAAAAACTGCTTTTGCTGCTAGCGATTTGGCCTGCACAACACACCAGTCACTGTGTGTGCAGTGCAAGGGGAGGCTATATAGTGGTGTATCAGTGGTGTTGGTTGTTGGGCGGCCTTCTAAGGCTTCCTGACATTCCTGCATTGCTGTTTACCCACTGCTCTGCAATATGCATTTTTAAAAGCAATCCCAATTTTTTTTTTTTATCCTGCTGAGAAGAAAAAAAAACTGCTTCTGCTGCTAGCAATTTGGCCTGCACAACACACCAGTCACTGTGTGTGCAGTGCAAGGGGAGGCTATATTGTGGTGTATCAGTGGTGTTGGTTGTTGGGCTG
The DNA here is from genome assembly GCF_039654945.1 of Dendrobates tinctorius. NCBI lineage: Eukaryota > Metazoa > Chordata > Amphibia > Anura > Dendrobatidae > Dendrobates > Dendrobates tinctorius. Next base: position 53,582,237 of record NW_027361917.1, read on the forward strand.
CCTTTTAATGCTTCCTGACAGGCTGGCATTGCTGTTTACCCACTGCTCTGCAAACTGCTTTTTTAAAAGCAATCCAATCTCCCTTATCCTCTAGTCACTTTTGTCACAGCTGTGCCATCGAGCCTGTGACATAGCGCTCAGATATCAGTGGGCCTCACACAATCCAAAAGTGTCCAGTGTCCAAAAGTGTGTGCAGAGATTCAAAATCTCCCTTATCCTCTAGTCACTTTGGTCACAGCTGTGCCATCGAGCCTGTCACATAGCGCTCAGATATTCATTGGGCCTCACACAATCCAAAAGTGTCCAGTGTCCAAAAGTGTGTGCAGAGATTCAAAATCTCCCTTATCCTCTAGTCACTTTGGTCACAGCTGTGCCATCAAGCCTGTCACATAGCGCTCAGATATTCATTGGGCCTCACACAATCCAAAAGTGTCCAGTGTCCAAAAGTGTGTGCAGAGATTCAAAATCTCCCTTATCCTCTAGTCACTTTGGTCACAGCTGTGCCATCGAGCCTGTCACATAGCGCTCAGATATTCATTGGGCCTCACACAATCCAAAAGTGTCCAGTGTCCAAAAGTGTGTGCAGAGATTCAAAATCTCCCTTATCCTCTAGTCACTTTGGTCACAGCTGTGCCATCGAGCCTGTCACATAGCGCTCAGATATTCATTGGGCCTCACACAATCCAAAAGTGTCCAGTGTCCAAAAGTGTGTGCAGAGATTCAAAATCTCCCTTATCCTCTAGTCACTTTGGTCACAGCTGTGCCATCGAGCCTGTCACATAGCGCTCAGATATTCATTGGGCCTCACACAATCCAAAAGTGTCCAGTGTCCAAAAGTGTGTGCAGAGATTCAAAATCTCCCTTATCCTCTAGTCACTTTGGTCACAGCTGTGCCATCGAGCCTGTCACATAGCGCTCAGATATTCATTGGGCCTCACACAATCCAAAAGTGTCCAGTGTCCAAAAGTGTGTGCAGAGATTCAAAATCTCCCTTATCCTCTAGTCACTTTGGTCACAGCTGTGCCATCGAGCCTGTCACATAGCGCTCAGATATTCATTGGGCCTCACACAATCCAAAAGTGTCCAGTGTCCAAAAGTGTGTGCAGAGATTCAAAATCTCCCTTATCCTCTAGTCACTTTGGTCACAGCTGTGCCATCGAGCCTGTCACATAGCGCTCAGATATTCATTGGGCCTCACACAATCCAAAAGTGTCCAGTGTCCAAAAGTGTGTGCAGAGATTCAAAATCTCCCTTATCCTCTAGTCACTTTGGTCACAGCTGTGCCATCGAGCCTGTCACATAGCGCTCAGATATTCATTGGGCCTCACACAATCCAAAAGTGTCCAGTGTCCAAAAGTGTGTGCAGAGATTCAAAATCTCCCTTATCCTCTAGTCACTTTGGTCACAGCTGTGCCATCGAGCCTGTCACATAGCGCTCAGATATTCATTGGGCCTCACACAATCCAAAAGTGTCCAGTGTCCAAAAGTGTGTGCAGAGATTCAAAATCTCCCTTATCCTCTAGTCACTTTGGTCACAGCTGTGCCATCGAGCCTGTCACATAGCGCTCAGATATTCATTGGGCCTCACACAATCCAAAAGTGTCCAGTGTCCAAAAGTGTGTGCAGAGATTCAAAATCTCCCTTATCCTCTAGTCACTTTGGTCACAGCTGTGCCATCGAGCCTGTCACATAGCGCTCAGATATTCATTGGGCCTCACACAATCCAAAAGTGTCCAGTGTCCACAAGTGTCTGCAGAAATTCAAAATCTCCCTTATCCTCTAGTCACTTTGGTCACAGCTGTGCCATCTAGCCTGTCACATAGCGCTCAGATATCAGTGGGCCTCACACAATCCAAAAGTGTCCAGTGTCCACAAGTGTCTGCAGAAATTCAAAATCTCCCCTGTCCTATAGACACCTTGTACCTTGTTTTACATTACTATATAGTTTGTTGGATTTTGTCTACATTTCTACCAAAAATGAGGAAGGCTGGTGGAAGAGGCCGTGGAATTGGGCGGGGGTTGGCAGCTGGTAATGATGGTGTTGGTGGTGGATCTGATGGTAGTGGCAAGAGCAAAATAGGACCGAATGCAGGAGGTGTTGAGCCTGCGTCATCGTCTGGCTACATAAGGCCTCGAACACTTAGTTTTCTAGGAGTTGGCAAACCGCTTTTAAAGCCAGAGCATCAGGAAAAAGTTTTGTCTTACATTGCTGACTCAGCCTCCAGCTCTATCGCCTCCTCTTCTTCAGTTGTAAAAAGTAAAAGCACTGAGTCGTCATTGGAGGCTCATGTTCATGAACCACACCTTTCCTTGTGTCCTTCACCCCAACCAAGATTGAAGGATGACGCAGGCCATACTACTGATTACTCCATGGAGCTGTTTTCACATACCATGCCTGGATTATCAAGTGAAATGGTGAATTACCCAGGCCAAGATGAATCTGACATGGAGTGCACTGATGCACAGCCGCTGATGGATGATTCTGCTGGTACATTCACTCAGAGCACTACATTGTCCTCGCAGTGTACAGAGCCAGATTCTGACCCTGATGAGACTCAGGTGCCCCTTCCCGCACACTATACCACCATACACGGTGACACAGAGGAAGGTGCACATGACATAGAAGAGGAGGTGATGGATGACCCAGTTGTTGACCCAGATTGGCATCCATTGGGGGAAGAGGGTGCTGCTTCCAATAGCTCAGATGAGGAGCATCCACAGCAGACATCGACATCGCAACAGCTGTTATCTGGCAGGCCCGGAGCACTCCAAAGACAGGTTCCAAACATCAAAAGAGTTGCTGGACAGCTTGTCCAGAGGGTCAAAAGATCACAGCGTGCTAGGCCGCAAAATGTCTGCCAAAGTTGGAACAGTGCAGTGTGGCACTTTTTTGAACAAAATCCTCATGATCAGGCCAAGGTTATCTGTAAGAAGTGCGCAAAGACCTTTAGCCGAGGGAAAAATCTGAAAAATTTGAATACCAGTTGCATGCTTAGACATTTAACCAGCATGCACTTGCAAGCGTGGACACAACACCAAACCTCAAGTGCCACATGTGCAACTGATCACAACGAAGGTAGTCAGCAACGCTACATTGTTTCCCCCACTGTAAGCCCACCGGTTAGCACAGCAGCAAATGTTGAGGTGTCGTTGCAAGGCCACAGCAGTCAGGGAATCCCACTGTTATATCAACGAAAGACTGATTCTAGGCCATCAGAAAGAACACCAACTCCATCACCATCATCAACCCTCTCTCAGTCCGCCCTGTCCACCGCTACTTCCACCATATGCAGCTCTCAAGTCCAGCTCACCCTCCCAGACACTATGAGTAGGTCAAGAAAGTACTCAGTCTCTCATCCGCATACACTGGGTTTGAACGCCCACATTGCCAAACTAATCTCGTTTGAGATGATGCCCTTTCGGTTGGTGGAAAGCACAGCTTTCCGCGAACTCATGGCCTATGCAGTACCACGCTATGACCTACCCAGTCACCACTTCTTCTCTCGCAAAGCCATCCCAGCCCTCCACCATCATGTGAAAGACCGCATTGTCCATGCACTCAAGCAGTCAGTGAGCGGAAAGGTGCACCTCACAACTGATGCATGGTCCAGTCGGCATGGCCAGGGCCGTTACGTGTCCATCACTGCGCACTGGGTTAATGTGGTGGATGCAGGGTCCACAGGGGACAGCGGTGGTGGGACAGTGCTGCCTAGCCCACGGTATAGGAAACAGTTGGCTGTAGGCGTTCGACCCTCCTCCTCCTCCTCCAGAAGCGAAAGCTCGTCCACAGAGAGCAGTCGTACGAGCACTCCATCTGCAGCTGCCACTGTTGCACACGATGTGTCCCCCTATCGAGCAGCTAGTGGAAAGCGTCAGCAGGCTGTGTTGCAGATGATGTGTTTGGGCAACAGACACACCGCCGAGGTGCTGGCCGAGTACTTGAAGCGACAAACTGAGTCATGGCTGGGCAGTGTACATCTTGAGGCAGGCAAGGTAGTAGTTAGTGATAACGGCCGTAATTTTGTGGCAGCCATAGCCCTTTCAAAACTCAGCCATATAACTTGCTTGGCTCACACCTTGAACCTGGTGGTGCAGTGCTTCCTCAAAAATTATCCGGAGTTAACAGCCCTGCTCCAGAAGGTGCGAAGACTGTGCGCGCACATCCACCGGTCGCCTGTACACTCCGTTCGTATGCAGAAGCTGCAGCGATTGCTCCACCTTCCCAACCTCCGCCTCATTATCGACATTGCAACAAGGTGGAACTCCACCCTGCACATGGTGGAGCGGCTGTGCGAGCAGAGGCAGGCCATAATGCATTTGTGGGAGGATACACGGCCAGGCACTTTGAGAGCAGACATGGAGTTGACAGGTGTGCAGTGGTCGAAGCTGAAAGACCTCTGTAAAGTCCTTCAGTGTTTTGAGGAATGCACACGGCTGGTAAGCGCAGACGACGCCATCCTAAGCATGAGCATCCCACTTATGCGTCTGCTCATGCAAACTTTGACGCACCTTAAGGAGCAGGCGTCTGCAGCCAATGTTGATGAGGAGGAAGAGGAGGAGGGAATCCTTGATGACATTCAGCCATTGTCTGCTCAGGGACCTCTCCTGGACGAGGTGGAGGAAGAAGAGGAGGAGGAGGATGATGATGGGGATGATTACTTAGGGGAGGAGGATGCATCTCGTGGGGTAAGTGAAAATGTTGGCGTGGCAAGGTCTGGTACAGGGTTTGTGCGTGACTGGAGGGATGTGGATTTGCCAGAAAGTGCTCCTCCAACCAGCACTCGCAGTGCATCATTGACACCGGGAACATTGACCCACATGTCAGATTATGCCTTGCAGATCCTAAAAAGGGACCCACGCATTGCCAAAATGATGAACGATGACGACTACTGGTTGGCCAGCATCCTGGATCCACGCTATAAAGGCAAATTACAAAACATCATGCCACAGGAGAACCTTGACCTAATATTGGCTAATAAACAAGCAACTCTGGTAAATCGGTTGCTTGAGGCATTCCCAGCACACAGCAGCGGTGATGGTTCTCACACGAGCCGTACGGGCCGGGGCCAGCTTGGCAGAGGTGTTCGTGGTGCACACAGCAGAAGTGGCGTTGGAGACAGGGGTTTCATGACAATGTTGTGGACTGATTTTTCAAGTACCGCTCACACAACTGGTAATACTGCATCGATGGAAAGTGACAGGAGACAGCAGTTGTCAACTATGGTTACAAACTACTTTTCCTCCCATATCGATGTTCTCCCACACAGGTCATTCCCCTTTGACTATTGGGCCGCTAAACTGGACACCTGGCCTGAATTGGCACAATATGCCTTACAGGAGCTCGCTTGCCCAGCTGCAAGGGTGCTATCGGAAAGAGTCTTCAGTGCAGCTGGATCAATCCTGACAGAAAAAATGTGGATGATCTAACCTTCATTAAAATGAACCACGCATGGGTTTCCAAGGATTTTGTCCCACCTTCCTCTGATGACACATAGGGTGACAGAAAAATGGCTTGCTTTGGTCCACCTCTTCCTGGGACTTGACCTATTTCACCTTTTGCATCAGCTGAATGTCCAACATCAACATATGCCACTTTCTAAAACTCCCTAACTGTGCTGCCTCCCCCCCCCCATGGCCGGGGTCACCACCTAGCGCACGACACCGTGCGAGTGCCGTTGCCCTGGACAGGTGGGTAGGCCGACTCTTGGGCGCGGGCACTGGTACAGGGTCCTTCATAGTGCAATCAAGTGTCTCTGACGGTGGTGGTGCACACCCGCCGTCAGACACACCGCCGTACTATGAGGGGCCCAGTGCCAGTACCGACGCCCACGAGTGGGCCCCCCTTGCTTGGGCAGGGCCCCAGCATTTGCAATCTTTACCTCTCCCTGCTCCTTCGCTGTGTAGTCTGGGCCGTCAAATCCATACTGTGCCTGACACCGTCTGAGCCTGCCTCCTGATGTATAGACATATATTTTGAATGTGTACGATATCCATACATGTTATCCGGGGAAACGGTACCCTTTCTAACCTTTGTGCAATCACGTGCAATCCATACTGGGCCTAACACCGTCTGAGCCTGCCTCCTGAGACATATATTTTGAATGTGTACGCTATCCATACATGTTATCCGGGGGAAACGGTACCCTTTCTAACCTTTGTGCAATCACGTGCAATCCATACTGGGCCTAACACCGTCTGAGCCTGCCTCCTGAGACATATATTTTGAATGTGTACGCTATCCATACATGTTATCCGGGGAAACGGTACCCTTTCTAACCTTTGTGCAATCACGTGCAATCCATACTGGGCCTAACACCCTCTGAGCCTGCCTCCTGAGACATATATTTTGAATGTGTACGCTATCCATACATGTTATCCGGGAATACGGTACCCTTTCTAACCTTTGTGCAATCACGTGCAATCCATACTGGGCCTAACACCGTCTGAGCCTGCCTCCTGAGACATATATTTTGAATGTGTACGCTATCCATACATGTTATCCGGGGATACGGTACCCTTTCTAACCTTTGTGCAATCACGTGCAATCCATACTGGGCCTAACACCGTCTGAGCCTGCCTCCTGAGAATCATAGAATCATAGAATCGTAGAGTTGGAAGGGACCTCCTGGGCCATCTGGTCCAACCCCCTGCTCAAAGCAGGATTCGCTAAATCATCCCAGTCAGATGTCTGTCCAGCCTCTGTTTGAAGACTTCCATTGAAGGAGAACTCACCACTTCTCGTGGCAGCCTGTTCCACTCATTGATCACTCTAACTGTCAAAAAGTTTTTTCTAATATCTAATCTGTGTCTCCTCCCATTCAGTTTCATCCCATTGCTTCTAGTCTTTCCTTGTGCAAATGAGAATAAAGTTGATCCTTCTACAATGTGACAGCCCTTTAGATATTTGTAGACAGCTATTAAGTCTCCTCTCAGTCTTCTCTTTTGCAAACTAAACATTCCCAAATCCTGCAACCTTTCCTCATAAGACAGGGTTTGCAGACCGGTCACCATTCTGGTCGCTCTTTTCTGAACTTGCTCCAGTTTGTTGATGTCTTTTTTAAAATGTGGTGCCCAAAACTGGACACAATATTCCAGATGAGGTCTGACCAAAGAGGAGTAGAGGGAAATAATGACTTCACGTGATCTAGACTGTATGCTTCTGTTAATACATCCTAGAATTGCATTTGCCTTTTTTGCTGCTGCATCACACTGTTGACATATATTTTGAATGTGTACGCTATCCATACATGTTATCCGGGGATACGGTACCCTTTCTAACCTTTGTGCAATCACGTGCAATCCACACTGGGCCTAACACCGTCTGAGCCTGCCTCCTGAGACATATATTTTGAATGTGTACGCTATCCATACATGTTATCCGGGGAAACGGTACCCTTTCTAACCTTTGTGCAATCACGTGCAATCCATACTGGGCCTAACACCGTCTGAGCCTGCCTCCTGAGACATATATTTTGAATGTGTACGCTATCCATACATGTTATCCGGGGAAACGGTACCCTTTCTAACCTTTGTGCAATCACGTGCAATCCATACTGGGCCTAACACCCTCTGAGCCTGCCTCCTGAGACATATATTTTGAATGTGTACGCTATCCATACATGTTATCCGGGGATACGGTACCCTTTCTAACCTTTGTGCAATCACGTGCAATCCATACTGGGCCTAACACCGTCTGAGCCTGCCTCCTGAGACATATATTTTGAATGTGTACGCTATCCATACATGTTATCCGGGGATACGGTACCCTTTCTAACCTTTGTGCAATCACGTGCAATCCATACTGGGCCTAACACCGTCTGAGCCTGCCTCCTGAGACATATATTTTGAATGTGTACGCTATCCATACATGTTATCCGGGGATACGGTACCCTTTCTAACCTTTGTGCAATCACGTGCAATCCATACTGGGCCTAACACCGTCTGAGCCTGCCTCCTGAGACATATATTTTGAATGTGTACGCTATCCATACATGTTATCCGGGGATACGGTACCCTTTCTAACCTTTGTGCAATCACGTGCAATCCATACTGGGCCTAACACCCTCTGAGCCTGCCTCCTGAGACATATATTTTGAATGCGTACGCTATCCATACATGTTATCCGGGGATACGGTACCCTTTCTAACCTTTGTGCAATCACGTGCAATCCATACTAAGCCTAACACCGTCTGAGCCTGCCTCCTGAGACATATATTTTGAATGTGTACGCTATCCATACATGTTATCCGGGGATACAGTACCCTTTCTAACCTTTGTGCAATCACGTGCAATCCATACTGGACCTAACACCGTCTGAGCCTGCCTCCTGAGACATATATTTTGAATGTGTACGCTATCCAAACATGTTATCCGGGGATACGGTACCCTTTCTAACCTTTGTGCAATCACGTGCAATCCACACTGGGCCTAACACCGTCTGAGCCTGCCTCCTGAGACATATATTTTGAATGTGCACGCTATCCATACATGTTATCTGGGGATACGGTACCCTTTCTAACCTTTGTGCAATCACGTGCAATCCATACTGGGCCTAACACCGTCTGAGCCTGCCTCCTGAGACATATATTTTGAATGTGTACGCTATCCATACATGTTATCCGGGGATACGGTACCCTTTCTAACCTTTGTGCAATCACGTGCAATCCATACTGGGCCTAACACCGTCTGAGCCTGCCTCCTGAGACATATATTTTGAATGTGTACGCTATCCATACATGTTATCCGGGGGATACGGTACCCTTTCTAACCTTTGTGCAATCACGTGCAATCCATACTGGGCCTAACACCGTCTGAGCCTGCCTCCTGAGACATATATTTTGAATGTGTACGCTATCCATACATGTTATCCGGGGATACGGTACCCTTTCTAACCTTTGTGCAATCACGTGCAATCCATACTGGGCCTAACACAGTCTGAGCCTGCCTCCTGAGACATATATTTTGAATGTGTACACTATCCATACATGTTATCCGGGGATACCGTACCCTTTCTAACCTTTGTGCAATCCATACTGGGCCTAACACCGTCTGAGCCTGCCTCCTGAGACATATATTTTGAATGTGTGAGCTATCCATACATGTTATCTGGGGATACGATACCCTTTCTCACCTTTGTGCAATCACGTGTAATCCATACTGGGCGTGAGAACGGCTGGCGAGCTGTTAAGCAAGCTACAGCACCTGTGGTTTGCACACGTAAGTTTTTCATTTTTTCAGGAATGACCGTTAGGCCTAATTCCGGAACTGCGGTTGACCTGCACTTACTGGGAAATCATTGTTCGCGGGTAATAATTGTAATCAGTGATCCCCATCACTAACGTTGTTCAGCGGGTTATCTGCACCTGTAAGCGACAAACGCTGGCCTTTTCAGTGTAGCGCACATGCAGCCACGGACATGTAAGGGCATGACACACCAGTTATTGGCCAATCTCATGTGCCAGAGCCTCACGTGTCCCTCTAGTAAGCCGGACTCGGACCGCGGGGCATGACGGAGTCTCGTTCGTTAACGGAATTAAGCTTGCAATGTGTGCATCTGTTCTGTAGCTGGCATGGTTGAGGTTTCCCAGGTGGAGTCGAATTTAACCGTAGGCTCCACTCCTGGTGGTGCCCTTCTGGACATTCCTTTAAGGTTCAGCTTTGCAACCATACTGCCCACGTAAAACAAACACTTTGCCTTCATGAACGCTGTTTGGAGGGTCATGACTCATGGGAATAACGCCGCCCAATCAGTTAACCTGCTAGAGAGATCCTACGTTGCTCCCAAGCATGACATCACACTCCCTAGGAAGAAGGTAATGCCACTGTGGCGACCGTACTCCTGGGGCGACACAAGTGCACTGATGCCCAGCCACTGCTCGATGAATCTGCTGGTACATTGACCCAGACCACTACATTCCCCTCGCACGCTACACGACCTGAATCTGACCCTGATGAAACTCAGGTTACCCTTCCCATATACAGTTCCATCTTACACGGTGACAAAGAGGAAGCTGCAGATGAAAGTGCAGGTTTGGCCCACCCACCATCAGACACACCACCGTACTATCAGGGGCCCTGTGCCAGTGCCGTCGCCAACGAGTGGGCCCCCCCTGCTTGCCCAGGATCACAGCACTTGCAAAGTTGAAATACTGTGCAGTGAGATGGAAGATGGGGACGACGAGGAATCCAGACAAGTACAGGGATTCCCTAGCGAGGAGACTTATTTGATTGTTTTCAATGTTGGGACAGCAATTTTTGGGGAGCACTATACTCTGGAGAATGATAGATGGGGCCCACCATACACTGGAACATTCCAAAGGTGGACATCAGACACTGGAGCAGCATTTACAGGGCCCATTATACACTAGAGCATTAGAAATGGGGCCCATTATGTTTGGAGCATTATTTGGGCCCATAAGACAGTGGAGCTTCATCCATGGGGACCAACATATACTGTAGCATTATGTGGAGCTCATCATATACTGTTTCAAACATTATATGGGACCAATGATTCTGTATGGAGAAATAGATGGGCCTCGTCATGAGATGTAAAAAGTGAGGTATTTTTCATTGTACTATACCGCTATTTCTCTGCCGTATCGGAACATGATGAGTTGTGGTATGTGTTAAAGGGGCGCTCTTTCGCCCAGGGCACATGAAAACCTGCAGCCAGCCCTCCCCCCCCACAACTTTAGCCAAATAACCCCCATTTTTCAGTGCGTAACTTGTATTATGAAGTTAATTAAGGTTGACAAGCTTAAGTAAGAAGAATTGATGCTTTTGGCATTCAAATGGGCACTGTAGGTGTGTTTCCTGTCCTCCTCTCACTGCCGACTTTTATTCCCCATTGACTTACATTGGGTTTCGTGTTTCGGGACGACCCCGACTTTTCCCTATAATCGGACGATCTTGCTCGACCCGACTTTTGGAAAAGTCGGGTTTCACGAAACGAAACGCGACCCTAAAAAACCAAAAGTCGCTCAACTCTAGTCAGTACTGTTAAAGGGTCTTTAATTTTCACCCATGAACATGCTGGATAAGTTTGAACTGACTAAAGATCTTTTCCTCTTTTGTAGGCAGCTGACTTTTAAAATGCTATATCAAAATCCGTCAAAAATTAATGATGTATCCGATAATGATAGGCAAGTACCTCGGGACCTCCTTGATCTCTTGGAAGAAAATGAACATAATGATGGGAGGCGAAAATTTACAGGTAGGTTGCCTTCTCAGGCAACTCCCTCATTTGCACTCTTCCCAGCCATACAAATTTTCTTTGAGAAGACTAGTAGAGACATTCAAAAATTAAAACTAAATAAACATGGTCATAATAACTTTTCAAAGGGAGAGAGGAGGGCGCTATCTGCTTTAAGGAATAATGATACATTTGAGATCAAGCAGGCTGACAAAGGGGGAAATTTGGTCCTATGGCCTAAGGATATGTATATGGATGAGGCCAGGCGACAATTGACTAATATTCAACATTATCAAGCCCTTCCCTCTGATCCCACAGAGATTTTTAAATCTCATCTAGATAGACTACTCTGTAGGGCATATCAACATGTGATAATAGATAAAAAAGAGAAGGACTTTCTAACAGTAAAACATCCAGTAGTACCAACATTTTACATGGTGCCCAAAGTTCACAAATCCCTGCAAAAACCACCTGGGAGACCGATTGTGTCGGGTATAGGAGGATTATACGAAAGGTCATGTGTATATGTTGACTTTTTCTTGCAGCCTATAGTACAGGGACTGGTCTCATACATTCGTGACTCGGCACATCTTATCCAGTGCCTGGAACCCTTGGAACTTCCGGACCACATCCTGCTGGCAACTTTAGATGTCGAGGCATTATACACGAGCATAAAGCATGACATAGGTATTTCGGCTGTAGAGTATTTTTTGGATTTGTTCTCAACAGGGCACAGGGGACGTGATACCTTTGTTTTGGATCTTTTGAGGGAAGTACTTGAAAAAAACTATTTCATTTTTGATAGAGTTTTTTATAGGCAAGTCTCGGGTACCGCTATGGGTGCCAGATGTGCACCATCGTATGCGAATCTGTACATGGGATGGTGGGAAAATACTCAAGTGCGGACAAAATCAGCCTTCCAGTGCCATGTGCATGGATGGTACCGCTTTATTGACGATATCCTCATCCTATGGACAGGCTCGAGGGTAGAATTTGATTCTTTTGTTGAGGAACTTAATAACAACAGCTGGAATATACGTTTAACCTCCTGTGTTTCCAACAGCTCGGTGAATTTCCTTGACTTGAAAGTTATGATTCAAGATAATAAGATAAACACGACACTTCATCGGAAGAGTACAGCGACTAATAACTTTCTTCATTACAAGAGTTTTCACCCAGCCCACTTGCGTAATGGGATCCCGAAGGGACAGTTCTTACGATTAAGGAGGAACTGTAGTCGGCTGGAGGATTTCCAAAAAGAATCTCGTGCTCTAACGGAGCGTTTCCTGGAACGTGGTTATCCACGAAATATGGTGTCTAGAGCGTATGAATATTCAAGGAACTGTACGAGAGAAGACACCCTGAGGCCTAGGGTGAGAACTAATCTAAGCACAATAAATTTAATAACCAAATTTAATAACCAATGGGGTGATATTTATAGAATTTTGAACAACAATTGGGATATTCTTTGTAGTGAGAATAAACTAAAGAATTTTATCTCTGAGAGGCCTAGGATGATAGCAAGGAGAGCAACAAACCTTAAGGACTACCTTACGAATAGCCATTTCAGACGTTCCAAAACTAAAATCAGATGTGGTAACTCCAACAAGGGATCATTCCCTTGTGGTAATTGTACAGTATGCCCACTGATGATTGCGACTAGGGGGCTTTCAATACCAGGTATACCTATACAGGTCCAGTCTAGGGCATATTTCAATTGTCGTTCGCGCAATTTGGTCTATGCACTGGTTTGTGGTTGTAATAAGGTGTATGTGGGTCAAACCACACAAGACTTGCGCAGGAGAGTTCAACAACATCTCTAATATAGCCACGGCTAGAGTTGATAAAACTAAAGAAAAACAGATCACGTCTGTGGCAGCTCATTTTTTGGAATGTCATGGTGGTAGTCCAAAGTCCCTTCGAGTCATGGGGCTGAAAGGAGTTCAGACAAACATCAGGGGAGGTAAAATTACAAATGAGCTATTGAGGCGTGAAGCCAGATGGATCTTTGAACTCAAAAGCTTAGCTCCAGGGGGTTTAAATGAAGAGCTGCTGTATACAGGGTTCTACAAAGAGAGTTAACTTACTATCTTCTTATCTCCTTTGATGACCAGTTTACAGTTGATCTAGATACACTGATTCTTCCCGTGAACCCCCAGCCCCATGACATTTTCTTTTCTTTTGTTTTGTCCGTAGGGCTCTAGGACTGGGATCCAAATCTGGGAGAATACCTTCTGAAAGATACGTGATGATGAAGTTGATTGGGATAGAACAACCACCAATTCGTTACATCTTGGATAATATTTGGACATTTAAGACTAATTATCTTGTGATGATTATGCTTCTTATTGATGGTACACAAGTTGTGGTCTAGTCCTTGTATTATATTGGAACTTCATATGGATGGACCTTTGATACTAAAATAACTCATGTTCATGTCTGACTCAAATGCTCTGTGCCTTAATATGTTGGTCATCAACATCTACTGGAGAATTTCGTGTAGATGGTTAGCTTCTTCAGGATTAGCTAAGTAACCCTGTTAAGTATATTCTTGAGAAATTATTTTATATTTATATGGGGTGATATCAGAGCCTGGTTTCTGAGTGATTTAAAATATAGGAGGGTGCTTGATTTCATCAAGATAAATTATGAACATATAAACACGTAGACTTCACAATTATATCTGATTTGAATAACCTGGTGACTATATATGATTTTCCCTATATTCCTATGGAGCTTCTGGCAAGGGCTACTGGGTCTGGGTGTTGTTATGTTGTGTGAACAGATATATTTTTACTGTCATGTTGTGCCAGTGTCTAGACCACTTTTTGACACATTACATTGTGGTTGTATTCACACTATGCGTCATCTTATGGTAGCGCTTTCAGCGCATTAAGCCGTGGTGCTAGCAAGGGCTATTAAATCTGGGTATCATTATAATGAGTGAACAGATATATTTTTACTGTCATGCTGTGCCGGTGTCAAGACCACTTTTTGACACATTAAATTGTGGCTGTATTCACACTATGCGTCATCTTATGGTAGCGCTTTTTGCGCATTAAGCCGTGGTGCTAGCAAGGGTTATTAAATCTGGATATCGTTATATTGAGTGAACAGATATATTTTTACTGTCATGCTGTGCCAGTGTATAGTCCACTTCTTGACACATTATATTGCGGCTGCATTCACACTATGCGTCATCTTATGGTAGCGCTTTTAGCGCATTAAGCCGTGGTGCTAGCAAGGGCTGTTAGATCTGGGTGTCATGAACAGATATATTTTTACTGTCATTCTGTGCCAATATTTAGACCACTTTTTAACACATTAAATTGTGGCTGTATTCACACTATGCATCATCTTATGGTAGCGCTTTTAGCGCATTAAGCTTTGGTGCCCGTGCTTGAATGTACTGATGTGATACATGATTTTTGAAATATATCCCCATGATGCTTCCAGTAAGGATTTAATCTGGGCGCCGTGATATTGAGGGAACAGATAAAAGCTTATTATTACTGTCATGTTGTGCCAGCGTCTAGACCTTTTTCTTTTTTTTTTTTTTTTTGGGGCTTTATTCACACTATGCGTCATCTTATGGTAGCGCTTTTAGCGCATTATATTGAGTGCACAGATGAAGTTTATTATTACTGTTATGTTGTGCCAGTGTCCAGACTATATTTTTTTGACACATCAAATTGTGACCTTATTCACACTATGCGTCATCTTATGGTAGCGCTTTTAGCGCATTATATTGAGTGCACAGATAAAGTCTATTATTACTGTTATGTTGTGCAAGTGCAATATGAAAATTATAATCCTTAAGGGTTCTCAAATCAAACTCATATATAAATCCCTAAAACAATGCTTTATTATTTAAAAACCACAGATGTGGTATACACCGGAAAAAATGTGACAGTAATAGAAAAAATGAAAAATAAGTGTTCAAAATTAAACCCACACTAGGGTAACCCCTACGAGTCCCTATTAGATAACTATGCTGTACCCTGCCTGGCTGCGGAGGTTGGCACCCTAAGGGGGGAACGTTGTGGCGCCCCCGCTCACGATGGCTATCCCTGGGGGCCCTGATAAACCCTACAGCCACTAGTGGTCCCTTCTACCCAATGTAAGGGAACCCCTCGTTCTAGACAGAGATCAGACCTACTCTATAGAGGACCCTGTGTCCCAAAAAGAGAGGTTAAAAACAAATTAGAACACACATGGCATAGAGTGGCATATTTGAAGTCCCACAAAAAGATACAGGCAAAATTCAAGGCAGACCAGTGGGGTATCTCAGTTCAGGTCATGCCTAATTCTTGTATACACAATAAGGAGATGCCATCAATAGTCTCCCACTGATGAAGATGTATGGGAAACGCAGAGCTGCAACAGCGGTACTTATCTGCGTTTTTCGCCACCTGCCATCAATTTATGAATGCCTCAAACAATTTAGAACACACATGGCATCAAGTGGCATATTGAAGTCCCACAAAAAGATACAAACAAACTTTAAGGCAGCCCAGTGGGGTATCTCAGTTCAGATCATGCCTAATTCTTATATACAAAATAAGGAGAGGCATCTTTTACAAAAATCGATGTAGAAATAGCTAAAAGATGCCATCAATAGTCTCCCACTCATGAAAAAATATGGGAAACGCAGAGCTGCAACAGCGGTACTTATCTGCGTTTTTCGCCACCTGCCATCAATTTATGAATGCCTCAACGCGTTTCGCCTTCCAAGGCTCATCAGGAGGTCCGATGCTACGATATTTCGTGTCCAATATAGGTGCAAATAGCTTACCGATATTCCATAGGTCTCCACTCTTATAATCTGCCGCGCAGAGCCCAAGCTCCGCCCACTGCAATCCCATTGCCTCTTACAACACCACCCATTTTCTGCTGCCCCAATCGGTTACCAGATCTCTGATGCACCATCATGCTAACCAATCACGTGTCCTCACACACAGGGTTCCCCATAGCTCCCCTGTCATCCTGGCTTAGATTGGTTTCTGCACCTAGCCTGCATGCAGCGTCACTGCTGACTCACCAATCCCATATCTTTAGACGGAGAGTCTCTCAGCAATCACCGATCACTGCACCCAAGGCATATTATCATCTCTGCACTTTAACCCCATATGTGCACATTGCTGTGGGCGATGATGCGGTTTTGTATACATATATATATATCAAGCAGAACGCTAATTATCATGATCAATATAACACATTAAATGAGATCGTCAGACATGAGCTCTTAAATGTAGCGATGTGGGTATACACGCCTGGTTTGTGGAACGTTTGCTGCACAGATTATAAGAGTGGAGACCTATGGAATATCGGTAAGCTATTTGCACCTATATTGGACACGAAATATCGTAGCATCGGACCTCCTGATGAGCCTTGGAAGGCGAAACGCGTTGAGGCATTCATAAATTGATGGCAGGTGGCGAAAAACGCAGATAAGTACCGCTGTTGCAGCTCTGCGTTTCCCATACATCTTCATCAGTGGGAGACTATTGATGGCATCTCCTTATTGTGTATACAAGAATTAGGCATGACCTGAACTGAGATACCCCACTGGTCTGCCTTGAATTTTGCCTGTATCTTTTTGTGGGACTTCAAATATGCCACTCTATGCCATGTGTGTTCTAATTTGTTTTTAACCTCTCTTTTTGGGACACAGGGTCCTCTATAGAGTAGGTCTGATCTCTGTCTAGAACGAGGGGTTCCCTTACATTGGGTAGAAGGGACCACTAGTGGCTGTAGGGTTTATCAGGGCCCCCAGGGATAGCCATCGTGAGCGGGGGCGCCACAACGTTCCCCCCTTAGGGTGCCAACCTCCGCAGCCAGGCAGGGTACAGCATAGTTATCTAATAGGGACTCGTAGGGGTTACCCTAGTGTGGGTTTAATTTTGAACACTTATTTTTCATTTTTTCTATTACTGTCACATTTTTTCCGGTGTATACCACATCTGTGGTTTTTAAATAATAAAGCATTGTTTTAGGGATTTATATATGAGTATGTTGTGCAAGTGTCCAGATTGTTTTTTGACACATCAAACTGTGGCCGTGTTCACACTATGCGTCACCTTATGTTTTGGTGCTTGTGCTTGAATGTATTGATGTGATATATGATCTTAATATAAGCTCCTGCACACGGATGGGAGCAGGACGCTGTTTCATTAAACTCAGATCCGATCTACCTTTCTCCCCCACTCTGAAACTCAGCTGGTAAGAGTGATTACTAATTGGATAGGTATATAAAGGACTTCAACAGAACATCACACTGACCTTGAGAAAGACACATCACTGTGTCGATACGCGTGGGTTTGGGGGTCCCATGTAACCTACCCGGTAGCTTGTTCATGCTCAGAAACCAGGTGATATCACGCTAGGGAAAGGGACTTATTAATGTATGTTTATTTGTGTTGGCAACATGATAAGCATTCAATTTTCTGTCCATGGTATATGTAGAATTTCTATGTAACCATAGTAGTTATTGATAATATGGTATTTTTTGATTTAAGGTCATGATTGTCATAACAATTGATTTGATAGACCCTAGGTTATGGTAACTAGCAGATACCTGGCATTACACTGTATGGTTGGTCTTGGGACCCATAGCATTTAACTATTTATCAAAATGACCCATTGTCTTTGTTTTGTTATTAGCGTCTGGTTGTTCAGACTTTTTAACTGTTTTTAACCACAAAGTGTCTGTTTGTTGTGTCCATTAATAAAATTGATACTTTTTGATTATCATATCTTTGTGGTGATCCCTATTTGTGTGCATATACTTTCTTTTCTTCATGTGTTTTCATGTCAATCCATTTATATGCACTAGGTGATCCCACCTAAATTGATATTGTGGTTGGTGCCCGTTTATTCTATATCTTGTCCAACCTCAAAAAGATTGAAACAACGGGGTTATCCCTAAAGGGTATTGGACAGGGGTAAGAAAATAATTTCTGACAAAAAGCAAACTGAGTTATTGCATCCTAAAATAAAAGCAAGAAATGATTTTTTGAAAAGTAAACCTGTCATTTCGCTGCAATATAGTGCACAATTTTCAGAAATAAAAAAATTGTTCAATAAACATCTACCAATACTCTTTGAGGATGAGACATTAGCATGCTTTTTGAAAAAAAGCTGCAATGCTGTAGCAAAAAAAGGCACCTTCATTAGGTAACTCACTTTCTCCAACTTTTTTTTTCTGATCCACAATCAAAAAAATGCACTTGGTTGCAATAAAAAGGACACTTTAAATGTGGTTCACAGAGAAGTCGTACAGTATGTGCTCATTCACACTATGCAGTTCTGTTTTCTATGATTCTGACCATTTAAATGAGTATAAAATCAAACAGGATATTAACTGTGACTCGGAGAATGTGGTATACAAAATGAATTGCACCAAATGTGAAGTTCTACATAGGATGCACTACACGTAAATTAAAAACCAGGTTTAATGAAAATTACAATGATGTACTTAATGCAAATAATACAAGTAGAAATGTTTCTGCTATTGCAAAGCATTTTATTTATTGAGCACAATCCTGACATGTCTTCTTTACAAGTTTTATGTATAGAAAAATTATTTCCACATGCAAGAGGCAGAGATATTAAACGCAAATTATTGACAAAAGAAGCGTATTGGATATTTACTGCATATACTCGTGTATAAGCCGACCCCCTAATTTTGCCACAAAAAACTGGGAAAACATATTGACTCGTGTATAAGCCGAGGGTGGAATCCATAGACTATGCCCCCATATGCTGCTCCATAGTTTATGCCCCCCATATGCTGCCCCATAGACTATGCCCCCATATGATGCTCCGTAGACTATGCCCTCATATTCTGCCCCATAGAATATGCCCCATATGCTGCGCCATAGACTATGCCCCCATATGCTGCTCCATAAAATATGGTTCCATATGCTGCAAAAAAAAGCTATACTCACCTCTCCTGGGTCGATCGCCGCTTTCTGTTGCTTCTTGTGTCAGTGACTGTTCAGCCAGCAGAGGGGCAGCGCGCACTACCCTGTCACCATGCCCCCTGCTGCCTAAACGTCACTGACACAGGATGCAGCAGAGACAGCGGTGAGCAGCGATGGACCGGGGGACAGGTGAATATCGCTATACTCACCCATCCTACCGCGGTGTCTGCAGCCTCGCTTCTCCACGGTCTCCCTTCCTGTCTTCAGCGGTCACGTGGTACCGCTCATTACACTCATGAATATGTGCAGAGACTGCGGCAGGACAGGTAAGTATGATCTCTGACACCCCCGCTCGCCCTCCCCCGCCGACCCCCAGGTATATGACCCGTGTATAAGCCAAGAGGGGGACTTTCAGCCCAAAAAATGGGCTGAAAATCTCAGCTTATACACGAGTATATACGGTAATCTGGATTCAAGAAGCCCTAAAGGTTTTAATCTAAAGAGAGAAACCATGTATCACTATTGACTGTTTTCATACACCTGTTGCTTAACGAATGTATTCATTGATGTAATTGTGTCATGTGACTTGTTCCAACTGTTTTCATTGGCACATTTTTAGTATTTTAGTAAATTCTTTTGATTGTGTAGCCAAGCTGTGATAAAGAACGCAAGTGAGCGTTCAAAATGCGTATTGCTCCCCCGCCCTGTCTATGCAACCATGTTAATTTTTGTAAGTTTTTAATGGACCTAAAATAGAGAACTATTTTACCAGATGTTGGAACAACAAGCTTTTTTTTTCTATGATCTTGTCGCTGATATCCTTATAAAGCTGTCATGTTCCAGACCGGGTTTTAAGTCCTGTCTTTCCATGTTCCCAGTCTGGTCATTTCAGGGGTTAACTTTTCTCAGCCTCAGTTTGGTCTCAGGTTTTCTATTTAACTCCGCTGCATCCTGCAGGCGGCGTCAGCTTTAGTTTTGCCTTCGGAGTGTGTATCTGACTCTGGTGTATCCTGATTTGTCCTGCTGTGATCCCTGACTTTCCCTGTGTCTTTTAATTCCCTCTGTCTGTCCTGACTCAGTCTTTCCCTATAAGTTTGGTGACCCCTGGTTTTGACTTGGCTTGTATTCGGTCCTGCTTCTGTGTGTTTTTTTTCTTTTGTCTTATCCGCTTCCGACCTTTGCTGACCCCCTGGCTTGTTTCTGACCACGTGTACTGCTGTGACCTCTGGTACTTCTGCTCTTGACTGTTGCTGACTCGGCTTGTCTGACCACTCTTTCACCACCTGGTGGCGCTTGTGCTGCTGCTCAGTGTTGCTATGCTGTGCGTGCAACCTCTCTTCCCTCACCAGCACCCCCTGTTGGAGGTTGTACTATACAGCACTGCAATAACCAAAGAGGGAAGTGAACCACCCAAGTAAAATATAAATATTTTATTAGTAAATCTCTATATATAAAATTAATGTATCACCAACCAAACACAAATCATCTTTCATTTCAACAGAGCTGTTCAAAAGAAGCTGAGCTGTGATTGGTTGCTATGAGCAACAGTTTTCCTTGCAACCAATCACGAAGCATCTTTCGTTTCACCAGAGCTGGTTAAAAGAAGCTGATCTGTGATTGGTTGCTATGAGCAAGTTTTCCCACTTGACAACATCTCAGCAGACACTGACATGGTGGGAGAAATCTAGCATCCCCGGAAACATAAGCTCCCAGCCATTGTCTGCCCCCCAGAAAGGAGCACATGACAGAAATGAATCCCCCCCCCTCCTGTGCCCATATACACATCACACATCCTCCATCCAATAGGCACATCTTCCCTCTTAAAGGGATCTCTGGTATGGAAGTCAGGGCAAATCCATTCAGCACTTTGGTTTTGACCCCAGGCCTCTCTTAAAGGGATCCCCGGTATGGAAGTTAGGACGGTTCCACTCAGCTCTATGGTTCTGACCCCAGGGTCTCTTAAAGGGATCATTGGTATGCAAGTTAGGGCAAATTCACTCAGCATTTTGGTACTGACCCCAGGCCTTTCTTAAAGGGATCTCCGGTATGGAAGGCAGAGCAAATCTATCCAGTGATTTGGTTCTGACCCTATGCCTCACTTAAAGGGATCCCCGGTATGGAAGTCAGGGCAATTGCCTTCAAATGCTCTAGTACTGACCCCAGGCTCTCTTAAAGGGATCACCTATACGGAAGCTAGGGCAAATCCCTCAGCACTCTGATCCTGACCCCAGGGTTCTATTAAAGGGATCGTTGGTACGCAAGTCAGGGCAAATCCATCCAGCGCTCTGGTTCCGATCCCAGGCTTTCTTAAAGGGATCCCCGATATGGAAGTTAGGGCAAATCCACTCAGTGCTCTGGTTCTGACCCAAGGCCCCTCTTAAAGGGAACACTAGTATGGAAGTGAGGGCAAATCCATTTTGCACTTTGGTACTGACCCCATGCCTCTCTTAAAGGGATCCCCAGTATGGAAGTCAGGGCAATTGCCTTCAAATGCTCTGGTACTGACCCCAGGCTCTCTTAAAGGAATCTCCTGTATGGAAGTTAGGGCAAATCCCTCAGTGCTCTGATTCTGACCCCATGGTTCTATTAAAGGGATCATTGGTATGCAAGTAAGGGCAAATCCACTCAGTGCTGTGGTTCTGGTCCCAGGCTCTCCTAAAGGGATCTCCTGTATGGAAGTTAGGGTAAATCCCTCAGTGCTCTGATTCTCACCCCAGGTTTCTATAAAAGGGATCATTGGTATGGAAGTCAGGGCAAATCCACTCAGCGCTTTGGTTCTGACGCCAGGCCTCTCTTAAAGGGATCCCCGGTATGGAAGTTAGGACCGTTCCACTCAGCGCTCTGGTTCTGACCCCAGGCTGACGGGATGATGTGGGATATTAGGGGTAGTAGTCCAGTGCCTCTGGCTGACGAGATGATGTGGGATATTAGGGGGAGTAGTCCGGTGGCTCTAGGCGACGCGACGAAGTGGGATATTAGGGGCAGTAGTCCGGTAGCTCTGGCTGATGGGATGATGTGGGATATTATATTGAATGTGGCTATGCGGAGTGGGCGGGGCTCTACACTCAGCTTTAGATATAACAAATTATATTGATTATATATATATATAACTAACCATAGTTAGTTACTATGCCCGGGCAGCGCCATGCTCTTCAGCTAGCATAGTATAAAATTTCACAAGGTGGTAGTGTAACCAATAAAATAACAGTGTAACAAGGTATTTCAAACAACCAGAATCAATGTGAAATCAAGTGAAACAGATACATTTCAATGGATAAATGATAATAGTCAAATACAATGAGAAAAACAATAATCAAACATATCAGTCACATGGGTGTGATATTTAAAAATAGTATGTGACATGAAACAAAGTAAAAATACACAACAAAGTATTTTAGCTAGATAGGGGCCAAGGAGCAATGAATTGCATATATGGTATCAATAAGGGGTAATCTGAATAACAAAAGTGCAGTGTGCAATAGTGTAATTATTAGAGACAACCCATAGAGTAAACCCTTTTATCAATAATAATATCCAAGAGCCATACGAAAATAGAGCGCTGCAAGTGCATACAGTACCTGTATGATGTGGTTGCTGATGAGTAAGGAAACCCTGATGCACATTTCACTTATCGCTTCTTCCAAGGGGGCATCGCTTATCGCTTCTTCTGATGCATGCTCAGGTTTTCACTGAGTATCTTGGGCGTGCTCATAGATTATGTTTGAGTCCCCACAGCTTCATGATTTGCGGCTGCTAGACAGCCTGAATACATGTGGAGATTCTCTAACAAACAGGCAATCCCCACATGTATTCAGGCTGTCTAAAAGCCACAAATCATGCAACTATGGGAACTCAAACATAATCTTCGAGCACGCCCAAGACACTCGGAGAACACCCGAGCATGCTCGGAAAACTCAAGTAACGAGCACACTCGCTCATCACTAGTAGATACCAGTCCTACAGAAGATATAAGAGATCACAGCACAGTTACAGATAGTGACTTACCGCTGACGTTCTTTCTGATGGAATTGTTCACTTTTCCCATCTGGCCCAGACCTACACGACAACTTCTCCCAACCAGGACTCGTCTGCAGAGAATACAACAAAGACACATTTCATGTCTTTTATGTTCAGCATCGTCTCCATCTATTCCCAACTTGCACACACTCCTGATGCCCCAATGATGAGCCACTGCTGCCATATGTGTCCCTATTACTGCAGCTGCTGTGTGGTTATCTGTGTCCTCTAAATTCTAAAGCAACGGTCTAGAATATAATAATGCCGGGAGCAAGTGCCCTAGAAAACAGTGCCCACACTTTGCCCTCTAGAAAGTAATAGTGCCCTGTGCGCTCCTCTGATAGTCACAATAACCTGAGTTCCCCTATAACAATAAGTGCCCACTTAACATTGAAAAATGTCCTGAGTCTCCCCCCTGTACAGCCCCTCTATACACAATAAGATGCTCTCCTATACACAGTATAATGCTCCCTCACTGTATAGTACCACCCACACAGTGTACTGACCCCTTAGGAGCTCCCACACTGTATGATGGCTCCAACACTGTATGATTGCTCTCTTACTATAATCGAAACACTGTATGATGGTCCTCTAGATAGCCTTCATATAGTATAATGTACTAGATAGTCGTCAATATAGTATCATGCATTCCCCATAGGCCTATATAGTATCATGCATTCCGCATAGGCCTGTATAGTATCATGCATTCCCCATAGTCCTGTATAGTACCATGCACTCACCATAGGCCTGTAGCATCATGCATTCCCCATATGCCTGTATAGTATCATGCACTCCCCATAGGCTTGTATAATATCATGCACTCCCCATAGGCCTGTACAGTATCATGCATTCCCCATAGGCCTGTACAGTATCATGCATTCCCCATAGGCCTGTATAGTATCATGCACTCTCCATAGGCCTGTATAGTTTCATTCACTCCCCATAGGCCTGCACAGTATCATGAACTCCCCATAGGCCTGTATAGTATCATGCATTCCCCATAGCCTATGGGAAATGCAGCTGTGACCCCTGCAACCACGGTAGTTATACTGCTGGTCTTTGCTTATCAGTGTTCACCCCTGGTGGGCACACACTGCACACCCAACTAAACATACGCAGCTGACACGTGCCCGGAGCAATGTGAGCCAAGGCGCTCTGGAGACACAGTGCTCAGTCGAGTCTAGGCGCTTCAGAGGCACAGCACGCGGCCGAGCCCAGGCGCTCCGGAGGCACAGTGTGTGGCCGAACCAAGGTGCTCAGGTACCCCCTCATGCATATGATATAACACGTCACATGACTGCCACATATGTATGTATATACAGTATATGTATAATGATGTAGTTAATGTGAGAGCAGAGATGAATATCACATAAGAGCAAAAAACATGACAAAAAATACGACAGGTAGCACCGGACACGTGATCAGGGATGTCAGGCTGATAACTGACACAGGGATAACGGCTCCTGTACCTCACACTCCGCCACCGCGGCACTGACAGATGTGAAGTAAAGAGATGAGGGTGTCGTGTGTTTCCAGCAGTTACCTGTCACCTCAGCAGTGCGCGCCCATCGCCTGTCATTTCCCGTGGTCAACGCCATCCCTCCACGCAAGTGAGTGAGGCAAGGGTCCCATTTGGACATCAGGCAGGGGAATGGAGAGGACAATGACAAGGGCACACATGTACCTGTTATGATTGAGTCACTGTAGGAGGCAAAAACAGAAATGCTAGCTAAGTCCAGAAAACCAGAGAAGTTGGCAGCTATCGGATTGCAGACCCCTGAACCTATCAACACAACTAGCAGTAGCCGTGGGGGGTTCCTACGATGCCCTAGACCCCTCGATCACAGCCAGAGAATTAAATAGGCCTAAAGAAAGGGGAAATCTAAACTGCCCCAGAGCAGACCCCAAAGCAATAGGCAGCCCCCAACATATAATGACGGTGAAGCAAGAGAAAAACACTAACACAGGCAGAAAGATAGACTGAGCAAAGACGGGACCCAAGCTAACTAGATAGAAAAGGACAGGAAGGCTGCTGTCTGCAATCCGTGAAAAACCCTATGAAAATAAGAGCCAACAGACTGACAGTGAAAAAGGCCCTGAAGACGCTAGGCTTCAAAAAAGCTATGTCAGTACTCAGGAATATTCTGAAGACAGAGCTACAGGCAAAAGGAGATTCAGCTCACCCCAGCAGGAAATGGCAGAATCCAGAAAAGCAAGGAAAACAAAACACAAATGCAAACAGGCAAAGCAGAAAACTTAGCTTTAGAGGAGCAGGAATCAGACTGGTGTCCTAGAAGTCCACAGAGAAATCACCCGCAGGGCAGAAGGGCGTTGGCAGCCTTATATCCAGTCAGTGACTCCACTCAGCCAGTCATCCTCATTAGGCTCAGGTTCCTGATAATCAGGCTCATTACCTTCCTTTACCAGAATAGGGAGTTCACCAGACCTCAGTGACGAAGGGGAAAATGAACTCACAACATGTACCCAAGCGTCAGCCACCACTGTCACTCCCAGTGCCCTGCGCAAACAGGGATCCCACGGTGCATGTCAGCGAGGCGGGAATCCCTATTGGACATCGGGCAGAGGGAGGGAGTGTTACACTGCTCCGTCATACTCACCCGGCCTCCGCTCCCATGCCGCAGCCGGCCTCTGCTCCCACGCCGCAAACTCTCTCCACCCGACGGCCACGGCGGTCACCTCTGACGGGCTCGCGTCCGACGCTATCCCTGCATGCAATGCGCATGCGCCATAGGCTGCGGCCGCGCCTCCCTGCTGCTTCTTGTGCCCCGGCTGTGCCCTGACCCGGAAGCACCTTCGAACCAATGGCAGACCAGATGGGGCCATATCAGGCTGCTTCCCCCTGAGGGAGGCGCCTGATCGTTTTGTGTTACCTTGCACACTGGGCCCTGCTTCCTCCTGTGCTCTCTACAGTCTCTCGGTGCCGTCCTCAGTGTTTCCTGCAACAGCCTCGCAGCCTGTCTTCCGTGTTCGCTAACAGTTATTCTCAGTCCTGCTCCGGTGCTCCTGTTTCCTCCGTCTCCTGCCTCCGGTGTTCCTGATCCATCCTGCTCCAGTCCTGCTGTCCTACTCCAGTCCTGGCTCCGGTGTTCCTGTTCCATCCTGCTCCAGTCCTGCTGTCCTACTCCAGTCCTGCCTCCGGTGTTCCTGTTCCATCCTGTTCCAGTCCTGCTGTCCTACTCCAGTCCTGCCTCCGGTGTTCCAACTCTGTCCTGTCATCTACACTTCAGTTCCTCCACGTTCCAGTCTATAGTCTTACTCCATTCCTGTCTCCTGTGTGCCAGCCCTGTTCTGTCATCTACACTTCAGTCCCACTGTCCTACTCCAGTCCATCCTGAGCCGCCCCTCTCGGTACCGGCTACCGTGGTACTCGAACCCCTGGGCCTGCTCCTAACGGTCCCTGTAAAGGGGTCGGTTCCATTTGGCAGCTCGCCCGGGGCCCCTCGGTGCCACGGTCCAGAGGGTCCACTCCTGGAGATTCTGGCTCCTGACCACCCACGCTAACAGGGAGGAGCTGATGACTCAGCACCAGTGTACCTCATCATGTGCCTGGGCGCACACATGCCATCCACTGCGCGTCACATCGCATCCGGCAGATGGAAGTTCCAATAGGACACCTGGCCAGGGGAAGCAAGAATGCGAACGGATCCCACGTCTGGAGGCACGTATGCCCCATCATACTCCATATTAAGCTTACCAGCCATACTTGAGGACAGTGTGTCCCAATCCTGAGCACATCCAGCTTTTCAATAGGTGCACATCCTATTGCAAGAAATCAAGTACAAACACGTAACTGAAGAAGGTCATCAATTGACCGAAACGTTTTGCCTTTGTACAACAATAAACCTCTTTCTGACTACACTTAAGTTGAGATACCTTCCAATATCAGGAAATATTGGATCGGACCGATACCCAAAAAGTATCGGATATCACCGATTCCGATACCGGAAACCAATGCAAGTCAATGGGACAGAAATATCGGAATTAAAATAAACCCTTTCTTTCCTTGTAGGTTAATTCTACATGAAGAAAAACAACTAAGAATAATGTAGAATGTATTGGGGGAGGTGGAGGAGACATTAAAGGCATAGAGGTTTAGCTCAATCAAATGGAATAGCAGGAATTAATTTTTTTTAAGACGTTCGGAGTTACAAAGATTTTGACTATGTTAAAGGGGTTGTGTAGCAATAGAGGGAGACGTTCAGAAAAGGCACATGTTGGCGGAGTGTTGGAACGGAGTGCTTCATCTAGCTTTTGGAGGGTGACTGAGCCCCTGACCCGGAGGACACGGCACGGATGCGGGCACCTGTATGCACAACAGACTGTGAGTAAAGCTTTGGAACTACATGCCCTGGTGTCCACCAGTTATTCCTGCGCCAACACACTCAGCACTGCTGCATCTCTGTGCCTGGCACTGCACCACCTACGTCTCTTCACTACCTCTCCATCTACACTGCCCTGGGACTACAGCCCTACCTGTGGAGGGCCACAACATCATTGCTGCACCACACCATCTGTCCCAGAGGATCTGTCTGCAGCGTCGGCTTAACATCTTCATTGCCGAACACCACAGGTGGCTTCATGAATCATTCACTCATAAACTTTAATCATCATCCACATGTTCAACATTTCCCTTTTACAATGGATGCCCAGGGCCACGGACCGGGTCACAGCTACCATGACAGCTCCCATTGAAACCAGACTTAAATTCATTTAGGTTAGCTAAGTGTTTCCTCACTATCTTTCTGTTTATAGATATCCTGGATTCTTCTATTCCTTTAATAGGACAGTGAAGAACACTTGATGCTATATTTCCTTTCTGAGAGAAAACAGATGCAAAATAGGAATTTAAAAGTTCGGCCTTCTCAACATCCTGTCTTATCATTTCATCATTTTCATCCTGTAAATATCCTATAGCATCTTTGACTTTTCTTTTACATTTGACATATCCCCAAAATCCTTTATTATTGCTTTTCACATCTCTTGCAAGCCTCAATTCATTGTCAGCTTTAGATAATCTGATTTGTGCCCTGCAGGTTCTGCAGACAGCATTATATTCTTCTTTAGATATGCCTCCCTCTTTCCATTTTACAAACATTTTTTTTCTTCCTTTTTAGCATGTGCTAAGCATCACTGTGTGTGATGTTAAGGTGGAGGAAGAGGAGAGGACATTTGATGCAGCACTTGCCATACACTGGAGAACATGCTCTTTCTGGCCTCAAGGCATAGATGAGAGAGTCCTGCGAACTCGCTGCCTCAGAGTAACCTTGGACACTGATCTCTCCTTCAAAACACATAACCATGCCCTATTTACTTGCTGCCAACTACAACTCAAAATCATTTACCGGATCAGTATATTTCTTAATCAAGAATCTTAATCACCATTTGGAAACCATAAATAAAAAATAGGCTGAAGAACAGATCCACTGCAGAGGTGGCCAGGCCTGTTGGAGCTCTGCTGCGGTGGAAGAGGGGCTTGCTTTGGATTTTCTAACCAACAAACGTTCCTCCTGAGCAGTTGTCTTGTGGGGTCTGCCAAATCTGGGCTTGTCAAACACATCTCCAGTGTCTTTGAATCTTTTTTCAATTCTTTGTACTTGATGCTGAGACACATTAAAGGTGCCAGCCACCTCTGCAGTGGATCTGGTCTTCAGCCTATTGATAATCCAGGCTTTGGTCGCAGGGTGGATTTTTGACATGTTGTCAGAGCTCAAGTTGCAGCTCAAGTGAAGGTCTGGGGTGCTGGGTTTCTTTTTATACACACCCACTAATTAACCGATCATTTACTGAGCACAGGTGAGGATGTAAACTAGGATTGGATGCATTATATGACCAGGCAACAAAACTTTTGTCTTGCCAAAATCTGACCATTCTCTTGTCCATTAAATGATCAATATTTCTGCATTGATACCAATTTATTTTCTTAACCTAAACCACATTTCAGAGGGTTTCAGCTTTCAAAAGAATAATTTATACAACCAATGGATGAATTTAACGTCAGGTTATAAGCTTTTATTTAGATAATATGGATAAGCGACATAACTTCTGTCAGGGAACGTATTGTGTCAACTAATCCTTATACCACCAGTGGCATGTAAAAGTTTGGGCACCCCTGGTCAGTATTACTGTTATTGTGAACAGTTTAGCAAGTTGAAGATGAAATGACCTCTAAAATATATACAGTATATAGTCATTTTTTACATTTTAAAAATTACAGAAAGGAAAATAGGTTGATGAAAACGTTTGGACACCCTTCATAGTTAGTAGTAGGTCATTTTAACACCTTCAGCTTGCGCCTTTTGAGGTAGTCCATTGTGGATTTTGATGTCTGTTTAGAATCATTATATATTCGTAGAAGCCATCCTCTTTCAACTTCAGATTTTTTTACCGATGGTGTTATGTTTGCATCAAGAATTTGTTGAAATTTCATTGAATCCATTTTTCCCTATACCTGTGAAATGTTCCCCATGCTACTTGCTGCAACAAAACCTCAAAGCATGATTGATCCATTCTCCACACACACCTTTGTGCTTTGTGGTCAAAGAGTTCTATTTAACCTCATTGGTCCACAGGTCTTGTTTCCAAAATGTAGCAGCCTTGTTTAGATGTTCTTTTGCATACTTCTGACTTTTATGGTGAGGACACGGGGGAGGTTTTCTACTGATGGCTCTTACATGAAGGCCATATTTGTGCAGGTGTCTCTGAACGGTAGAACAATGTGCCACAACTTCAGTGTCTGCTAAATGTTTGTGAAGGTCTTTTGCCGTCAAGCGGGGGTTCTGATTTTCTTTTCTAACAATCCTACGACCAGCTCTCACTAAAAATTTGCTTGGTCTTCCATACCACATTTTGACCTCCAATGTTCCTGCTAACTGCCATTTCTTAGTTACATTTCGAACTGAGCAAAGGGCAGCTTTAAAATGCTTTGGTATCTTCTCATTGCTTTCACCTGCTTTGTGGGCCTCCACCATTTTCAGAGTGCTATGCAGCTGCTTAGAAGAACTGTTTTTGGCACAAGGATAGAGACGATTGGGTTTTTATAAAGCTGGGGAATTTGCATCACCTGCCCTTTCCTAATGGTAATAGTGAACAAGCCATGAACCTATCAGTCTAATTAATGTCTGAAACCTTGGTCAAAGTTATCTGAGCACCCAACTCTCCAAGGCTGCTCAAACTTTTGCATCACCCTATTTTCTTTTTTTTATAATGTTTAAGATGTAAAAAATGACAATATATTATTTATTTACCTACAATACAATTGAAATGTGCCATCTTTAGGTCATTTAGCAATCATTTCAATCTTCAACTTGCATACTGTAACTGTTCACCATTACAGTAATTTTGACCAGGGGTGCCTAAACTTTTACATGCCACTTATGTAGAGTGATGGGGTTCTCACTCCTGTATAGGAGCCCACTGGGGGATTCACCTGTTCCACTGTGGGCCAGTTCGAGCCTGTCTAGCTGTTTTATATGTTAAAATATTGCACTATTTCACACAGTATTTTTGGATGTGTGAGAAGCAAATATTGAAGTGCAATAAGCAAATAGAGAGGTATGAAATGATTTTTCAGAAACAATCAGCTGATAAAGCATGTAGTGTCAGAAAGTTCAATTTGTAAAGGTGGATGGGACAAGATCACTTAAAAATGCTAAATGATGTGTTTTGCAAGTAACTGAATGGAATGTTTCACTTTGCCAGCAAAAAAAAAATTCAAAATTAGCTTAAGAAAGTATGCAATAATTTTCTACTCATTGTGTACCGAGCATTGCCCCTGGCCTCATGTGTTTAAGTAGATCATTAATAAGTGCATAGAATGCAGAAGACATATTGGACATCTGTGGTGGCTCAGTGAGCATTATGAAAACTGTCTAATAAACCTAGGAATACATTGACTATAGCAAAGAAACACGAAAAAGAATAAAAACGCAGCAGTTGAACAGTCTGAACTTTCTATTTGTAGATTTTCTATATTTTATTAGCAAGGCATGTCTAGACTTTGCGAATATGTCAATTGTAGGTTAAATAGTTTATATAAAAAGCTCTTTGTTTACAATCTCTGTATTTCCTGACTATACAAATCTTATTAAAACCACTTTTATGGAAAAAAATAAATGAGTCATTGATTTAACCAGTTCATTTGTTAACAGTTGGGAGTATTGACCGAGTACAGAAGTCGATCAGGAAATCATTTATATAGCTACAGTAGATAATAAGTATAACATCTATTCGTATCATCGCAATATAATATTCACAATGACATATTGGGAAAAAATTTACTGATTGTTTCTTTACTTATACACAATTAATAAAGCACTCCCACCAGACTTTGTATTGGCTATACCTCTGTAAGGCTGTGTGCACACGTCCGGAATTCCCACAGATTTTATGTGTTTTTGCAGTGTTTTTTCCCAGCAAAAACGCTGCAAAAACGCATAAAATAAGAAAGCCATTGAATTCAATGGCATACCGCACAAGCTGTGCTAATGCTGCGCATTTTTACACAGCAAAATCACATCGCGGAAAAATACGCAGCATGCCCATTCTTTGTGCAGAATCGTGGGAATTACGCACACATAGGAAAGCGAGACAGCTACGTCATCAAAGGTCATTGCCGCAAGGCATCGCTGGGAACGGGACTTGCCGGGAGCATCGCTAGGATCGGGGGCGCCGGGCAGGACGCTGGACGGTGAGAATAACACCATTTTTTTATTATTTTTAACTTTATATCTTTTTACTACTGACGCTGCATAGGGAGCCCCAATAGTAAAAAGTTGGTCACACTAGTCAAACACTGTGTTTGACGAGCGTGACCAACCTGTCAACCAGTTTTCCAAGCGATGCTAAAGATCGCTTGGAAAACGCTAGCATTCTGCAAGCTAATTACGCTTGCAAAACGCTAGTTAAAACACGGGAAATATGCGGGAATTACACATGCGGAATTCTAGCGTATGTCCCGCGGCAGGGTGTTGCGGAATTCCAGCGGAAATTTCCGCGGCAATTCCGCAACGTGTGCACATAGCCTAAATGTATATACAGTCATATGTTAAAGTTTGGGCACCCCTATTAATGTTAACCTTTTTTCTTTATAGCAATTTTGTTTTTTGCAGCAGCTATTTCAGTTTCATATATCTAATAACTGATGGACTCAGTTATATTTCTGGATTCAAATGAGGTTTATTGTACTAACAGAAAATGTGCAATCTGCATTTAAACAAAATTTGACCGGTGCAAAAGTATGGGCACCCTTATCATTTTCTTGATTTGAACACTCCTAACTACTTTTTACTGACTTCCTGAAGCACTAAATTGGTTTTGTAACCTCATTAAGCTTTGAACTTCATAGCCAGGTGTATCAAATCATGAGAAAAGGTATCTAAGGTGGCCACTTGCAAGTAGTTCTCCTATTTGATTCTCCTATGAAGAGTGGCATCATGGGCTCCTCAAAACAACTCTCAAATGATCTGAAAACAAAGATTATTCAATATAGCTTTTCAGGGGAAGGATACAAAAAGTTGTCTCAGAGATTTAACCTGTCAGTTTCCACTGTGAGGAACACAGTAAGGAAATGGAAGAACACAGGTACAGTTCTTGTTAAGCCCAGAAGTGGCAGGCCATGAAAAATATCAGAAAGGCAGAGAAGAAGAAGAATGGTGAGAACAGTCAAGGACAATCCACAGACCACCTCCAAAGACCTGCAGCATCATCTTGCTGCAGATGGTGTCACTGTGCATCGGTCAACAATACAGCGCACTTTGCACAAGGAGAAGCTGTATGGGAGAGTGATGCGAAAGAAGCCTGAGGTATGCAAAAGCACATTTGGACAAGCCAGTTACATTTTGGAAGAAGGTCCTGTGGACTGATGAAACAAAGATTGAGTTGTTTGGTCATACAAAAAGGCGTTATGCATGGAGGCTAAAAAACACAGCATTCCAAGAAAAACACTTGCTACCCACAGTAAAATTTGGTGGAGGTTCCATCATGCTTTGGGGCTGTGTGGCCAATGCCGGCACCGGGAATCTTGTTAAAGTTGAGGGTCGCATGGATTCAACTCAGTATCAGCAGATTCTTGACAATAATGTGCAAGAATCAGTGACGAAGTTGAAGTTACGCAGGGGATGGATATTTCAGCAAGACAATGATCCAAAACACCGCTCCAAATCTACTCAGGCATTCATGCAGAGGAACAATTACAATGTTCTGTACTGGCCATCCCAGTCCCCAGACCTGAATATCATTGAACATCTGTGGGATGATTTGAAGCGGGCTGTCAATGCTCGGCGACCATCAAACTTAACTGAACTGGAATTGTTTTGTAAACAGGAATGGTCACAAATACCTTCATCCAGGATCCAGGAACTCATTAATAGCTACAGGAAGCGACTAGAGGCTGTTATTTTTGCTAAAGGAGGATCTACGAAATATTAATGTCACTTTTATGTTGATGTGCCCATACTTTTGCACCGGTCAAATTTTGTTTAAACGCAGATTGCACATTTTCTGTTAGTACAATAAACCTCATTTGAATCCAGAAATATAACTGAGTCCATCAGTTATTAGATATATGAAACTGAAATAGCTGTTGCAAAAACCAAAATTGCTATAAAGAAAAAAGGTTAACATTAATAGGGGTGCCCAAACTTTAACATATGACTGTATAGCGAGGTGTAAGTGCAGGAATATACGCATTTATGTCATGGTGTTCCCACATGCTTTATGCATCTATCAGCACTAGTGTTGAGCGATAACTTCGGATATCGGGAAATATCGGATTGGATCAGACCGATACCCAAAAAGTATCGGATATCGCCGATTCCGATACCGGAAACTAATGCAAGTCAATGGGACAGAAATATCGGAATTAAAATAAACCCTTTCTTTCCTTGTACGTTAATTCTACATGAAGGAAAACAACTAAGAATAATGTAGAATGTATTGGGGGAGGTGGAGGAGACATTAAAGGCATAGAGGTTTAGCCCAATCAAATGGAATAGCAGGAATTATTTTTTTTTAAGACGTTCGGAGTTACAAAGATATTGAGTATGTTAAAGGGGTTGTGTAGCAATAGAGGGAGACGTTCAGCAAAGGCACATGTTGGCGGAGTGTTGGAACGGAGTGCTTCATCTAGCTTGGAGGTTGACTGAGCCCCTGACCCAATGGACACGGCACGGATTCGGGCACCTGTATGCACAACAGACTGTGAGTAGAGCTTTGGAACTACATGCCCTGGTGTCCTCCAGTTATTCCTGCGCCAACACACTCAGCACTGCTACATCTCTGTGCCTGGCACTGCACCATCTATGTCTCTTCACTACCTCTCCATCTACACTGCCCTGGGACTACAGCCCTACCTGTGGAGGGCCACAACATCATTGCGGCACCACACCAACTGTCCCAGAGGATCTGTCTGCAGCGTCGGCTTAACATCTTCATTGCCGAACACTACAGGTGGCGTCATGAATCATTCACTCATAAACTTTAATCATCATCCACACGTTAAACATTTCCCTTTTACAATGGATGCCCAGGGCCACGGACTGGGTCACAGCTACCGTGACATCTCCCATTGAAACCAACAGGCCCGGTACCGAGTACCCCACCAGCCCTGGTGGGCGATCCAACTTGGCGGAAATACATAACAGAACAGGTTGTCCGGGCTTTTCACAAAATCTCAGTGCATATCTAGGCTGCAGAATTCTGACAATAAGTAATTTACCTTCTGTGGCTAGTCTGCACGGTTTCCAAGATATCATCTCTTGCTTCCCAAGGGGGGGGGTGTTCTGGTATTGAAATGATAACTTGTCGTTTCCTCCCTCACTAGTTTCACTTTCCATAGATCACTGTTCAGCGTGTGTCTGGGGAAGGAGCAGCTGGGTGGTCTGCTCGCAGCCAATCACAGCTGTTGTGAGTTCATTTTCCCCTTCATTACTGATGCCCGAGGAACTCCCTCTTCTGGTAAAGAAAGGAAGTGAGCCTGATTATCAAACACCTGAGGCTGATGATGATGACTGGCTGAGTGGAGTTACTGACTGGATATAAGGCTGCTGACGCCCTTCTGCCCTGCGGGTGATTTCTCTGTGGGATCCTTGGAGACCAGTCTGAATTCCTGCTCCTCTAAAGCTAAGTTTGCTGCTCGGCCTTTTGCATTTTTGCTTTGACTTTGTTTTGCTTTGTTTTTCTGGATTTCTGCCATTCCCTGCTGGGGTGTGCTGAATTCCTTTAGCTCTGTCTTCTGAAAATACCTGAGTGCTGATTTAGTTTTTGAAGCCTAGCTGCTTCATGGCCTTTTTCATATCAGCTTGTTGGCTTTTGTCTTTGATAGGGTTTTGGCAGATTGCAGACAGCAGCCTTCCTGTCCTTTCCTATCTAGGTAGTTTTGGGCCCCGTCTTTGCTCAGTCTATCTTTCTGTCTGTGTTAGTGTTTTCATCTTGCTTCACCGTCATTATATGTTGGGGGCTGCCTATTGCTTTGGGGTCTGCTCTGGGGCAGTTTAGATTTCCCCTTTCTTTCTTTAGGCCTAGTTAATTCTCCGGCTGTGATCGAGGGGTCTAGGGCATCGTAGGAACCCCCCACGGCTACTGCTAGTTGTGTTGATAGGTTCAGGGGTATGCAATCTGATAGTTGCCAACTTCTCTGGTTTTCTGGACTTAGCTTGTATTTCTGCTTTTGCCTCCTACGGTGACTCATTCATAACACACAGCCATGCCATTAGTTAATATGCCTACATGCCTAACAGGATGTGCCCACACTTCTTAGGATTCCTCATTGGCTGAATCAAATCAAACTGGATCATAGCATTATGGGAACTTCCGATTCCGGTATTCGATATGCAAAAAGTATCGGAACTCAGTATCGGAATTCCGATACCGCGAATATCGGCCGATACCCGATATTTGCAGTATCGGAATGCTCAACACTAATCAGCACTCTGTGTCTGTACTGTTACACACTTAACATTATGGCTGGTCCAAACAATCAGGGCAATTGTTACCACCCACCTTTCGTGTCTACCTTTTTTCCTCATAGATTGTAAGCTTGTGAGCAGGGCCCTCATTCCTCTTGGTATCTGTAATAATCTATGTGATTATTGTTATGCTGTAATGTCTATCGTCTCTACATGTCCCCTCTAAAATGTAAAGTGCTCCGGAATATGTCGGTGCTATAGAAATAAAATCTATTATTATTATTATTATCTTCCCTGGTTTTCAGCGCTGCTGCAGTCCTCTTCTGATGGCTATGTTGACTTGCCAGATAACATAAGAGATCACAGAAGTGGACTAAGCGGCACTGGAAACGGGAAAATGGCAATCTGTGTGTATATTACCACACTTAAACTATACTAAATATACATTTACACAAAGTAAAATACACATAATATGCAAAAAGAATTCCTTTAAGTTGCCTAACCACTCACTTCTCGGGGCCCCTCTGCTACTCAGTTCCACCTCTTCATCAGCTTCTTCTGATTACCGATGTTACATGTCTGCATCTCCTTGGCAGGGCTTCATCACATTTCCCTATGGCCACTACACTCTGCTGTGCTCTATGCCAGGTTTTATAACCCGTGCTCCCATGTCATCTTCTGTCTAGGCCTATATTAGGCCCACTGAGACACACTCCTGTCTTGGTATGAAGACTCTTAGCTCTGTTTGTTTTACTGTGCACTACTAACTGCTCCTGCCTTGCTTCTGCATGCATTGTGTTGGACTTTCCTACGTCCTGTCTGCCTACTGTCTCCAATGCTCAAAGCCCTTGCTCCATACATGTGTCATGTCTTCCAGCAGCCTCCAGTGCTCCAAGTCCTCATTCCATTCGTTCCTTCCTGCTGCGGTTTCAAAACTCTTGTGCCTACCCTGAACTGCGGCTTAAAAAATCCACCTCACAAGGTGAGCCCTAAAAGAATATCAAGACCATAGATCCCAAAGGTGCAGCGGCTACAACACTGTTGCCATCGGATATGAAGGATTTGTCAGCACTGGTTTTGCAACTTGCTGTAAGTGTGCTGGAGCTTGTAATGGCTGTGCAGGATTTCAGAGTCCATGTGAATTTATTATCTCTTAGGAAGGTTATCCTAGAGTGGACCCTCAGAGCCGTGGTACTGAACCTCCCCAGGGCGAGCTAACCTAGTGAGCCAACCCCTCTACAGGGACCGTCAGGGGCAGGCCCTGGGGATTCAAGCACCATGATTGCGGGAGCAAAAGGGCAACTAGTAGGGACCGAGGTGCTGAGGATAGAGGCACGAGGAGAGAACATATAAGGATGGGAGACTTACAAGACACTGGTGCCACGGCACAGGGGAAACAGCAAAAAGGAGTGAACTAGGAGGACTAGGAAGGTGACACGAGGGGAACCAGATGACAGTGGGTAGAGCCACGAAGTATCAGGGATCATAGCGGGTTAGAGGAGCACCTGGAGCGGGTGTCAGGAGGAGACACGTGGAGTCCAGGGGCCACCAGAAGCATGGAAGACAGGAGGCACTGTGGGGAAAACAAGGGCTAGGCAGGGTTAAACAGGTGAAGACACGCAATACAGAGAGGAACTACAAGGCCTGAGCTAGCGAAAACTAACGAGATAATAAGGCATGGTCTAAGGGACAAGGCAGGAAGAAATACCCCGTACATACCCGCAATTGGATGAGAGGTGCTTCCGGGTCAGCGCGTGACAGACCTCTAGATCGCAAAAGATGCGCGCCCCCGCGTCCTCAACAGACCAGGGAGCGCGCGCGCACACAGGAACCCAGCAACAGGCCAGGAAAAGTACCAGAGGAGCAGGAACGTGTTATGAATGGGTCACCGTGGAGAAAAAAGCAAACAAGCTAAGCCACAGAAAACAGAGTGGTTGGTAACTATGCAGATTGCAGATCCCTGATCAAAGCACACAGCTAGCAGTAGCCGTGGAGCGTGCCTACGATGGACCTAGATGCCTCTTCATGGCCGGAGGACTACATAAGCCTAAAGCAAGAAAAGGGAAAACTAACTACCCCAGAGCAGACCCCAAAGAAATAGATAGCCCCCACACATGTATTGACGGTGAAACAAGATGAAGGCACAAACACAGGCAGGAAAATAGGCTGAGCAAATGATGGGGCCCAAACTAACTAGACAGGAAAGGAAAGGGAAGACACTCTCTGCAACCTGCAAAAAACCCTACAAAATAATGTCCAACACTTCTGAGAGTAGCTGCCTTGGGATCTTGTTCCTGGCAAAGGATGTACAAGAGGCAGTAAACTCTTTTACGTCTAGACGAAGAGAAGGCCACCAATAATAACAGGAGACGAGAGTAAGAGTCTTCCTGACTCCAGCATGCTCAGCCAACTTAAACAAAAACCCCCAAAGCAACACTTCACATCTGTTGCCCTCCTCAATGAAAATCTTACCTGACGGCAATGAGGAAAGACTTCTAAAGAAGCCACAGTGATAATCCTGGAAGTTTCAACAATGTGCAATGGCTCTTCCGCCACATCAGAGGACTGGAAGGATCTTGACACAGCATCAGCCTTG
The DNA here is from genome assembly GCF_039654945.1 of Dendrobates tinctorius. Classification (NCBI taxonomy): domain Eukaryota; kingdom Metazoa; phylum Chordata; class Amphibia; order Anura; family Dendrobatidae; genus Dendrobates; species Dendrobates tinctorius. Next base: position 53,620,889 of record NW_027361917.1, read on the forward strand.
ACGTTTTTATTGCCTGGACGGAAGTGGAGTTCAAAGTCAAGACGGACAAAGAAGAGAGACCACCTGGCCTGCCGGGTATTAAGTCTTTTGGCGGATTGGATATAAGCCAGATTCTTATGGTCCGTGAAGATTATAAGAGGATGCATGGCTCCCTCGAGTAGATGCCGCCACTCCTCTAGAACCAATTTGATAGCCACTAGCTCACGATCTCCAATGGTATAATTGCACTTTTAAGTAGAAAACTTCTTAGAAAAGAATCTGCAGGTGACCAAGCGACCCAAGGACGACCTCTGGGAAAGTACTACCCCTGCTCCCGTGAAGGAAGCATCCACCTTGAGGATGAATTGTCTGTTTGCCTATCGGATGATGAAGCACAGGGGCAGTCACAAAAGATTGCTTCAGTAACCTGAAGGCATTCTCGGCCTTAGGAGACCAAACATTAGGATTGGCTCCTTTACAGATGAGAGATGAAATAGGGAAGGATAATGCGGAGAAATGAGGAAAGAATTGCCTGTAGTAATTTGCGAAACTGAGAAATCGTTGGATGGCTCTAGTTCCAAAGGGACACGGCCAATTGTTTGATCGCTTCTGTGGATGGTAGACTCCTGCAAGGAGACTGTCACAATGGTTACGGAAGAAGTGGAATTTCAGGTGGGAGCTCTGCATCGGGAAAAGATAGCATTCTACCGGTGTATCTCACAAAATTAGAATATCATCAAAAAGTTAATTTGTTTCAGTTTTTCAATACAAAAAGTGAAACTCATATATTACATAGAGTCATTACAAACATAGTGATCTATTTCAAGTGTTTATTTCTGTTAATATTGATGATATCGCTTACAGTCTATGAAAACCCAAAATTAATTATCTCAGTAAATTAGAATACTTTGTAAGACCAGCTTGAAAAATGATTTTAAAATCCGAAATGTTAATCTACTGAAATGTACGTTGAGTAAATGCACTCAATACTTTGTCGGGGCTCCTTTTGCTTCAATTGCTGTATCAATACAGCGTAGCATGAAGGTGGTCAGTCTGTGGCACTGCTGAGGTGTTATGGAAGCCCAGGTTGTTTTGATAGCAGCCTTCAGCTCATTTGCATTGTTGGGTCTGGTGTCTCTCATCTTCCTCTTGACAATACCTCTTAAATTCTCTATGGAGTTAAGGTGAGACGAGTTTACTGGCCAATCAAGCACAGTGATACTGTTGTTTTTAAACCAGGAATTGGTACTTTTGGCAGTGTGGACAGGTGCCAAGTCCTGCTGGAGAATGAAATTTCCATCTCCAAAAAGCTTGTCGGCAGAGGGAAGCATGAAGTGCCCTAAAATTTAATGTCAGATGGCTGCGCTGACTTTGGTCTTGATAAAACACAGTGGACCTACACTAGCAGATGACATGGCTCCCAAAACCTTGTGGATACTTCACACTAGACCTTAGAAACCAAGGTCCCAGCGTCTTTAGGAAGAGTGTAGAGACAGACAATCCAAGCTGCTTGAAGTATAGTGAGAAGCTTCCACAATCAGTGATGATTTGGGGAGCTATGTCATTTGCTTGCATAGGTCCACTGTGTTTTATCAAGACCAAAGTCAGCACTGCAATTTGCCAGAAAATTTTAAAGCACTTCATGCTTCCCTCTGCCGACAAGCTTTTTGGAGATGGACATTTCAATCTCCAGCAGGACTTGGCACTTGTCCACACTGCCAAAAATAGCAATACCTGGCTTAAAAACAACAGTTTCACTGTGCTTGAATGGCCAGCAAACTCACCTGACCTTAACCCCATAGAGAATCTATGGGGTATTGTCAAGAGGAAGATGAGAGACACCAGACCCCACAATGCAGACGAGCTGAAGGCTGCTATCAAAGCAACCTGGGCATCCATAATATCTCAGCAGTGCGACAGGCTGATCACCTCCAAGCCACGCCGCATTAATGCAGTAATTGATGCCAATGGAGCCCCGACAAAGTATTGAGTGCATTTACTAAATATACATTTCAGTAGACCAACATTTTGGATTTTAAAATCATTTTTCAAGCTGGTCTTACAAAGTATTCTAATTTACTAAGATAATGAATTTTGTGTTTTCATTGACTGTAAGCCATATCATCAACATTAACAGAAATAAACACTTGAAATAGATCACTATGCTTGTAATGACTCTATATAATATATGAGTTTCACTTTTTGTATTGAAAAACTGAATTAAATTAACTTTTTTTGATGATATTCTAATTTTGTGAGATGCACCTGTAGAATGCTATCTTTTCCCGATGCTGAGCTCCCACCTGAAATTCCACTTCTTCCGTAACCATGGTGACAGTCTCCTGCAGGGGTCTACCATCCACAGAAGTGATCAAACAAGGAGTTTCTAACTAAAAAAACAGGATCCAATATTTATTGACTTCTTCGAGCCTAATGAAGTTCCCTGCCGCGCCCACATCCACATATGCCAATTCAGAAAAGCGATTCTGACTGAGGAACACTTGAACAGGTAAGGTTAAGGGTAGAGAGGAATCTGACACACCTAGGGAGGCCTCTCTTACCTGAACTAGGTGGAGTAGTTTCCCGACCTCTCAGGACAGGAGCGGAGTAGATGAGACACACTTCCACAATAGAAGCACAATCCCTGCGCGACTCTCTCTCTGGCGTTGCTCCAACAACTAAAGTCGATCCACCTGCATCGGTTCAGGTGCTGAGGCATAGGATGCTACAGAAGACCACAGACTGGGAAGCCTATGAAAAGAAGAGGATGAGGAGAAGAAAGGTTGAGAGGTTCTCCTCTCTAGTCCCAGCTCATGTGAGCTCTCCTGGAAACGCAGATCAATGCCATAGCAAGAGAGTAGAGAGATTCTCAAGGGTAGTAGGAGTATCTCGACCTGCGAGTTCATCTTTGATCTTGCCATATAGACCCCTCCAGAAGGCTCCAACCAACACCTCATTATTCCACCCCAACTCTGAGGATAAAGTGTGGAAGTGGATAGCATATTGGCAGACCGTTAGAGCGCCCTGCTGAAGGCTGAAGAGAGACTTGGTCGTAGACACCAGCGGACCGGGCTCATCAAACACCCTGCGAAAGGTATCAAGAAAAATTGGCAGTTGCGAAACCATAGGGTCATCCCGCTCCACAGAGGACTTACCCACGCCAAAGCCTCCCCTTTCAGATGGAAGACCACAAAAGCTACCTTAGCTCGATTGGTGGGATATTGCTGCAGTAGTAGTTCAAAGTGCAGGAGGCACAGAATCAAGAACCCCCTGCAAAGTTTGAGGTCCCCGCCATATCTTGGCGGCTTTCTGAGACGGGGAGGCAGACTCTGTACAACAACCGGATCAGGATCATGGGGTAAGGCCTGAGCGGAGGCTGTGGCAGCAGATTGGAGATTACATAACCGATCATCTACTGAAGCCATATAACTCAACATGCAAGATTGCATATCCCACTGTTGAGTAAGTTCCTGCTGGAGGCTGGCAAGCTGAGTAGCATTGACTGGGTCAGAGGCCTGCAACAAGGACAGACGAGTCTCCATGGACTGCATGAAGGACATGATCCAATTCTTGTTCTCACGCAGATAGGCCAGTTCCTTTTGCGCGGAGAACGAGGCGCTGGCCGGGTGCAAGGCCTGATTATCCTGTAATGCTTTAGGAAGATTACCCTAGCGTGGACCCTCAGGGCCATGGTATCGAACCCCCACAGGCGAGCTAAGCTAGTGAGCCAACCCCTATACAGGGTCTGTCAGGGGCAGGCCCTGGGGATTCAAGCACCACGACTGCCGAAGTCGAGAGGGTGACTCATAGGGACCAAGGTGCTGAGGATGGAGGCATGAGGAAAGAACTTATAAGGATGGGAGACTGACGAGACATGGGTGCCACGGCACAGGGGAAACATCAAAAGGAGTGGACTAGGAGGACTAGGAAGGTACCACAAGGGGAACCAGATGACAGTGGGTAGAGTCACGAAGTATCAGGGATCATGACGGGTTAGAGGAGCACCAAGAGTGGAAGCCAGGAGACTGGAGGAGACATGTGGAGTCCAGGGGCCACCAGGAGCTTGGAAGACAGGAGGCAAGGGCTGGACAGGGTTAAACAGGTGAAGACATGCAATACAGAGAGGAACTACAGAGCCTGAGCTGTTGGGTGGCCCTCCCAGGGCTGTGGGGTACTCGGTACCGGGCCGGTGTCGGCGGGATGTGTCAATTAATAGGGGGAGTTTGAATGGTGGAATGTAGCTAATGGAATAGTTTGTGACGCCACCTGTGGTGTTCGGTAAGTGAGATGTTAAGCAGACTCTGCTTGCAGATCCTCTGGGGCTGGTGGTGTGTTGCAGCCAAGATGGTTAAGTTCCCCACAGGTGAAACTGTAGCCCCAGGGCAGTGTAGATGGGGAGATAGAGGAGAGGCACAAGCGGTGTGGAAGTTGGTACCCAGATGTAGCAGTGCTGGGTGTATTGACGCAAGAATCAATGGATGACACCAGGGCTTGTAGTTCCAAAGCTTTACTCACAGTCTGTAGTACACACAAGTGCCTGCCTCCGTACTGTGTCCTCCAGGTCAGAGGCTCAATCAACCTCCAGGTCAGATGGGATGCTCCCTTCCAACGCTCCGCCAACATGTACCTTTCTGAACGTCTCCTCTTATAGCACCTTTAAGTGTGAAGTACTCCCAGTACTGAGTTACACTGGAGTGCCTCCTGACTGATGTTCCAAGAACTCTTCTTGTACGGCAGACAGCTGATTCGGGGACTCCTCACTCCTGAGTCCCGGCTCACTATCCAAGTTGCTGTTCTGCCCCCAAGTCTTAGATGGAAGTAGTGCATTTACAGCCCACTACTCCACCGGTGTCTGCTGCAGGACCATTAGCATCCATACAACCTCGAGGACCGGGCCCTGGCCTTGCGCTTAGAGCTTCAAAGCAGGTTTCTCTCCTAACCCACGTCCTCTCTGTTCCCTTGTACTCCTTCATTCCGTACTAATCTCTCCCTCTCCTGGAAGATCAGGATTCAGTTCAATGTCTTTCTCCTTCTTTCTTTTCCCGTGCCAGCAGACCCAGGTCACTGAGGTCTGCTGCAACACCTCCTTCCTCCATCCCTCTCTCTCAGGGATCTTCTTTCCTCACTCCTCTCTGAGTGGCTTCCTCTCCCAGACTGACCTGTAATTCTAAACCTTCCCTCTCTTTTATGTATTCTCAACTCCACCCGCCTCCCAGCACGTTTCGTGTTCCAAGCAGGGAGCCACCAAAGGTGCTCTGCTACACTCCAAGCAGGGAGCCACAGTGTGGCTTTGCTGAACTACTCTGTTGTGTGGGGTGCGAGTGTTGGAGCGTGGTCAGGAGCCTCCAACCTACCTGGATGGTGGGGCACCACACCTCAGGAGGAGGTGCAGTACCTCTGTGGCGACTGAGCCTCAGGGGCGACACACTAGCGTGAGCTAGCGAGATAATCAGGCATGGCCTAAGGGGGAAGGCAGGAAGAAATACCCCATACATACCCGCAATTGAATGAGAGGCAATTCTGGGTCAGCGCGTGACAGGCCGCTAAAATGCAGGAGACGCGCGCCCCGCATCCTCAGCCGACCAGGGAGCACGCACGCACACTGGAACCCAGAGGCAGGCTGGGAGACCACAAGTTCAAGAGGAGATCAGGAACGCCCCTGACCGGCAAGCAGGGGCAGGCGAGGGACGATAAGTATTAGAAGACCGACGGGCACCTGCGGACCTAACATCAGACACCTGCAACTTCAACACCAACTCCTCAACACCTGCCACAACCTAATATACACCTGCAATATTTAGATTGGGAGACATCTCCACATTTGCCCACTCCTGAATGCTTTGATGGAGACAGTATGGCTTGTCATGGCTTTGTAAACTAATGCACTGTACATTTAGAGTTATGTTTCCAGCAATTTTTTATGACCAATCCAAGTTGGTCTATATTTTTTCTTCACTATTTGGAGATGCCTCAGCATGGGCTACGCCGTTGTGGGAACAGGGTAGTCTAATAATGAATTCTCTATCATCTTTCCTGTCTTCCTTCCGTAATCTGTTTGATTAACTGGGTCGTGTCCACTTCACCCCTTATTCAATACTGCAGCTAAGACAGGGGAGTAACTCTGTGGGCATCATGCCATCCAGTTCCATACATTGTCTGCTCAGTTGATTTGCAACAATGACGCTCCACTGGCTCTTTTGTATGCCGGCCTGTCCAGTCAGAGCAAAGATGAACTGGCTGGTAAAGATTTGCCATCTTCCCGAACGATCTAAGGATAAAACACTTGATTCCCATGTGTCACAGTCTGAAACATTTCCAAAATCTCCTCCAAGAATGGATGAATGGGAACCCATCGGAACTGATTATCTCTAAGTTAAAGATCCTGTCTCCTTACTGGTGGACACTGTTTGTATTGGGGTGAACAGGATCATTATCGCCCAAATTGTTCCAAACTTGAGGTCAAACTGGGAAAACTTCAAACCATGAGGGTGAAGAGGGAGTTATCGCACTGGAATTAATTACTTCCTCCACTGAAAATAAATTACTGTTATCTATGTCCTTACAGTCCCTCTGTGTTCACAGAATAAGCACTTATTGATTCCAAAGTAGCAGGGAATTTTATGGATGTCTCTCTGGCCAAAAGGCTGAAAATTCCTTTATTTTCATTGCAGACACCCCTTAATCTAACTTCTATGAATGGCTCAACAATTCCAGTTGGTTATATCCAATTCCAGACAGCGAAGATAACTCTTCAAATTGGTGCATTACACATTGAGGACATTTCTTTTTCAGTTTTGCCACTTTCTGATTTACCCATACTTTTGGGACTTCCGTGCCTATGATTACATGCTTTGATCATTGACCTGTCATCTGACCAGATCGCCCAGTGGGGAATCATATTCTTTTTATAATTGCTTCAAGAATCAACCATCTTCTCAGAAACTGCTCTGCATCCAATGCATATAGTTTTTATGACTCTTATTAGAACTTTACAGATGTCTTCTTCAAGCATGAGGTCAAAGAGAACAGCAAGGGAAGACATTACTGAGCTTGAATGTGTCCTTGCTTCTAATTCTTTGTTTTCGAACTCGCCATCTTCAGGTTGTCGTCTGGTCCTCATCAGATACTTTTCTACAGTCAAAACAGTTCCTGCTTCTGATCCAATCGTGAAATATAAAATCAACAAAGGACTGTAAAATTACTCATGGTCCTGAGGATAGATGTTGGGTGTCTAAAAAGGACAAGGATGCCCCAATACTGCTCAAGAAATGTTGTGCAAAGCATTCTGTTTCATATATTGCTCACTCATCAGACTATGGTGTGATGAGTTCATCCTTCTATGAATTCATCATACAGTAGTCATCAAGAAACTGTGATGTTTATCTTCCCTGAATTTTTAGCACAAAAGAATCTGGAATGTTTGAAAATTAGAAAATACAATATACTACCTTACCAATGCCCAACCTCTCCTTTTCCAGAGAGTTACTGATCACTTGCTCTTTTATAGCTTTACTTTTTCTGTCATATAGACATGTAACAACTGTAGCCAATCACTGGCTGAACATTCATCTATTTTCCTCTCAAGTTTTACCCCTGCAACATACATTCAAATAATACTATTGTAAGTGAAGGTGCTAAGATAAAGTGTCACTCAGCATAAATAAAATCAAATATATTTATTAAATCTACAATAAAAAATAGGTTGCAAGGGAGCAAGCAAAGTGTATGTGGACGATGGCCGTTGCAAAGACACTTCTCTGTCAAATTGTGACCTATAGAAGAATCTTTGCATGCAAAACGTCCGTTGTCCACATGCACCCAGCTTGCTCCCTTGCTCTTATTTTTTAAGGAGCTATAATATATATATTTGAGTTTATGGATGGTGAATGTGACTTTATCTTTGTATCTGGACTTACATTTGCATCAAACGGGGTCTGTCTCAACCAAATGATGAGTACTATTCATGGTTGTACGCCTGTCCTTTTGATTATTCCAAGCTGTTTTTTTTTTCTTTTAAAATAGATTTTGTTCAAATAAAAGTAATAATAACCTATAGAATATTAGGGACCAAATGCACACAAACTCAAAAATTAATATACTGTATATATTTTTTAGAATACAAACATGATTAAAATGAAAATAGGAAACTTAAAAACAAAGCCATGGTAGGCATGATATTTTGACACCACAGAGCCAATATATAAAGAGTAAAATAATGATCGAATGAGTGATTATAAACAGGATGGGAAACATATACTGTATATGATTGTGACTATATAAAGTAGAACAAATTTCCAATGCCCAAAGTTTATAAAGTGCTTGCTCCAGTGCAAAGAAAAAAGGCAATACTAAACAGAATAACGAGGGTAATGGGCACCAGTGTACGCGGTTTAAATGCACCCCACATAGGCAGGGAACAGTGTAAAGGGCCTAGTGCAATAAACAAACATAATAAGTACAATTTGAAAAAATGAGCATGATCATGAAGGTCCCATACCTAAATATCCCCTTGTCCCTGTGGTGGCATTAGCCTCATCGCTTGTTTCGGGGCTGACTTCTTCAGAGGACTTAGAGAAGAATCAGGAGGCTAGTGTTGCAAGTATAAAAGTCGGGGTCTGCCAAGGAGCGCTATTTTCTGCTTGCACAGAGTAGGATAGGAGATCAGAGTGCACCACTCATTCCAAAGAGATGTAGAAAAATGTCTTTTTCTCTTTCTATTTCTCTCTGCAAATCATTTTTTGGGGAAAATTATATTATGTCAGAGACTGAAGTAGGATTTGTGGCATAAGGTATTAATAATATTTATTATTATAGCACCATTTGTTCCATGGCCCTTTACATGTGAAAAGGGTATGCAAAATAAAAAAACAAATACAATAATCAAGAACAAGTCAATGACTGATAAAGGAGGAGAGAGGACCCACATTCTACAAGGAACGAGGATGCACTAGGTGCTGGTTGTGCAGCGGTATGGTGGAACGAGGTTTACTGCAGGTTGTAGGCTTGTCGGAAGAGAGAGATCATCAGGTTGCTTTTGAAGATTTCCATGGTAGGTGAGAGCATGATATATAGGAGTAGATAATTCCAGAGTACGGGGATGCACCGGAGAAACCTCATATGCAATTGTGTTAAGAAGAGATAAAAGGAGAGATGCAGGTAAATACCGGGAAACTAGGACACATGAATGAAGGAGACAAGCTGAGGATAGCACCCTCATCATGGGTGATTTCAACATCCTCATTACTCTTCCCCTCCCCCCATCTGCTACTAACCTTTTATCTCTAACCTCCTCTTTCAGCCTTTCGCAGCTTGCGAACTCTCCAACGCATGAAGACGGAAACTCCCTCGACTTGGTCTTCTCTCGGCTTTGCTCAGTGGATGATTTCACAAACTCCACTCTCCCGCTCTCTGACCACAGCCTTCTCTCATTCTCTATCAAGAACTGCCACCCTGCTCAGGTCACCCCCACTTTCCGTACTTATAGAAACATACAGGCCATTAACACTCAGAAACTCATGAAGAACTTGCAGTCATCATTGGCCCCTATCTCCTACCTCTCATGTCCTGACTCTGCACTGAAGCATTACAATGAAACACTTCAAAGTGCCCTGGATGAAATTTCACCTCCTATACACAGAACAACATGACACAAACGGCGACAACCCTGGCACACCCTGCAAACACGTTTCCTGCAGCGGTGCCCCAGGTGCACCGAACATCTGTGGAGAAAATCCAACTTACATGAAGATTTCATCCATTGTAAGTTTATGCTTAGCACATACAACACTGCCCTTTACCTCTCCAAACAAACCTATTTCAATACCCTCATTACCTCACTGTCCAAGAACCCTAAAGGTCTCTTTGACACTTTTCATTTCCTACTCAACCCAATAGTGCAGGCCCCAACCACGGATCTTCAACCCGACAATCTGGCCAATTACTTCAAAGAAAAAATTGACTATATCCAACAGGAAATTATCTCCCAATCACCTCATACCATACACTGTCCAGCCTCCCCCACTGTATCTAGCTCACTCTCTGATTTTGAACCAATCACAGAAGAAGAAGTAAGCAGGCTCCTTGCATCTTCTCGCCCAACCACTTGCACCAGTGACCAATTCCATCACATTTCCTCCAGTCCCTATCCTCTGCTGTCACCACCCACCTAACAAAAATATTTAACCTCTCTCTCTCTTCTGGTATCTTTCCCTCCTCATTTAAGCATACCATCATACATCCATTATGGTACTTAAAAAACCATCCCTCGACCAAAACTGTGCCGCTAACTACAGACCTGTATCTAATCTTCCCTTCATCTCTAAACTCCTGGAACATCTGGTCCACTCCCGTCTTATCTGCTATCTCTCTGATAACTCTCTTCTCAATCCTCTACAATCCGGTTTCCCCTCTTTACACGCTACTGAAACTGCCCTCACTAAAGTCTCTAATGATCTACTAACAGCTAAATCTAATGGTCACTACTCCATGCTAATTCTCCTGGATCTCTCCGCAGCATTCGACACTGTGTATCATCAGCTCCTCCTCACTATGCTCTGCTCCATCGGCCTCAAGGACACCGTTCTCTCCTGGTTCTCCTCCTATCTCACTGACCGCTCCTTCACTGTATCTTTTGCTGGCTCATCCTCCTCTCATCTTCCACTTACTGTTGGGGTTCCTCAAGGATTGGTTCTAGGCCCCCTTCTATTCTCTTTGCATACTGCCCCTATTGGTCAAACAATCAGTAGATTTGGTTTCCAGTACCATCTCTATGCTTATGACACCCAATTATATGCTTCTTCTTCTGACATCATGCCTGCCTTTTTAGAAAACACCAGTGATTGTCTAAACACTGTCTCTAACATCATATCCTCCCTCTACTTGAAACTGAACCTGTCAGAGACTGAACTCCTTGTGTTTCCTCCCTCTACTAATGTACCTATGCCTGACATTGCCATTTCGGTGTGTGGTTACACTATTACTCCCCAGCAACATGCCCGCTGTCTTGGAGTCATACTTGACTCCGAGCTTTCATTCACCCTCCACATCCGATCACTGGCTCACCCTTGTTATCTGCATCTCAAAAACATTTCCAGAATTCAATCTTTTCTTACTTTTGATTCTGCAAAAACTCTTACTGTTTCTCTTATTCATTCTCGTCTGGACTATTGTAACTCTCTACTAATCGGTCTCCCTCTTTTCAAACTCTCCCCTTTCCAATCTGTCTTAAATGCTGCAGCCAGGATCATATTCCTCACCAATCATTACACCAATGCCTCTACCTTGTGCCAGCCATTACACTGGTTACCCATCCATTCCAGAGTCCAGTACAAACTTATTACCCTCACCCACAAAGCACTCCACGGCTCAGCATCAGCCTATATCTCCTCCCTCATCTCAGTCTACCACCTTACCCATGCCCTCCATTCATCTGATGACCTGAGGTTAGCATCCTCAATAATCAGAACCTCCCACTCCCGTCTCCAAGACTTTACACGTGCTGCGCCAATTCTTTGGAATGCACTACCCAGGTCAGTACGATTAGTCCCCAATCCCTACAATTTTAAGCGTGCCCTAAAAACTCTTTTATTCAGACTGGCCTACCATCTCAACACATTAACCTAACTATCCCTGGGTGGCCCAGTCAAAAGTTTTACCATAACGAGGTTCCCCACATCATGTTTCCACATGCTTTATGCATTTATTACCCCTCTGTGTCCGTACTGTTACATACTCAACACTATGGCTCGTCTGAACAATGAAGGCAACTGTTACCACCCACCTTTCGTGTCTACCTTTTTTCCTCATAGATTGTAAGCTTGTGAGCAGGGCCCTCATTCCTCTTGGTATCTGTTATGACCAATGTGATTACTGTTATGCTGTTATGTCTATCGTCTGTACAAGTTCCCTCTAAAATGTAAAGTGCTGCGGAATATGTTGGCGCTATTTAAATAAAATTATTATTATTGCATGTCATGGGTAGGGTTTTGAACTGAAGTCTCTGGGCGATAAGGAGCCAGTGAAGGGATTGGCAAAGAGGAGAGGCCGGGAAATAGTGGGGGGACAGGTGGATTAGTCGGGAAGCAGAGTTTAGGATATATTGGAGGGGTGCGAAAGTGTTAGAGGGGAGGACACAGAGCAGGAGGTTGCAGTAGACAGGGCAGGAGATGATGAGGGCATGCAGATTTTTTTTTTGCAGATTCGTGTTTAAAGAATGTAGGGATCCTGGAAATGTTTTTGAATTGAAGTCGGCAGGAGGTGGTAAATGGCTTGGATTGAGGTTTGACTGAGGGAGCAGAATCAAAGGTTACCTCGAGGCAGTGGGGTATGCCACAACTCGCCATGAATTTGTCGAGCGAACATCATCATGCACATAGCTCATTTCAAATAGATGTAGGAAAAGATCTCTCTTATTCTCTCTTTTCCGCTCTCTGCCTCTCTGTATAAATATATTTTTTGGGGAAAAACAATATTATTATTTTATAGATAGAGCATGCTGAAAATTATATTACAATGCCAAAAGTTGCTAAACTTTTGTGTAACCTTGTGACTTTAAAAATATTTTACATCAAATTTCTAGTAACTTCAATAAAATTTTATTATGTAAAATATACAATATTTTATCAAGTAGAGTACCGTAGTTTTTCATGCCCTAAATAATGTTTAATCAGTGAATGCTACAATGCCTCATAGCAAGGGTTGCATAATACGTATATTAACTGTCAAGATTGGGCAAACTAGGCCAGAAAATGTTGAATGATATTTATACTCAATTACATTATTTTTGTCTTAAAAGGAATGAATTCTGTGTTCCATTGCCAAAAGAAAATTATTTGGCATGTACTGCTATGAGCTGAGCTTCACAATACCAAGAAATTAAACTTATAAAAGCAAGTGGCTCCCAGGTCTGTGTTCACAGCATCTTTATCCTGTGGTAATCCATGTTCTGCCTTAAAGACGTTTTACAAAGGGATCTTTCTGAATTGTAAAGTTTAATTGTGTCCTACTCTGAAATGGAGGAAACCTCTCAGAGTCATTCTGTCCTAACTATTTTATTTTCAAAATTGAAAAAAGACGGAACAAGAGATGAAATCTAAGCAATACCTTCCACATCATTGGTTGTTCTGCAACTTTTTATAAAGTCTTTGCGAGTCCTAGGATCAAAAATGATATCCTGAACCTCTTGGCACTAACTTCTCATCCAGCAGATCCCAGAGGAACATTGGATTTCAAACTTTAACCACACGAATTCACATGGCTTCTTTTTCAGGTTGATACACTCCATCATTACCTGCCTTAAAAGCTCTCAATAAATGGAAAAAAGAATGAACATATGTACTGCAATGGAAAAGCAACTTGCTGTGCACATGTTCAGTCTTTTGATCATCTTTTAATCGCTTCGCTTTTGTAAAGACATAAGGCTACTAAGGCCTCTTTCACACATCAGGTTTTCGCCGTCAGGCGCGATCCGGCGCTTTTGACAGAAACCGGATCCGGCGAAATGCAATGCCGGATCCGGTTTCCCCCCCATTGACTTGCATTTGCGCCAGATCGCGCCGGATGGCCATGCGTTTCATCCGGTTTTCGCCGGATCCGGCAATGTGTCGCGATCCGGCGTCTGGAAAAAACGGCTACTGTAACGTTTTTTGTCTCCGGCGAAAAAGCCTATGAGCGCCGCAATGCGCCTGATCCGGCGAAAGCCGGATCCGGTGGCCGGATCCGTTTTTTTTGGTCTGAGCATGCTCAGTAGCTCTGCCCACAAGACATATATAAAAGCAAGACAGTGGGACCCACAGCCACACCCAACATGCCACCCAAGAAAGCAACCAAGCGCAGCAGGAGAAGGCAGGAGACCACTGCAGCACCATCAGCACCACCACCACCACAAATGGAGCAGCAAATGGAACATGCTGAGGAGGGGAGGCCAGCAGCAGATGAGAGACGGTAATTATCAAATCCCCCATTCCTCCAAACTAGGGCTATTGAATATCAAGATATTCATTGGCCCTTTGTTTCTCTTTATTCAACAGCCGCCCAATAGATGCAGCAGCAGCAGCAGCAGCAATGGCAGCAGCTGGAACACCACCCACAGGCATGGAGTGTGGCCACCAGGAAGACAGCACATCATCTTCTGGGAGCCCTCCCTCGCATCGTCAGCGTTTGACGGTAAGTTTTTATTTCCAAAATCCATCATCTCTGTAATATATGTCTATTCATTGCCTTTTATTTCAAAACAGGATTCACAAGATGAAGAGGAGCTCCCAGAAGAAGAAGGAAGGGGTGGACAGACACTTGGAGTGGGCTCACAATTGGTAAGTTTTTTGCATCAAACGCAGAAACACAACATCACACTACACACAACACATAGAAAACAATGTTCTGCAGACCACACACAGCAAACAAATGCCTACATCCAAAGACATAACATTTTTTGTTTTCTTCTCTAGTCTTCCCAATCTGGTGCTCGGCCAAGAGGTCCTCGCAGTGCCTCCCAGGGTCGTCGGCGACAGCAACGCGGCGGTCACCAGCGTGTAAGTATAAATATTTTTGCTTTGTTTTTTTGCACTTTTTATTTCATTTCTTTTGTGGAGGCTAATTATGTTATTTTTGTCTTTTTCTTTAACAGCCTTCACAGCATGCTCCCGACTCTGACGGTGAGGATGGAGGACTCGATGTGGACCACCTCATCGATCTCGTCAGAGAAAGGGAGCCGCTCTGGAATATGGCTGACCGCCGCCACGCTGACCTTATCGTTACCCGACGACTCTGGGAGGAAATCTGTTCGCTCCTTGTGGGCCGCTGGGAGGACCTCGATGTTCGGGCCCAGATTAGAGCGTAAGTATATACAGTACCCTTTCTTGATGTAAACCAGTGTTTCCCGAACTCCAGTCCTCGTGGTCCCCACGGATCATGTGTTCAGGATTTCTATTTACTATGGAAATCCTGAAAACATGACCCCTGGGGACCATGAGGACTGGAGTTTGTGAAACACTGATGTTGTATACTAACCACTCCTTTCTCGTTTCAGGGAACAGAATTGTGAATCGGTGGCGGTCTGTGAGGGATCGTTTCAAGAAGGAGTTCAATAAAGAGATGCGGGCCCCGAGTGGATCTGGAGGACGCAGGAGCAAGTACAAGTACGCACAAGCCCTGTCGTTCCTCCGGGAAACAATGGTCACTAGAAGGTAAATATTACACACCACATGTGAAAAAAAATGTTAGGTGTAACTTTTTTTTTTCAGCCAGGGCCATACCATGTCAGTATTTTAATTGTTTTTTTTTCTCTTTATTCCACAGCACGGTGAGCAGCACTCGGGAGCCTGCACGATTGGACCCTTCTGAGGCGATCCCTGAGGAGACCGGCACCGAGGGACACTTCGACCGCCCCGGTACATCTGCACCTTCCCAGCCTTCCCACACATTCGACCCATCTGTCCCATCCACCAGCACAGGAGCATCGTGGCCGCCTACATTACATGAAGCTGCTGGTGAGGAGATCGCTTTCCCTTTACCCCACCCTTCTGCCCCTGCCACCTCTAGTACACCTGCGGGTACTGGGCGGCAGCGGCAGAGGGGTCAGGAAAAGAGTTATGCGCCAGAGTTCTTGCATCTGAATGCATCTTTCCAGAACTGTCTAAAAGTCTTGTCAGAGCAAATCTCCGCAGGCTTTCAGCAGATCAACTCCAGCATTCTGGAGGTGAAGACACTTCTGCAAACCATGCATTCAGAAGCAAGATCTTCACCAAACCACACCTTTTTCAGGTCTGTTGTGGAGCGCATGGCAACACTATCTCCTACCCAGCAGATGCATGTAATGCATTCGTGCCACGGTGCTCTACAGCAGGTTACCTCCCAACCTCCACCTCCCACCACTGTAGTTCCTCCACCTGCACCCCCTCCAGCCACTTTCCATCCTCCCCCTCCTATTACATCTGCACCCCCTCCAGCCACTTTCCATCCTCCCCCTCCTATTACATCTGCACCCCCTCCAGCCACTTTCCATCCTCCCCCTCCTATTACATACCAGCAACCTCACCAGTACCAGCAACCTTCCCAGTACCAGCAACCTCCCCAGTACCAGACATCTCCCCACTTCCAGCAACCTGCCCCGTACCAAACTCCTTCCCCGTACCAAACTCCTTCCCCATACAACTTTCCATCAACATCATCTGCTCCTACAGTCCCTGCCCAACCCTCCACTCCACCGCCCACCACCTCTTCTGCCTCCCACATGTCCACCCATTCTGTAGCTTTTTCCACACCATCACCTCTAACTGTTCCTTCCCCACCACGATCCCAGTCCTCTCTCCACACTCCCATTGTCGAAGTGTCCCGCAGCCCCTCCAGCAGTATTTCCACCCCACACTACACCGAGTTATAATGTTTTTTTTGTAATAAAAATGCCCATTTGGTTGGTTTCAAACCTTTATTAAAAAAGTTTTTTTAACTTTAAAAACAGTTTACACAAAAAAAAATATTTTAAATAAAAGTTAAATTATTGTTTACACTGGTTGTCTGTCATTTCTTTCTGCGGCGAAATATGTTTAAAAAAAAGGTTAAATACAGGGTATTTAAAAGGTAAAAAGGTATTCAAAACCAGGTATATAACTGTGGGTAAATTTTAGCTTTTTGCCACAGTTGTGTTCCTGGTTGTGTTTGAAGCAAAGTATTTCACCTGAAAAGTTGTGTTTATTGTTGGTGATTTCCTAACAATGTACACAACTTTTGTTAAAAGGTGAAATACTTTGCATAAAACACAACCAGGTACACACCTGTGGCCTAAAGCTAAAAATAGTAAGACCATGACAAGATAGCCAACTTTGGTTGGCAAAGGTATATACTGTTGGTCCAGAAGGTACACAAGTTTGGTTAGGGCACAAATCTTTCACACTCTGTCATCCCAGTGTACTCTGCCTTGAGGTGACATAAAGTATAGTGCAAAATTGTCCCTCATTACTGAAACCGTCACAGAACTTCTAGTGGTAATATTTCCAATGACAACATCCATCTTCGCCAGTAACTTGCTCTTCTCTCCAACCTGCACTTTCTCCTCTACAACCTGTCAAAGAAGGGCTGTAGGAACATGCTATATATAGTTTTCCAGTAGCCAATCCCGTTCGAAAGGCCACAAGGGTCAATTTTAAAAACCGGATCCGGCGTAATCCGTCGAAAAACGGATAGAAAAACGGATGAGACGGATCCGGTTTTGTCTGTCAAGAACAAGACGGATCCGGCAGAAAACCGGATCCGGCACATCAGGTTTTACAAAACATTTGTCGGATCCGGCATTCCGGCACGACGCCGGATCGCGCCTGACGCCGAAAACCTGATGTGTGAAAGTAGCCTTAAGGAAGCATTTTCAACTTGGAAGATGCTTATTAGTTTCTGCATGCAAGTCCCCCCCAAAAAGTAGAGAAACGTCTGTTAAGATGTCATAGAAGCTGCCCTTCTTCAGGGTACATGGCTGGCATTTTACTGAAGCATTTTCCTGCAACAAACTTCAGCAAGTATGCCGTCAACTAAAGTACATTTTATACTCACTCTCTTGGCGACAATTTTAACATAATATCTGGTAAGTCCAAGCAGATTGCTGAGAGTTTCAGTGGGGTGTGTCACATTGTCCACAGTAGTGAGCTGCTTACTCCTTTTGAGCTGCTGGCCAACGCATATCTATTCTGTCGGACTGGATGGCACCAATATTGATAAGAGAACTTGGAGAGCTCTTTCATTGCAGATATATTGCTTTTTACCTCAGTGCTGTCTCCATTTGTTTTTCTCTGAAAATTCATGTTACTGAAGGAGGACTGAGCACAAGACCAAAAAATTTTAATTTAGATTGCTTAGATCAAACTTAATCTTGTTTTTTTGCATCAGTGCCAAATTCTTTTTCAATATTGTAAGGGTTAGGATCCTACTTGCGCACCAAGCAACAGGACTGGCATGTTCAATTCATTCTGGATGGCGCCTCTAGTCACAGCGACATTAGTATCTGTGACTGGACAGCATCGGTGCTGCCCAGAGTTACTGGCTATGGTAATCCTTTCATCACTCACTGAGTCAATATGGTGGTGAGTGGTGACAGAAGCAAATGTCACTGGAGCAGACAGGTTGAGATATGGCACTTTCTCTATATATTTCAGTTAGGGATACTTGTGAGATATATATATATATATATATATATATATATATATATAGATGTGGCCAAAAGTATTGACCCCCCCGCAATTTTGTCAGATAATACTCAGTTTCTTCCTGAAAATGATTGCAATCACAAATTCTTTGGTATTATTATCTTTATTTAATTTGTCTTAAATGAAAAAACACAAAAGACAATGAAGCAAAAGGCAAAACATTGATCATTTCCCACAACACTCCAAAAATGGGACAGACAAAAGTATTGGCACCCTCAGCCTAATACTTGGTTGCACAACCTTTAGCCAAAATAACTGCGACCAACTGCTTCCGGTAACCATCAATGAGTTTCTTACAATGCTCTGCTGGAATTTTAGACCATTCTTCTTTGGAAAACTGCTCCAGGTCCCTGATATTAGAAGGGTGCCTTCTCCAAACTGCCAATTTTAGATCTCTCCACAGGTGTTCTATGGGATTCAGGTCTGGACTCATTGCTGAGATCTCCAGTGCTTTCTCTCAAACCATTTTATAGTGCTTTTTGAAATGTGTTTTGGGTCATTGCCCTGCTGGAAGACCCATGACCTCTTAGGGAGACCCAGCTTTCTCACACTGGGCCCTACATTATGCTGCAAAATTTGTTGGTAGTCTTCAGACTTCATAAGCCATGCACACGGTCAAGCAGTCCAGTGCCAGAGGCAGCAAAGCAACCCCAAAACATCAGGGATCCTCCACCATGTTTGACTGTAGGGACCGTGTTTTTTTCTTTGAATGCCTCTTTTTTTCTCCTGTAAACTATATGTGGATGCCTTTGCCCAAAAAGCTCAACTTTTGTCTCATCTGACCAGAGAACATTCTTCCAAAACGTTTTAGGCTTTTTCAGGTAAGTTTTGGCAAACTCCAGCCTGGCTTTTTTATGTCTCGGGGTAAGAAGTGGGGTCTTCCTGGGTCTCCTACCATACAGTCCCTTTTCATTCAGATGCCGACGGATAGTACGGGTTGACACTGTTGTACCCTCGGACTGCAGGGCAGCTTGAACTTGCTTGGATGTTAGTCGAGGTTCTTTATCCAACATCCGCACAATCTTGCGTTGAAATCTCTTGTCAATTTTTCTTTTCCGTCCACATCTAGGGAGATTAGCCACAGTGCCATGGGCTTTAAACTTCTTGATGACACTGCGCACGGCAGACACAGGAACATTCAGGTCTTTGGAGATGGACTTGTAGCCTTGAGATTGCTCATGCTTCCTCACAATTTGGTTTCTCAAGTCCTCAGACAGTTCTTTGGTCTTTTTTCTTTTCTCCATGCTCAATGTGGTACACACAAGGACACAGGACAGAGGTTGAGTCAACTTTAATCCATGTCAACTGACTGCAAGTGTGATTTAGTTATTGCCAACACCTGTTAGGTGCCACAGGTAAGTTACAGGTGCTGTTAATTACATAAATTATTGAAGCACCACATGATTTTTCAAACAGTGGCAATACTTTTGTCCACCCTCTTTTTTATGTTTGGTGGGAATTATATCCAATATGGCTTTAGGACAATTCTTTTTGTGTTTTTTCATTTAAGACAAATTAAATGAAGATAATAATACCAAAGAATTTGTGTTTGCAATAATTTTCAGGAAGAAACTGAGTATTATCTGACAAAATTACAGGGGTGTCAATACATTTGGCCACAACTGTATATACAGCTCTGGCAAAATTAAGAGACCACTGCACGGTTTTATAAAAATCAGCTTCTCAACATGTCTGACAGCCATTCCATTCCAGTGTCAGTTGAATTCCAACCAGAGTGCACCTCATTCTACTTAATGTGCTTCTGATTATTATTATTTGTTTATATAGTGCCATTAATTCCATGGTGCTGTATATGAGAAGGGAGGTTACATACAAAGTTATAAATATCGTTAACAGTAAACAAATTTACAATGACAGACTGGTACAGAGGGGAGAGGACCTTGTCCTTGCGGACTTACATTCTATGGGATAGTGGGGAAGAGACAGAAGGTCTGGGGTGCAGCAGCTGTGGTGGTTCTGAGGCGGCGGCTCGGGTGGTGGTAAGGCGGCAGCATGGTTATTGCAGGCTGTAAGCTTTCCTGAAAAGATGGGTTTTCAGGTTCCATTTGAAGGATCTGAGGGTGGTGGATAATCAGATGTGTTGAGGCATGGCATTCCAGAGGATAGGGGATATTCGGGAGAAATCTTGGAGGCGGTTGTGTGAGGAACGAATAAGTGTGGAGGAGAGTAGGAGGTCTTGGGAGGATCGAAGATTACATGAGGGAAGATATTGGGAGATTAGTTCAGAGATATAGGGAGGGGATAGGTTGTGGATGGCTTTGTAGGTCAGTGTTAGTTGTTTGAACTGGATTCGTTGGTAAATTGGCAGCCAGTGGAGGGATTTGCAGAGGGGAGAGACAGGGGAGTAGCGAGGAGAGAGGTGGATTAGTTGGGCAGCAGAGTTGAGGACAGACTGGAGTGGTGCAAGAGAGTTAGCAGGGAGGCCACAGAGGAGAGTGTTGCAGTAGTCAAGGCGGGAGATAATGAGGGCATGTACAAGAGTTTTAGTAGATTGAGGGCTGAGGAAGGGACAGATTCTGGAAATATTTTTGCGTTGGAGACGATAGGAGGTGGCAAGAGTTTGGACATGTGGTTTGAGGGACAGGGCAGAGTCGAGAGTTACTCCGAGGCAGCAGATTTCAGGTGCGAGAGAGAGCGTGATGCAGTTTACCATAATAGATAGATTGGGTAGGGAAGATAAGTGAGATGGAGGAAAGATAATGAATTCAGTTTTGTCTACATTGAGTTCTAGGAGGCGAGAGGTGAAAAAGGAGGATATGGCTGATAGACACTCCGGGATTCTGGACAGCAGAGAGGTGACATCTGGGCCAGAGAGGTAGATCTGAGTGTTGTCCGCATACAGGTGGTACTGGAAGCCATGGGACTTAATGAGTTGTCCTAGGCCAAGGGTATAGATGGAAAAAAGTAGGGGCCCCAGGACAGAGAGAACAGAGAGAGAGGGCGGGATGAGGAGGTAGTGTGGGAGTGGGAAACGCTGAATGTGCGGTCAAAAAGGTATGAGGAAATCCAGGACAGGGCAAGGTCTTTGATGCCAAGAGAAGAAAGAATCTGTAGCAGTAGACAGTGATCAACTGTATTGAAGGCAGAGGACAGGTCGAGAAGGAGGAGGATGGAGAACTGTCTGTTAGCTTTGGCTGTGAGTAAGTCATTATTAATTTTGGTCAGGGCAGTTTCAGTGGAGTGGTGGGGGTGGAAGCCAGATTGGAGGATGTCAAGGAGGGAGTTTGATGAGAGGTGGGAGGAAAGTTGAGCATGGGCATGCTGTTCAAGGAGTTTGGAAGGAAGTGGGAGCAGTGATATGGAGCGATAGCTAGGCATAGCAGTTGGGTCAAGGTTTGATTTTTTGAGGATGGGTGTTATGGTGGCATGTTTGAAGGCAGAGGGGAAGGTACCAGAAGATAGGGATAGGTTGAAGAGATGGGTTAGGGCTGGAATGATCGTGTTAATGAGGTTGGGGAGCAGGTGGGAAGTGATGGGGTCAAGTGCACAAGGGGAGAGGTGTGATTTGGAAAGGAGATGAGTAAGTTCTCCTTCAGTGATGTTGGAGAGGGAGGTTATTAGGGAAGGGCAGAGGTCTGGTATGTGGAGTGGTTGGGGTGGTGGAACAGTAAAGGTTTGCCTTGTTTGGTCGATCTTGTTTTTGAAGTGGGTGGCAAAGTCCTCAGCAGAGATGAGGGGAGTTGGAGGTGGCAGTGGTGGGCGGAGGAGAGAGTTAAATGTGCTGAACAGTTGTTTTGGGTTGTGGGATAACAAAGATACAAGGTTTGTGAAATAGGTCTGTTTAGCAGAGGTGAGGGCTGATTTGAAGGCAAGTGTAGCTTGTTTGAAAGCAGTGAAGTCATCTGGCAGGCGTGTTTTCTTCCAGTGCCGCTCTGCGACCCTGGATGCTTGTCAAGGTTTTTTGGTGAGGTTGTTGTGCCAGGGTTGCCTATTGATTTGTCGCACTTTGCCATGCATGAGAGGGGCGACTGAGTCTATGGCTGATGTGAGGGTGGTGTTGTAGAAAGCGGTGGCACTGTCCGTGTTGTGGAGTGAAGATATGGAGGACAGAGGTAGAAGAGAGTCTGAGAGTCTGTGAATGTCTAGGTGTGCGAGGTTTCTGCAAGGATGTGCTAGTGGCTGGATATGGGGGCAGGTGAGAAGGACAAGGATGAGAAGGTGAGTAGATGATGGTCAGATAGGGGAAGGGAGAGGTTGTGAGATTGGGTAGGGAACAGAGGCGGGTGAAGATGAGGTCTAATATATGTCCGTCTGTACAGCTCCTGTACTGCACTTATTTCTTCTTTTTGCGCTTTTCTCTTTATCCACAACTTGTTTTCTTCACTCCCTGGGAACGTAGATGCTTTCCTCTCTCTCCATACTGTGGAGACATGCACTTATTTCCTCTTTATGTGCTTTTCTCCTTATACACATCCTGTTATCTCTGCACTCCCTGGGAACGTAGATGCTTTCTCCTCTCTCCATACTGTGGAGTTATGTATATAACTCCCCTCCTTCTGCTACATCTAAAACTGAGAGAAGGGAGGGGGAAGAGCAGAGCGAAAAATCAGCCATGAGCAAGAGCTCTGATGCATTTGTTAAATTTTTGCAGAGCACACAGCTAAATGAAGGACGTAAAGACCTTCTGCTGCAGCAAATCGGTCAAACATTTTTAACTATATTACCAAATGAATACTATGGAAAATTAAAGAATAAAAATGTGGCTGTTTGTTATGATGATATATAATGATGAAATATGATGTTATATGAGATATGTCTATTCCTCGCACCCCTGATTCTAGTCATGGCACTTAAAAGGAACCTGTCATGGAAGCCTATTATTGAGTTGAGCAGTTGTACTGATTCATATGTACTTTTGTAGAAATTATTTAGTGTGGCTTGCAATTTGGTAATGCAAACCTTTGATCAGTCTCGGTTTAAGAGTCCAGTGGACAATCCTTTTGTGAATTAACTGTACTAGTACCATCTTTTAAACTAGAAAAGAGAAACTTAAAAATGTGTTCCAAGATTTTTATTGTTTTGCCCATAGAGTTGCAGCTATAGAAAACAACAAACACAGTAATACTAAAGCCAAATGTAGTAATATCCTCCTCAAGCCAAAGTATACCTCTCCCCAGATACTTCCAGTTTTGGTGGTGTTGACACAACTACAATGCATGTGACCACTGCAGCCAATCAGTATGCACAGTGGCTCTGCCGATGTACATGGCACCAGCTGTTGACTCATTTTACCTTGAATTTTATCACAGAAAATATGCCATGGATACTGGAAGATATTTTTCGGTGCAGTTTTTCATGTTTTGTATATGGGGTCTCTTTCTGCTTTCAGTTGCTTTAGGCTGGTTTCACACTTGCGTTTTTTTGCGCTAAAAAACGCATGCGCTTTTTTTTCCTATATTTTGCATGGGAAGCACTTATGTGTGCATACACATGCGTTTGTATGCGTTTTTACGCGCATGCGTTTTTTTGTGGTGTGCGCTCGGGCGCACAAAATGCATCCTGTTGCATTTTTTGGGTATCCGACTTGCCTCAAAAAAACGCATGCGCACGCAATGCATTTTTTTACAGCAAGACACCCATTGTAAGTCTATGGGTGCGCATACGTGCGCATTGGCATGCTCATGTATGCGTTTTTTTGCGCATGCATTTTTTTGTTGACCATTGGTTAGACAATGGAAATTAGGGGTTTGGGTTAGAGTTAGGGTTAGTTAAGGGGGTTTAGGGTTAGGGTTAGGGTTTGGGTTAGGGTTAGTATGGTTTGGTTAAGGGTTAGGGTTTAGGGTTAGTTAGGGTTTAGGGTTAGGGTTTGGGTTAGTAGGGTTTGGTTAAGGGTTAGGGTTAGTATGGTTTGGTTAAGGGTTAGGGTTATGGTTAGTATGGTTTGGTTAAGGGTTAGGGTTATGGTTAGTAAAGTCATGGTTTGGGTTAGTGATAATCCTAACCCTATCTTATTTTTTTTGGTGAGGCCAACTAATGTTGGAAAAAACTGCAAACGCAGTAAAAACGCACTAAAAACGCATACAAACGCATAAAAACGCTGCGTTTTTTCATGCATGCGCATAAAAATGCTTGAAAAAAACGCAGCATTTGTATGCGTTTGTACGCGTTTTTTCCATGCGTTTTGTTGCGGGAAAAACGCGCTGCAAAAAAAAGCAAGTGTGAAAGTAGCCCCAGTGGGAGAGCATTTTCTAGGATTAAATCCACAGTGAATTGATAAGTTGCTCCTTTAAGCCATGACAATTCATGGAAAAATCAGGGTCATTTGCACGACAAGGGCGTTTTTCTTAAAACAAAAACAAAAAAGAACTAGGAAACTTATTTTATTTTAAGGTTTTCATGTGCATTTTGGAGAAAAGTCTACTTCAAAATCTTCATCAAAAACTCTTTGTGAACAGAAGAGTCACACTGTTTCTGGTCCAATTAAGGGCATGAAAGAAATATAACACTGAACTTTTTTTATTTATCTTTTTTTATATGTTCATATTTTCTGATGAAATTACTAGGCTAGATCCTACTAATTCCAGTGTATCTATTTTATTTAATATGACTCTATTCTCTTCACCCTCTTTATGCCTTGAGGAGCTTAAAATCCAATTATGATGTGCAATAAAAATTGCCATCAATTATCATGATTAATCAAAAGTTTCTACCAATTGCTTTCATTTCTATTAAGATTGTGTTACAAAAGTTTTCATGTCTTAAGAGGTTGCATGTAATTAGGGTTTTTTAACAAATGAGGTTTTTCTCAATGGTTACGCTGTTTTGGACAGAAAAAGCTTTATTTTTAATTGCATATAGACAAAAAGGCATGATAAGGAATATTTTATGGACATTATTGCTAAACCCTGGCTCGTACACTATTGATACCTTGCGGTGAAGACAGTGCATGTAATATGGCATTTTTTGCTTAATCTGCTAAAGACACATACAATATACTGTAGGTGTCAGGTTAGGTTAGTGGAGTTCAGAACGTTAAGTACCAGTCATGTCTGCAAGGGGCTTCAGCAAGTAAATAAGTAAATAGTAACAGTACATACTGTATAAATAGCATACGGTACGCCGTAAATGCTAATTTGATCAAAAAAGCCATCCCACCACAACAAGGTGTGCCCATCGAATCAACCTGTCTAGTATTAAAACCTTGCCTTGTGTCATATGACGTTAGTGTGAATAAGGGAAGAACAGGGCAAGGCCCAAACTGTGACACCCATCCATAGAAAGCTAAACAGATGAAATACGTATGGTCTGAAAGTTGGCCCAGTCTGTCACATGCAGAGACTTGCTGAAAATTGCCCATGTACACTGGTGTGTTTGCTAAAATGTGTCCAATAGCTGGACAAATTATACATTTGTATGAAGGTACCCATGAGGACATATGTTTCTGTATGTTGGATTTTTGTATTACATTTTTCATTTTACACAACTGCATGAGGGCATGGGTTTTTTCTTTTGTAGGAAAAGTTGTATATTTCACCGTTTTATTTTTTTAAAGGGAATCTGTCACCAGTTTTGACATATGCAACTTATTAATAAGAACTTACAGCTTATAGATTGCTGAAAAAGTCGTACCTGTATGCCTCATAGCAGATGCACACAAAATAATGGATAAATTAGCTTTTATCATTTTATGGAAATGAGCTTTTCCAGGCTATGGGGGGGCGCTGCCTGGAAGATAACTCTGCCTCCAAAATCTCATTATCATATGTATTGCCTCCCACAGTGTCACTGTGTTCTTGCCTCATAAGGTTTTCGTCTTGAAATTTCACTCCTAAGCATTCCCACTGCCATTATTTCTCCTCTGTGTTCCATCATTCTATGGGCATAGGCTTCACATTGCTTCTGCACAGGAGCTGGCAAGTCACTGGAACTCAAAAGTGGTCACAGATTCCATAAGGTTGTCAAAAAAAGCAATTCTGACATTTTTACACTTCAAGTTACTTATGTGTAGGCGAGTTCCAGTGTTTGTCATCCATGAACTGTTTAGACACTCTGGTCACATAAAGCCTAGCATGAAGTCTCGCACCAGGAGGAATCCAGGGACAATAAACAGCATAAGATATAAAATCTGACAATTCATCTCACAATTCCCTCCTAGAACTTAACAGCATCAGAATACAGTTGACTATCATGTGGGGTTTTATTGTCATGCATCTGGGTTTGAACCCTTGAGCCTGTGCTTTGTGGTCAGCGTCTCTGTCCGCCGACCCACGGCAGATACATCTTATCTCCAGGTGTTTAGTTTCTGTCTTTTCTGTCTTCAGTAGAGTTGAGCGATACCAGCCGATACTTGAAAATATCGGATCGGAATGGATCGGCCGATCTTTAAAAAAAGTATCGGTATCGCCGATTCCGATACCGGGAACCAATGCAAGTCAATGGGGCCAAAATATCGGAATTAAAAAAAACCCTTTCTTTCCTTGTAGGTTAATTCTACATGAAGAAAAACAACTAAGAATAATGTAGAATGTATTGTGGGAGGTGGAGGAGACATTAAAGCCATAGAGGTTTAGCCCAATCAAATGGAATAGCAGGAATTAAACTTTTTTTTTAAAGATGTTAGGAGTTACAAAGATATTGACTATGTTAGCCTCATTTATATTTTGCCAGACATGTATGTCTTCTTCTTCTACTTCCTTTTTTTACATTCTTCTTCTTCTTCTTCTACTTCCTTTTTTTACATTCTTCTTCTTCTTCTTCTACTTCCTTTTTTTACATTCTTCTTCTTCTTCTTCTACTTCCTTTTTTTACATTCTTCTTCTTATTCCTTTTTTTACATTCTTCTTCTTCTTCTACTTCCTTTTTTTACATTCTTCTTCTTCTTCTTCTTCTTCTTCCTTTTCTTACATTCTTCATATTCTTCTTATTCAACAATTATTATTCTACATATTCAGCTTCTTCATCTTCTTCCTATTCTTCTTCATCATATTCTTGTTTGTGTCAGGCAATCCTGTAGTTGTTATCTAGAAAAGTTAGAAGTTTACACCTTCCGTTCTGCCTGTCACAAAAGATTTACAACAGGATTTGTCCGCGTTCAGTTTGGCCTGCAGCAGCAGGCCTTTTCCAGGGGCACCACGAGGAGGAACGGACTCACCCCCATACACTGCTTAGTCTTCTTCTGCTTATAAATAAGATAATATCATTTGCTCAGAGTATTAGTCTTATGCTTAATGTTCTTCTGCTTTGTTTTTTTTATGCTTCTTTGTCTTCTCTCTCTTGTTGTTCTGCATCTTGGTGGTTGTCTTCCTGTTCTTTGTCCTCTTGAACCAGCTGACGGTACTGGCACCCGGAGGGGCAGCAGAAGGAACAAGAGCCAATGGCACTACCGAGGACCAGCTGACGGTGCTGGAACCCGGTTACTAAGCAGGAGGTACCTGTGCTACAAAGCACTACCAAGGACCAGCAGACGTTGCCGGAACTCGGATACCGAGATGGAGGCACCTAGGCCAAAGGCTCTGACGAGAACCAGCTGACGGTGCTGGAACCCGGAGGGGTAGCATAAGCTGCAAGAGCAAATGGAAATAGCGAGGACCAGCTGACAGTGCTGGCACCCGGAGGGGCAGCAGAAGGAATAAGAGCCAATGGCACAACCGAGGACCAGCTGACGGTGCTGGAACCCGGTTACTAAGCAGGAGGTACCTGTGCTACAAAGCACTACCAAGGACCAGCAGACGTTGCCGGAACTCGGATACCGAGATGGAGGCACCTAGGCCAAAGGCTCTGACGAGAACCAGCTGACGGTGCTGGAACCCGGAGGGGTAGCATAAGCTGCAAGAGCAAATGGAAATAGCGAGGACCAGCTGACAGTGCTGGCACCCGGAGGGGCAGCAGAAGGAATAAGAGCCAATGGCACAACCGAGGACCAGCTGACGGTGCTGGAACCCGGTTACTAAGCAGGAGGTACCTGTGCTACAAAGCACTACCAAGGACCAGCAGACGTTGCCGGAACTCGGATACCGAGATGGAGGCACCTAGGCCAAAGGCTCTGACGAGAACCAGCTGACGGTGCTGGAACCCGGAGGGGTAGCATAAGCTGCAAGAGCAAATGGAAATAGCGAGGACCAGCTGACAGTGCTGGCACCCGGAGGGGCAGCAGAAGGAATAAGAGCCAATGGCACAACCGAGGACCAGCTGACGGTGCTGGAACCCGGTTACTAAGCAGGAGGTACCTGTGCTACAAAGCACTACCAAGGACCAGCAGACGTTGCCGGAACTCGGATACCGAGATGGAGGCACCTAGGCCAAAGGCTCTGACGAGAACCAGCTGACGGTGCTGGAACCCGGAGGGGTAGCATAAGCTGCAAGAGCAAATGGAAATAGCGAGGACCAGCTGACAGTGCTGGCACCCGGAGGGGCAGCAGAAGGAATAAGAGCCAATGGCACAACCGAGGACCAGCTGACGGTGCTGGAACCCGGTTACTAAGCAGGAGGTACCTGTGCTACAAAGCACTACCAAGGACCAGCAGACGTTGCCGGAACTCGGATACCGAGATGGAGGCACCTAGGCCAAAGGCTCTGATGAGAACCAGCTGACGGTGCTGGAACCCGGAGGGGTATCAGAAGTTACCCCTGAAAAGCAAAGTTGGCATGCCGCAAGCTGGCCGCAGTTACCGAATCACACAGTCCTACAGGGGGTGCTTGTCCTACTGGCACTATGGAACAAACCTTTCTTACCAGAACCCGCAGTCCACATAGGAAGCACCTAAACTGCTGGCACCCTAGCCTCGGCTAACCCAACCGCAACACGACATGGCAACTTGGGGTGGCAAACTGACATTGACACTTCCCGGAAACAGCAGGCAGGGCTGGAACCAAGCTGGGCAGGAGGGAGTACCCGTGCCAAAGTCAGTTATGAGCAGCAACTGGCGATGTTGGAGCCCAGGACAAGCACTTAGCAGGCTGAGGCCTGATGTGCTGTCAATTGGGAGGCAGCAGGACAGATTGCCATCAAAACAGCAGGGGAACAGCTGACGTTACTGAACCCCACAAACACAGGAGCTAGTGTTTTACTCTGTGAAGACGGCACTTCCGAGCAACAACTGGCTGTGTTGAAGCCCAGGGACAAGCACGGAGCAGGCTTAGGCTGCATTGAAGAAATTTTAAGATCGGTTGTAGACTACTAATTTGAACCAAGCTCCACTTAGGCCTGTGGCTTCACTGATTTTCGTATTTCCCCTGTCCTCCAACCCCGCCAGTTACAGCTCCGAAGTGGCGTCTGCACAATCCACACTTGTTCCTGTGTTACAGGTGTTCAGTCCGGTCAGTTAATCCCCTGATGTGTGTCCGGCAATGTCGCCTGCTCTGTCCACATTCCCATTATGGGAATTGCCATTGACATTGCCGGACACACATCAGGGGATTAACTGACCGGACTGAACACCTGTAACACAGGAACAAGTGTGGATTGTGCAGACGCCACTTCGGAGCTGTAACTGGCGGGGTTGGAGGACAGGGGAAATACGAGAGACAGTGGAGCCACAGGCCTAATTGGAGCACGGTTAAAAATCAGTAGTGGTACGACTGTGTAGGCAGCAGGAGACTTTGCCATCCACACAGCAGGGGATCAGCTGACATTACTGAACCCCACTGAGACACGGGAGCAAGTATCTCTTTCCGTGTGGACGGCACTTCCGAACTACAACTGGCTGTGTTGAAGCCCAGGAAATAGGAGGGTGTAGGCAGAGGCCTACTGTATTTTGAATGAGGTGACAGCAGGAGAGACTGCCATCCACACAGCAGGGGATCAGCTGACGTTACTGAACCCCACTGAGACACGGGAGCAAGTATCTCTTTCCGTGTGGACGGCACTTCCGAACTACAACTGGCTGTGTTGAAGCCCAGGAAATAGGAGGATGTAGGCAGAGGCCTACTGTATTTTGAATGAGGTGACAGCAGGAGAGACTGCCATCCACACAGCAGGGGATCAGCTGACATTACTGAACCCCACTGAGACACGGGAGCAAGTATCTCTTTCCGTGTGGACGGCACTTCCGAACTACAACTGGCTGTGTTGAAGCCCAGGAAATAGGAGGGTGTAGGCAGAGGCCTACTGTATTTTGAATGAGTTTACAGCAGGAGAGACTGCCATCCACACAGCAGGGGATCAGCTGACTTAACTGAACCCCACTGAGACACGGGAGCAAGTATCTCTTTCCGTGTGGACGGCACTTCCGAACTACAACTGGCTGTGTTGAAGCCCAGGAAATAGGAGGGTGTAGGCAGAGGCCTACTGTATTTTGAATGAGGTGACAGCAGGAGAGACTGCCATCCACACAGCAGGGGATCAGCTGACATTACTGAACCCCACTGAGACACGGGAGCAAGTATCTCTTTCCGTGTGGACGGCACTTCCGAACTACAACTGGCTGTGTTGAAGCCCAGGAAATAGGAGGGTGTAGGCAGAGGCCTACTGTATTTTGAATGAGTTTACAGCAGGAGAGACTGCCATCCACACAGCAGGGGATCAGCTGACGTTACTGAACCCCACTGAGACACGGGAGCAAGTATCTCTTTCCGTGTGGACGGCACTTCCGAACTACAACTGGCTGTGTTGAAGCCCAGGAAATAGGAGGGTGTAGGCAGAGGACTACTGTATTTTGAATGAGGTGACAGCAGGAGAGACTGCCATCCACACAGCAGGGGATCAGCTGACTTAACTGAACCCCACTGAGACACGGGAGCAAGTATCTCTTTCCGTGTGGACGGCACTTCCGAACTACAACTGGCTGTGTTGAAGCCCAGGAAATAGGAGGGTGTAGGCAGAGGCCTACTGTATTTTGAATGAGGTGACAGCAGGAGAGACTGCCATCCACACAGCAGGGGATCAGCTGACATTACTGAACCCCACTGAGACACGGGAGCAAGTATCTCTTTCCGTGTGGACGGCACTTCCGAACTACAACTGGCTGTGTTGAAGCCCAGGAAATAGGAGGGTGTAGGCAGAGGCCTACTGTATTTTGAATGAGTTTACAGCAGGAGAGACTGCCATCCACACAGCAGGGGATCAGCTGACGTTACTGAACCCCACTGAGACACGGGAGCAAGTATCTCTTTCCGTGTGGACGGCACTTCCGAACTACAACTGGCTGTGTTGAAGCCCAGGAAATAGGAGGGTGTAGGCAGAGGCCTACTGTATTTTGAATGAGGTGACAGCAGGAGAGACTGCCATCCACACAGCAGGGGATCAGCTGACGTTACTGAACCCCACTGAGACACGGGAGCAAGTATCTCTTTCCGTGTGGACAGCACTTCCGAACTACAACTGGCTGTGTTGAAGCCCAGGAAATAGGAGGGTGTAGGCAGAGGCCTACTGTATTTTGAATGAGTTTACAGCAGGAGAGACTGCCATCCACACAGCAGGGGATCAGCTGACTTAACTGAACCCCACTGAGACACGGGAGCAAGTATCTCTTTCCGTGTGGACGGCACTTCCAAACTACAACTGGCTGTGTTGAAGCCCAGGAAATAGGAGGGTGTAGGCAGAGGCCTACTGTATTTTGAATGAGGTGACAGCAGGAGAGACTGCCATCCACACAGCAGGGGATCAGCTGACATTACTGAACCCCACTGAGACACGGGAGCAAGTATCTCTTTCCGTGTGGACGGCACTTCTGAACTACAACTGGCTGTGTTGAAGCCCAGGAAATAGGAGGGTGTAGGCAGAGGCCTACTGTATTTTGAATGAGGTGACAGCAGGAGAGACTGCCATCCACACAGCAGGGGATCAGCTGACGTTACTGAACCCCACTGAGACACGGGAGCAAGTATCTCTTTCCGTGTGGACGGCACTTCCGAACTACAACTGGCTGTGTTGAAGCCCAGGAAATAGGAGGGTGTAGGCAGAGGCCTACTGTATTTTGAATGAGGTGACAGCAGGAGAGACTGCCATCCACACAGCAGGGGATCAGCTGACGTTACTGAACCCCACTGAGACACGGGAGCAAGTATCTCTTTCCGTGTGGACGGCACTTCCGAACTACAACTGGCTGTGTTGAAGCCCAGGAAATAGGAGGGTGTAGGCAGAGGCCTACTGTCTTTGTAATGCGGAGACAGCAGGAGAGACTGCCATCTCCACAGCAGGGGATCAGCTGGCAATGATGAACCCCACTAACACTTGAACGAATGTGTTTGGCTCTGTGGAGACGACACTTCTGAACACCAACTGACGCTGTTGGAGCCCAGGATTAGGCGAGGAGCAGGCTGTGGCCTACTGGATTTTGGCACGTGAAGGCAGCAGGAGACTTGCCATCTCCACAGCAGGGGAACAGCTGGCAGTGCTGAACCCCACTAACACTCTAACGAAGGTGTTTGGCTCTGTGGAGACGACACTTCTGAACACCAACTGACGCTGTTGGAGCCCAGGATTAGGCGAGGAGCAGGCTGTGGCCTACTGGATTTTGGCACGTGAAGGCAGCAGGAGACTTGCCATCTCCACAGCAGGGGAACAGCTGGCAGTGCTGAACCCCACTAACACTCTAACGAAGGTGTTTGGCTCTGTGGAGACGACACTTCTGAACACCAACTGACGCTGTTGGAGCCCAGGATTAGGCGAGGAGCAGGCTGGGGCCTACTGGATTTTGGCACGTGAAGGCAGCAGGAGACTTGCCATCTCCACAGCAGGGGAACAGCTGGCAGTGCTGAACCCCACTAACACTCTAACGAAGGTGTTTGGCTCTGTGGAGACGACACTTCTGAACACCAACTGACGCTGTTGGAGCCCAGGATTAGGCGAGGAGCAGGCTGTGGCCTACTGGATTTTGGCACGTGAAGGCAGCAGGAGACTTGCCATCTCCACAGCAGGGGAACAGCTGGCAGTGCTGAACCCCACTAACACTCTAACGAAGGTGTTTGGCTCTGTGGAGACGACACTTCTGAACACCAACTGACGCTGTTGGAGCCCAGGATTAGGCGAGGAGCAGGCTGTGGCCTACTGGATTTTGGCACGTGAAGGCAGCAGGAGACTTGCCATCTCCACAGCAGGGGAACAGCTGGCAGTGCTGAACCCCACTAACACTCTAACGAAGGTGTTTGGCTCTGTGGAGACGACACTTCTGAACACCAACTGACGCTGTTGGAGCCCAGGATTAGGCGAGGAGCAGGCTGGGGCCTACTGGAT
This sequence comes from Dendrobates tinctorius, assembly GCF_039654945.1. Taxonomy (NCBI): domain Eukaryota; kingdom Metazoa; phylum Chordata; class Amphibia; order Anura; family Dendrobatidae; genus Dendrobates; species Dendrobates tinctorius. Next base: position 53,654,189 of record NW_027361917.1, read on the forward strand.
TTTGGCAGGTGAAGGCAGCAGGAGACTTGCCATCTCCACAGCAGGGGAACAGCTGGCAGTGCTGAACCCCACTAACACTCTAACGAAGGTGTTTGGCTCTGTGGAGATGACACTTCTGAACACCAACTGACGCTGTTGGAGCCCAGGATTAGGCGAGGAGCAGGCTGGGGCCTACTGGATTTTGGCAGGTGAAGGCAGCAGGAGACTTGCCATCTCCACAGCAGGGGAACAGCTGGCAGTGCTGAACCCCACTAACACTCTAACGAAGGTGTTTGGCTCTGTGGATACGACACTTCTGAACACCAACTGACGCTGTTGGAGCCCAGGATTAGGCGAGGAGCAGGCTGGGGCCTACTGGATTTTGGCACGTGAAGGCAGCAGGAGACTTGCCATCTCCACAGCAGGGGAACAGCTGGCAGTGCTGAACCCCACTAACACTCTAACGAAGGTGTTTGGCTCTGTGGAGACGACACTTCTGAACACCAACTGACGCTGTTGGAGCCCAGGATTAGGCGAGGAGCAGGCTGGGGCCTACTGGATTTTGGCAGGAGAAGGCAGCAGGAGACTTGCCATCTCCACAGCAGGGGAACAGCTGGCAGTGCTGAACCCCACTAACACTCTAACGAAGGTGTTTGGCTCTGTGGAGACGACACTTCTGAACACCAATTGACGCTGTTGGAGCCCAGGATTAGGCGAGGAGCAGGCTGGGGCCTACTGGATTTTGGCACGTGAAGGCAGCAGGAGACTTGCCATCTCCACAGCAGGGGAACAGCTGGCAGTGCTGAACCCCACAAACACTCTAACGAAGGTGTTTGGCTCTGTGGAGACGACACTTCTGAACACCAACTGACGCTGTTGGAGCCCAGGATTAGGCGAGGAGCAGGCTGGGGCCTACTGGATTTTGGCAGGTGAAGGCAGCAGGAGACTTGCCATCTCCACAGCAGGGGAACAGCTGGCAGTGCTGAACCCCACTAACACTCTAACGAAGGTGTTTGGCTCTGTGGAGACGACACTTCTGAACACCAACTGACGCTGTTGGAGCCCAGGATTAGGCGAGGAGCAGGCTGGGGCCTACTGGATTTTGGCAGGTGAAGGCAGCAGGAGACTTGCCATCTCCACAGCAGGGGAACAGCTGGCAGTGCTGAACCCCACTAACACTCTAACGAAGGTGTTTGGCTCTGTGGAGACGACACTTCTGAACACCAACTGACGCTGTTGGAGCCCAGGATTAGGCGAGGAGCAGGCTGGGGCCTACTGGATTTTGGCAGGTGAAGGCAGCAGGAGACTTGCCATCTCCACAGCAGGGGAACAGCTGGCAGTGCTGAACCCCACTAACACTCTAACGAAGGTGTTTGGCTCTGTGGAGACGACACTTCTGAACACCAACTGACGCTGTTGGAGCCCAGGATTAGGCGAGGAGCAGGCTGGGGCCTACTGGATTTTGGCAGGTGAAGGCAGCAGGAGACTTGCCATCTCCACAGCAGGGGAACAGCTGGCAGTGCTGAACCCCACTAACACTCTAACGAAGGTGTTTGGCTCTGTGGAGACGACACTTCTGAACACCAACTGACGCTGTTGGAGCCCAGGATTAGGCGAGGAGCAGGCTGGGGCCTACTGGATTTTGGCAGGTGAAGGCAGCAGGAGACTTGCCATCTCCACAGCAGGGGAACAGCTGGCAGTGCTGAACCCCACTAACACTCTAACGAAGGTGTTTGGCTCTGTGGAGACGACACTTCTGAACACCAACTGACGCTGTTGGAGCCCAGGATTAGGCGAGGAGCAGGCTGGGGCCTACTGGATTTTGGCAGGTGAAGGCAGCAGGAGACTTGCCATCTCCACAGCAGGGGAACAGCTGGCAGTGCTGAACCCCACTAACACTCTAACGAAGGTGTTTGGCTCTGTGGATACGACACTTCTGAACACCAACTGACGCTGTTGGAGCCCAGGATTAGGCGAGGAGCAGGCTGGGGCCTACTGGATTTTGGCAGGTGAAGGCAGCAGGAGACTTGCCATCTCCACAGCAGGGGAACAGCTGGCAGTGCTGAACCCCACTAACACTCTAACGAATGTGTTTGGCTCTGTGGAGACGACACTTCTGAACACCAACTGAAGCTGTTGGAGCCCAGGATTACGCATGCCGCATGCAGAGGCCAATGGGCAGCGGTTTTTATGGAGGTTGTGGACTACTACTGATTCTAACCATGCTCCACTTAGGCCTCTGGCTCCACTGTCTCTACTATTTACCCTGGCCTCCAACCCCGCCAGCTACATCTCTGAAGTGGCGTCAGCACAATCTACACTTGTTCCTGTGTTACTGGTGCTCAGTCCCGTCAGTTGATCCCCTGATGTTTGTCCGGCAAGTTCGCCAGCTCTGTCCTCATTCCCACTACTGGTTATGGGAATGTGGACAGAGCAGGAGACCTTGCCGGACACACATCAGGGGATAAACTGATGGGACTGAGCCACAGGAACACAGGAACAAGTGTAGATTGTGCTGACGCCACTTCAGAGATGTAGATGGCGGGGTTGGAGGTCAGGGGAAATAGTAGAGACAGTGGAGCCAGAGACCTAAGTTGGGCACGGTTAAAAATCAGTAGTGGTTTGAATGTTGATGGAGCTGGTGACTTTGCCGTCCACACAGCAGGGGATCAGCTGGCATTACTGAACCCCACTAACACAGGAGCTAGTGTGTTTCTCTGTGCAGACGACACATCTGAGCGACAACTGGCTGTGTTGAAGCAAAGGGATTATAGTTCAGGTGGTAGAAAAATGAACACACCAGCAGACCTGGATACAGTTGCCAACCACTAATTTAGTCTGTAAGAGGAATGGCAAAGTCTTTGGAGATCCAGGCCTTGTTCATTTTCAGAAAAGTCAGCCGGTCAACATTATCGGAAGATAGTCGCATGCGACAGTCTGTTAGTACACCACCTGCGGCACTAAAGACACGTTCCGATAATACACTGGCAGCAGGGCAAGCCAGCACCTCCAATGCATACTGGCTAAGCTCTGGCCATGTATCCAGCTTAGAGACCCAAAACTTGAAGGGGGAAGAGCCATCTGGGAGTACAGCGACAGGGCAAGACATGTAGTCTGACACCATCTGACGGAAGCGTTGCCTCCTGCTGACTCGAGGCGTCGCTGATGGTGTAGACAATTGTGGTGGACACACAAAACTTTGCCACATTTGGGCCATAGTGGTCTTGCCTTGTGCTGCGGCGCTGCCTCTGCTCCCTCTTTGTGCAGAGTTTCCTCCACTGCCTCGACGCACAGAGCTGCTTTGTAAAGCACTAGCAACAATGCTGTCGGGTGGAATGGAAAACATTATGGACTGCACCAGTGACTCTTCGTACTCCCGCATTTTACGCTCCCGGTTCAACGTTGGTATGAGCCTTTGTACGCTGTCCCGGTAGCGAGGATCTAGGAGGGTGTACACCCAATAATCAGCCGAGACGAGAATGTGGGCGATGCGGCGGTCGTTTCTCAGGCACTGCAGCATGAAATCAACCATGTGCTGCAGACTCCCAACTGCCAAAGAACCGCTGTCCCCTGTTTGAGGCGTGACCTCGGCCTGCTCTGCATCACCCCACCCTCGCTGTACATACTGAGTAGAGGTTTGTGTACCTCCCTCCTCTGGAGAGATGTCTTCCTCCTCCATCGACTCCTCCTCATCCTCCTCACAAAGTGTCCCCTGCCTAGGCCTTTGTGAGGAAACACGTAGCGCAGACTGTCCAGAAGCAGATGGCATTTGGGACTCCTCATCCTCCACCTCTTCTGAAACCTCATCCCTTAGTGCTTGCAGTGTTTGTTGAAGCAGGCAGATAAGGGGGACAGTCATGCTGACTAGTGCATCATCTGCACTCGCCATCCGCGTGGATTCATCGAAGGCACGCAAAACGAGGCAGATGTCCTTCATAGAGGCCCACTCAATGGTGCTGAAGTGTGAACGGCGCACAGTGTGACTTGTTTGCGCCTGATGCAGCTGGTACTCCATGACTGCTGCCTGCTGCTCACACAACCGCTCCAACATATGTAACGTTGAATTCCACCGGGTGGGTAGGTCACATATGATGCGATGTTCCGGAAGGCCAAATCGTCGCTGCAGAGCAGCGAGGCGCGATCTTGCCGTGCTGGAACGTCGCAAGTGAGCGCACTCTATGCGGACCTTGTGCAACAGTGCAGCAAGATCCGGATAGTCCCTCAGAAAGCTCTGCACGACCAAGTTAAGAACATGTGCCAGACATGGGATGTGTGTGAGGTTGCCTAGGCCAAGAGCTGCCACCAGATTTCGGCCATTGTCACACACTACCAAGCCCGGCTGGAGATTCGCTGGCCCAAACCACACATCGCTCTCCAGCTTGATAGCATTCCAGAGCTCCTGCGCTGTGTGGCTTCGATTCCCCAAAGAAATTAATTTGAGTACAGCCTGTTGACGTTTGGCCACGGCTGTGCTCATATCGGTCGTAACAGGCTCCTGCTCTGCTGTTTCTGAGGAACTTGAGTAGGAGGAGGAGTCTATGTGTACAGACTGGAGTCCTGCAATCCGTGGCGTTGGAAGAACACGTACAGCTCCACTCTCCAGATCCGTACCCGGCTCCACAACATTGACCCAGTGGGCAGTGAGGGAAAGGTATCGTCCCTGTCCATGGTTACTGGTCCACGCATCGGTGGTCAGGTGGACCTTGCTACTAACGGCGTTTAGTAGCGCATGTTTTATTTTGCCCTCAACATGTTTCTGCAGGGCAGGGACGGCTCGCCTGCTGAAATAAAAGCGGCTGGGCACGTTGTATTGGGGGACTGCCAATGCCATTAAGTCCCGGAAGGTGTCAGTGTCCACCAGCCTGAATGACAGCATTTCAACTGCCAGAAGTTTGGCAATGCCAGCATTCAGAGACTGTGCTCGGGGATGGTTTGCCGAGTAAGGGCGCCTTTTATCCCATGCCTGTGCTACCGATGGCTGTGATGGATGGGAACGTGCTGCTATGGGTGTAATCTGACAGGGTCTCCGGACAACAGTGGCAGAGGTTCTTCCTTGGCGATCCTGTGAGGAAGCCGAACCAGCAGTGTGTGAGCTGGAGGAAGAGGGCCCAACACGAACTGAAGAGGTGGTAGGTGGTGCTGTACGTTGGCCTACGTCTTCAGGGTGTCTCTGCAACTCCAACTCGTGCTTGGTGCGCACATGTTTCCACATATTTGTGGTATTGAGGTTGCTGACATTTCTCCCTCTTTTGACTCTCTGATGACACAGCTTGCATTTGACAAAGCAAATGTCATCTGCAACTGTGTCAAAAAAGGACCACGCACTGCAACTCTTGTGAGCGCCCGGTTTGCCTTTGGAAGGAGGAATGCTCCTAACGGGTGCCGAAGTGGAGGGTACAGGCAACCAAGTCTTCCCCCTCCCTCTGCCTCCTGTTTTGGCCGGTAGGGGAATCTCTTCCTCCGAGCTGCTCCCACCACCTTCCTGTTGCTCACGCCATGATGGGTCAAGGACCTCATCATCTTCCCTCCCCTCTTCAAACAGCTGCTTCTCCGGGGTTGTCTCGCCAGCACCGTACGCACCAGAAAGTGGCAACTGAGTCTCGTCATCATCTGATGCGTACTGAGGTGTGCTGACCATAGGCACTGGCCCACTCGCCTCTTCAGATTCAGAGGGACAAAGAAGTTGCGCATCACTGCATACTCCCTCTTCTTCACATTCAGGAATGCTGCTTGGCTGGCCCCCTCTTTCCAAGCCAACAGATTCCGAGAACAGAAGTAGAGACTGTGATGGCTCCTGTCCATGTCTCTCTGACTGCCTGGGCACTTTGGCAGGTGGTGAAGAGACAGATGGTTGCTCTTCGGTGCTCTGACCCTGAGAGGATGCGGAAGTAATTGAAGTCGATGCGTTAGCTGCCATCCATCCGACAACGGCTTCAATTTGTTCCTCCCGCAGCAGTGGGGTACGTTGAGGTCCTACAAAGCTGCGCATAAAGGACTGTTGCCTGCTAAAACTGGGGGATGCTGATCCACTGGTGCCCGCAGCAGGCCCAGAATCCCCACGTCCTCTACCTGTAGAATCCCCACGTCCTCTCCCTGCAGAATCCCCACGTCCTCTCCCTGCTGAAACTCCACGCCCACGCCCACGCCCACGCGCCTTACTCCCTGCCTTCTTCATCTTGCTTGACTGCTTAAGATAGGCAAAAAAGTACAAAGGGGGGCCTTAGTGTGCTTATTCCTGAACAGCTGGTTACAGGTACAAGAAACACTAATTTTATGAAGTGTGTGTGTGTGGACTAGACTTTAATAGGAGCTGATGTGGCCTACACAAGTTCAAAATGTAGTGTTTGGTGAACTTTTTTTGTGGTTTCTTTGTTGGAAACAAACTCAAAGTATGTGAACAAAGAATTGAAACTGATAGTATCACCAACTTTTTGGAGCTATTACAATGCAGGCAGGTAACCTACAATGCAAAAGATGAGGCTCCAAAAAAATTGGGTAATACTAATCTGGCTGCGCCGGCAGGGCACAAGCCAGAAAAAAAGGCTCCTCTATCTACTCCTATATAGTGTTTGCAACCAACCAATGTTGATGGATACGGATGGATGCACACTAATAGGAGAAGAAAAAATGAGCTGCACTCAAAGACAAATATGTGTGAGGCAGTGACGCACGTTGAGCGTCCTACAACCAGACGTAGCTGCAGGACACTCTACTCAGCGTGAGCTGCACTCACACACAGTCAGAGGCCTCTCAGACAGCCGTCAACAGTGCAGCTAAGTGGGCACTGGCACTGACAGGCTGCAGAAAGGCTCCGCTGTGTACTCCTTTATAGTGTTTGCAACCACCGTAGATGGAGACGGATGGATGCACACTAATAGAAGAAAAAATGAGCTGCACTCAAATAAAAATATGTGTGAGGCACTGACGCAGGCTGAGCGTCCTACAGCCAGACGTAGCTGCAGGACACACTACTCAGCGTGAGCTGCACTCACACACAGTCAGAGACCTCTCAGACAGCCGTGAACAGTGCAGCAAAGTGGACACTAGCACTGAAAGGCTGCAGAAAGGCTCCGCTGTCTACTACTAGTGTTTGCAACCAACGTATATGGATACGGATGGAAGCACACTAGATTGAAATTATGTAAAAAATGCAGCTCAAAAAATAAAAGATGTATGAGGCAGCAGTGATCACACTGGGTGGCCTACAGCCTGACGTGGCTGCAGGACCCACTCCACAGCGTGAGCTGCACTCACACAGCCCTTGCAGACAGCTGTGAACACTGCTGCTAGGGCAAAGAAGGCTACAGTGGTGGTTTATGTAGCCTGGGTAAAGCACTAGATGTTTGGTGGAATCGCTATTTCTAACTGTCCCTCACAGTCTTCTACAGCAGCCTGTCCCTAACTGAATTCACAGCAGAGTGACCAGAAATGGCGGCTGCGGTGGCTTTTATAGTGCATCATGACATCATTTCGGCAGCCAATCACAGCCATGCCAATAGTTAACATGCCTACATGCCTAACAGGATGTGCCCACACTTCGGAGGATTCCCATTGGCTTAATCAAAGCAAGCAGGCTCATAGCATGATGGGAACTTCCTATTCCGATTCCGATTCCGGAATCCGATATGACAAAAGTATCGGAATTAAGTATCGGAATTCCGATACCGCTAATATCGGCCGATACCCGATACTTGCGGTATCGGAATGCTCAACACTAGTCTTCAGTCTTTTTAGGGTAACAGGTTTTTTCATTTACTCATTTGTCTGCCTTTTTTGATGCAGCTTTCCCCCTGCTGGTACTTCCTGCTAAGGTTAGTCTCATTTGGATGTCCGTCCTTACGGCTGTAGTTTAAGCCAGTCAGTGAAATACCAGCTAGGGTTTAGCTCTCTGCTTTTTTTGTTCTTTACTCTGCACCTATCATCTGTTTCTTTTTAGGAAATAAATGGCATATTCTCTAACACTATGTACAATACTTAATCCTTTATTTTCTATTTCATGGTTTGTTTTTACTCACTTTGGATTCTCTTTCTATTTGAGCACTTACCCTTCAGTAGGTATTTTGCACTCTGCCCTCCTTTTTTTTAGCTCAACGGCCTTTCAGGCCTTTTCCGAGTTGCCATTGTGTAGTCTTTAGTTAGGGCCATCAAAGCTCACACAGAAACCACTGGGAACTGTGGAGTCAGGAACTTTAGTCTGTACAGGAACTGGCAGGGTTAAAGTTGCAGTTTTTAATGTGTTATCTATTTTCCCGATTGAGTTGCTACACTATCATAACACTTATGCAACTGTAAGAAGATGAGCCAGAACAGAGTCGGCAGTTCTCTATGCACTTTAGGGCTGGAACTATCGGGACTGTCACCACTGTTGCCAGGGGACAATTTATCTGGGTGGAGAGGACCTTTGCACTGGACAGTACAGGGAATGGGGGGGATAAAAGGGACTGAGCACGGGAACAAGGAAGATTTGGCGGGAAGGCGATACGAGTACAGGGTTGTTGTGAGTTCATTTTCCCCTTCATTACTGAGGCCCGAGGAACTCCCTCTTCTGGTGAAGAAAGGTAGTGAGCCTGATTGTCAAACACCTGAGGCTGATTATGATGACTGGCTGAGTGGAGTTACGGACTGGATATAAGGCTGTCGACGCCCTTCTGCCCTGCGGGTGATTTCTCTGTGGGATCCTTGGAGACCAGTCTGAATTCCTGCTCCTCCAAAACTAAGTTTGCTGCTCTGCCTTTTGCTTTTGTGTTTTGACTTTGTTTTTGCTTTGTTTTTCTGGATTTCTGCCATTCCCTGCTGGGGTGTGCTGAATTCATTTAGCTCTGTCTTCTGAAAATACCTGAGTGCTGATTTAGTTTTTGAAGCCTAGCTGCTTCAGGGCCTTTTTCATATCAGCTGGTTGGCTTATGTCTTTGATAGGGTTTTGGCAGATTGCAGACAGCAGCCTTCCTGTCCTTTCCTATCTAGGTAGTTTTGGGGCCCCGTCTTTGCTCAGTCTATCTTTCTGTCTGTGTTAGTATTTTCATCTTGCTTCACCGTCATTATATGTTGGGGGCTGCCTATTGCTTTGGGGTCTGCTCTGGGGCAGTTTAGATTTTCCCTTTCTTTCTTTAGGCCTATGTATTTCTCCGGCTGTGATCGAGGGGTCTAGGACATCGTAGGAACCCCCCACAGCTACTGCTAGTTGTGTTGATAGGTTCAGGGGTCTGCAATCTGATAGTTGCCAACTTCTCTGGTTTTCTGGACTTAGCTTGTATTTCTGCTTTTGCCTCCTACGGTGACTCATTCATAACACAGGGTGATGGTTGACTCCATCCCCACTGCTCCAATTGTGAACGCCACATACTCAAGTCCCCTGCAGATTGACTTACCATCGGACAGCATCCTGACTGAGCTGCCCCTGGACGTTCCCGTACCGGTCATTATCGCCCGCAGTGAAAGAGACTTTTACTCGCTCTGATTAGAGCGAGCCCATTAGAGGCTCGCATGCCGCCGTGGCCAGTGGGCCAAAGTGGCATTTCAAATAATGCTTTCAGCACCTTTTCTCACCCAATGATGGAGGACGCACACTGTGGGCAATGCGATGACATGCGCAGTGGCCAGCACTATCTTAGAGAAGGGCATTGAAGTGATTGGCTGGCTTTGTGTGGCATCACAGGGGGTATAAAAGGCTGTGAACGCCAACCGCCATCTTACTTCTGCTGATCTTACAATAGGGAGAGGTGCTGCTGCTGATTCTGAACAGGGAAAGCATTAGGCAGGGAAGAAGAAAAAAAAACCTGCTTCTGCTGAAAGCGCTTTTCACTGTACAGTTGGTGTGCAGTAAAAGGGGAGGATTTTTGTTGTGTGCAGCAGCGTTGGAGGTGATTAGGCTGCCTTTTAAGGCTACCTGCTAGCTGCATTGCTGTGTGCACACTGCTGTTCAAACTGCTTTTTTCAAAGCACTCCAAATTTTATTATTTTGTCCTGGTGAGTTACTGAGCGTTCATTTTTTCACACACCGTCTAGCGGTGTACGCTCCTCACACACTACCGTGTACCGGCTGGTATCACGGACAAATAGAAGCTATCTGGGTGTGACTCTGGAAGAAAAAGCTGATGTCATGATCCATGCTGGATCAGGACTGATAAAAAGCACAGGTAACCTTTTTTTTTCTTAAGCTGTGCTTAAGTTTGGTTTTTGTCCCCGGTGGCCATTAGGATTATTGCACTGTTGTGTCGTTTGTTCTAAGTTTTCCCACGGTGGTGGTGAGCGTCATTGCACTCTTGTTTCTTTAGTTAAGTGCACATGATTATAATGCAGGTGTGATTGCTTTGGCTCTGCTATAAAAGAGTCACAGGTGTTGCAATCAGTGTTGGTGATAGTGTCCATTTCAACCATCCTTGGAGAGCGTTCCTTGCAGCACTGTCTTAGCCCTGGTGTGGAAGGAGTCATAGGGGATTTCCTTGTAGCTTTGACAGAGCTTGGTGGCAGCGATTCAGGAGGAGAGCTGCATTCTGGTGGTGGACTCTGTTGCCAGGAGCAAGTGCAACAGAGTAAGTGGTGTTTCCCTGTTTGTGTTTTTCCTTAGTGTGTATTAGTACAGCGGTGGGGCCAGTGCCTGTGCCACCCAGCTCTCTAGCAAGGGATAGGTGTAGGGTGTGCTAGGGCGACAGGTTCCTGATCGGCGCCCGGGGCGGAACCGGCATACGGAACTTTAGGAGCGTTAGGGACACTTACTCAGGGGAGTGCAGGAGGTCTCCACGTCCCCTTTCCCTATCGCAGGGCCCACCATTGTAACTGTTTCCCCTTTCCCCGTGTCTTTTTGTTTTAGTTACCGGCCTGCGGGCCGTGTCACACAGGACAGTATCACGTTCCGCGTCTTGTTGTTTTAGTTACCGGCCTGCGGGTCGCGTCACACAGGACGGGTCATCGTGACAGCCGAGGAGTTTGTCCGTTTTTCCAGACCTACACCTTAGAGTTGTGTCCGTTTTTCAAACAGTTTCGTATATCTGCTGTTTGATTACAGTCAAAACTAAACAAAAACAGCGTGTGTCAGTCCGTATACAAATACATGGAGCTTGACAATTTTACATACAGACACTGTCTAGCGGTGTACGCTCCTCACACACTACCATGTACCGCCTTCTAGCACAGACAAATAGCAGCTATCTGGGTGTGACTCTGGAAGAAAAAGCCCTGGAGTTTGTCCGTTTTCCAGACCTACACCTTAGAGTCGTGTATATTTTTCAAACAGTTTCATATATCTGCTGTTTGATTACAGTCAAATCTAGACAGAGACAGCGTGTGTCAGTCCGTATACAAATACATGGAGCTTGACAATTTTACATACACACACTGTACAGCGGTGTACGCTCCTCACACACTACCGTGTATTCCGGCTGGTATCACGGACAAATAGAAGCTACCTGTGTGTGACTCTGGAAAAAAGAAACGAGGAGTTTGTCCGTTTTTCCACACCTACACCTTAGAGTCATGTCCATTTTTCAAACAGTTTCGTATATCTGCTGTTTGATTACAGTCAAAACTAGACAGAGACAGCGTGTGTCACTCCCCATATAAATACACGGTGCTTGACAATATTACATGCACACAACGTCTAGCAGTGTACGCTCCTCACACACTACCGTGTACCTCCTTATAGCACGGACAAAGAGAAGCTACCTGTGTGTGACTCTGGAAAAAAAAACGAGGAGTTTATCCGTTTTTCCAGACCTACACCTTAGAGTCGTGTCCATTTTTCAAACAGTTTCGTATATCTGCTGTTTGATTACAGTCAAAACTAGACAGAGACAACGTGTGTCAGTCCGTATACAAATACACGGAGCTTGACAATTTTACATACACACACCGTACAGCGGTGTACGCTCCTCACACACTACCGTGTACCGCCTTCTAGCACGGACAAATAGAAGCTACCTGTGTGTGTAATTCTGGAAAAAAAAACGAGGAGTTTGTCGGTTTTTCCAGACCTACACCCTAGAGTCGTGTCCGTTTTTCAATCAGTTCCGTATATCTGCTTGTTGGATTACGGTCCAATACATACTGTGAGAGCGTCTGTGACTAACATACTTTAGTATATACGTTGATTTAATTTGTTTAATACACCTTACACAGCTGGACGCTCCTCATACAGTACCATCTCTCTGCTGGTATTTTTGGTACATTTTCCCAAACATGAGGCAGTATAGTGGAAGAGTCCGCGGACGTAGCCAGGGGGGCGCAGCTGGTACTGATGGTGGTGGTGCATCGGCTTGTTCTGGCAAATGCACAATAGCAGCTAAGGCAGGAGGTGTTGAGCCTGCGTCATCCTCTGGCCCAAGAAGGCCTGTAAGGTTGCCTTTTCTTGGAGTCGGAAAACCGCTTTTAAAGCCGGAGCATCAGGAACAGGTTTTGGCATACATTGCCAAAACAGCCACCAGCTCTATTGCCTCCTCTTCTGAGCGGTCGAAAACTGCAAGCACGGAGTCGTCAGTGCAGGCTTCTGGTCAGGAAAAACCCCTTTCCTTGTGTCCTTCACCCCCACCAAAAGTTACGGATGCGGCAGCCCACACTTCAGATTACTCTATGGAGCTCTTTTCACATACCATGCCTGGGTTATCCAGTCAAATCCTGAATTCCCCAGTCCAAGATGAATCTTACATGGAGTGCACTGATGCACAGCCACTGCTAGATGATTCTGCTGGTACATTGACCCACAGCACTACATTGCCCTCGAAGTCTATTGAGCCAGAATCTGACCCTGATGAAACCCAGGCGCCCCTTCCCGCATACCATACCACCTTACACGGTGACACAGAGGAAGGTAAAGAGGAAGGTGCAGATGACTTTGAAGAGGAGGTGATGGATGACCCAGTTCTGGACCCGGATTGGCATCCATTGGGGGAGGAGGGTGGCGCTGGCAATAGTTCAGATAAGGAGAAGGATCCGCAGCAGACATTGACATCGCAGCAGCGGTTATCTAGCAGGCCCGTAGCTGTCCTAAAACGTGAAACAAAAACTAAAAGAGTTGCAGGACAGTTTGACCAGACGGTCAACTTAGCACAGCGTGCAAGGCCAGAAAATGAATACCATAGTAGAAAGAGTGCAGTGTGGCACTTCTTTGTCCAAAATTCTACTGACGAAGCAAAGGTCACCTGTAAGAAGTGCGGAAGGACCTTTAGCCGAGGTAAGCAACTCAGAAATTTGAATACCAGTTGCATGCTTAGAAATTTAATCAACATGCACTTGCAAGCGTGGACGGACTACAAAACCTCAGGTAGCATATGTGCACCTGCTCTGACTGAAGGTAGCCAACAACGCTCCATCGCTACCCCCACTGTAAGACCACCGCCACCATTAAGCACACCACCAGCACTAAATGTGGAGATGTCGTCGCAAGGCCAAAGCACTCAGGGAATCACAATGGTTTTGCAACACAACACTGAATCTAGGCCATCACAACCAATAACATCACCAACTCCCTCTCACTCCATCCGGTCCACCGCTACTTCCCCCATATGCAGCTCTCCAGTCCAGCTCACCCTACCAGACACTCTGAGTAGGACAAGAAAGTACTCATCCTCTCATCCGCATACACTGTGTTTGAACGCCTACATTGCCAAACTAATCTCATTAGAGATGATGCCCTACCGTTTGGTTGAAAGCAAACCTTTCCACGACCTCATGGCCTACGCTGTCCCAGGCTATGACTTACCCAGTCGTCACTTCTTTTCTCAAAAAGCCATCCCTGCCCTCCACCGGCATGTGAAAGACCGTATTGTCCATGCACTAAAACAGTCAGTGAGTGGAAAGGTGCACCTCACAACAGATGCATGGACCAGTAGGCATGGCCAGGGCCGTTACGTGTCCATCACTGCGCACTGGGTTAATGCGGTGGATGCAGGCTCCACTGGGGACAGCGGCTGTGGAACAGTGCTGCCTAGCCCACGGTATAGGAAACAGTTGGCTGTAGGCTTTCGCTCCTCCTCGTCTATCACTGAAAGCTCGTCCACAGAGCGCAGTCGCACGAGCACTACATCCGCAGCTGGCAGTGTTGCACACGAGGTGTCCCACTATCGAATAGCTAGTGGTAAGCGTCAGCAGGCTGTGTTAAAGCTGATGTCTTTGGGCGACAACAGACACACCGCGGAGGTACTGGCCGACTACTTGCAGCGACAAACAGAGTCATGGCTGGGCAGTCTACATTTTGAGGCTGGCAAGGTAGTCAGTGATAGCGGCCATAATTTTGTGGCAGTCATAGCCTGTGCAAAACTCACACATACCTTGCCTGGCTCACACTTTGAACCTGGTGGTGCAGTGCTTCCTTAATAATTATCCAGAGTTAACATCTCTGCTCCATAAGGTGCGAAGACTGTGCTCGCACATCCGTCGCTTGGCCGTACACTCCAGTTGTATGCAGAAGCTGCAGCGATTGCTCCACCTCCCCAAGCACCGCCTAATCATATACGTTGCAACAAGGTGGACCTCCACCCTGCACATGGTTCAGAGGCTGTGCGAACAGAGGCAGGCTGTAATGTATTTGTGGGAGGATACACGGGCAGGCAGTTTGAGGGAAGACATGGAATTGTCGGATGTGCAGTGGTCAAAGCTGAAAGACCTCTGTAAAGTCCTTCAGTGTTTTGAGGAATGCACACGGCTGGTAAGCGCAGACGACGCCATCATAAGCATGAGCACCCCACTTATGCGTCTGCTCATGCAAAGTTTGACGCACATTAAGGATCAGGCGTCTGCAGTGGAGGAGGAGGGAAGCCTTGCTGACAGTCAGCCATTGTCTGGTCAGGGAACTGTCCTGGACGAGGTGGAGGAAGAAGAGGAAGAAGAGGAGGATGAGGGGGATGATTATTTTGGGCAGGAGGATGTTTCTCAGGGGGCAAGAGAAAATGTTGGTGTTCCAAGGTCAGGGGCAGTGTTTGTGTGTGATTGTAGGGATGTGTATTTGCCAGAAACTGCTCCTCCACCCACCACGGGCAGTGCATCATTGACACCTGGAACATTGGCCCACATGTGCGATTATGCCTTGCGGATCCTAAAAAGGGACCACCACATTGCCAAAATGATGAGGAATGACGACTACTGGCTGGCCAGCATCCTCGATCCACGCTACAAAGGCAAATTAGACAACATCATGCCACAGGAGAACCTAGAGATAATATTGGCAAACAAACAAGCAACTCTGGTAAAACGTTTGTTTGAGGCTTTCCCAGCACACAGCAGCGGTGCTGGTTCTCCCACGAGCTGTAGTGGGCACAATGGAAGAGGTGTTCGTGGTGCACACAGCAGAAGTGGCGTCGGAGACAGGAGTTTAATGACCATGTTGTGGAATGATTTCTCAAGTACCGCTCACACGACTGCTAATACTGCATTGATTAAAAGTGACAGGAGGCAGCAGTTGTCAACTATGGTTACAAACTACTTTTCTTCCCATATCGATGTTCTCCCTCACAGGTCATTCCCCTTTGACTATTGGGCCTCTACACTGGATGCCTGGCCTGAATTGGCACAATATGCCTTACAGGAGCTTGCTTGCCCTGCTGCTAGTGAGTTATCTGAAAGAGTCTTCAGTGCTGCTGGATCAATCCTGACAGAAAAAAGGACCCGTATGTCGACCCAAAATGTTGATGATCTAACCTTCATTAAAATAAACCATGCATGGGTTTCAAAGGATTTTGTACCACCTTCCCCTGATGACACATAGGTTACCAGAAAAGTGCCTCGGTTTTCCCTCCTCTTCCTCGGACTTGCCCAATTACGCCCTTTGCAGCAGCTGAATGTCCAGCCAACACATCTACATATGCCAATTTTTAAACCTCCATCCATAACTGGGCTGCCCACCCCTCCCCCAACGGCTGGGGTCAAGACCTGGCGCA
This sequence comes from Dendrobates tinctorius, assembly GCF_039654945.1. Lineage (NCBI taxonomy): Eukaryota > Metazoa > Chordata > Amphibia > Anura > Dendrobatidae > Dendrobates > Dendrobates tinctorius. Next base: position 53,670,034 of record NW_027361917.1, read on the forward strand.
CCCGGGCAAGTGCCGTTGCTCTGAACAGGTGGATGGGCCCACTGATGGCCGACGGCAATGGCACAGGGCGCCTCATAGTACAATACAGTGTCTCAGACAGTGGGAGGGCCCACTCGCCGTCATACACACCAGCGTACTATGAGGGGCCCTGTGCCAGTACCGTCGACCACAATTGTGCCCCCTCTGCTTGGTCATGGCCACAGCACTTGAAAGTTGCAATACTTACCTCTCCCTGCTCCACCGCTGTGTAGTCTAGGCAGTTAAATCCTTCACAGGGACGGCCACTAGAAATTTGGTGTATTGATCAATGATGGTTAAGATGTAGCTATGGCCTGTCCTGCTGGCCTCTACCTTCAGATGATCAATGGCTACCATTTGAAATGGATGTCAACTTACAAGCGGATGCAGTGGTGGTTTAAGATCACCTTTCACAGTTGTGATAGTCACAGACATGTGACATTCCTGCCACAATTTTTCAATGTCTCCTCTCATGCCAATCCAATAGAATCGCCTACGGCCTGTGGCTTCTGTCTTTTGAACTCCAAAATGACCAGACACATCATGATAGGCAGTGAGGACCATGGGTACATCTCTCCCTGTGATCACAATTTGATGGAGACGAGTAACGGTGATGTGATCCACGCTACTGCGATAATCCTTTCTTCACAAAGAACCTTTTTCGCTTTCTCCACAGACACAGTAATTGAGGGTCTGCATTGCCTCTGCAACATATACCGGGAGGTTTTCCCGCGATGAGTAATTCCAAAATTTCTGCTAACACTCGACTTTGCATCTCTACTTGTATCCATGTAGTTTCCAGTATCGGAGATTCTTGACTGGCTTACTGAGATTGAAATATATACGAACATTTAAAAGTACCACAACACTGTGTAATGATGTACGCTATGAATACCTTTCCCTTTTTCTACTTAATACATTGTGAGCCTGTGAGTGTCTGTGTCTGACTCTGGAAGTATAGACGGAAATTTAACCCTAGACTGGACACACCTGGTATGTGCTGATACAGTACCTTGTTTCAAAAATTTGTATTTAGGTATCATCTGTAGGATAACCAACTGTGGGGGGGCCCTCTTCTTGCCGCAGACAAACATCAGACTGAGACAGAGTTTGTATTGAACAGGTCCGTTTTTAGGGCCCATCCTTCTGTCGACAACAGCAATTCATCACAGCTGTTTCACATTTCTCTGTACACAGGCCCTGGTACCGTCACTTCCTTTGTAACTATAATCGTGGCGTCCTCTGTGGCTCTTCCACTGTGGCTGGCCTAGGCCCAACCACCACAGCGCTGCACCAGTCTGAGCACACCTTCGGTATGATAGCCCCAGGCCATCCTCTGGCCACCCCCCCATGACCGCCTCAACTGTCAGTCCTCTCTGAAGCCTTTCCACTGTCTCTATTTCCGCAGCAGAACTTCCTCTTTACTGTGCTCCCTTCGCTGACTGACTCCTCCAGAACCTTCCCTCAGCCTTTTATACTTCCAGTTCTGGTAACTCCACCCACCATCACCTAACAGTTTCTCTGACCAATGGCTAGTATTCAGTCCCACTCCTACACTCTCTGCTGCCCTCCAATGGGCAAGCTAAAACACTGCACCCTTTCTCTTTATCTTAGCGGTTTCACACCTACGCTACACCACTGCTTCTCACTACAGGCTGGTTTGTCTGTCAGTCCACCTTCCCTACATCACCCATAGTGAGTGAGCGTGTGTGGGTTACACCTTCTATATATACGGTGAATCGGAGAAACAAATTTTTATACTAAACTCGATACAGCTTGTATCTTGTTATACAGTACCTTTGTTCGACATTTATCATTACGGTCAAATCCATACTGTGTAAGCGTCCGAGAGTGACTACGGGACTCTTTATATGGAGATTTCAATTGTACCCTAAAAAATATATACGTGCTATCTTGTTATCCAGGAACTTTTTTACAACATTTTTTATTATGGTCAAAACCAAACTGAGTGAGCGGCTGAGGGTGACTACGGAATTATATACCGATATTTTCAATTTGGCCAACACTGTATACAGCAGAACACTTCTGATACAGTAACCTTTTTAGCTATTTAGATTCTGGTGTAATCCATAATGAGCCTGTAAACGTCTGTCTGTTACTCCGGCAATATATTTGGAACTTTAAGATTACCCCAACACTGTATACAGCTGTACACTTGTGTTACATAACCCATTTACAGCTTTTCATATTCTTGTGTAATCCATACTGGGCCTGAGAGCGTTTGTGTCTGCCTCCTGAAATGCATACAGAGAATCATAATGTTTACACTATACTATATATACCTTGTATCTGGTGATACTGTTCCTCTTTTTCAACTTGTTATTTTATTGGGTAATCCATACTGAGCCTGTGAGCGTCTGTGTATGCCTCATGAAATATATACGGAGATTTACTGTTATCCATATACTGTATAGAGCTGTACGCTTCTGATACAGTACCATATATCTGCTGGTATTTTGGGTCCATCCCCTGAGGAAGAGGTTTTATGACCTCGAAACGCGTTGGGAAATAAATATATTAAGTACACAACTTGTGAGGAGTGATGGTCTGGCAGCGCACGTTTTAATCCATAAAAAATCCTATTAGTGAATCATAAAACAAAACTGGCAAATTCAAAGGAAACTCTTACAGGTTACCTGTAGGCACAAAACTTGAAAAACAGTTACATATACAGTATACACAATTTCAATAGTCATATCACTTTATATGCGGAACCTAATGGGTGGTATACCTTGTGTGGTGCGGGTAGACCTGCGTAATACTGGTGTAGTGGGTAATGTACTAGATACACTACTGGGGGTTCTGCATGGCACAGGTATTCTAGATTGTCTGTGAACTCTTAGACTCACCAGTGGTACAACAGGTTCACCACTGGCAGGGCGAGGGTTCTCTGGCTCCACTGCTGGTGTGGCATCTGCTGCCTGATTTTCCTGATCTTCAGGATTTCCTTGAGTCATGTCCTCCTGTGCTTCCAATTGGGGAAAAATCAACACCGGCACCACTATTGCATCATTTACTTAAGTCCAATTCGCAGGGAATTCTCCAAGTACTGTGCTGACCTTCTTTTCTTCCACTATGGGTTGGATGTTATCTGGTTCTTCCACTCTTTCCTTCAACAGGTCAGGACATAGTTTCAGGTGATCTCTCGATATTGCCGCTGAGGTTTCGCCTCCATCTTTGCTAATAAGGCATACCTTGGTATTATCAAAATTTGAGGGCAGAATGGTATAAGGTTCAGCTTCCCATTGATCTTCCAATTTGTGCAATCTTCTTTTCCTTTTTAAGACTTGTTCTCCCGGCGACAAAGGGATGGCAGGTGCATTTTGATTGTAAAGCTTCTCCTGCTTTTGTCTTGCTTGGGCTAGACTCTTCTCCACACACTCTTGTACTCTTCTGTACTGTTGCTGCCTCTCTGTGTACCAGTCAGCATCTGGTGCCGTCACTTCAGGTGTCAGGACTCCCATGTCCAAATCAATAGGCAGTTTACCAGGCCTCGCTCTTATTAGGTAGGCTGGGGTACAGTTGGTGGAGTTCACTGGAATATGGTTGTAGAGGTCTACCAGATCTGGCAACTTCTCTGGCCACAGATTTCTCTCCTCCAAGGGCAAAGTCTTCTGGAGGTCAATCACTACCTGGTTCATCTTCTCACACATGCCATTGGTCTGTGCGTGATACGGTGTTGTCCGGATCTTCTTACAACCATACAAGTTACAGAATTCCTGGAACACTTCTGCCTCGAAAGCTGGACCTTGATCGGTAAGCACTCTTTCAGGATACCCATGTGGTCTACAGAAGTGCTGTTGGAATGCTCTGGCTGCTGTCCTGGCTGTTTGATCTTTGACAGGCACAACTACCAGGAATCTTGAGTAGTGGTCCACAATGGTAAGAGCATAGATGTAGCCTGACCGACTTGGAACCAGCTTCACATGGTCCAAGGCTACCAACTCAAGGGGCTGTTTGGTGATGACTGGCTGTAGAGGAGCTCTCTGGCTGTTTCAATCCTTTCTGCGCAGGTTACATTGTCCACACTCCCTGCACCACCTCTCAATGGCTTTCCTCATACGAGCCCAGTAGAACCTCTCTCGGAACAATGCTTCCAACTTCTTCCATCTGAAGTGTCCAGCTCCATTGTGGTATGCCTCTAGGACCATTGATGCCTCTATCTTTGGGACTATCACCTGCCAGACCAACTCATGAGTACGGGCATTGATACTCCTCCGACACAGCTTTCCTTCATAGATGAACAGCCAGCCTCTTTCCTTCCACAACTGCTGGGTTTCTTCAGGAGCATCCGACTCCGGGCGTGAGTCAACTTGTGACAGCAGCTCCTTCACCAGGCGGACTGCAGGGTAACTATTTTGCATTTCTGCCCAGTCATGATGGGGCAATGGATTCAGGGTGACCTCCTTCAAGCCAGTCCGTATATTTCTCACTCCTTGAGCTCGTTGGGCCGCAAGTGGCCGGTGGAAGGGAGGTAACTCTATTTCTTCAAGAGCCTCAGAGTCTTCTCCTGCATCTGACAGATTAGGCATCCTGGATAGCGCATCAGCATTGGCATTCTTGTGCCCTGCTCGGTACTTGATAGTAAACTCATAGTTGGACAGCCGAGCCATCCATCGCTGCTCCAGTGCACCTAGTTTTGCAGTGTCCAAGTGGGTCAACGGGTTGTTGTCCGTGAAGATGGCAAACTTGGATGAAGCCAGGTAATGCTTGAATCTTTCAGTCACAGCCCAGACTATGGCGAGGAACTCCAGCTTGAAGGAACTGTAGTTGTCTGGGTTCCTTTCAGTGGGACGCAGCTTCCTACTGGCGTAGGAGATCACTCTCTTTTCCATTCTGTACCTGCGACAGTACTGCTCCTAGTCCAACATTGCTGGCATCAGTGTACAGCACAAAGGGTTTGTCATAATCTGGGTAGGCCAAAACTTCATCCCCTGTGAGAGCCATCTTCAATCTGGTGAAGGACATCTCCAAATCCTCAGTCCATTCAAACGTGGAATTCTTCTGTCTGGCTTTCTTGGACTGCCCCACCAGGAGATTTTGCATAGGGGTGGCTATTTCAGTAAAGCCTTTGATGAATCTTTGGTAGTAGCCTACCAGTCCAAGGAATTGGTGTATTTCATGGAGGTTGCTGGGCTTCGGCCAGTCCCGGATGACTGTGACTTTGTCCGGATCTGGTGCCACACCTTCTGCACTAACCACATGTCTGAGGTACTGTACCTTGGGCTTCAGGAGGTGGCATTTGGAAGGCTTCACCTTCAGGCCAAAATTGGACAAAGCTTCAAACACTTCAGCCAGGTATTTCAGATGATCTTCATTGGTTTTGGAAAAAACAATGACATCATCCAGGTACAACAAGACCGTCTCAAAGTTCATATGTCCCAGGCAGCACTCCATCAGCCATTGAAATGTTCCTGGAGCAGTGCAGAGCCCAAATGGCATATAATTGAACTCACAGAGACCCATTGTAGTGGTAAATGCTGTCTTCTCCTTGTCTGCCTCTGCCACGGGAACCTGCCAATACCCACTGGTGAGATCCAAGGTGGAAAAGTAGTTAGCAGTTTTAAGTGCAGCTAATGACTCTTCAATTCTGGGTAATGGGTAGGTATCTTTATGTGTAATGCTGTTAATTTTCCTGTAATCAACACACATTCTCATGGTACCATCCTTTTTCTTTACAAAAACGATTGGAGCTGCCCAGGGGCTACAACTGTCTCTGATGACCCCTGCTTCCTTCATCCCTCTCAACATACCCTTAGCACATTGGTATTGTGTTGGGGGTATAGGTCTGTACCGCTCCTTTATGGGTGGATGGTCTCCAGTGGGGATATGATGTTGAACCCCTTTTGCCTGCCCAAAATCTAGTGGGTGTTTGCTGAATACGCGCTCATACTCTTGTGTCACTCTGTAAACCCCATTTTTCTGGTATGAAGGTGTAGAGTCAGTCCCCACCTGCAGTTGCTGGCACCACTCTTCCATCTGCTTCACTGAGCCATTGTCCTCCACCTGATCGGATGAGACCAAGGGCTCTGCTGCCTGCAAAGAGTTGTTATTAACAGTGAGCAGCTTAGCAACTGTGGCGTACCGAGGTATTGTGGCCTCCTCCTCCCCACAATTTAAAAGGCGTACAGGTACTCTCCCTTTTCGTACATCAACCACCCCTCTGGCTGTCAGGAAGTGGGCCTGCTATCGGAGTATACTGGTTCTACCAATGCCTGGTAATCCTTCTCTCTGAGACCTATAGCTGCCAGACACCAAACCAACATTTCACATCTGGGGGTATTGCAATGGGGAAGGGATCACTCACTCTGACACTGCCAATTTCTCCGCCAGAGAGTTCCACCTGTTGTCTTTGCATCAGGGCTCTGATCTCCTTCTGCAGGACTCGTTGTTCACTGGAACCAGCAGTCTCAGTCACCTGTTGCAACAAGACAATAACCTCGGAAAGACAATTTTCAATTACATTTGTACCAAGAGTCATCATGGGATTACATTCTCGTCGATCAATATCAACAACTATCAGACCTTGAGATTTTAGCTCTACCCGACCCACTTTAACAGTAATCTCTTTACATTCAATCTGCGGCAAAGACTGACCATTACTGGCAACTACTGTCAGTTCATCAGTTGGACCACGGGTGAGTTCAGAATCAGCCCAATACCGCTTTTGGAGGATATAGGGCATGGTGGTCACCTGGGAGCCAGTGTCCAGCAAAGCGTTCATGTGGATGCCGTCAATCACCACAGGAAGGATTCGTCTCCCTCCTACATACTTGGCTCGCCAGTTCCTTGGGCCTTGTGGTCCTATTCCTGGGGGTTGGCCCTCTGCCCCAGGAGTTGCTCGTTTAAAGGACAAAATCTTGCAAGATGACCGGCCTTGTAGCAGCGACGACAGATGGGACGTCCGTCCTGGTCATAGCGATCGTTGTTCCTCCCTCGAAGTGGCGGGGCTCTCCTCCTCCGGAGCCACGGGACATCCTCTGGACTGGAAGCAAGCTGGATCGTTTCTTTGGAGGACACCTGCAGGGACTGCACAGTTTTAGTAAGCGCAGCCATTCCTTTGGTCAATTCCTGGACCTGAAGACGCAGCTCCTCAGTTGGATCTTTATCCAGAGTCTGTACATCAGCCTCCACAGGGTTTGAAGGAAAAGATGTTGCTTCCTGATTGTAGGTGATCGCTGGGCGCCTCAGGGGCGCTGGACGGCTGTCAGTGGGTTCCTGCAGTACCTGGATAGCCCTGTCCTTAAAATCAGCAAAAGTCCAGATCAGGGTCTTGCAGGGTTATAATGCGCAACTGTCCTCTGTGGGTACTGGATAGGAGTCCTTCAATGAACTGCTCCTTTAACAGTTTATCTTCCTCCTTCACACTGTCAGGGTCATCTTGCTTAACTGCTCACAGCACCTCCTGCAGGTTGAGAGCATAGTCCCTCATACTGTCCTGCGCCTTCTGTTTACAGCCAAAGAATCGCATCTTAATTTCAGCTGGAGTGCGGGTGTCAAAGGTGCTTCTCAGCTTGGCCAGGATCTTTGCAACAGTTTCTTTATCAGTATACTTTAAACAAACTGCACAGTCTCTCTTTAAATTCACTCAGGGTGTGTGACTCACCCGAGTACTGCGGTAGCCAGGCCGCTCCCGGTATGTAGGGCATGGACAGCGGCATTATGGAGACCACTGCGGCGGGCGCTTCTCCTTGCGGTGCTGCGGGGTTGGCAACGGCATCCGCCGCTGCATTGCCGTGTGGCGCGGACATTCTATTCCCCCCCTAGTTAACGTTAGCCAGGGCCGGGGGTTGTGTGAGCTCACCGGCGGCCGCTTCGCAGGCCCGACACTCCGGGCTGTAGGCCTCAGCTCCTCCCCTTCTCGCGCGTTGTCCTCTCTTCCCGCATTTCACTTCTTCGCGCTCTGTGACAGGCTCCGCCTCTTTTGGTTCCCGCGCGCGCCAAGCAGCGTGGCAATGGCGGCAATTGGCGCCAATTTCACACACAGTCTTTTGCACACAGGACCCGGGGGTACCGGGCTCCGTAATCCTGTTCGTGACGCCAAATTGGGTCGCCCTCCCAGGGCTGTGGGGTACTCGGTACCGGGCCAGTGTCAGCGGGATTTGTCACAGCAGCGGTGACCCGGTCCGAGGCCCTGGGCGCCCAAGTAATGGGGGAATGTAGTTAATGGAATAGTTTGTGACGCCACCTGTGGTGTTCGGCAAGTAAAATGTTAAGCCGATGCTGCATGCAGCTCCACTGGGACTGATGATATGGTGCAGCAAAGATGTAAAAGCTCCCCACAAGTGAAGCTGTAGTCCCAGGGCAGTGTAGATGTGGCTGGCACGGGGATGTAGCAGTGCCGGAAGGGTAGGAAGCAGACAAAGACTCAGCGGGGTGCAATTTCTGTACCTTTACTTGATAAATGCAGTCCAGGGTCCTGATTACAGATGGTAACGGAGCAGGCTAGCCAGGAAGCAGCTCAGGATTCTCTCTCAGCAGAAGGGCTGTGCAGTCTCCTTCCTAGCGCTTATTTGTGTGAACTACTCCTAGTACTGAGTTACACTGAAGTTCCTCTCAATTCTCTTCTACTCTCTCTCTCCTCGTATGGCAGACAGCTGTAGCCGCTATTCAGGGCCGGACTGGGACTGAAAATCAGCCCTGGCACACCAACCAAAGCAGCCCACATGCTATAATAATTATATATATATATATATATATATATATATATATACACATACACACCAGACCCAGCATCTACATCCCCCCCAGCCCTTGTATATACACATCAGTGCAGGGGGCAGATGGCGGCCCCCCCAGTCCTGCCCTGTATATACATCCACATCAGTGCTAGCAGATGGCTGCCCCCCAGTCCCTGTATATACATCCACACTGGCAGATGACAGCCCCCCCAGCCCTGCCCTGTATATTTATATATATATCCATCACATCAGTGCACCCCCCCAGCCTCTTTTAACTCACCCCCGACCCCGGCCAACAACGCTTTGAATGAACTTCAGCCTGCCCTGAGCCCAGCGCGCGGGGGTAGGAGTGGAGTCGCGCACAGCAGCTCCCACTGCCCAGCCTCCTCTGGACCCTGGATAAATTCCTGCTTCCTGGCCTGGGTCGGTGAACGCGGCCGCGGCGACGCCATTGATAGGCCAGTGTCTGTGCCTGGCACAGGCAGCCAGTGACGGAAGAGCATAGCAGAGGCGTGCTCTTTCCGGCTCACCGGCATTGATCACTCTTCCTGGGTCTGCGCTGCCTCCCTGCTGCTGCTAAGGATGTTTGCTTACCAGCTGCAGCAGTGACGTCACGTCTATAGTGTTTGTAACTGTTGCAGCCAATCAATAGACCGGGGAAGCAGTGAATAAACTGTGATGTAGTACGTGTTTCAGACCTCTGTAACACAGCCTTATGAGGAGCGGAAGAAAATGTATGGGGAAATGAAGACGTCCGTGAGCCCACCGGCTGAGAGATGGGTGGGAAACAATATGGCTCCGGAAAGCTTGCCACCCAGCTTTCCCAGACTTCTGCATGGCAATTATGACTATATAAATAATCCTACCCTCCTGGTAGAGCAGAGTAATGCGGCCTTTTTGTAGCAGTATTTTTTATGAGTCACTCACATCACATCATGGGTCGCCCTGAGCTTGCCACCCAGCTTTCCCAGACTCCTGCATGGCAATAATTATGACTATATAAATAATCCTACCCTCCTGGTAGAGCAGAGTAATGCGGCCTTTTTGTAGCAGTATTTTTTATGAGTCACTCACTCACATCATGGGTCGCCCACGCCACGCGCTCAAATTAAAAATGGCCACGGCCGCCAGGTTTCCTCCTGCACCGGTCCGGGGGCAGGGCCTTGTCGACCGACGACGTGTAGCGTCACCACGTCGCGGCACGTTTTTAACCCCCGCTGCCTGCCGCCTTGCCAGAAAATTTAAAGGGCCGGCGGCAGGAAAAAAGAGGCCGACCGGCCGCCGCCGCCAGCAGCCCATAACCTTATGAAAATGGCGGCCCAGCGGGAAAATGCCCAGTTGGGTAAGTGGCCAATCCGGGCCTGCCGCTATTCCTCTCTTGGCTCACTCCGTGCTGTTGTGCCTCCGAGTCTTAGATGGGGTAGGGCATTTACAGCCTCCTACTCCTCTGGTGTCTGTTGCAGGATCATTAGCATCCATACAACTGTGGAGACCAGGCTCCAGTTCACGCGCTCTGGCTGTGAGGGAGCTCTCCTTCCTTAGCTCAACCTCCAGCTTCTCTCCACACGTCTGCACACGTGGACCTCCTCACACTAACTGACCACTCCTTCCTCTTGGCCCTCAGAGGGCACTCCTCCCCTTAATCCCAGTTCAGAGTTCCCCCTGCTGGCCTGGAGTGGAACTGTGTTGCATGTATAGGTTAACTGCGAGAGAGACCCTTCACTGCTTCCAAGCATGACCTCACTCTCCCTGGAGGAAGGCAAAGTCACTGTGGCAGTCATACTCCTGGGGACGCCACATGTGCACACCCGAAAAGCTGCAAGGGACCAAGACCCCACTGTAGACTAGTTGACAGGCAGGTCCCTGGTGGCTTTTCCCTGACCATTGCCCTGGATTGACAGGCCGCTGCCATTGAATCATTGTTCAGAGAAGAAAATGTGAGCATTGCCATGAGCCTTGTGTCATGCCCACAGTAAATGCCAAAATGCTTTTGTAGTTAAAAAAGAACACCAGGGAAAACTGGAGTGATTTTGCGCAAAAAAGAAGGTGTCCTTACAAAAACATCTGGAATTACTAAACTCCAGCCACAAAGTTTAAGACGAAAAAAAAACAAAAACTGGCTCGCACCTACAAAACAGATTAAAAAAAAGGCACAAAACACACAAATAATAATAATCTCTATTTTTATGTAGCGCTAACATATTCCGCAGTGCTTTACACTTTGCACACATTATCATCCCTATCCCCGATGGGGCTCACAATCTAAATGTAGACCAAAAAAAAGGCACTAAAGGAATGACAAATCAGGGCCATTGAGTCTTTCAGTAAAATGGATATATTTGTCATTAAAATTTTAATCAGTTATGAAATTCTAAGAAATGTTCTTCCATAACCATGGAAACTCTGATTTAGTCTATGTGCACACGTCCGGAATTTCCGCGGATTTTATGCGCTTTTGCTGTGTTTTTTCTCCATAAAATAAGTAACCCATTGTATTCAATGGCATTCCACACATACTGTGCTAATGCTGCGTATCTTTCCACGGCGGAATCGCATTGCGGAAAAATACGCAGCATGCTCATTCTTTTTGCGGAACCGCGGGAATTCTGCACACACAGGAATGCATTGATCCGCTTACTTTCCACATGTGGCTATGCCCACCATGTGCAAAGTAAGTGGAAAATATGCGTATGTTACCCAGGGTCTGGAGGAGAGGAGAGTGTCCTCCAGGCCCTGGGTACCATATCCCAGTAAAAAAAAGAATTAAAATAAAAAATCGTGTTATTCTCACCTTCCGGTGTCCTATGCAGCGTCCCCAGGCCTCAGCGATGCTTTCGGCAAGTCCCGTTCCCAGCGCTGCCTTGTAACAATGACCTTTGATGATGTAGCGGTACGCAACCTTTGATGACCGCAATGGTATCACGAGACCGCTACATCGTCAAAGGTCATTGTCGCAAGGCATCGCTGGGAACGGGACTTGCTGGGAGCATCGCTGAGGCCTGGGGACATTGCGTGGGACGCCGGAAGGTGAAAATATCACGATTTTTTATTTTTTTAATTATTTTTAACTTTATATCTTTTTACTACTGATGCTGCATAGGCAGCCTCAATAGTAAAAATTCAAGAAATTACCAGAAAAATCTCACATAATTACCCATATCATATGGCAACTCAAATATAATGCAAACAAGGAGAAACATAGAGTATACGTTGCCAAAAATTATAAAAATTATATAGTTTATTTATAATCAAAAGATTGTACAAAAATTATACACATAAGATACCAATCATATAAATTGCATGGGTTTAAATTAAATCATGTGACTAAATCAAAGGGTCAAAAAAATGACCAAAAAATACAGGACAGAATGCCAGTTATAACACATGTACAAAGGTATCACTACATACAAAACTCATATCCTTCCAAAGATAGAAAAAACATGTGCCAAATAGTATAATGGAATCAAGTGGATAAACATTGACCCCGGTCATATACCCCATATATGTATATGACGGGGTCAGGACGGGACGTCTGCATATTTATGGGTAATTACCCTTTACATATTGATTCACTGATATTTTATATTATCACGCACATGTAGTATAGTGTTCAATCGACATGAGGCAGTCACAGCACGGAAAATGTTTATCCACTCCAATTGCTATATCCTGCATCAAAAAGGCAAACAGACAAGCATTTTTCAATAAGCAATATATTTGATGCATATTGCATAATATACCATATATACAATTTTAAATTATTAAAAATAGTAGTTGAGTGGAAAATGTGACATGCACAGCAGCAGATGAAATGAATCACAGAATATATAGCAGATAAATAAATGTACAGTATGCTGCTGTGACCAAGATATTGAATACACTGGACCAAGTAGTCTATAGAGTACAGCCAAATAAAGTACCAAGTTTGTATACTAATAACAGATACAAGTAGTGATTATAAGAGTAAATGATAATCAGCAATGTAGCTGTTAGTAGAAACTTTCTCTACTTGGCTATATAGTATATTACAAATATAACCAAATTAGTCACACTGGTAGAGGGAACAAGCACACATTATAATGTAAGTATAGTCTAAGGTAGTAAAAATACAGGACGATGCAAAAATTAATTGTACCCAAATAATGGCATATACAGTATAGTCATTTCATTCTAAGATGTATCCATAGAGTTTTCTTCTGCTGAAATGTAAGTGTAGTCTGAGGTCAGTCATAGAATGGGTGAAGACTAACTGTCAAGGTATTTCCCATGCACTGTTCCCCTTTATCTCTGTATCAGTATAACACCCTTAGTAGTCCCCATAGTTTGAAGACATTATGTTGCATTACAGAGCTGTGAGGCTGTGAATCCAGAAAGTAGCTGAAGTGTATAGTGGCCATAAAAGGTCCATATAACCCTTTTAAAATTCCAGGTTTTTGGCATGTAAAATAATCATACCAATAAAAGTAATTTCAGAACTTTTTCCACCTTTAATGTCACCCGCAATCTGTACAAATGCAACTTTTCAGGTGGAAAAGAAAAATAAAGAACTAAAATAATGAAGTTACATAAATAGGAACAACCTTAAACTAATACTTAAGTATTAGTTTGAATTTATGACAGAATGCCGTTCTTTGGGGTTGGAGCCTATCAGCATGGCACATCTAAAAATAGCAATACTTGCACACCGTTCCTTGAAGTAGCTCTGCAAATCTGTCAGATTGTAGGGGCATCTCCTGTGTGTGAACAGTGCCCTCGTCAAGTCAACCCATAGATTTTCAATTGGATTCAGGTCTGGGCACTGGCTAGGCCATTCCAAAACTTTGATTTTATTCTGGCAAAGCAATACTTTTGTTTATTTGGAATTGGTGCAGAAACTTGAAATTCCACTTAATTTCAGCTTTTTAGCAGTGGCCTGAAAGTTTTGTTGTAAAATTGACTTATATTTGGAACTACATATAATTATCTACACATTAGCTTCAGGTCCAGCTGCTGAAAAACAGCTCCAGTTTCCTCCACCATGCTTCTCTGTATGTATTGTGTTTTTTTGGTAAGTTTAGTTGTTGTAGTGTAGTGGTGTCCACGCTGTGCAGTGATGAGGCAGTGACCCAAGCAAGTTCAAAATAAACTTTGTTTAATGTCCAAAAACTCACACAGTGCACAGCACACTGTATCCTCTGGATCGCAGCAAAGACAGTCCGGGACCGGTTGCCGTAAGCAACCACACTGCTGTATACACAGGGGGTGCCAGACCCTTTTGCTCCGCTTGGCCCTGTGTTGCTTTACACAGGGAGTGCTCTGCAGACCAACTGCTCTGTCTGCTTGCACGACCAAAATTGACGCACCCAAAATCCTATACTGCAGGGTTTAAACAGGAATCTGTGGCCATGGCTACTTGTAAGACCCACTCCAAAAATAAAAGCCCATGTCGGGTTTTTACTGAATAATGCCTTAGCCAAAAAAGCTGACCAGGTCCATGCTCACTTTTATCTATGCCTTGTGACTCACAGGCATCCTGCTGTGAACACAAGGCCCTCCAGCGGGTCTAATAGGACTCTGTCCTCATCCTGGGGGACACATAGCGACCCTCGCATATGACACCAGTCACTGCCTCACACTGTGCAATAAACATACAGTTTAGAATTATTGCCAAAATATTGAACCTTGATCTCATCATACAGAAGCATATCTTCCCACATGCCCTTGACTGACTTGATGTAGGTTTTAGAAAAACATAGCTGCGCATGGATTTTTTTCTTTGTAAAAATAGGCTTCCAGCTTGCCACGCTAACCCTCAAACCAGACATATGAAGAATATGGGAAATTGTTGTCACATGCAGTACACAACCAGTACTTCCCAGAAATTCCTGCAGCTCCTTTAATGTTGCTGTAGGGCTCTTGGCAGCCTCCTGGACCAATTTTCTTATTGCCTTTTGATCAATGTATTTAGAGACATCCAATTATAAGTAATGTCACTGTTGTGCCAAATTTAAGCCACTTCTTGATGACTTTCTTCACAGAGTTTCATGTTATTTTTAAATCCTTGAAATTTTTTTGTGCCCTTCTCCTGACTGCAGGGACACATTAAGACAAAATGGGGCTCTTGGCCAAAGGTAAAAGTGGAGCGTCAAATGCTAAAATATTATTTCATCACAAAGAAACATTTCAGCTGCATTTACACTAGCTAATTTCAGACCATTAAACAAACACAACTGACTATATTGAAGTCGTTCGGCCTTTTTTTCACAAGCTGACATGAATGATGTGGATAGAACAATCTCTAACAGATCATTCTGTCCAAATATGATGCCATGTTATCAGCAGCCCATCTGTTCACATGGGCGATGTGTTGCCGAGAACAACTATATTTGTTTTAGCAGAAATAAATCCAATCACCCAAATATGCATGTAATGGACTGGGTGTTGGGGCAACTGTGTCTTGATCCAAGGAGAGCCCGCAGGAGCATGGCTAGGTGGCTCTCCAAGTCCGGCCTCTGGTGCATGGCGGCAAACTATACCGTGATCCAAGGAGGGACGAGGGAATCGGGACCAGGTGCCACAATCAATATTTTAGAATTGGCCCCCTTGCAGATCAGGGTATAAATAGGGGCAGTCCGAGAGGAGAAATATGGAATAAACTGGCAGTAGTAGTTTGCAAACACGAGAAACCGTTGGATAGCCTTCAAGCTGTCAGGATGGGGAAACTTCATGATTGCGGATACCTTCTATGGGTCCATTTTCAGGTCAGTTTCAGAGATGATGTACCCCAGAAATAGAAGAGAGGACTGCTCGAAAACGCTATTTTCATGCTTGGCGTACAGATAGCTCTTCCTTAATCTCTGCAGACCCTGGCAAACATCTCACCTGTGAGTAGGCAGATCGGTAGAAAACACCAAGATGTCATCCATGTACACTATCACACATGTATAGAGGAGGTCATGTAAGATGCCATTTACCAGTTCTTGGAAGACTGCTGGGGCATTACAAAGCCTAAACGGTATAACACAGTACTTATAATGGCCATCGTAGGTGCTAAAGGACATCTTCCATTCGTCTCAATGGCGAACACGTATCGAGTTATACGATCCCCGCAGGTCGAGTTTCGTGAAGACTCTGGAACCCTAAAGTTGATAAAACTGCTCGGAGATGAGAGGCTGAGGGTATTTTTTTTTCCTGATTGTAATTTGGTTGAGTCCCCTATAATAGATACAGGGTCGAAGTGAACTGTCCTTTTTCTTCACAAAAAAGAATCCAGCTCTGTCAGGCGAGGTTGACATCCAGATAAAGACCATGGCTAGACTCTCTTTAATGTACTTGGACATGGCTCAGGTCTCATCCTGCGACAGGGGGTAGATTCGACCACATGGAGGAGATGCGCCTGGAAGAAGATCGATTGGGCAGTCATATGGCCTATGAGATGGTAATGTCTCAGCATCCTTTTGGTCAAAGACATCAGCATATGTACAATATGTAGCAGGCAACCCAGGGAAGTGAGATGGAGAGGACAGAGGTCGGGCAGGATGGATGGGTACAAGGCAGTTCTCGTGGCACTCTTGACTCCAACAGAGTACTTCTCTGGATTTCCAATCCAAGACTGAAAAATATTCAGAATTGAGAGTCCTCAGTGACTGATACCTTTTAATGGCTACCTGAAAAGATGGTAACAAATTGCAAGCTTTTGAGACTACTCAGGTTATTTTTCTATCTACTGGCTAACACGGTACAAAGATATACATCTTCCCAATCCAAGACAGGCTCATTTTCATTTTTTTGCAGCCATAGCCAACCTAGAAGCTGCAGGTGAGACAGACCTGACAGCACTTAAAGAGGAATCTTCTCCAAGTGTAGCATTCCCACCCAAAGTTCCACAGGCCTGGTAATGAAAAGGATGGTTTCGGAAAGAGGTTTTCCATCCATTGCTTCACAATGGCCCGTTCGATGAGATTACCTTTAGAACCAGAGTGCAGGTAGGCTGACTCAACAAAACGGATGTTGCCACAGCCAGGAGATGGATAATGACAGAGTCAACAATGGAGAGGGGTGATTCTTACCTAGGGTGCCACAGCCAGGAGATGGATAATGACAGAGTCAACAATGGAGGGGGGTGATTCTTTCCTAGGGTGGCCTCCCCAGCAGACCCTAGGTTCTGGAGTTTCCCATTCTCTCTTGACAGGAATGGATAACATGCACAGGATTGCCACAATAGAAGCACCTTACCTCTGAACGATGGGACTCCTGATGCAAAGCTTCTTGGCCATCGTTACCTGGCCAACTTGCATGGACTCTGGGAAGGATGCTGAGGCAGAGACTTGCTGTAAGACCCATCGTTGAAAGGTAGGTGCCAAGTGTACAGGTCTTCTCTTGCGGGTCACCTCCATGGAACGCTCCTGAAACCTGATGTCTATCTGTGTTGCTAGAGACACTAAGTCATCTAGTGATGAGGGTGTATTACAACTAGCCAGCTCGTCTTTGATTCTCCCAGAAAGGCCCTCCCAGAATGTGGCAATCAGAGCCTCATTATTCCAGATGAGTTCACATGACAGGGTGCAAAAACATGCAGCATACTGGCCCGCTGTCATTTCCTCCTGATGCAGTCAGAGGAGAGAAGATGCATCAGAAGAAGCGTGGCCGGGCTTGTAGAAGACATTATGGAAGGCTCCCCGAAAGGACGGGAGATTGGACACTAGAAGGTCCCCTCTCCCATAGGGGGGTTGAGCCACTCCAGAGCCTTGCCAGTGAGGTGGGACATGATGAAGGCCACTTTGGCCCAATCTAAAACAATTTGATGAGCCAAAAGTTCAAAGTGTAGCATGCACTGGTTAATGATCCCCCTACAACGAGCACAATAAATGTCATAATGTGAAGGAGCTGACAGATGTCGTCCAGGACTGGTTACATAGATGGCAAGCTGATGAGTCCCGTCCGGAATTGTTGCAGCTTGTTTAGGTGCAAATGCAGCTGGAGTTGTCAGCGAGTCTAGGTGAGTGTTAACTGACTGTAGGTAGGATAAGATCTTGTCCTGTTGGTCCATCTGGCGGGAGACCTTCTGGTGCAGGTCAGAGATGGAGGACGCTTGAGAGCGAACAGATTTGATGGCCTGTGCAAACTGTAACAGATTGGGTGGTGGAATCATTGTGCTGTGATTCAAGGAGAGTCTGAAGGGGCGTGACTAGGTGAATCACCAAATCCGACCTTGGTTGCACAGTGACAGACAATACCATGATCCAAGAGGGATGAGGGAAGTGGGAACAGGTGCTACACCAGGACTGACCTCAGGTGGATGGCAGCTGACCCCCAAAGGACCGGAGGCAGGAACGACCCGGAATGGTAGACATGCAGGTGGGCTTGGCTGATAGGCAGGGGGGCATGGCTGATAGGCAGGCAGGCATGTGTGATAGACAGGAAGGTATACAGGAATACCAGCTCTGGGACCTGAGAACTAGCAAACGTGTTAGACACAATACCGAGAATTGCACAGACATCTCCCATTAAGTAATAAGTGTCTCCCAGTTATTGACTGGAGATACTTTAGGATGGCATGCAGGACCGTTTAGAGGGCGGGATCGCGCACTTGCTAAGCACAGTGCCGGGGGATCTGAGAGCATTGCACAGACACCGGGCAGAAGCAGCAGGAGACGGAGGAGGGAGTGTGGAGCTATGGTGGTGAGTGAGTTGGGTTTCTGCCATGGGAGAAAGTCAGAGTGCAGAGTTGCTGGTGAAACAATACACATATGTATACACAGAGCACATAGACACACATTTATGTACGCACATATTATGCACATACGCATATGTAGACATAGAGCACACAAACATATGTATACACAGAGCACATACACACAAGTATAAACCGAGCAAATATACAATTGGATTCACAGATCACATACACACAGGTATACACAGAGAACATACATACATGTTGACAAAAAGCACATAGAAACATACAAATATATGTGTAGAAACCACATATATACATTTATATACAAAGTACATTCAAATACATGTTGCCACACAGCACATATACACAAAGCACATACATATGTAAACGAAGAGCACATACACATATGTATACATATAGCAAATATACAAATACAGTATACACAGAGCACATACACGCATACAGAGAAAATAATCACACATATTAACAAAGAGCAGTTACACAGAGGTATTCACAGAGCACGTAAACACACACACATTTAAACACAGAACACATACATATAACCATACATATAACACAAAACACATGCATGTACTATAGAGGAATTACCAGGCCATCATCTCTTGTTCATTTATTCTTGACTCCCACAGGATGCAGGACCTTTAGTCACATGATGGTGATGTCACCAAAGGCCTTGCTACACTTTTAGGCTATGTGCACACATTGCGGATTCTGCTGCAGATCCGCAGCGTTTCAGGCCCTGCGGGTCCGCAGCAGTTTCTGCTGCGTTGTATAGTACCATTGTTTTCAATGGTAAAACCACATGCTGCGTATTTTTCCGCGCGTATTTGCTGCGGGTTACAATCCGCAGCATGTCAATTCTTTGTGCGGATTCCGCTGCGGTTTCACACCTTCACCATTGTGAGGTGTGAAACCGAAGGGCTAAACCGCAGGCTAATCCGCAGGTAAAGCGCAGGTATTTTGACCTGCGAATTTACCTGCAGATTTTTCAAAATCCGTGAGGAAAAATCCGCAGCACTTCCAACTAGCCTTAACATCGGAAACCACACTCATAGTGCAGAACTGATAAACTGGTATTGTAAATGCAGTTTCTGCCCATATTGCTGTGGGCCCTTGTGGGTATAGGATACCCTGAGCAATTGTCCTGGGCCCCTCCCCCCCATCTTCCCAATGCCCTGCCTGACTTGTAACTTTTAATCAATGAGATCCCTTTGCTGTATTGTGTGTTGTAAGCTGTTTACACACCATGGCTTTTGCTATAAAATATAACTAAGAAAATGTTAGGAAGATCCCACTAGTACAGCTAAACATTTTATGGAGTTTCTGAATATCACTGTAAATAATGGCAGCTATGCACTGAGTACTATTTAACATGAGTTTAACCCCTTTCTGACCTCAGACGTTAGTACGTCTGTAGTTTCCGTAGTAGTTTCCGTTTCCGTTGTAGTTTCTGTAGTAGTTTCCGTCCATGTGACCTGGGACTTCATGCCCATGGATGGAATAGTACATTATTCGCGATCAACCGCGCTCACGGGGGAAGCGCAGCTGATCGCGGCCGGGTGTCAACTGATTCTCACAGCTGACACCCGGCACTTAGTGCCACTTTAACCCCGGAGTCGGCAGAGGGGCTGTCAGCTCTGGCAGCCCCATCTTCGTTTGAATCGGAGACACCGCTGCATGACACAGGGTCCCGATGGCTCCAATGGTAACCAGATCTTGACATGATGTCATCCGAGTTACCAGAGCTCAGAGACTTCCTGTCATGCACAGTGCATGTCAGAAAGTCTCTGAGGTCCGTGCGCACAGAGTGCAGTGCTAACAGCTTATATGGCATGCAGATCTGCATGACATATAAGCCATCAATCTTCGCAAAATGAGTGTCCCAAAGTGGGACACAGTGTAAAAGATAGAATGAAATAAAAAAATAATAATAATTGTAAAAATATTAAAAAAATAATAAAAATTTATTAATAAAAAAATCAATATTTATTCTATCATTCAATTAATATTTGAATAAAAAAATGTAAACTATAGAAGTACACATATTTAGTATCACTGCATCCATAACGACTAGACTTATAAAACTGTCTCACTAGTTCACCCCTTTAGTGAGCACCATTTAAAAAAAACAAGGCTAAAAAACAATGCTTTATCATCATACTCACGAACAAAAAGTGAAATAACACACGATCAAAAGGATGGATATAAATAAATGTGGTACCATTGAAAATGTCAAAAACAAGCCATCACATAGCTCCATCACCAGAAAAATAAAAAGTTAAAGCTCTCAGAATAAAGCAATGGAAAAATAATTATTTTTTCTATAAAATTGTTTATATTGAATAAAAGTGCCAAAACATAAAAAAATAAAGATAAGGTATCGATGTCATCATACTGACCTGAAGAATAAAACTGCTTTATCAATTTTACCACACGCAGAACGGTATAAACGCCCCCCAAAAGAAATTCATGTATTGCTGGTTTTTGTTCATTTTGCCTCCCAAAAATCTGAATAAAAAGAAATTAAAAAATATCACGTGCCCGAAAATGGTACCAATAAAAATGTCAACTCGTCCCGCAAAAAACAAGACCTTACATGACTTTGTGGGCCAAAATATTGAAAAATTATAGCTCTCAAAATGTGGTGATGCAAAAACTATTTTTTGCAATAAAAAGCGTCTTTTAGTGTGTGACAGCTGTCAAACATAAAAACCCGCTATAAAAACCCGCTATAAATAGTAAATCAAACCCCCCTTTATCAGACCCTTAGTTAGGGAAAAATATTAAAATAAAAAATGTATTTATGTCCACTTTCCCATTACGTTTAGGGTTAGGGTTAGGGTTGGGGCTAAAATTAGGGTTAGGGTTGGGGCTAAAGTTAGGGTTAGGGTTTGGGCTACATTTAGGGATAGGGTTGGTGCTAAAAATAGGGTTAGGGTTGGGGCTAAAGTAAGGGTTAGGGTTGGGGATTACCATTAGAGGTGTGATAGAGCTACAGTGCCTTGCGAAAGTATTCGGTCCCCTGGAACTTTTTAACCTTTTCCCACATATCATGCTTCAAACATAAAGATACCAAATGTAAATTTTTGGTGAAGAATTAACAACAAGTGGGACACAATTGTGAAGTTGAACAAAATTTATTGGTTATTTTAAATTTTTGTGGAAATTCAAAAACTGAAAAGTGGGGTGTGCAATATTGTTCGGCCCCTTTAACTTAATATTTTGTTGCACCACCTTTTGCTGCGATTACAGCTCCAAGTCACTTGGGGTATGTCTCTATCAGTTTTTTACATCGAGAGACTGAAATTCTTGCCCATTCTTCCTTGCCAAACAGCTCGAGCTCAGTGAGGTTTGAAGGAGATCATTTGTGAACAGCAGTTTTCAGCTCTTTCCACAGATTCTCGATTGGATTTAGGTCTGGACTATGACTTGGCCATTCTAGCACCTGGATACGTTTATTTGTGAACCATTCCATTGTAGATTTTGCTTTATGTTTGGGATCATTGTCTTGTTGGAAGACAAATTTCCATACCAGTCTCGGGTCTTTTGCAGACTCCTACAGGTTTTCTTCAAGTATGGTCCTGTATTTGGATCCATCCATCTTCCTTTCAATTTTAACCATCTTCCCTGTCTGTTGTGTACTCATTTTCTGGTTTACCTCTGGCTTCTGGTAAGAGTGGTGGAGCTGGCTGTGTTGACAGAGGAGTCGTGAGTTCTCCATCCGGGCTCCCTCTAGTGGTGACAGTAGGTAATGAAGCTGATCTAAATGGCAGAGACCTGCCACCTGAGGAGGAGGACTGTGAGTGGACATCAGGAGTCTCTGACTGGATTTAAGACAGCCGACTCCCTAATTTTGTGCTGGTGATTTTCCTGCCCTGAGGTTCTGGTTTCCAGTTCTGTTCCTGCCTTCTCAAGCTAAGTGTGCTCTGCTATTTTTTTCACATGAGATTTGGTCTGGTTTACTCAGTTTTTGTGGTCAGCCAGCCCCTGCTGGGGCTGTGCTGAATTTCCATTCTTATGTCTCTGTTTATGCCAGTTTGCTTTTTGTCCCTGATCAGATTGGTCTCTTTTTGCTCTGTCTTCAGAATATACCAGAGTGCTGATATAGGGAATTGAAGTCTAGCGACTTCAGGGTTTTTGTTATCAGAAAGTGTTGGACATTTTTTGGCAGGGTTTTGTGCGTGATTGCAGACAGCATCTTTCCTTTCCTGTCCTTTCTAGTTAGTGTGGGCCCCATCGTTTGCTCAGCCTATTTTTCAATCTGTGTTTGTGTTTTCATCTTGTCTCACCGACAATACATGTTTGGGGGCTGTCTATTGCTTTGGGGTCTGCTCTGAGGCAGTTTAGATTTCCCCTTTTCTTGCTTTAGGCTTATTTAGTTGTCCGGCTGTGACGAGGCGTCTAGGATCATCGTAGGTACGCTTGTGTGGATAGGATCAGGGGTCTGCAATCCGCTTAGTTACCAACCTCTCTAGTTTTCTGTGGCTTAGCTTGTTTTTATTTTTCCTCCTCGGTGACTCATTCATAACATGGCTGGATGATTTCTATTGACCCTGAGGATTTAAAGACTGCTTTCAAGAAAGTATCAGGATCAACTTCAGCTGGAGGATTTTAAGCATGGGAAAATTGTATGTTCCTGACCAGTGGAGGAAGAGAGTGATGTCTGAAGTTCATTGCTCCACGTTGGCTGGTCATCCAGGTATTTTTGGTACCAGAGATTTGGTGAGTCGGTCTTTTTGGTGGCGCTCCTTATCTCGTGATGTCACGAATTTTGTGCAGTCTTGTGGGACTTGTTCCCGGTCTAAAACCTTTTCTCGTTCTAGTGGGTTGTTGATGTCCTTGCCGGTGCCCAAGAGGCCATGGACCCATATCTCAATGGATTTTATTTCTGATCTTCCTGTCTCTCAGAGAATGACTGTAATCTGGGTGATTTGTGATAGATTTTCTAAGATGATCCATCTTGTACCACTCCCAAAGCTGCCATCTTCCTCAGAGATTGTGCCCTTGTTTTTACAACAGGTGGTTCGGTTGCATGGGATTCCTGAGAACATTGTGTTGGACAGAGGAGTCCAGTTTGTCTCCAGATTTTGGAAAGCTTTTTGTTCCAAGCTGGGAATTCAGTTATCCTTCTCCTCTGCGTTTCACCCACAGACCAATGGGCAGACTGAGAGAACAAACCAGACTTTGGAGTCCTATTTGAGATTTTTTATATCTGCTGATCAGGATGATTGGGTCTCATTTTTGCCCTTGGCCGAATTCGCCCTAAATAATAGAGCTAGTTCTGCCACATTGATGTCGCCCTTTTTCTGTAACTTTGGGTTTCATCCTCGATTTTCTTCAGGGCAAGTGGAATCTTCAGCCTGCTCAGGTGCTCACACTGTGGTAGAGAGAAAGCAGCAGATTTGGAACCAAGTGGTGGATAAGTTGTCCCTCTCTCAAGAAAAGGCCCAGCGGTTTTCCAACCGGCATAGGACCATTGGTCCCCGGTTTAAAGTGGGTGATATGGTTTGGTTGTTGTCAAAATATATCTCTATGAAGGTTGCGTCTCCAAATTTCAAGCCAAGATTTATTGGACCTTATAGGATTTTGGAGATTCTTAACCCGGTTTCTTTTCGATTGGCTCTTCCAGTTACGTTTAAGATCCATAACGTATTTCATAAGTCTCTCTTGAAGAGGTTTGTTGAGCCAGTGGCTCCTATGACGGCACCTCCTGACCCTGTGTTGGTTGAAGGTAATGTGGAATATGAGGTAGAGAAAACACTGGATTCTCGTCTGGCTAGACAGAGACTCCAGTATTTGGTCAAGTGGAAGGGTTATGGCCAGGAGGACAATTCTTGGGTCTCTGCCTCTGACATTCATGCCGATAGATTGGTTCGTGCTTTTCACCGGGCCCATCCTGATTTGCCTGATGGCGTGGATGAGGGTTCGGTGACCCCTCCTCAAGGGGGGGTACTGTTGTGAACTCATTTTCTGGTTTACCTCTGGCTTCTGGTAAGGGTGGTGGAGCTGTCTGTGTTGACAGAGGAGTTGTGAGTTCTCCATCCGGGCTCCATCTAGTGGTGACAGTAGGTAATGAAGCTGATCTAAATAGCAGAGACCTGCCACCTGAGGAGGAGGACTGTGAGTGGACATCAGGAGTCTCTGACCTGACTGGATTTAAGACAGCCGACTCCCTAATTTTGTGCTGGTGATTTTCCTGCCCTGAGGTTCTGGTTTCCAGTTCTGTTCCTGCCTTCTCAAGCTAAGTGTGCTCTGCTATTTTTTTCACATGAGATTTGGTCTGGTTTACTCAGTTTTTGTGGTCAGCCAGCCCCTGCTGGGGCTGTGCTGAATTTCCATTCTTATGTCTCTGTTTATGCCAGTTTGCTTTTTGTCCCTGATCAGATTGGTCTCTTTTTGCTCTGTCTTCAGAATATACCAGAGTGCTGATATAGGGAATTGAAGTCTAGCGACTTCAGGGTTTTTGTTATCAGAAAGTGTTGGACATTTTTTGGCAGAGTTTTGTGTGTGATTGCAGACAGCATCTTTCCTTTCCTGTCCTTTCTAGTTAGTGTGGGCCCCATCGTTTGCTCAGCCTATTTTTCTATCTGTGTTTGTGTTTTCATCTTGTCTCACCGACAATACATGTTTGGGGACTGTCTATTGCTTTGGGGTCTGCTCTGAGGCAGTTTAGATTTCCCCTTTTCTTGCTTTAGGCTTATTTAGTTCTCCGGCTGTGACGAGGCGTCTAGGATCATCGTAGGTACGCTTGTGTGGATAGGATCAGGGGTCTGCAATCCGCTTAGTTACCAACCTCTCTGATTTTCTGTGGCTTAGCTTGTTTTTGTTTTTCCTCCTGGGTGACTTATTTATAACACCTGTCCCTGCTGAAGAAAAGCAGGCCCAAACCTTGATGCTGCCACCACCATGTTTGACAGTGGGGATGGTGTGTTCAAAGTGATGAGCTGTGTAGCCTTTATGCCTAACATAAAGTTCGATTTTGGTTTCATCTGACCAGAGCATCTTCTTCCACATGTTTGGTATGTCTCCCAGGTGGCTTGTTGCAAACTTTAAACAAAACTTTTTATGAATATCTTTGAGAAATGGCTTTCTTCTTGCCACTGTTCCATAAAGCCAAGATTTGTGCAGTGTATGACTGATTGTTGTCCTATGGACAGACTGTCCCACCTCAGCTGTAGATCTCTGCAGTTCATCCAGAGTGATCATGGGACTCTTGACTGCATCTCTGATCAGTCTTCTCCTTGTTTGAGGTGAAAGTTTTGAGGGACGGCCGGGTCTTAGTAGATTTGCAGTGGTATGATACTCCTTCAATTTCAATATGATTGCTTGCACAGTGATCCTTGGGATGTTTAAAGTTTTTTGTGTCCAGATCTCGCTTTAAACTTCTCCACAACAGTATCACGGACCTGCCTGCTGTGTTCCTTGGTCTTCACGATGCTCTCTGTGCATCAAACAGAACCCTGACACTATCACAGAGCAGGTGCATTTATATGGAGACTTGATTACACACAGGTGGATTATATTTAACATCATTAGCCATTTAGGACAACATTGGATCATTCAGAGATCCACAATGAACTTCTGGAGTGAGATTGCTGCACCGAATGTAAAGGAGCCAATAATATTGCACACCCCACTTTTCAGTTTTTGACTTTCCACAAAAATTTAAAATAACCAATAAACTTCAATCAACTTCACAATTGTGTCCCACTTGTTGTTGATTCTTCACCAAAAATTTTCATTTGGTATCTTTATGTTTGAAGCATGATATGTGGGAAAAGGTTGAAAAGTTCCAGGGGGCTGAATACTCTCACAAGGCACTGTAGGTTTGTGGTAAGGGCTATGGTTAGGGTTGGGATTAGGGTTAAAGGTGTGTTGGGGTTTGGGTTGGAGTTAAATTTGGGGGGTTTCCAATGTTCAGGGGCTCTCCAAACGTGACATGCACAGTGGTTTACCACCACATATGGGGTATCAGCCTACTCAGGACAAATTGCACAACAACTTTTGGTGTCCAATTTCACCTGTTACCCTTGGTAAAATAAAAAATTGGGGGAAAAAAGATCATTTTTGTGAAGAAAATGTTTTTTTTCTTTTTTTTTTTTACCATCTGGATTATAAACCTCTGTGAAGCCCTTGGTGGTTCAAAGTGCTCACCAAACATCTAGATAAGTTCCTTAGAGGTCTACTTTCCAAAATGGTGTAATTTTTGGAGGGTTTCCACTGTTTAGGCACATCAGGGGCTCTCCAAATGCGACATGGCGTCCGATCTCAATTCCAGCTAATTTTGCATTGAAAAGTCAAACGGCACTCCTTCCCTTCCAAGCCCTGCCATGCACCCAAACAGTGATTTACTTGCACATATGGAGTATCAGCGTACTCAGGACAATTTGTACAACAACTTTTGCTGTCCAATTTCTCCTGTTACCCTTGGTAAAATAAAACAA
The DNA here is from genome assembly GCF_039654945.1 of Dendrobates tinctorius. Lineage (NCBI taxonomy): Eukaryota > Metazoa > Chordata > Amphibia > Anura > Dendrobatidae > Dendrobates > Dendrobates tinctorius. The sequence continues at coordinate 53,696,874 of NW_027361917.1, forward strand.
ATTAAATCTGAAGTAAATTTTTTGTGAAAAAAAGTTAAATATTCATATTTTTAAACATCCAAAAATTCCTGTGTAGCACCTGAAGGGTTAATAAACTTATTGAATGTAGTTTTGAGCACCTTTAGGGGTGCAGTTTTTAGAATGGTATCACTTTTGGGTATTTTCTATCATATAAACCCCTCAAAAGGATTTAAAATGTGATGTGGTCCCTAAAAAAAAAATGGTGTTGTAAATATGAGAAATCGCTGGTCAAATTTTAACCCTTATAACTTCCTAACAAAAAAAAAATTTTGTTCCAAAATTGTGCTGATGTAAAGTAGACATGTGGGAAATATATTTATGAACTATTTTGTGTGACATATTTCTCTTTTTTAAGGGCATGAAAATTCAAATTTGGAAAATTGCGAAATTTTCAAGATTTTCGCCAAATTTCTGTTTTTTTCATAAACAAACTAAAGTGATATCAAAGAAATGTTACCACTATCATGAAGTACAATATGTCACGAGAAAATGGAGTCACCGGGATCCATTGAAGTGTTCCAAAGTTATTACCTCATAAAGGGACAGTGGTCAGAATTGTAAAAATTGACCTGGTCATTAACATGAAAACCACCCTTGGGGCTAAGGGGTTAAAAGATGATCAGCTAATTCTAAACACAATCACATCCTTAATTATACAAGGGTGTTTTCACTTATGCAAACATTATTTAGTTTTATTCTTTTTATTATCACTCTCAAAATGACTTCCGTTTCTTTCTTAATTGATTTGTACAGATTATAGGTGACATTAACAGGGGTAATATTCTGAAGTTATACTTTTTGGTATGATATTCTTATAGGAGAAAAAAACTGGTAATTTAATAGGCTTGTGTATACTTTTAACATCTAATGCATGCTTACTACAGCTATAGGGCTGTGTATGCCTCAGTCTGTCTTTCCATCCAGCCCCCTTCTCCTCCATCCTCTGGCATTCCATTGCCCTAGCTAAGAAAAATACAGCTCCTTAATTTAAAATACATTGACTGGAAAACATTGCTGTAAGAAGACTAAAACACAAAAAGTGATGAAATGATCTAAAATATCTCAAATCAATGTGAGTAGCAAATCAGATTATTATCCCCAGTGAAACTTTTTTATTTCAATTGAGCATAAAATCTTGTTGGATTCTCTTCACTGGGATGTACCAACCATGAAGAGGAACAAGATATGATTCTATACTTCATGTGAATGGTAGATAGAGCTGTGTGCTCAAATATGGTTAGGATTCTGGGCAGTGACAGACACAGATAAAAGAAGGCCCCTGTGTCGGAACAGTATATGTGCCCCTCTTACAACTGTAGTACATGGGCCGACTGGGGGTGGTCCCTTTCGGCTGCGGAACAGATAGGAGACAGATGCAGAAATCCGTTCAAGCAGGTCCAAACTTTATTGGGTGTCCTCTTGACATCCACAGCAGACACAACAGCTTATGCTCCCTGGCCGGGGAACCTGTCACCTTCCTTCTGCTTCTGTTCGGCGAAGACCCCTAGGTTCCATCACTGTGGCTGCCATTAGGCCCACGGCCACAGTGCTTCCCCCGACCGAGTCTGCCCACTGTAACACTTACTCACTCTTCAGTGTCCAGCCGTCCTGTACCCCAGACCTCCGTTAGTCACTGCCGTCCCGCCCTGCAGCTGTCCTCTCAGGGCCACCCTCCTCTCCGACTAACCATCTCTTTCTCTTCTGTCTTTCCTGAGCTTCTCCTTCCTCCGTCCTCTCCTGAGCTCTTCCTGCTTCTCTCTTCCTCCTAGGTGTCTGCCCTGCCCCTGGGACTCTCCTTCCTTATATCTCCTCCTTCTGTAAATCCCCTTCTCAGTCCCGTAACTCCGCCCACCATGACTATGCAGTTTCCCTAGCCTAAGGCTTGCTGTTAAGTCCTTCTCTCACTACTCTATGTCCCCATCTTGTGGCCAAAACCTGGTACTACACCATCTTTCGCTAATTCTAGCTGCTGTTCCACAAATCTACATACAAGTCAGAATAAAGCATTGTATACATCAACTTCTTACATTTCCCTCTTTCTCAGACAGGTCCATAGGTCAGTCCACCCCCTACACAACATCCACCCAAGTGAAAAACACTCTCTAGGAAGTAGGTGTTTCAGTAGAAGGGTGGAAACGTCAAGTGTAATAGTGCTATTGCAAGTTTGGGATTCCGGGGTCACCACTACACATCACAGGGCAGTGTGACGCTGATGGGAGGGGGCTGGTGTACTAATGAAGACCAGAGAGAGATCTTCCAGATACCGCACGCCCCAGAGCATGGAAGAACTCATTACTATAAGCTAATAAAAGATTTCTCCACAAGACCGTAGATATGAGGCAAACAGGTATAACTGTTTTAACCATTCTATAATCTGTTTGCTCGTATTATTAAGTTACATACGTACAATGGGGTGACAGATTCTTTTTAAGGCAGAAACACCCAAGAAACAAGCAACAACTTAAGTCAGCTGCAGTAAAGGTCTGATAAATCATCACAAAGAAGGAAACCCAGCATTTGGTGATGTCCATGGCTTCAAGATTCAGGCAGTCATTGCCTTCAAAGAATCCTCCACAAAGTATTAAAAATGAATATTTTATTGATGCTAAAGTTAATTTGTCCAATTACTTTTGAGCCCTTCAAATGAGGAGGGTTCCTAGAAAAATGGTTGCAATTCCTAAACGTTTCACATGATATTTTGTTTCAACCCCTTTAATTAAACCTTAGAGTCTCCACTTCAATTGCATCTCAGTTGTTTCATTTTAAATATAAAATAGTGGCATGCAGAGCCCAAATCACCAAGAACCGTTAAATGTCCAAATATTTCTGGACCTAACTGTATGTGACTATATGATTTAATTCACTAGCATGGTGCTGCAGGGACTGCATGAGTCTGCAGGAGCTATATCTTCCTTATGTAGGAGGAGAGGCCTCCGCCGAGTACCCGGGCCGGAACCCGAGGCGACCGTCTTCCAGGTTCCTGGGGTATCTGTTTCCAGGGAGCAGAGCTAGGGGATGGACTGCTGAGACTGACAGGGCAGTTGGGGGAGGAGTCCAGAGAAGAGGGGCGGAGAGGGCCAGACTGTGTGAGTCAGCAGAATGAGGGAGAAGGAGGTGGAGACTTGAGGAGGGCCAGAGAGCGAGAGCCATGAGCAGCTTCCAGAGAGGAGGACAGTGACAGGAGGGAGACTCTTGGTGGACCGCAGGAAGACAGCGCCGAGCTTACCGACAAAAGGAGACTGCTGCCTCACCCCAGCTCTCAGCTGCGGCCCACTCGCAGCCGTCCGCGGCCGACGCCGCCTCACTCCAGCTCGCGGCCTCCTCGCTGCTGCCCGCAGCCACCGCAGCTTCTCTCCTTACCACGGCGGTGACTCCTCCTTTGCTGCCCGCAGCTGCCACCGCCCCGCTCCAGTCCGCGGTAGAGACTGGGCCTATGCCCGCTGCGGATCCTCCAGTGCGGCTCCAGACTGCACCTGTGGCCTATCAACCACCACTTATCACCGCCGCTGCCAGTCCTTGTCAGGGAGTTGCGGCCTCCACTCTCCCACTCCCAGGCGGTATCCCACTGCCTCCGCTGGGGGACATCCCGCCAAAGAACTCTCCCCGGGCCTGTTGTGCCCCTACTCCTCCTTGCTCGTTGGAACACCCGAAGACTACGCCAGACCTTCAGCGGCTGGGCCCAGTGACTGCGACGCAAACACACCATGGAACGGAACGCCGAGGGACGTCAGGACGGATAAGTGATACATAGTGACTAAGGACCCGTAGTCGGCTATTCCGCGGCCATATAGTGACCGGTCTTTGCCGGTCTCCCAATCCTTGTTTATGTGTATTGGCTCCCTGCGAGGACAACTACTGTTATTCTGTTGGTTGCGTAACAATAGCCCTAACGGCATTTATCTATAAAAGTTAACATTTAAAGTCATTTCTGTCTCGCGTCTCGTCACTGCATCCTGCGTACCTGCTATTACCACACTTATGAACCACATAAATATGAACATCTGATTTATCTAACCATTCAAAATCCAAATATACGGTCCATAATGTACACAAATCCACTGAAAGCACAAAAATAAAAAACCTTGGGTAACATTCTAGATTTACCTATGATACTATATAAATATGATACTATATAAATATCTGTAGTGAACTAACTGCATATTGAATATTTGAATTTCTTTCTAAAACTAGATATAAAATATATTTGTTTTGCTAAAAGTGTTGAAATACGTGTGTGCAATTCAAGGATGTCACTGTTGACACACAGCTATCCACATAAGTTCAAAATCAATACCTATAAAATACTGTCATAAAACTCCACTGAGCATCCCAAATGTCAGAAGGAACAGGTGTTTCTGTAATCCAATGAAAAAACAAGAAGATCAATACTGGACAGGTACAGGAAAGCTACACTAATCCTAACCTCCTAACCTTTACATTGACTATGTCTCAATATAAACACGGGCATGTATACCTTATACAGTGTCACTTGAGCGCGGCTGAAAATGTTTAAAAAGGTTATTTTTAGTCACTATTAATACAGCTGTAGCAAAGTTAAAATGAACATCTGGCCCGCTGAGCGCTCTTATGCTGCAATACAAAGTAAATGAGCAGCACTTTAAGCAAATTGGATAGGCGCTCTACACTACCACCATAGTGCACCAGCACACATGACAGTTGAACTTTGCTACATCTGTATACCATTATTTTTTAGTTACTCGATTATGTTATGTGGCTAATGCTGAAAAATGACATATAATTCACTATAAAATTGTATTGTCGTTCTTTAACCAACCCAAAGCATTGCAAGAAGCATGGTAGCTCTGGGGATTGTACTGTTGCTTTTCTGGGTTTGAATCTAACCAAGAACCAAATGTACATGGATTTTTATGGATTTCTCTCACACTCCAAAGACAATTCATAGAAAAATTGTAATTGCAAGTCCCAGTGTGAACAGTTTTAGTATTGTGTTCCCACTTGCCAGGCTTTAAAGATCTTCTGTAAATGTTTGCTAAATGCCAATGTGGTGCCTCAGGGGAGTCCAGTTGCCAAAGAGATACTGCACCTCACCCAGAGGTGTGGTGTCCCACTCCCCAGGTAAGGTGGAGGCACCCGACAGGACTCTAACATCTGCACCCAACACACACCCTATAGCAGCAGGGCACCTGGATGTACCCTACAGGACGAGGATCTTAACCCTGCCTTGGTAGTAAACGGTGTTGGGAAGTGGGAGGAGCTAGTAAGATGAGAATGGTAGAAGAGAGTGTAGTCGGTGAGGGAACGTCAGGATGGGAGGAAGTGGAAAGACGTGTGCGAAGCAGCTCCCGGTCAGGAGGAGCTGTAGGGAAGGAAAGAGACTGAAGGAAGCTCCCTGAAGAGGGAAGGGATCCTAGAGGCACGGGCAGCGACCATACTACCCGTGGGGCTCACTCCATGCCGTCTAACGACAGGTGGAGGGATCAGGTCACAGTAAAGGGACTGGCCTTAAAACTAGTGGAGTGAACAATGGACTCAGCTAGATCAACCCGAGGCTATGAGCATTGCAAGTGCTGCAGCCAAATCCACAATCATTCGCTGAAAAAGCAGACACATAGGATCCAGGGACCTAGAGGTTATTCCTGCCAAGATCCGAGTTTGCTGGCTTGGGACACTGCTTGTGAAGGTGCTGGACAGGAGAGATGAAATCGGCACAGTGAGAAGGCCAGGAAAGGCATGTACTGAAGGGAGTCCTGGAAGGGTGTTCTCCATCTACCTGGGAGTTTGCTGGACCCCTCACCTGGAGGATGCAACATCAAGTGGGCAACGCCGGCTCTTTAGAACTGTGAGTACCGCTTTGGAAACTGCATCTACTGTGTGGCCTGAATCCTTTCTATCTTGCCCATCCCGCACTGCACTCCAATATCTACCACCACCACCATCTACCTTTTAATCTACAACCACACTGCCCTGGGGACTAGCTCCACCTGTGGGGAGCTGAACCAACTCTGCTGCATCACCACCATCCCCAGCGGTCTGAACTACAGCGTAGGCCTAGCATCTATGTTGCCGAGCAACACAGGTGGCGTCACAAACTTATCTACACATAGACTTTATTCCTTATCAGTTCTTATTTTACATGGACACTCAGGGCCACGGACCGGGTCCCTGCTGCCGTGACACATCCCTTTAAGACAGTGGCCAAGTACCGAGTAACCCACAGCCCTGAGGGGGTGTTCCACCAAGTGTAGGTATACAGAGCAGGAGCAGGAGCTGAGCACACACCATACCAACAAATGTCAGTTGTGATACTCAGCCATCACATCTGCCTGGGACAGCAGTGATTGAAGCCAGTCTCCAGTCGCTGCTCTTAACCTTCTAAATGCCACTGTTAATTTTCAACAGCGTAATTTAAGTTGTGGTGCAGGGAAGTGCCATGCCCTGCGGACATCAAACTTCCAAAAGCAGAGACTAGAACATTAGAATTGTGGTCTTTCCATGAAAGTGCAATATAAAGGCATCAAAATATTTTTTCTCCTGTTCAACAAGATTTCTGCCATAATTTGCTTTGAAAGTCACAAAATTTCTGAAAAATGAAGAGTGGCGCAACATTTTTTGCCACTTTGGCATTTTCACTCAGCTGTGCCAAGATGCATGGAGCTGGGGTAGGATGGGGGCATGATGTTACAGCTCGTCTAATTCAGAGATGTATGGAAATGGTGCTGTTGCCTCTTAATGTATCAGTTGTCTTTGATTCCAGCACGCCCCATCATCAAGAAGGGTACAATGCCAGTGTTGATGATTCGGGGGAATGTATGAAAAAAAAATGATTTTTATATTTGCTACAAGAATAAAGTTTTATGTGATACAAAACGTACATAGCTCCATTTACTGTTTAGTTTTGATATATTTTTCTTTTGTCACCATATTCTAAAGGCCATAAATTAAATAGTTTCCATCAATGGAGTTGTTCTTGTATTTTGCGTGACACAATGTAGATTTTATTGGTCCCATTGTATGATATTTATATATATATTTTGATGATTGTTTATTGCACTTTTTAGAGTTGGAATGATGCAAAAAACTGTAGTTACGGTAATTTAAAAAAACAAACACTGTTCATTATTCAGTATAATAAACATGCTACTTTTTTTACTACTTTCTCTAAAAAAAAATAATTAAAATCGAGAATTTTTTGATCACCATATTAAGTTTTTTATTTTTCCATAGACAGAATTGCATGGGGACTTTTTTTTCTGCTAATAAAAACTGTAGTTTCCACTGGTTACATTGTGGATACATACAACTTTTTGATCACCAGACTTGCATAGTTTTTTTTAAGTTTTCCCACTTTTACACACTTAAAACTATTTATTTTTACATTTTCTGAGAGTCATAAATGTAACGACATAAAAGTAAGTAAGCAAGGAGTCATAGACCATTATCTTTATGTTGACTTTGGAATTTGGTTGGTCAAGAAGCAAAGACTATTGTTCGTACCAGCGTGGATGTTGACATTTGAGTTGATGTTTGTTGTAACTTATTGTCTGTCATCTCTGCAAGATGGGGTGGGGGGTCATTCAAAAATTGGTGTTTCATAATATGTTGATTGACCCTTGTGTGGGACCCTGTGGCTTGTTGACCTGCAAAACAGAGAAGAACAAACTATGCATAGTTATTAAATACTCAAACAATGAGAGTTAAACTAATCCCACCTTCCCCCTGACCTGTGAATGATGACCTGAGCCACAGATATGGGTATAAAAGAGAGATTTTTTGTCCTTATATGGATCAAAGAGACTTTACAAAACCACAGCCAGGAACATTCTACAGGATGCCAGCTTAGGGGACCATGGCCCCAGCTGGAAAAACAAAAGATCTGTTCTGTTGATCATTACTGCACCCTCAGAGATGTTTTAAAGTATCCAAGTTGGGACAGTCAGGTCACCTGGCCCCATACGTCACTGCTTTTGGTCAACGTCTTACGCTTGTTGTCACCTCCTCTCTGTGCATGTGTAGGGGTCGAGGCTGAAGGCAGGGCTGAGCTGAGCTTAGGCGATGATTTGGTGGTGCTGCTGATGTTAGTGCAGATAGGTGGCAAAGGTGTGCTGTACTCACAGGAATGGGGGTGACCCACTTCTTGACGTCGGCAGGCACGAGATAGAGACAAGAATAGTATTCAACAGGTTCCGCTTTTATTAGCCGCCCTTGTGACGATCAGCACAATGCAGGACAGGAGTTTCACACTGTTCTCTCTTGTACACAGGCCCAAGTACCTTCACTTTTTGATTGTCACCATCGTGGTGTACTTCGTGGCTCATCCCACAGTGGCTGCCCTAGGCCAATCCACCATGGCGTTTCACCCGACAAATTCCACCAAACACTAGGCACTCACAGGCTGTCTCTGTCTGTGATCAACGTCCTTTAGGGTCACCCCCCATGACAGTCTCCACTGTCCAAACTCTCTGAGGGCTCTCCCCAGTACAACAGACCCTCCATCATTGTGAGTTCCCTAGGCTGACTGAAGCATCTAGAAGCTTACCTCAGTATTTGTACAGTCAGCCAGGATAGCCCCGCCCACTGTCACCTGATAGTCACCTTTGCCCAATCAGAGTCACCTTGACCTCTGGCAGTTATGTAACACTCTCTTGACAGTTACATAACCATCGTCGTCGGTGCTCTCCATTGACCTCTAATGGACAGACTGCCACATGACACCCTCTTTTCCTATCTCTCTGTCTCTTACTACAGACAGAGCTGTCCACCAGCTCAACCTCCCCACACATGCCACAGGTGAAGTCACAGCTACTATAATCCCGATGAGTCAGTGGTAGGGTGAGACTCTGAAATTTTACTGTTCTAGATGTTATTATCTGTTTTGTGGTTCAATAAGGTATTGCCACACTGTTTTACCCTCATCCTGTGTTGTCTGAGTAGTGTTCTTCCAGTTTGAAAAGAGAGCAGGCATTCAATGGGATGAGCCCTGGTCCATGCTGTCTTTCCAAAGACAGCCGGGCCAGCAGACGAGAGCACACACTGACCCCCGTGTCACCACAATAACTTTTTAAAATTTTTCAGCTATCAGAGCCTTATGTGAGCTCGTTTTTTTGCGTGACGAGATGACATTTTCAGCAATACCAATTTTTTTAATAAATATATGATTTTTTTATTACAATTTTTTTCTGTCAGTATGATGAAAAAGTGTTACAGTTTTATAGTTCAGGTATTACATTGTTTGCACATTTCTGATTTTATATGAAACCTGTTTTATTTGTAGCATAACATTTTATGTAATTTCATTATTTTTTGTGAGTTTTTCTTTTCTTTTTTTACATTTTTACAAATTGTTTTGTTTTTACATTTTTGCTTAGTCTTAGTTTACCGTGTTTACTGAGACTCCATCCATTCTAATGAGGAGTTTTTAACTCTTATCTGTCTTTTTTCAAATTCCTCTGTGCTGATCAAAATTAAGCTCAACTTTGTAGCTGCAGCAGTAGCTAGCGCAACACAGACAGAAGGCAAAAGGTGCAAAAATATGTCATGACATGAAACCCAATTGCAAAAATTATTTTTAACCTGAAATGCATGAATCTAAGTAAAAAAAAGTCCCTATATGATATAAAATAAAACAATTATTGTCAATGATTAGCAGCCAATGTTGGAGTAAAATGGCCCTTCAAGGTCCATAACAGAACAATAGAAGCCCAAACAAGCTATTCATGGACTGCTTTAAAAAGATGTCAGAAATAGCATCATTATGCAAAACACAAGGCGCGGAGACACTATCACATGTTTCTCAATACAAGGAATGACTAGCCAGGTCTTTCCCCTGGAAGAAACAACCACGGGAAGGGCAGTCTCCAATGAAGGAAACCACCTATGCCAAAACATGGTATCCATCCACAGACAGCTGTTTCGGGGTATTGCCCCTCATCAGTGTGGAGTAGGAAACTGGCTAGTAGGAGCAATGCCTAGTAAAAAGACTGCGAAAATGAGGATGAGTGACCTCATGGAGATCAACATCTGACACTGCGAAGACACCATCACATGTTTCTCAACGCAGTGATTCTAGAGCAATGCCCCCATCCCTTATGGGAAATATGCAAAAACATGTAAATCAACAGCCGCGGAGACACCATCACATGTTTCTCAACGCAAGCAATGACTAGCCAGGTCTTTCACCGGGAAGGAACAACCACGGGAAGGGCAGTCTCCAATGAAGGAAACCACCTATGCCAAAACATGGTATCCATCCACAGACAGCTGTTTCGGGGTATTGCCCCTCATCAGTGTGGAGTAGGAAACTGGCTAGTAGGAGCAATGCCTAGTAAAAAGACTGCGAAAATGAGGATGAGTGACCTCATGGAGATCAACATCCGACACTGCGGAGACACCATCACATGTTTCTCAACGCAGTGATTCTAGAGCAATGCCCCCATCCCTTATGGGAAATATGCAAAAACATGTAAATCAACAGCCGCGGAGACACCATCACATGTTTCTCAACGCAAGCAATGACTAGCCAGGTCTTTCACCGGGAAGAAACAACCACGGGAAGGGCAGTCTCCAATGAAGGAAACCACCTATGCAAAAACATGGTATCCATCCACAGACAGCTGTTTCGGGGTATTGCCCCTCATCAGTGTGGAGTAGGAAACTGGCCAGTAGGAGCAATGCCTAGTAGAAGACTGAAAAATGAGGATGAATGAACTCATGGAGATCAACATCCAACACTGCGGAGACACCATCACATGTTTCTCAACACAGTGTTTCTAGAGAAAAGCCCCCATCCCTTATGGGAAATATGTAAAAACATGCAAAACACAAGCCGCGGAGACACCATCACATGTTTCTCAACGCAGGCAATGACTAGCCAGGTCTTTCCCCAGGAAGGAACATCCACGGGAAGGGCAGTCTCCAATGAAGGAAACCACCTATGCCAAACATGGTATCCATCCACAGACTGCCCTTCCCGTGGTTGTTCCTTCCCATAAGGGATGGGGGCTTTGCTCTAGAATCACTGCGTTGAGAAACATGTGATGGTGTTTCCGCAGTGTTGGATGTTGATCTCCATGAGTTCATTCATCCTCATTTTTCACAGAAATAGCAGCATTGACTTGAGTAATATTTCCTGTTCTCAGAACTAAAATGAACGTGAGGATAAAAAAATTAAATCCTCTGTCAAACATATTTCTGAAGGATGAAAACAGAAGATAAATGAGAAGTGTAAAACAGTAAATTAAAGGTCAGTGATATTTATCTGGTTGTGTGCCAAAAGCTCTGAGCTACTCTTAAAAATTACAACTGATGAGTGATGGCAGCAGCTTTTAACCATTTAAATGCTCGAACGCATCAGCTCAATGAGTTATAATTAGATATGAGCAAACCCGAACTTTAAAGTTCAGCTTTTGTACCGGATAGTTAGTATCTGGTGTTAAAGGAACAAAAAAAATATATACCACAAATATGAGAATAAATAAAACATAACCTTTAATCAAAGTACAAAAAATATAGTGCCACCTCTAAAATAGGCAGAGTCGTCCGATGAGGGGTCAGAGAGAGAGATTAGTAAATATCTGACCAACCAGACATTCTCACTGTCATGATCCAAGTGGAATCTGACAGATAAATGCACAAAGTAACCTTTTTTTTTCCTTGGCTGTGTGCCAAAGGTGGTTTTGCCCCCGGTGGCCATTAGGGTCATTGCACTCTGGTTACCTTAGTTTGTGCCCGTGATTATGTAACAGGTATGATTGCTCTATAAAAGAGTATCAGGTGTGTTAATCACTGTTGGTGAGTAGTCCTCAGTTACACGCAAGCCTGAGTGAAGGATGGAGCTGAGAGTCCCGGGCAGCTCAGTGAGAGTCCTGGAGTGGAAGCTATGATGTCTGCGAGGAGGGCTGGCATGGCTTGGTGGAGTTGCAGCTATGGAGTCAGCAAGGAGTTCTTGTATGGCTTGGTGGAGTGGCAGCTATGGTGTAGAACTGCACTCATGATGCTGGATTCGGATGCTGGAAAGCTGGACTCAACATGCTGGACTCTTTGGCGGAAAGCTGGACTCTTATGCTGGAATCTGTTTTCTGGACAGCTGCACAAAGGTGGTGGACTCTGTTTGCTCCAAGGCTGCACTATGGTGTTGGACCCAGTCGGAGGAAAAGATGCACGCAGGTGGTGGGCTCAGTTGCTGAGAGCGTAAGCAACAGAGCAAAGCTAAGTGGTGTTCCCCTGTTTTGTCACTTTTCCTTATGTGTGTTTAGTGCAGTGGTGGGATTAGTTTCCGCACCGACCATTTCCCTAGTGAGGGTTTAGGTGCAGGGCGAGCTAGGGTTTTAAGGTATCCTGAGCGGCGCCCGGTGCGGAACCGGCCTAGGGAACGATAGGAGTGTAGAGACTCTGACTCAGGGGAGTGCAGGAGGTCTCCACGTCCCCATTCCCTATCGCAGGGCCACCATTGTTATTGTTACCCAGGTTTTCCCTTATTGTTTAAATTCGCCTTACTGGAGGCGGGGTTTCCAGATTTACGTGTTACGTGTATTACCTAAATTCACCTGTTGGAAGAGGCGTATCCAGCTGCACATGTTATTATTTAAATTCGCCCAACTGGAGGTGGTGTATCCAGGGTCACGTATGTCATCTAAATCAGTCCTGCTGGGGGAGCTGTGTCCAGCCGCGCGTGACCGTGACACTCACTGCCTATATGTAAAAAAGTGAACACTCCTCTCCTACGGTTAGGAGAAGGGTCACTTAGTACAAGAGCAAAGTTATTGGGACAAAACCCATTAGGGAAAAAGGATCTGTCTTCAATAACGAGGTTATCCAAAAGCCACAGTGTATCTGCAAAAAGGTAACTGGGGCAGTAGATGTCATACAGAATAAACGTATAGGCTAAGAAAGTGTGATATATCCTGTAAGGAAAAAATGATTGCACAAAGCCCAAACAAAAATGCATTACATCAACATATGATAAAATGTCTGATGAAGCATATGTCAGAAAAGGAAATAAATTGGAGGGGTCTCACTAATTCCTATAGTTCACTTGTCCAAAAAGGTTGTCCCTCTGGATGGTCTTCCAAAGAAGTGGGATGATAGATACCCCTATCATTCCCTATGGGGCTAAGTTTAAGCCGATTCCCCAACTACCCCTAGACTGAGAGGCCCTACATTGTCCCTTAAATACATGTTTTGATGCCTTTCATCTAAGAAAAATCATCAGGGGACTGGCTTGTATTCATCATTAGACACTAAGGTGCTAAGTGCTCAAGACAACAGTGGGCCCTCCACTCTCTGTTCTGCTCTGGCGTTAAAGGCCCAACTCGGACTGTTACAGGAAGTCCATTGCAATGTTCGGAGTTCCAGGGAAAGTCCAATAGGAGAGAGAGACAGTGATTGAATATTCTAGCTTACAAGTTCGAGTCTCCTTTGTTTTCAATTAGGGGTTCACATTTTGGTTCAAGTTCGTGTCCAGTTTTGGTACCCGAACCGAACTTTGGAATAAAGGTCAAGTGCCAGAACTCAAACTTCAAAGGGTCTGGTCATCCCTAGTTAAAATGACAGTTGGTGACTTGCTGTCACAAGTGTGTCATGCCAACCTGGGAGATCTCGGGGTAGAAGATCACTACATATTGTGAATCACAGATCTTCCATTTACCCTGTGTATTTGGATCCCATATGAAATTAATTTGGTTTGCTTTGGTGCTGAAGAGGTTAATGACCCTTTCTATGATGGTCAGAAACATGCAGCTCTATTTCAGATGCCTCTGGCCAGGTCGTTAACTCTTCCTATAAAACCTGATTAGACCTCTGTCCTGCCAGTGAAAGCTTTGCTTCCTTGCTCTTAGGAGACGCTGCGCTAATAGGAGTTTGTTGTTGCTGTTAGAGATTCATCTTCCTGTGCTGTGTGCTTAAGCTAAGTAGTTGAAGTTTGGAGTTGGAGCTGTGGTGTTCTTTAGTTTGCTGTTGGACATGTGTATTTATCTCCTGGTCCCTTTTCCCATGTAGTTTATACCTCCCAGTCCCTATCCTCATCCCCATTGTTGGTAATTGCTTTTGTATGATAGAGGACTTCTGTTATCCCTATTTTGTCTTTTTGTCTGGTTTACCTTTCATTTCTGTCTTATGTCTCATGGGGTGGAGGAGGGGACAGATTAGTGTGTTTACAGGAGTATAGTAGGGTCAGAGACTCAGACTTCTCTACCTTTAAGAGTAGCCCCAGGACAGGGATAATTAGGTTCCCAGGATAATCAGGTTCCCGGGATAATCAGGTTCCCAGCTCTAGGGACAGTTTGAGGCCCCTCTTCCTTACTGAAGACCGTCACTTGCTTAAGACCGACGTCACTGCCATTTTGGTACCTTTGTGACGCTCAGCCACTTGCTTGTCAGCTACAGGATTTTCACTATATAGTGCAATACTAAGAGGAGTAAAAATAGAGTAAAAATAATAAAAATAATTTTTCAATGTGTATAAAGTGGGTACAGAAGGTATTCAGACCCTTTTAAAATTTTCACTCTTTGTTTCATTGCAGCTATTTGGTAAATTCAAAAAAAGTTCATTTTTTCTCATTAATGTACACTCTGCACCCCATCTTGACTGAACAAAACAGAAATGTTGAAATTTTTGCAAATTTATTAAAAAAGAAAAACTGAAATATTACATGGTCATAAGTACGCAGACCCTTTGCTCAGTATTGAGTAGAAGCACCCTTTTCAGCTAGTACAGCCATGAGTCTTCTTGGGAATTCTGCAACAAGTTTTTCACACCTGGATTTGGGGATTTTCTACCATTCTTCCTTGCAGATCCTCTCCAGTTCTGCCAGGTTGGATGGTGAACATTGGTGGACAGCCATTTTCAGGTCTCTCCAGAGGTGCTCAATTGGATTTATGCCAGGGCTCTGGCTGGGCCAGTCAAGAATGGTCACAGAGTTGTTCTGAAGCCACTCCTTTGTTATTTTAGCTGTGTGCTTAGGGTCATTGTCTTATTGGAAGGTGAACCTTTGGCCAAGTCTGAGGTCCAGAGTACTCTGGAAGAGGGTTTCATCCAGGATATCTCTGTACATGGCCGCATTCATGTTTCCTTCAATTGCAACCAGTCATCCTGTCCCTGCAGCTGAAAAACACTCCCATAGCATGATGCTGCCACCACCATGTTTTACTGTTGGGAATGTACTGGGTAGGTGATGAGCAGTGCCTGGTTTTCTCCACACATACCACTTATAAATATCACAAAAAAGTTCTATCTTCATCTCATAAGACCAGAGAATCTTATTTCTCATAGTCTGGGAGTCCTTCAGGTGCTTTTTAGCAAACTCTATGCAGGCTTTCAAATGTCTGGCATTGAGGAGGGGCTTCCATTGGGCCACGCTGCCATAAAGATCTGACTGGTGGAGGGCTGTAGTGATAGTTGACTTTGTGGAACTTTCTCCCATCTCACTACTGCATCTGTGGAGCTCAGCCACAGTGATCTTGGGGTTCTTCTTTACCTCTCTCACCAAGGCTCTTCTCCCACGATTGCTCAGTTTGGCCGGATGGCCAGGTTGAGGAAGACTTCTGGTGGTCCTAAACTTCTTCCATTTAAGGATTATGGAGGCTACTGTGCTCTTAGAAACCTTGAGTACTGCAGAAATTCTTTTTTAACCTTGGCCAGATGTGTGCCTTGCTACAATTCTGTCTCTGAGCTCCTTGGCCAGTACATTTGACCTCATGATTCTCATTTGGTCTGACATGCACTGTGAGCTGTGAGATCTTATATAGACAGGTGTGTGCCTTTACAAATCAAGGTCTAAGGGGTAAGGTTTCTCCTAGTGGAGAGTGACATGCCAGCTCTGGCTTGTCAAGGTAAGGCGGCTTATTCACCGTGCAATGCTCCTCTGGGAAAATAATATGCAAATTGCCTCTTCAGAGAAAAAGAGGACTTGAACTCTATAGCGCCACCTGTTTGTAGTAGTGATCCTACAAGTCACAATCAACCCTTTAATGAGTCTTGTAATTTGACTTAGGATAAAAGCCAAATCAGAATCCTAAGTCATATTACAAGACTCTTTAAAGGGTTGATTGTGACTTGTAGGATCGCTAATAGCATCAGGTGGCGCTATAGAGTTCAAGTACTCTTTTTCTCTGAAGAGGCAATTTGCATTTTACAAATCAAGTCCTATCACTTGAATTAAACATAGCAGGACTCCAATGAAGGAGTAGAATCATCTCAAGGAGGATCACAAGTAAATGGACAGCATGTGACTTAGATATTTCATTTTTTCTTTTACAATAAATTTGCAAAAATTTCTACATTTCTGTTTTTTTCAGTCTTTTTTGAATTTACCAAATGGCTGCAATGAAACAAATAGTGAAAAATTTAAAGGGGTCGGAAAATTTTCTGTACCCACTGTATATATGCCTTACAACAACATGGAAACTCCTGTCAGGCATCATAACAACCAAGCTACAGAACCATATGAACCAGTACATGAATCCAGCTCAGAAAGGCATCGGGACCGACACCAGAGGCTCTAAGCACCAGCTCCTAGTAGATAGAGCAGTCACTCAAGACTCAAGATCCAGAGAGACCAAACTCAGCACAGCCTGGATTGACTACAGGAAAGCCTATGACTCAATGCCACACACATGGATCTGTGAATGCTTGGCTTTCTACAATGTCAACAGGAGATTAAGAACATTCCTAAGAAACTCAATAGGGCTATGGAGAACAACATTGGAAGTCAAATCAAGACAACTAGCACAAGTGACCATCAAATGCGGCATATACCAAGGTGAAGCACTGTCCCCATTGCTGTTCTGCATAGGCTTGAACCCCCTCAGTCAGATAATTACAGAGTCTGGCAATGTATACAAGTTCAAGGGTGGAAGCACCATCAGCCGCCTCCTCTACATGGATGTTACCAAGCTGTATGCGAAAAACGAGCGAGACATCGATTCACTGATCTACCTGACAAGGATCTACAGTGAAGACATCGGGATGTCCTTCGGACTGGAGAAGTGCAGCCGGTTGGTAATAAAGAGAGGCAAGGTAGTCAAGACCGATGGAATGGAATTACCAGCAGGGCATATAGCAGATGTACTGTCATTCTACAAGTACCTCGGCATCCCACAGGGATACGGTAACCATGATGAGGAGGCAAGGAAAGCAGCAACATCCAAATACCATCAAAGGGTAAGACAGGTCCTGAAGAGCCAGCACAGTGGGAAGAATAAAATCTGTGCCATCAATACATATGCCCTGCCAGTTATCAGATACCATGCTGGCATAGTGTGCTGGCCAAAAGAAGAGATCGAAGCTGCAGATGTGAAGACATGAAAGCTCCTCACATTTCATGGAGGTCTCCACCCTAAGTCTAGCACCCAAAGATGGTATACCAACAGAAAGGAGGGTGGTCGAGGCTTGATAAGCATCCAAGCCACCATCATGGTTGAAACAAGGAGTATCCAGGAATACATGAGAAGAATGGCATCAGAAGATGAGTTGCTGAGAGAAAGCCTAAGGCAGAAACCACAACAGATCTGGAAGGAAGAACAGGAACATGAAGCACCATGGCAAGACAAGCCACTGCATGGGATGTACCACCAACAGATAATGTAAGTGGCTGACATGGAGAAATCCTACCAGTGGTTGGAGAAAGCTGGACTCCGAGACAGCACTAATCATAGCGGCACAAGAGCAAGCACTAAGTACAAGATCCATAGAAGCAGGAATCTACCACATAAGACAAGACCAAAGGTGCAGACTATGCAAAGAAACCTCAGAAACCATCCAACACATAGTGGCAGGATGCAAAATGCAAGCAGGAACAGCGTATACTGAACTCCACAACCAAGTAATGGGAATTGTATACAGGAACATCTGTGCAGCATATGGGCTAAGCCCCCCTAAATCCAGGTGGGAGAACCCAGAAAAAGTGGTGGAAAATGAAAGGGCTAAAATCCTGTGGGACTTCAAGATCCAGACAGATAAGCAGGTGTTGGCTAATCAACCAGACATTGTCATAGTCGACAAAGATCAGAAGAGAGCAATGATAATAGATGTGGCAGTACCAAGTGACATGAGCATCAGAAAGAAGGAATATGAGAACTGGAGAAATACCAGGGGCTCAAAGGAGAATTGGAGAAGATGTGGAAGGTGAAGGCAACAGTGATTCCAGTGGTGATAGGAGCACTTAGAGCAGTGACCCATAAGTTGGAAGAATGGCTACAACAGATCCCATGAGCAACATCGGAGCTCTCTGTCCAGAAAGGCGCAATACTAGGAACAACTAAGATCCTGCGCAGAGCCCTCAAACTCCCAGTCCTCTGGTAGAAGACCAAAGAATGAGAAATGTGCAATTGCACATGTTTATTTACTTTGTGTGTATTGGAACAGCTCAAAAAGAACAGGCAAATTGGACATAATTTCACACAAAACCCCAAAAATGGGCAGAACAAAATTGTTGGCACCTTTCCAAAATTGTGGGTGAACAACTTTGTTTCAAGCTTGTGATGCTCATTCACATTTAACTGTGGCTAGTAACAGGTTTGGGCAATATGAAAATCACATCACACCTTAAACCAGATCTAAAGGGTAGAAGTCACAGCCTCACCCCATCCTACCCTGGCTCCTCTCGAGACTTGCCCATTTTGGTGGAGCTGCTTCAAGCTGGCAAGAGAGCAAAAAAAGTGTTAACATTTTGCTTAACTTTGCACTGTGATTTTTTTTTTCACCTTTTCAAAACATTTTACACTAGTTTTCTGGCATAAAAGCTTTAATGATCTGCCCCTTCCAGCTCCATGTGTCAGTAAATACAGATACAGAATACTATTTCAATATATAATTGAAAGGGGAGTCAGTAGCTACTTAATACAAAAATGCAACATTAAATGTGTCTGCCACTCTTATATTGTACTAGACAATGAATTAGGCAATAGAAAATAACAACCAACTAGGATTGGATAGTAACATGAAATAAGTGTTTAATAAAGTGACTAATCGCCATGTTTGTTCCTTCAGGCTGTGACATGTAGTTCATCAATGTATTCCAGTTCTATCCCTGTGTGTGGGATGTTTTTGAGTACTTGGAACTTTGTATAGATGAACAGTAGTACAGCGCTACAGTGCTCACAAAATTAAAATTGATAAAGATTTATCAATTAAAAGACAAGTGGAACATCTCTCAACCCGACCTCTTCACTTTTGAGGCTTCTTTCTGGGTAATTGCCAAAACAAGGGTTGGACTTAAAGTGTCTCAGTGTTTTAATTGATATGACTGTATCTTTTTATTTCTGATGGGTCTGTGCATTGCGTGCTGTACTATTACTCATCTATTCATAACCACAAGTACTTTGAAGCTATCCACACACACAGGGATATGACTGAAGTATACAATGAAAGTACAGGTCATAGCACAGGGAACCAAACACTTGAGATTTGATCACTACTAGATTTTTTTTTTATTATTTTGCATTTTTTGTGTTAATATTTCAAAACATTTGGATACACAATCCATACAGTTTACAAAAAAGCAAAAGAGATACAGATTGCAATTACAAACAAAATAATTGCCACATTGTATCACTGTCCGTTATATACACCTAAAATTACACACGCTCAACATTGAAATTGCATCGTCGAGTAGGAAAAGTCACGGAATTTTGGAAATTGCAGGATATTGACATGTCAATAATATGCAAATGATGAAAAAATAGAAACAGAATTTTCAAAACATCTCAGTTTATTCAGTATCCAGTATGAGCTCACTTTGCACACAAATCATCAAGATCCACTGCTGGCAGCTTTCTTTACAATTGCCAATAAATTATATCCCAAGTTTGCTTTAATGGGAGACAAAACCGGAGACAATGCAGGCCATTTTAGCACATTTTGGCCACACAACCTGATTACAATAGCATGAGCAACATGCAGCTTGGCATTGTTGTATTGAAATATAGTTCCCAAGACACTTTGGACAGATGGCCATATAATGGCTTGCTAAGGAATTCACCCTCTTGGCATTTTTTCATACTTTGTTACCTCACCACTTTGAATTCCACAGTTTATTTTGAGGGTTTACATCAGTTCATGTAAAGAACATGCCTACAACTGTGAACATTTGGTTTTCTTTCTATTGTTAAGTAAACAACAAATAGGACAAAATAACTAAAAACTTCATTTTGCATAACTATTCACCCTCTAAAGTCAATACTTTGTAGAGCCTCTTTTAGCGGCAATTACAGCTGCAAGTCGGTTTTGATAAGTCTCTATGAGTTTTCCCCATCTGGCCAATGGGATTTTTGCACATTCCTCAAGGCAAAACTGTTCCAGATCTTTCAAGTTAGATGGTTTCCTCTGGTGAACAGCAACCTTGAAGTCTGACCGCAGATTCTCAATTGGATTAAGGTCTAGGCTTTGACTCGGCCACTACAAAATATTTACACATTTCAATGTCATATTGTTGTCTTGTTGTTATAAGGTGAACCTACGTCCCAGTCTCAAATCACTAACAGACTGACACAGGTTTTGCTCAAGAATATCCCTTTATTTCGCACCATCCATCTTCTCCTTGAACTTGGACCATTTTCCCCCTCCCTGCTGCTGGTATTTTTTGGCTGATTGGTTCTGCTGGTTTGGGGCCAGATATAGTGTTTACATTGGTGGTCAAAAAGTTAAATTTTGGTCTTATCTTACCTTCCTCCATACATTTGGGGAGTCTCCACTTTTGGCAAATTCAAAATGAGCCTCTTTGTGTATACAGAACTCTATGGAGTATACGGAACTCTGCAGCTCCTTCACAGTTACCTTTGGTCTCTGTGCTGCCTCTCTAATTAATATCCTCCTTGTCCAAGCTGATAGTTTTGGTGGGCGGCCCTTTCTTGGTGGGTTTGTTGTGGTACTATCCTCATTCCTTTTGATGTTAATGGATTTTATGGTGCTCTAGCTGATCATCAGAGATAGGGATTTTTTTATAGCTAACGCTGACTTGTACTTCTCAACAACTTTGCCCCTAGCTCATTTGGAGATCTCGTTAAGGCCCCATTACACATAACAATGTCCCAGCAATCCCACCAATGATCCGACATGGATGGGATCGCTGGCACATATTTAGGCTGATCGCTGGTGAGCTCTCACATAGACAGCTCCTCCAGCGATCAGGACTAGCAAGCAAGCTGGTTTCCAATGTAAACAGCGGGTATCTAAGAGCCGCGCGGCTCTTAGTTACCCGCTGCTTACCTTGGAAATCAGCGCTGGTTTCCAGGATAAACAGCGGGTATCTAAGAGCCGCGGCTCTTAGATACCTACTGTTTACCCTGGAAACCAGCGTGCACGCTGGTTTCCAAGGTAAACAGCGGGTAGCCAAGAGCTGCGCGGCTCTTAGATACCTGCTGTTTACATTGGAAACCAGCGTCCAGCGTCGCTGATCGCTGGTCTCTCGCTGCCACACGCAGCGATGCATGCTGGCCAGCGGGAGACCAACGATCAAAAAATGTGCATGCTGGTTTCCAAGGTAAACAGCGGGTAACCAAGAGCCGCGCGGCTCTTAGATACCCGCTGTTTACATTGGAAACCAGCGTCCAGCGTCGCTGATCGCTGGTCTCTCGCTGCCACATGCAGCGATGCATGCTGGCCAGCGGGAGACCAACGATCAAAAAATGGCCCAGGACGTTCGAGCGTGATCAGCGATACCCGGCAGGGGGGCCGGTTGCTGATCCATGTCACACACAGCGATTTCGCTGGCGAGATCGCTGTGGCATCACAAAATCAGCGATCTCACTGGCAATATCGCAGTGTGTGACGGGGCCTTTAGTTTAATGGTGTGGTTTGGTTAGTGGTGCCTCTTTCTTAATGGTGTTGCAGCCTCTGTGGTCTTTTAGAAAAGGTGTGTATTTACTGACAGACTATGTGACACTTAGACTGCACACAGGTGGACTTCCTTTCAGTAAGCATGAGTCCATAAATTTATTGCATACTACTTATGTTACTCAAGTTACATTACAGATTGTAATGTAACAAAATAGGCCAAAAGGCAGTGGGGTGAATATTTTTGAAAGCCACTTTACCATTGGTTCCATGGCCCAATTAATGTAACGCCAACCTGATAGTGTACTTGTGATGAAAACTAAAGGCTTAAGGCTACTGTACACTATGCCAACCTATACCAGAATCCAAGAAGTAAGACCGGTGTGACGTTACCTCATGAAGATTTCTTCATACCAGTATTCACATGATTTCCGGTTGGTGACCAGGGGCTAGAATGCAGCAATGGAGGCTGGAATAGAGGTCTATCCACTTCAGCAATAAGTCCCGCTTTTGTCTTGGATGCAAAGATAGTCAGAGATTTGTGTGGAGACTATGTAGGCACTGCCATGAAGAGACCTTCATGAAGAAACATCCCTGTTGTCTTAATACTATAAATATGATGCTGGGTGGCATAATGTATTGTAGCCGGATATCTCTAGTCAATAGCCATTTCTATAAAGTAGCCCAGCAGCCATTTTTCAACACAACAAAGATAGTTAATATATTGATCATGTTACTGTGAACAGCCTGCATGATTTAAATGTGCTACCACAGTCTGCAGCATATTCCCACTTGTCTCCCATTGAACACATCTGAGACATTATTGTTCAGCAACTGCAAAGTGAACTTCCAGGAGCAGATCTTGATGATTTGCCCAAGCGTATTCAGCGTGGCAGGACTGTCCTCAGACAATCATTAATAAATTTATTGGTAACGTCTCAAGGCATGTAAGTCCATATATTTCTGAGTGTGGCACTCATACGTAATACTGAATAAAATCAGTTGTTTTGAACATTTTGTTTCCATTTCTTCATTATTTGCATATAACTAACATATCTATCAATCCAATGATTTCCATTAATCCATGACTTTTCCTGCTCGGTGTTACAATTTCAGTGTTGAAGATTGAGCTGGTATGTCACTCTCCAGAAGGAGAAACCTTACGCCTTAGACCCCAGTCCAGAGCCTCTCACTTAGGCAAATCAGTTCTCATACTTTGCACTGACAAGGGTCAATAGCCCGAAACATTGTATCTGCAAATTGAGATACCGATTTGGCTTTTATCCTGAGTCATGTTAAAAGACTCGTTAAAGGGTTGATTGTGACTTGTAGGATTGCTACTTTCAACAGGTGATGCTATAGAGTTCAAGTCCTCTTTCTCTGTGAAGAGGTAGTTTGCATATTAAATTTCCCAGAGGAGCATTGCATGGCGAATAAGCCTCCTTACCTTGGCATACTAGAGCTGGTACTTCACTCTCCACAAGGAGAAACCTTAGCACTTAGACACCAGTGCAGAGCCTCTCTCCTAGCCAAATCAGTTCTCATACTTTGCACTGATGAGAGCCAATAGCTCGAAACACCGTGTCTGTAAATTGAGATACTGATTTGGCTTTTACCCAAAGTCATTTTGCAAGACTCGTTAAAGGGTTGATTGTGACTTGTAGGATCGCTACTTCCAACAGGTGGTGCTTTAGAGTTCAAGTCTTCTTTCCCTCTGAAGAGGCTATTTGAATGTTGAAGATTGTATATGTAAACTACATTTATCTAAAACTCATTTGGATTTCTATGATTATTTGCCTCTACAGATAGTGATGCAATGGTTGTTACTTTACATTGATTTATGGACCAGGTGACATGATATGGAAAATGTCAGGACATGCCAGTCTAGTGGTCAAGTATTGATACCATATTAACCACAAAGATGAGTTTTCCACGAGTGTGGCCCCTACCACAAAATATTTTGCGTCTAGTCAAGAACTTGATACTCACTAAATAAGTCAGAGTCCTTTACAGATTATTAATGCTTTATGCTAGAAAATCTATTATTCTTAATTGATATACCTCTCCAAATTTCAACACTAACTTCTGAGAATATCTGACTAGAACATTTAAGACAATGGGGAGAATTGTTAGAGTGTAAGAAAACTGGGGCCCCACAAACATAGTAAAAAAAACTCATAGGACTAACACATAGAAAATCAATCCTATCTGTGACTATTGCATCAAAAGCAAAATATTGGATTTTAACTTATAAAATATTTATTTTAAGATTACAAATTGATATAGTTTTTCATAAAAGTTGATCAAAAGTAATTATAATGTACTTTCCTCACCTCAGAGACAGCATTATACTGTAGAGGCAATTAACTCACCAGCCACATTTTCAATTCTAAGTGGTATTAATTCTATCCAGCATTGAAAGATAAAAGGATATGTTATCTCTATTAAGAAATACACATCATAAGCTGAGGACATGTTACAATACTCTGCTACCTCTTATACGTAATTAAATATCAGGACAAGGAAAATGAAATCTCAGGACAAGAATTAATCTTATCCTACAGACGTAACATTATACAATAATACAGTAAAATATAATATCTGTATACGATATAAATATATACACAGTCTCTCTCTTGCCCTCTCACTGTATGTGTGTATACAGCAAGTGAAATAAGTATTGAAACCGTCAACATTTTTCTCAGAAAATATATTTCCAAAGGTGCTATTTAGACATGTTATTTTCACCAGATGTCGGTAACAACTAGAGATGAACGAGCACTAGGGAAAAATGCTCGGGTGCTCGTTGCTCAAACCAAGCAATTCCTAATACTCGAATGCTCGTTGCGAATAAAGAGTAAAATGGGAGTCAATGGAAAAGTCAAGCTTTTTTCCGGAAGACCCTACAAAGAGGTCTGAGGGGGACAGTGAAAACGTTCAAATGGATGGGAAAAGTGATGAATGGAAGGAAAACAGCATGGGAAGACCCCTGGAAGCATGGTGTTACACTTTTACTCCACTTTATGGGCTGATAATAAAACTTTTCAAACTGACAAGAAATTGCATTTTATAGGAAAAAAATGTTAAGAAACATTTTTTCCTGTATAATGACTTGTATATAAGTCAAAATTTAAAAAGGATTTTAATAAAAATATCATTTAAGTAAACCAAATTAGATTTGTTTAATTAAAAAATAGGAAATTCCAGTGTAATTAATGAAGGAAGCAAGAATTGCCAAAAATAAGGGACTCAGGTACACCCTGTATTAGACATAAAGGATGGCCTCATACACATTCTGTTGGAACTGTCATGTATTGGTACTCCTAGACTCATAAAGGTTATGCACTTTTGAAGGATATACACCAAAGAAATGTACTCCAGACCATGGAATTGTCTATGGGTGAGCAATAAAATACCAATAAGGGTATGTGCACACCTTGAGCAAAATTTCTGCACCATTTCTGCATCTCTTAGCAGGAAAAACGCAGTTGCAAAATGCATATTTTTGCTGCCTTTTTGATGCATACATTTTTTAACAAGTTTTTTTTAGGCTTTTATAGCAACAAAATGTACCAAAGAATAAGTAACACCATATGGGCGACCAATATAATACAGATACATTTTGAAAAATTTTTTAAGGCTTTTATATCAATGAAATGTTCACATCAAGATATAATAGCTAGAGTTGAGCTAAACGGGTCGGTCAAAATCATAAGTCGCCGACTTTCGCTAAAGTTGGGTTTCATGAAGCGAAACCCGACCATAGCGTGAGTTTGGCCATGAGGTCGGCGACCAGAGCGCCAAAGTCGCGTTTCAAATGATGCTTCCAGCTCCCCTTTTCAGCCAATGATGGAGGACGCACACTGTGGGCAACGTGATGACATGGGCAGCGGTCACCACCATCTTTGAGAAGGGCATGCAAATGATTGGCTTGCTTTGTGTGGCGTCACAGGGGCTATAAAAGGACGTGCACGCCGACCGCCATCTTACTTATACTGATCTTAGCACAGGGAGAGCTGCTGCTGTTGATTCTGTAGGGAGAGCGTTCGGCAGGGAAGAAGAACCAAAAAACTGCTTCTGCTGTTAGCGATTTCCACTGTACAACACAAGAGTTTGTGTGCAGTGACAGGGGAGGCTCTATTTTTGTGCATCAGCTCTGTTGGGTATTAGGCTGCCTTATAAGGCTCCCTGATAGCTGCATTGCTGTTTGCACACTGCTGTGCAAACTGCTTTTTTAAAATGGCCAAGTTCTCCAAAAAATATGACATAGTTGTCATGGGAGATTTCAACTATCCAGACATTTGTTGGGAATCTCTCTCAGGCAAAACTAACAGGTCAAGGAAATTCTTATCCTCTCTTGCTGACAACTTTATCTTCCAAAAGGTAAGGGAGAAAACAAGGGGAACTGCTACCTTGGATCTAATCCTTATAAACAGGGAGGAAATGGTTGAGGAGGTAAAAGTGGCTGGGACCCTAGGAGGTAGCGACCATGCTATTTTAGAATTTTGGATAACTAGAGGCGGAAGACCTGTGAAGACTCAGACGTCAAGGTTAGATTTCAGAAAGGCAGATTTTAAGGGATTCAGAAAGAGAATTGGAGGGATCCAATGGCTGGATATCCTTAAAGACAAAAATGTCCAGGAAGGATGGGAAATCTTGAAAAATGAAATTCTCAAAGCACAGTTGTTAACAATTCCGAAAAGAGGGAAGAATAGGAAGCAGTTAAGGAAACCAGGATGGATGAACACAGAACTTAAGCACATGCTAAAAAGGAAGAAAAAAATGTTTATAAAATGGAAAGAGGGAGGCATATCTAAAGAAGAATATAATGCTGTCTGCAGAAACTGCAGGGCACAAATCAGATTATCTAAAGCTGAAAATGAATTGAGGCTTGCAAGAGATGTCAAAAGCAATAATAAAGGATTTTGGGGATATGTCAAAAGTAAAAGAAAAGTCAAAGATGCTATAGGATTTTTACAGGATGAAAATGATGAAATGGTAAGACAGGATGTTGAGAAGGCTGAACTTTTAAATTCCTATTTTGCATCTGTTTTCTCTCAGAAAGGAAATGTAACATCAACTGTTATTCACTGTCCTATTAAGGGAATAGAAGAATCCAGGATATCTATAAACAGAAAGATAGTGAGGAAACACTTAGCTAGCCTAAATGAATTCAAGTCTCCAGGTCCAGATGAATTACACCCCAGAGTACTGAAGGAGATAGCAGAAGAAATTTTTGAACCCCTCTCTATAATCTTTGAAAATTCTTGGAGAACAGGAGAAGTGCCAGAAGACTGGAGAAGAGCAAATGTTGTTCCTATCTTCAAAAAGGGGAAGAAGGTGGACCCAGGTAACTATAGGCCGGTGAGTCTGACTTCTATACCAGGAAAGATCTTTGAACAAATTATTAAACAACATGTATGTCAATACCTGGATAAGAATGAAGTGATTAAACAGAGTCAGCATGGGTTTGTAACTAATAAGTCATGTCAGACTAACTTAATTTCCTTCTATGACGGTATCACTGATTGGGTGGATCAAGGAAATGCTGTAGATATAGTATATCTTGACTTCAGCAAAGCATTTGACAAAGTCTCTCATACAATCCTTATTGAAAAAATGATTAAGTATGGAATGGACAAGGCAACTGTTAGGTGGATTCATAACTGGCTTAGTGATCGGACCCAAAGAGTGGTCGTAAATGGCTGCACATCCAGTTGGAAGAATGTCTCAAGTGGGGTACCACAGGGCTCTGTCCTGGGCCCTGTATTGTTCAACATCTTTATCAACGATTTAGATGAAGGCATTGAGGGTAAACTGATTAAATTTGCTGATGACACAAAGCTAGGAGGGATAGCTAATACTAGAGAAGAGAGAGAGAGGATTCAAAAAGATTTAAATAAACTGGAGAAGTGGGCAGCAACAAACAGAATGGTTTTTAACAGGGAGAAATGCAAAGTACTACATCTGGGCAATAAAAATGGAAAAAGCATATATAGAATGGGAGGAATAGGGCTAAGTGACAGCACATGTGAAAAAGACTTGGGTATACTAATAGATCACAGACTGAATATGAGTCAACAGTGTGATGCAGCAGCAAAAAAGGCAAATGCAATTCTAGGATGTATTAACAGAAGCATACAGTCTAGATCACGTGAAGTCATTATTTCCCTCTACTCCTCTTTGGTCAGACCTCATCTGGAATATTGTGTCCAGTTTTGGGCACCACATTTTAAAAAAGACATCAACAAACTGGAGCAAGTTCAGAAAAGAGCGACCAGAATGGTGACCGGTCTGCAAACCCTGTCTTATGAGGAAAGGTTGCAGGATTTGGGAATGTTTAGTTTGCAAAAGAGAAGACTGAGAGGAGACTTAATAGCTGTCTACAAATATCTAAAGGGCTGTCACATTGTAGAAGGATCAACTTTATTCTCATTTGCACAAGGAAAGACTAGAAGCAATGGGATGAAACTGAATGGGAGGAGACACAGATTAGATATTAGAAAAAACTTTTTGACAGTTAGAGTGATCAATGAGTGGAACAGGCTGCCACGAGAAGTGGTGAGTTCTCCTTCAATGGAAGTCTTCAAACAGAGGCTGGACAGACATCTGACTGGGATGATTTAGCGAATCCTGCTTTGAGCAGGGGGTTGGACCAGATGGCCCAGGAGGTCCCTTCCAACTCTACGATTCTATGATTCTATGATTCTAAGCAAAAAGACTTTTCTTCCTCTTTTCTGCACAGTTACCAAGCGTTCATTTTTCCACACTTTTGTGTGCAGCAGTCCTGCTTATTAGGCTGCCTGCTGCCATACTTAGACTGAGAGCATCATTTTCAGCCTCCTAAAATCTCTAGGGAGCTTCCAATTCTCCCCAATACTATATACACCTTGTACTTTGTCATACACCAGCCAATTTCAGCCTGTTAAATTGAGGTGTAATCTATAGTGGGCCTGAGATAATAGTTCAGCCTCCTAAAATCTCTAGGGAGATTCAAATTCTCCACAATACTATATACACCTTGTCCTGGGCGTCCATGCAAAGGGGTGAATAATGTTTATAGGTGAATGATACATGACGCCACCTGTGGTTTCTGATCAGATTGACCAGCGCTGCAGTGTCGCTTCTCTGGGACAGATGTTATGGTGCAGCTAAGATGTAGAAGCCCTGCACAGGTAGGGCCATAGTCGCAAGGCAGATGAAAGAGTTGGTAGATGGTGTGCAGTGCAGGATGTAGCAGAGCCATGCACCAGGCGCAGGAGAAAGATGACAGACACAGTCGTGCAGTTCCTTTACCTGTACTTGGTAAGTGCCGTCCAGGACCCAGAGTACAGATGGAGAAGGAGTTGGTCAGCTTGGAAGCAAATTAGGAATTCTCTCTCTGCAGATAGGTAGTGTGGCCTCCGTTCTAGCGCTTATCTGAGGTACTCGCAGTACTGAGTTCACTGAAGTTCCCCCTGTTGACTCTCTTTTGGAACTTTCTAGTATGGCAGGCAGCCGTAGCCTTCTCCTTCTGGCTCACACACGTCGCTGCTGGGGCCTCCGAGCCTTAGTTGGGAACAGAGCAATTACAGCTGCTACTTCCTCCGGTTTCTGCTGCAGGACCGTCAGTGTCCCTACAAACTCGGAGAGTGGAATCCGGACCATGCGCTCCAGCTAGGAGTGAGCCTTAACTCTGCTCATCCTCCAGCTCCCCTTCTCACGTCCACACACTTCCCCTTCCCCTCACAGACTGCCCTAACTTCCCTCCTTCCGACCACAGAGAGCAGCTCCTCAGCAGTCAGGTTCAGAGCTCTCCCTGCTGGCCTGGGGTGGGAACTGTGTTGTGCGTTGGTATAACTGCTAGAGAGATCCTTCGTTGCTTCCAAGCATGACATCACACTCCCTAGGAGGAAGGTAATGCCACTGTGGCGACTGTACTCCTGGGGGCGCCACAAGTGCACTGATGCCCAGCCACTGCTACATGATTCTGCTAGTACATTGACCCAGACCACTACATTCCCCTTGCACTCCACACAGCCAGAATCTGACCCTGATGAAATTCAGGTTCCCCTTCCCACATACTATACCACCTTACACGGTGACAAAGAGAAAAGTGCAGATGAAGTGCAGGTTCCTTGAGCAGGTGGGGGGGCATACTCATGGGCGACGGCACTGGCACAGGGCCCCTCATAGTATGCAAAAGTGTCTCTGCCAGTGGGAGGGCTACCCGCCGTCAGACACACCGCCATGCTATGAGGGGCCCTGTGCCAGTGCCATCGCCAATGAGTGGGCCCCCCTGCTTGCTCAGGATCACAGCACTTGCAAAGTTGAAATACTTACCTCTCCCTGCTCCACTGCCGTGACGTCTTCCGCATTTCCTGACAGTGACATTCTGGTCAGAGAGCGCGATGACATCACGTCTGTACGCCCTCTGCCTAAACAGTCCAAGTGCAGAGAGATGGAAGATGGGGACGATGAGGAGTCCAGAGTACAAGGATTCCCTAGCGAGGAGACTTATTTAATTGTTTTAAAGGTTGGGAGCAATTTTTGGGGAGCATTATACTCTGGAGAATGATATATGGGGCCCACCATACACTGGAGCTTTCCAAAGGTGGACATCAGACACTGGAGCAGCATTTACAGGGCCCATTATACACTGGAGCATTAGAAATGGGGCCCATTATATATGGAGCATTATTTGGGCCCATAAGACACTGGAGCATCATCCATGGTGTTAGGAACGGCGGAACGCACTAAATAAAAATATAAATAAAGTGCGCTCGCCGCTCGGGGTCCACCGTGCAGTAGGTGAAATAACCGCTGCTAGGTGGTGGCAGGAGCAATATGGCGGAACTGCACACAGGGTTAAACTCCACCCAGGTGCGCAGAGCAATCTCAGTTAAACTCACAGAGATGCCAAAAGTACAAACACAAATAACTGAGCCTGTTGTAGCCACAGTACACAGCAAAAAATGCACACACGGTATACGGTCACAGGAATAGCGTGACCTAGTGTCTAGACCTACCGTGTGCGCGGCATTGCAACTGCGAACGCAAAGGAGACTGCTGCTGCAGCGCGGCGTGGACACTGCTGCCAAACGACAAAGGCAAGCCGCAAGCGCAATGTCGGATGCTAGCAGCTGTGCAAGTTGAAGCAGAGGAGCGCTGGCGCTGATACTAACTCAGTCCCTATTCACATGCGTAAAATCAGAGGGAAGGGGTTTCAAATGAGTCAGTCACCAGAATCATGCATCCGTCCTCATACACACAGCAGCAAGTATGACAATACTAGCACATGGCGGAACAGCCATGCGCGCCTTTTATAGCAGCCGGAACCTTCTGCACACTTCCAGATCTCTGAGATGGACCAATGAGAACTGGAGCGGGACCTGAGCACATGACTCCCGATCTCCAATGGGAGATCGTCCCATGAACATGCCCAGAAAGAGGACAGAAGGACTTAGCCTCAGGAGAGATTTGCTGCAAGGCAATCTCCTCTGCAATCTCCTCTGCAGTGGAAAAATAGGAGGAGAGTGCAGAATGTGAGGATCTGGATCCCTGCTGAGTAAATGCAGGAATCTGACTCCTAACACATGGGGCCCATCATATACTGTAGCATTGTAAATGGGGCAGATTATATATGGAGCATTATTTGGACCAATCGTACACTAGAGCATCATCCGTGAGGCCCATCATATGCTGGAGCTTTCCAAATGGGGGACATCAGACACTGGAGCAGCATTTACAGAGCGCATTATACACTGGAGTAGAGTTGAGCGACTTTGGTCGGATCGGGTTTCGTGAAACCTGAATGAAACAAAATAAGTTTCAGATGAAACTCGTCCGACTAGAGCAAAACAAAGTCGGAGTTTCGTCCGAAACCCGACCCCAATGCAAGTCAATGGGAAATAAAAGTCGGACGAAACTCCGACTTTTTTTTGCTCTAGTCGGACGAGTTTCATCTGAAACTTATTTTGTTTCATTCGGGTTTCACGAAACCCGATCCGACCAAAGTCGCTCAACTCTACACTGGAGCCTTAGAAATGGGGCCCATTATATATGGAGCATTATTTGGGCCCATAAGACAGTGGAGCTTCATCCATGGGGACCAACATATACTGTAGCATTATGTTGAGCTCATCATATACTGTATCGAACATTATATAATGGGACCAATGATTCTGTATGGAGAAATATATGGGCCTCATTACTCTGCATGGCGCACTATGTGGTGGCCATAATACTGTATGGAGTAATATACTGTCCGTTTTTAGAGCGATTGGAGAATTTAAAATGGATATCAGTCATGTGATGTAATGTAAGAAGTGAAGTATTTTTCATTGTACTATACCGCTATTTCTCTGCCGTATCAGAGGATCATGAATTGTGGCATGTAGAGTTGAGCGACTTTGCCTTTTTTTGGGTCGAGTCGGG
The DNA here is from genome assembly GCF_039654945.1 of Dendrobates tinctorius. Lineage (NCBI taxonomy): Eukaryota > Metazoa > Chordata > Amphibia > Anura > Dendrobatidae > Dendrobates > Dendrobates tinctorius. The sequence continues at coordinate 53,729,059 of NW_027361917.1, forward strand.
TTTCATGAAACCCGACTTTCGCAAAAGTCGGGTCGAACGAAATCGGCCGATTTTTGTGAAAAGTCGAAGGCCGACTGAAACACGAAATCCAATGCAAGTCAATGGAGAAGCAAAGTCGGCAGGGAGTGGAGGCCAAGAAACACACCTACAGTGCTCTTTTGAATGCCAAAAACATCAAATCTTATTACTGAAGCTTTTCAACTTTAATTTACTTCATAATACTAGTTACAGAGAAAACAAAAAGCAAAAAACACAAATATCCTGAACAAAAAAGTAAAAAATATACTGCAAATAATGCATAAAGGTAGTAATAGTAATGTATGGAGTAAGATACTGACCGTTTTTGGAGCTATTGGAGAATTTAAAATGGATATCAGTCATGAGATGTAAAAAGTGAAGTATTTTTCATTGTACTATACCGCTATTTCTCTGTCGTATCGGAGCATCATGAGTTGTGGTATGTGTTAAAGGGGTGCTCTTTGGCCCAGGGCACATGAAAACCTGGAGCCAGCCCTCCCCCCCCAGAAATTTAGCCAAATAACCCTCATTTTTTCCCAGCTCAGAAAAAGTGCGGTCACACCCATATATGCACTGAATGCACAATGAAATGAATAAAAAACAAATCTGAACTGAGAAAGTAAGTTAATGTGTATGCACAGTGTAAGTGCATATTAACACATGACCATTAACCAGAGAAAACAAAAAGCAAAAAACTCAAATATCCTGAACAAAAAGGTAAAAAATATACTGCATATAATGCATAAAGGTAGTAATAATAATGGTATTTAGTAAACATAATTTTGATCAAAAAGTGAAGTGAAAGTGAAAGGTTTTAAATACTAGAGTAGGGACTGTCCCACAAGGGTTGCCGTGACGTGGCGGGATGGCTTGTGCATTATTTTGATCAAAATTATGTTTACTAAATACCCTTATTATTACTACCTTTATGCATTATTTGCAGTATATTTTTTACTTTTTTGTTCAGGATATTTGTGTTTTTTGCTTTTTGTTTTCTCTGGTTAATGGTCATGTGTTAAGATGCACTTACACTGTGCATACACATTAACTTACTTTCTCAGTTCAGATTTGTTTTTTATAATACTAGTTACACACTGAAAAATGGGGGTTATTTGGCTAAATTTGTGGGGGGGGAGGGCTGGCTCCAGGTTTTCATGTGCCCTGGGCCAAAGAGCGCCCCTTTAACACAAACCACAACTCATGATGCTCCGATACGACAGAGAAATAGCGGTATAGTACAATGAAAAATACTTCACTTTTTACATCTCATGACTGATATCCATTTTAAATTCTCCAATAGCTCCAAAAACGGACAGTATCTTACTCCATACAGTATTATGGGCACCGCATAGTGCGCTATACAGAGTAATGAGGCCCATATATTTCACCATACAGAATCATTGGTCCCATATAATGTTTGAAACAGTATATGATGAGCTCCACATAATGCTACAGTATATATTGGTCCCCATGGATGAAGCTGCACTGTCTTATGGGCCCAAATAATGCTCTATATATAATGGGCCCCATTTCAAATGGTCTAGTGTATAATGGGCCCTGTAAATGCTGCTCCAGTGTCTGATGTCCACCTTTGGAATGCTCCAGTGTATGGTGGGCCCCATATATCATTCTCCAGAGTATAGTGCTCCCCAAAAATTGCTGTCCCAACATTGAAAACAATTAAATAAGTCTCCTCATATAAGTCTCCTCGCTAGGGAATCCCTGTACTAGTCTGGGTGTACAGACGTGATGTCATTGCGCTCTCTGATCAGAATATCACTGTCAGGAAACGCGGAAGATGTCATGGCGGTGGAGCAGGGAGAGGTAAGCATTTCAACTTTGCAAGTGCTGTGATCCAGAGCAAGCAGGGGGGGGCCACTCGTTGGCGACAGCACTGGCACAGGGCCCCTCATAGTACGGCTGTGTGTCTGACGGAGGGTGGGCCGAACCTTCACTTTCAGCTGCACCTTCCTTTTTGTCACCGTGTAAGGTGGTACAGTATATGGGAAGGGTAACCTGAGTTTCATCTGGGTCACATTAAGGCTGTGTAGAGTGCGAGGGGAATGTAGTGGTCTGGGTCAATGTACCAGTAGAATCATCTAGCAGTGGCTGGGCCTCAGTGCACTTGTGGTGCCCCCAGGACTACGGTCACCACAGTGGCATTACCTTCCTCCTAGGGAGTGTGATGTCATGCTTGGGAGCAACGAAGGATCTCTCTAGCAGTTAAACAAACACACAACACATTTCCCACTCCAGGCCAGCAGGGAGACCTCTGAACCTGACTGCTGAGGAGCTGCTGTCTGTGGTCGGGAGGAGGTAAGTTAGGGCAGTCTGTGAAGGGAAGGGGAAGTGTGTGGACGTGAGAAGGGGAGCTGGAGGATGAGCAGAGTTAAGGCTCACTCCTAGCTGGAGCGCATGGTCCGGATTCCGGTCTCCGAGTTTGTAGGGACACTGACGTTCCTGCAGCAGAAACCGGAGGAAGTAGCAGCTGTAAATGCTCTGTACCCAACTAAGGCTCGGAGGCCCCAGCAGCGACGTATGGGAGCCAGAAGGAAAAGGCTACGGCTGCCTGCCATATGAGAAAGTTCCAATAGAGAGTCAACAGGGGGAACTTCATTGAACTCAGCACTGCGAGTACCTCAGATAAGCGCTAGAACGGAGGCCACACTACCTATCTGCAGAGAGAGAATTCCAAATTGGCTTCCAGGCTGACCAACTCGTTCTCCATCTGTACTCTGGGTCCTGGACGGCACTTACCAAGTACAGGTAAAGGAACTGCACAACTGTGTCTGTCCTCTTTCTCCTGCACCTAGCGCACGGCTCTGCTGCATCCCGAACTGCACACCATCTACCAACTCTTTCATGTGCCCTGCAACAATGGCCATACCTGTGCAGGGCTTCTACATCTTAGCTGCACCACAACTTCTGTCCCAGAGAAGCGCCACTGCAGCGCTGGTCAATCTACTCAGAAACCACAGGTGGCGTCACGTATCATTTACCTATAAACGTAATTCATCCCTTTGCATGGACGCCCAGGGCCACGGAATGGGTCACCACCACTGTGACACATCCCAGGGAGACACCGTCCCGGTACCGATTAACCCCACTGCCCTGCCTGGCCACCCACACTCCATGTCAGATTCATCTTGGACTGGGGAATTCACGATTTGACTTGATAACCCATGCATGGTATGATAGAAAGAGCTACATGGACTAATGTGAAGTGTGGCCTGCTGCATCATTCACTTTGGGTGGGGGTGCAGGAGACAAGGAAAGGGGTTCTTCCTGCTATTGTGCTTTTGCCACTACCAGCAGATGCACCACCACCATCAGCACCAGCTGGCCCCCCCACATCCACGTCCGCGGCCTCTTCCACCAAACTTCCAAATTTAGCACAAAATAGACACAAAATAACATCACATATATGGTACTGTATCAGAAGCGTACAGCTCTATTCAGTCAAAGGATAATTGTCAATCTCCATATATATTCCATCAGTCACACAGAGACACTCCCAGGCTCAGTATGGATTAGACAAGAATATAAAAAGTAGACAAAGTGTACAGTATCATCAGATAGCAGGTATATATAGCATAGTTTAAACATTAACAATATACGTCTATATATCATGAGTAGTGTAAGCCACCCCGCTAGTGTTTTGGTTCGTTGCACAGGAGGCAAGTTCGTCGAATGTTCGTCGAACCACACTGAAAACAATGGCAGGCAAACACAAACACATACTAACACATGCAAAACAATTACAAAACACCTTAAAAGGTGTCCCAAAGCCGACAAAATGCTCAGAAGCCAAAAATAACATGGAAAAGGGCAACTACATTTACAAAAGAGGTGGAGGAGTAAAAGGAGGAGGTGGAGGAGACACAGATCAAGGCTTGTCATGCCCTTATGAAGTCAAGAAAGTCTGGACTAAAAATGTAAAAACCAAACCCAAAAAAACAAAATCTGAAAATGAACATGATCATATACCGTCGTACTTCCCACCAATAAATTATGGCAACTGGCAATCGGGTGGCGTTATTCCCATGAACCTCCAAACAGCGTCCATGAAGCCAAAGTGTTTGCTTTCCGGGGGCAGTATGATTGCAAAGCTGAACCTTAAAGGAATGTCCAAAAGGGCACCACCAGGAGTGGAGCCTGCGGCTTAATTGGACTCCACCCGGGAAACCACAACCATGCCACCTCAAAAAAAGATGCACACATTGAAAGCTTTGTCGATTGTGTGTGTGTGGTGTGGTATTTCTGTTTGTAGTCGTGCTAGCGATTTGTCAGCTTTATTCCGTTAACGAATGAGACTCCGGCATGCCCCTGCGGTACGTGTAAAGCTTACTAGAGGGATACGCGAGGCTCTGGCACGCGCGATCGAACAATAACAGGGCTATCATGGCCTTCCATGTCCGGGGCTACATGCGTGCTACACTGAAAGGACCATCTTTTGTTGCTTACAGGTGCAGATAACCCGCTGAACACCGTTAGTGATGGGGATCTGGGATTCCAATAATTCGCCGTGAACGATGATTTCCCAATAAGTGCAGGTCAACAGCAATTCCTGCTTTCGGCCTAACCGCCATTCCAGAAAAAATGCAAAACATTACGTTTCCAAACCACAGGTGCTGTAGCTTGCTTAACAGCTCTGCAGCCGTTCTCAGGACCAGTATGGATTCTACAAGATTCGAGAAAGTTGATAAAGGGTACAGTTTCACCGGATAACACCTATATATGTTGCATAGTTTACACATTAAAAACCTATGTGTATCGATCAGGAGGCAGGCTCAGACGGTCTCAGGCCCAGTATGGATTAGACCAGATTGCACAAAGTTGAGATAGGGTACATTATCACTGGATAGCAGGTATATAGAGCATAGTTTAAACATTTAAAATCTCCGTGTTCTCTGCATGGATTACACAACAATCTAAAAACTAGAAAAAAGGAAATGTATTTCAAGCGTACACTATGATACACTTTTGGTGGTATTTTTAAATCTTCATTTATATTTCTGTCTCAGTAAGACAGCCCAGACTCTCTGCAATAGGAAATTAGATGCATACAACTATTTACCTAAAGTCTAGTGATTGCAGAAATCTACGAATTACTATTCACGGGAACAACTTCCGTCACAATTCTCAGAGGCGAGGCTGACCCTCAATTAATTAGTGTGTGGACACAGCAAAAACCTTTCTTTGTGAAGAAAGTGTTGCTGTATCTCAGTACCATTGATCCCATCGCCGTTACTCATATCCATCCAATTTTGATCACAGGGAGAGATGTAAACATGGTGCTCACTGCCTATCATGATCTGTCATGTAACTTTGGAGTGCAAAACACAGAAGCCACAGGCCGTAGGCGATTCAATTGGATTGGCATGAGAGGGAGGGCACATTTAAAAATGTGCGCTGGAATGTCACACGTCTGTGGGTAGGAAAACTGTTAAAGCTGATGAGAAACCACCACTGCATCTCATTGTGAGTCGACGTCCATAAGAAATGGAAGCCAATGATCATCTGAAGCTGGATCCCCACAAGCGGGACAGGGCATAGCTACGTCTTAACCATCATCTTCTATCAGTTCACCAAATTTGAAGTGCCAGTCCCAGTGATGGATTTGACAGCCCAGACTACACAGCGGAGGAGCAGGGAGAGGTAAACATTGCAAATGCTGAGGCCCTGCCCAAGCAAGGGGGGCCCACTCATGGGCGTTGGCACTGGCACTGGGCCCCTCATAGTACGGCGGTGTGTCTGACGGCGGGTGTACATCACCACCGTCAGAGACACTTGATTGCACTATGAGGGACCCTGTGCCAGTGCCCGCTCCCACGAGTCGGCCCACCCACCTGTCCAGGGCAATGGCACTCGCACGGTTGCGTACGCTCGGTGGTGACCCCGGCCATTGGGGGGAGGAGGCTTCCCAGTTAGGAAGGTTTACAAAATGGCATATGTTGAAGTGGGACATTCACCTGCTGCTAAAGGCAAAATTGGTCAAGTCCCAGGAACAGGCGGACCAAAGAAAACAATTTTTCTGGCAACCTATGTGTCATCAGGGTAAGGTGGGACAAAATCCTTGGAAACCCATGCATGGTTCATATTAATGAAGGTTAGATCATCCACATTTTGGGTCGACAGACGGGTCCTTTTTTCTGTCACTATTGATCCAGCAGCACTGAAGACTCTTTCCGATAGCACACTTGCAGCTGGGCATGCGAGCTCCTGTAAGGCATATTGTGCCAATTCAGGCCAGGTGTCCAGTTTAGCGGCCCAATAGTCAAATGGGAATGACCTGTGACGGAGAACATCGATATGGGAGGAAAAGTAGTTTGTAACCATACTTGACAAGTGCTGTCTCCTGTCACTTTCAATCGATGCAGTATTACCAGTCGTGTGAGCGGGACTTGAAAAATCAGTCCACAACATGGTCATGAAACCCTTGTCTCCAATGCCACTTCTGATGTGTCCACCACCAACACCGCTTCCAAGTTGCCCGCGGCCCCTACGGCTCGTGTGAGAACCATCACCGCTGCTGTGTGCTGGGAATGCCTCAACCAACCGGTTTACCAGAGTAGCTTGTTTGTTAGCCAATATTAGGTCAAGGTTCTCCTGTGGCATGATGTTTTGGAATTTGCCTTTATAGCGTGGATCCAGGATGCTGGCCAACCAGTAGTTATCGTTTATCATTTTGGCAATGCGGGGGTCCCTTTTAGGATCTGCAAGGCATAATCTGACATGTGGGCCAATGTTCCCGGTGTCAATGATGCACTGCGAGTGCTGGGTGGAGGAGCACTTTCTGGCAAATCCACATCCCTCCAGTCACGCACAAACCCTGTACCAGACCTTGCAAAGCCAACATTTTCTCTTGCCCCACGAGAAGCATCCTCCTCCCCTAAATAATCATCCCCATCATCATCCTCCTCCTCTTCCTCTTCTTCCTCCACCTCGTCCATGACAGTTCCCTGATCAGACAATGGCTGACTGTCATCAAGGCTTCCCTCCTCTTCCTCCTCATCAACCTCGGCTGCAGACGCCTGCTCCTTAATGTGCATCAAAGTTTGCATGAGCAGACGCATAAGTGGGATGCTCATGCTTATGATGGTGTCGTCAGCGCTTACCAGCCGTGTGCATTCCTCAAAACACTGAAGGACTTTACAGTAGCGTTGAGCGAAACGGGTCGAAAAATTTCAAAAGTCGCCAACTTTTGGCAAAGTCGGGTTTCATGAAACGAAACTCGACCCTAGGATGAGGTCGGCCACGAGGTCGGCGACTTACGCGCCAAAGTCGCGTTTCAAAAGTTTGTTTTGCGCTCTTTTTCAGCCAATCAGGATCCACGGACATAGGCAGGGGTCACCACCATCTTTCAGAAGGGCATGCAAGTGATTGGCTTGCTTTGGTGGGCGTCACAGGGGTTATAAAAGGGCGTGCACGCCGACCGCCATCTTACTTCTGCCGATCTTAGCATAGGGAGAGGTTGCTGCTGCTGATTCTGTAGGGAGAGCGTTAGGCAGGGAAGAAGAAAAAAAAACTGCTTCTGCTGCTAGCGATTTTGCCTGTACAACACACCAGTCACAGTGTGTGCAGTGCAAGGGGAGGCTATATTGTGGTGGATCAGCGGTGTTGGTTGTTAGGCTGCCTTCTAAGACTTCCTGACAGCTGCATTGCTGTTTACCCACTGCTCTGCAAACTGCTTTTTTAAAAGCAATCCCAATTTTTTTTTTTGTCCTGCTGAGGTACTGAGCGTGCATTTTTTCACACCATACAGTGGTGTACGCTCCTCACACAGTACCGTGTAACGGCTGTTATCACAGCCACAGTGAAGCTATCTGTGTGTCACTCTGTGAGAATAAGTCGAGGACATGTTACGTTCTTACAGACCTGCACCTACTAGTTTTGTCTAGCTTTCAAACAGTTAAATATATTTGCTGTTTGATCACATTCAAAACTATAGAGAGACAGCGTGTGTCAGTCAGTATACTTAAAAAACACGGAGCTTGACAATTTTACGTACACCGGACAGCCGTGTACGTGCACGCTCCTCACACAGTACCGTGTAATGGCTGTTATCACGGCCACAGTGAAGCTATCTGTGTGTCACTCTGTGAGAATAAGTCGAGGACATGTTCCGTTCTTACAGACCTGCACCTACTAGTTTTGTTTAGCTTTCAAACAGTTAAATATATTTGCTGTTTGATCACATTCAAAACTATAGAGAGACAGCGTGTGTCAGTCCGTATACTTAAAAAACACGGAGCTTGACAATTTTACGTACACCGGACAGCCGTGGACGTGCACGCTCCTCTCAGTACCGTGTAACGGCTGTTATCACGGCCACAGTGAAGCTATCTGCGTGTCACTGTGGAAGGATAAGTGGAGGACTTGTTCCGTTCTTACAGACCTACACTCTAGGGAGATTCCTATTCTGCCCAATTCTACATACACCTTGTAGTTTGTGATACACTAGCCAATTTCTGCCTGTGACATAGCGCTCTGATATTCAGTGGGCCTCACACAATCCAAAAGTGTCCAGTGTCCACTAGTGTGTGCAGAAATTCAAAATCTCTGTGATCCTGTAGTCACTTTTTTCACACCTGTGCCATCGAGCCTGTGACATAGCGCTCTGATATTCAGTGGGCCTCACACAATCCAAAAGTGTCCAGTGTCCACTAGTGTGTGCAGAAATTCAAAATCTCCCTTATCCTGTAGTCACTTTTTTCACACCTGTGCCATCGAGCCTGTGAAATAGCGCTCTGATATTCAGTGGGCCTCACACAATCCATAAGTGTCCAGTGTCCACAAGTGTGGCAGAAATTCAAAATCTCTATGATCCTGTAGTCACTTTTTTCACACCTGTGCCATCGAGCCTGTGACATAGCGCTCTGATATTCAGTGGGCCTCACACAATCCAAAAGTGTCCAGTGTCCACTAGTGTGTGCAGAAATTCAAAATCTCCCTTATCCTGTAGTCACTCTTTTCACACCTGTGCCATCGAGCCTGTGACATAGCGCTGTGATATTCAGTGGGCCTCACACAATCCAAAAGTGTCCAGTGTCCACAAGTGTGTGCAGAAATTCAAAATCTCTGTGATCCTGTAGTCACTTTTTTCACACCTGTGCCATCGAGCCTGTGACATAGCGCTGTGATATTCAGTGGGCCTCACACAATCCAAAAGTGTCCAGTGTCCACTACTGTGTGCAGAAATTCAAAATCTCCCTTATCCTGTAGTCACTTTTTTCACACCTGTGCCATCGAGCCTGTGACATAGCTCTCTGATATTCAGTGGGCCTCACACAATCCAAAAGTGTCCAGTGTCCACAAGTGTGTGCAGAAATTCAAAATCTCTGTGATCCTGTAGTCACTTTTTTCATACCTGTGCCATCGAGCCTGTGACATAGCGCTCTGATATTCAGTGGGCCTCACACAATCCATAAGTGTCCAGTGTCCACAAGTGTGGCAGAAATTCAAAATCTCTGTGATCCTGTAGTCACTTTTTTCACACCTGTGCCATCGAGCCTGTGACATAGCGCTCTGATATTCAGTGGGCCTCACACAATCCAAAAGTGTCCAGTGTCCACTAGTGTGTGCAGAAATTCAAAATCTCCCTTATCCTGTAGTCACTTTTTTCACACCTGTGCCATCGAGCCTGTGACATAGCGCTCTGATATTCAGTGGGCCTCACACAATCCAAAAGTGTCCAGTGTCCACTAGTGTGTGCATTAATTCAAAATCTCCCTTATCCTGTAGTCACTTTTTTCACACCTGTGCCATCGAGCCTGTGACATAGCGCTCTGATATTCAGTGGGCCTCACACAATCCATAAGTGTCCAGTGTCCACAAGTGTGGCAGAAATTCAAAATCTCTGTGATCCTGTAGTCACTTTTTTCACACCTGTGCCATCGAGCCTGTGACATAGCGCTCTGATATTCAGTGGGCCTCACACAATCCAAAAGTGTCCAGTGTCCACTAGTGTGTGCAGAAATTCAAAATCTCCCTTATCCTGTAGTCACTCTTTTCACACCTGTGCCATCGAGCCTGTGACATAGCGCTGTGATATTCAGTGGGCCTCACACAATCCAAAAGTGTCCAGTGTCCACAAGTGTGTGCAGAAATTCAAAATCTCTGTGATCCTGTAGTCACTTTTTTCACACCTGTGCCATCGAGCCTGTGACATAGCGCTCTGATATTCAGTGGGCCTCACACAATCCAAAAGTGTCCAGTGTCCACTACTGTGTGCAGAAATTCAAAATCTCCCTTATCCTGTAGTCACTTTTTTCACACCTGTGCCATCGAGCCTGTGACATAGCTCTCTGATATTCAGTGGGTCTCACACAATCCAAAAGTGTCCAGTGTCCACAAGTGTGTGCAGAAATTCAAAATCTCTCTGATCCTGTAGTCACTTTTTTCACACCTGTGCCATCGAGCCTGTGACATAGCGCTCTGATAGTCAGTGGGCCTCACACAATCCATAAGTGTCCAGTGTCCACAAGTGTGGCAGAAATTCAAAATCTCTGTGATCCTGTAGTCACTTTTTTCACACCTGTGCCATCGAGCCTGTGACATAGCGCTCTGATATTCAGTGGGCCTCACACAATCCAAAAGTGTCCAGTGTCCACTACTGTGTGCAGAAATTCAAAATCTCCCTTATCCTGTAGTCACTTTTTTCACACCTGTGCCATCGAGCCTGTGACATAGCTCTCTGATATTCAGTGGGCCTCACACAATCCAAAAGTGTCCAGTGTCCACAAGTGTGTGCAGAAATTCAAAATCTCTGTGATCCTGTAGTCACTTTTTTCACACCTGTGCCATCAAGCCTGTGACATAGCACTCTGATATTCAGTGGGCCTCACACAATCCATAAGTGTCCAGTGTCCACAAGTGTGGCAGAAATTCAAAATCTCTGTGATCCTGTAGTCACTTTTTTCACACCTGTGCCATCGAGCCTGTGACATAGCGCTCTGATATTCAGTGGGCCTCACACAATCCAAAAGTGTCCAGTGTCCACTACTGTGTGCAGAAATTCAAAATCTCCCTTATCCTGTAGTCACTTTTTTCACACCTGTGCCATCGAGCCTGTGACATAGCTCTCTGATATTCAGTGGGCCTCACACAATCCAAAAGTGTCCAGTGTCCACAAGTGTGTGCAGAAATTCAAAATCTCTGTGATCCTGTAGTCACTTTTTTCACACCTGTGCCATCAAGCCTGTGACATAGCACTCTGATATTCAGTGGGCCTCACACAATCCATAAGTGTCCAGTGTCCACAAGTGTGGCAGAAATTCAAAATCTCTGTGATCCTGTAGTCACTTTTTTCACACCTGTGCCATCGAGCCTGTGACATAGCGCTCTGATATTCAGTGGGCCTCACACAATCCAAAAGTGTCCAGTGTCCACTACTGTGTGCAGAAATTCAAAATCTCCCTTATCCTGTAGTCACTTTTTTCACACCTGTGCCATCGAGCCTGTGACATAGCTCTCTGATATTCAGTGGGCCTCACACAATCCAAAAGTGTCCAGTGTCCACAAGTGTGTGCAGAAATTCAAAATCTCTGTGATCCTGTAGTCACTTTTTTCACACCTGTGCCATCAAGCCTGTGACATAGCACTCTGATATTCAGTGGGCCTCACACAATCCATAAGTGTCCAGTGTCCACAAGTGTGGCAGAAATTCAAAATCTCTGTGATCCTGTAGTCACTTTTTTCACACCTGTGCCATCGAGCCTGTGACATAGCGCTCTGATATTCAGTGGGCCTCACACAATCCAAAAGTGTCCAGTGTCCACTAGTGTGTGCAGAAATTCAAAATCTCCCTTATCCTATAGTCACTTTTTTCACACCTGTGCCATCGAGCCTGTGACACAGCGCTCTGATATTCAGTGGGCCTCACACAATCCAAAAGTGTCCAGTGTCCACTAGTGTGTGCAGAAGTTCAAAATCTCCCTTATCCTGTAAACACTTTTTTCACACCTGTGCCATCGAGCCTGTGACATAGCGCTATGATATTCAGTGGGCCTCACACAATCCAAAAGTGTCCAGTGTCCACAAGTGTGTGCAGAAATTCAAAATCTCTGTGATCCTGCAGTCACTTTTTTCACACCTGTGCCATCGAGCCTGTGACATAGCGCTCTGATATTCAGTGGGCCTCACACAATCCAAAAGTGTCCAGTGTCCACTAGTGTGTGCAGAAATTCAAAATCTCCCTTATCCTGTAGTCACTTTTTTCACACCTGTGCCATCGAGCCTGTGACATAGCGCTCTGATATTCAGTGGGCCTCACACAATCCAAAAGTGTCCAGTGTCCACTAGTGTGTGCAGAAATTCAAAATCTCTGTGATCCTGTAGTCACTTTTTTCACACCTGTGCCATCGAGCCTGTGACATAGCGCTCTGATATTCAGTGGGCCTCACACAATCCAAAAGTGTCCAGTGTCCACTAGTGTGTGCAGAAATTCAAAATCTCCCTTATCCTGGAGTCACTTTTTTCACACCTGTGCCATCGAGCCTGTGAAATAGTCTAGTTTTCAAACAGTTAAATATATTTGCTGTTTGATCACATTCAAAACTATAGAGAGACATCGTGTGTCAGTCCGTATACTTAAAAAACACGGAGCTTGACAATTTTACGTACAACGGACAGCCGTGTACGTGCATGCTCCTCTCTCAGTACCGTGTAATGACTGTTATCACGGCCACAGTGAAGCTATCTGTGTGTCGCTCTGTAAGGATAAGTTGAGAACTTGTTCCGTTCTTACAGACCTACACTAAGGGAGATTCCTATTCTGCCCAATTCTATATACACCTTGTAGTTTGTCATACACTAGCCAATTTCTGCCTGTGACATAGCGCTGTGATATTCAGTAGGCCTCACACAATCCAAAAGTGTCCAGTGTCCACAAGTGTGTGCAGAAATTCAAAATCTCCGTTATCCTCTAGTGACATTTTTCACACCTGCGACATCGAGCCTGTGACATAGCGCTGTGATATTCAGTGGGCCTCACACAATCCATAAGTGTCCAGTGTCCACAAGTGTGTGCAGAAATTCAAAATCTCCCCTGTCCTATAGACACCTTGTTCCTTGTTTTACATTACTATATAGTATGTTGGATTTTGTCTACATTTCTACAAAAAATGAGGAAGGCTGGTGGAAGAGGCAGTGGAATTGGGCGGGGGTTGGCAGCTGGTAATGATGGTGTTGGTGGTGGATCTGGTGGTAGTGGCAAGAACAAAATAGGACCGAATGCAGGAGGTGTTGAGCCTGCGTCATCGTCTGGCTCCATAAGGCTTCGAAGGCTTAGTTTTCTAGGAGTTGGCAAACCGCTTTTAAAGCCAGAGCATCAGGAAAAAGTTTTGTCTTACATTGCTGACTCAGCCTCCAGCTCTATCGCCTCCTCTTCTTCAGTTGTAAAAAGTAAAAGCACTGAGTCGTCATTGGAGGCTCATGTTCATGAACCACACCTTTCCTTGTGTCCTTCACCCCAACCAAGATTGAAGGATGACGCAGGCCATACTACTGATTACTCCATGGAGCTGTTTTCACACACCATGCCTGGATTATCAAGTCAAATGGTGAATTACCCAGGCCAAGATGAATCTGACATGGAGTGCACTGATGCACAGCCGCTGATAGATAATTCTGCTGGTACATTCACTCAGAGCACTACATTGTCCTCGCAGTGTACAGAGCCAGATTCTGACCCTGATGAGACTCAGGTGCCCCTTCCCGCACACTATACCACCATACACGGTGACACAGAGGAAGGTGCACATGACATTGAAGAGGAGGTGATGGATGACCCAGTTGTTGACCCAGATTGGCATCCATTGGGGGAAGAGGGTGCTGCTTCCAATAGCTCAGATGAGGAGGAGCATCCACAGCAGACATCGACATCCCAACAGCTGTTATCTGGCAGGCCCGGAGCACTCCAAAGACAGGTTCTGCCAAAGTAGAAAGAGTGCAGTGTGGCACTTTTTTGAACAAAATCCTCATGATCAGGCCAAGGTTATCAGTAAGAAGTGCGCAAAGACCTTTAGCCGATGGAAAAATCTGAAAAATTTGAATACCAGTTGCATGCTTAGACATTTAACCACCATGCACTTGCAAGCGTGGACACAACACCAAACCTCAAGTGCCACATGTGCAACTGATCACAAAGAAGGTAGTCAGCAACGCTACATTGTTTCCCCCACTGTAAGCCCACCGGTTAGCACAGCAGCAAATGTTGAGGTGTCGTTGCAAGGCCACAGCAGTCAGGGAATCCCACTGTTATATCAACGAAATACTGAATCTAGGCCATCAGAAAGAACACCAACTCCATCACCATCATCAACCCTCTCTCAGTCCGCCCTGTCCACCACTACTTCCACCATATGCAGCTCTCAAGTCCAGCTCACCCTCCCAGACACTATGAGTAGGTCAAGAAAGTACTCAGTCTCTCATCCGCGTACACTGGGTTTGAACGCCCACATTGCCAAACTAATCTCGTTTGAGATGATGCCCTATCGGTTGGTGGAAAGCGCAGCTTTCCGCGAACTCATGGCCTATGCAGTACCACGCTATGACCTACCCAGTCGCCACTTCTTCACTCGCAAAGCCATCCCAGCCCTCCACCATCATGTAAAAGACCGCATTGTCCATGCACTCAAGCAGTCAGTGAGTGGAAAGGTGCACCTCACAACTGATGCATGGTCCAGTCGGCATGGCCAGGGCCGTTACGTGTCCATCACTGCGCACTGGGTTAATGTGGTGGATGCAGGGTCCACAGGGGACAGCGGTGGTGGGACAGTGCTGCCTAGCCCACGGTATAGGAAACAGTTGGCTGTAGGCGTTCGACCCTCCTCCTCCTCCTTCTCCTCCAGAAGCGAAAGCTCGTCCACAGAGCGCAGTCGTACGAGCACTCCATCTGCAGCTGTCACTGTTGCACACGAGGTGTCCCCCTATCGAGCAGCTAGTGGAAAGCGTCAGCAGGCTGTGTTGCAGATGATGTGTTTTGGCAACAGACACACCGCCGAGGTGCTGGCCGAGTACTTGAAGCGACAAACTGAGTCATGGCTGGGCAGTGTACATCTTGAGGCAGGCAAGGTAGTTAGTGATAACGGCCGTAATTTTGTGGCAGCCATAGCCCTTTCAAAACTCAGCCACATACCTTGCTTGGCTCACACCTTGAACCTGGTGGTGCAGTGCTTCCTCAAAAATTATCCGGAGTTAACAGCCCTGCTCCAGAAGGTGCGAAGACTGTGCGCGCACATCCGCCGGTCGCCTGTACACTCCGTTCGTATGCAGAAGCTGCAGCGATTGCTCCACCTTCCCAACCACCGCCTCATTATCGACATTGCAACAAGGTGGAACTCCACCCTGCACATGGTGGAGCGGCTGTGCGAGCAGAGGCAGGCCATAATGCATTTGTGGGAGGATACACGGCCAGGCACTTTGAGAGCAGACATGGAGTTGACAGGTGTGCAGTGGTCGAAGCTGAAAGACCTCTGTAAAGTCCTTCAGTGTTTTGAGGAATGCACACGGCTGGTAAGCGCAGACGACGCCATCCTAAGCATGAGCATCCCAGTTATGCGTCTGCTCATGCAAACTTTGACGCACCTTAAGAAGCAGGCGTCTGCAGCCAATGTTGATGAGGAGGAAGAGGAGGAGGGAATCCTTGATGACATTCAGCCATTGTCTGCTCAGGGACCTCTCTTGGACGAGGTGGAGGAAGAAGAAGAGGAGGAGGATGATGATGGGGATGATTACTTAGGGGAGGAGGATGCATCTCGTGGGGCAAGTGAAAAATGTTGGCGTGGCAAGGTCTGGTACAGGGTTTGTGCGTGACTGGAGGGATGTGGATTTGCCAGAAAGTGCTCCTCCAACCAGCACTCGCAGTGCATCATTGACACCAGGAACATTGGCCCACATGTCAGATTATGCCTTGCAGATCCTAAAAAGGGACCCCCGCATTGCCAAAATGATGAACGATGACGACTACTGGTTGGCCAGCATCCTGGATCCATGCTATAAAGGCAAATTACAAAACATCATGCCACAGGAGAACCTTGACCTAATATTGGCTAATAGAGTGGAGCGACTTTTGGTTTTTTAGGGTCGCGTTTCGTTTCGTGAAACCCGACTTTTCCAAAAGTCGGGTCGAGCAAGATCGTCCGATTATAGGGAAAAGTCGGGGTCGTCCCGAAACACGAAACCCAATGTAAGTCAATGGGGAATAAAAGTCGGCAGTGAGAGGAGGACAGGAAACACACCTACAGTGCCCATTTGAATGCCAAAAGCATCAATTCTTCTTTCTTAAGCTTGTCAACCTTAATTAACTTCATAATACAAGTTACGCACTGAAAAATGGGGGTTATTTGGCTACAAACTGTGGGGGGGGAGGGCTGGCTCCAGGTTTTCATGTGCCCTGGGCGAAAGAGCGCCCCTTTAACACATACCACAACTCATCATGCTCCGATACGGCAGAGAAATAGCGGTATAGTCCAATGAAAAATACCTCACTTTTTACATCTCATGACGAGGCCCATCTATTTCTCCATACAGAATCATTGGTCCCATATAATGTTTGAAACAGTATATGATGAGCTCCACATAATGCTACAGTATATGTTGGTCCCCATGGATGAAGCTCCACTGTCTTATGGGCCCAAATAATGCTCCAAACATAATGGGCCCCATTTCTAATGCTCTAGTGTATAATGGGCCCTGTAAATGCTGCTCGAGTGTCTGATGTCCACCTTTGGAATGTTCCAGTGTATGGTGGGCCCCATCTATCATTCTCCAGAGTATAGTGCTCCCCAAAAATTGATGTCCCAACATTGAAAACAATCAAATAAGTCTCCTCGCTAGGGAATCCCTGTACTTGTCTGGACAGGTGCTGGAGCTTGCTTAACAGCTCGCCAGCCGTTCTCACGCCCAGTATGGATTACACGTGATTGCACAAAGGTGAGAAAGGGTACCGTATCCCCAGATAACATGTATGGATAGCGTACACATTCAAAATATATGTCTCAGGAGGCAGGCTCAGACGGTGTTAGGCCCAGTATGGATTGCACGTGATTGCACAAAGGTTAGAAAGGGTACCGTATCACTGGATAACATGTATGGATAGCGTACACATTCAAAATATATGTCTATACAGCATGAGGCAGGCTCAGACGGTGTTAGGCCCAGTATGGATTGCACGTGATTGCACAAAGGTTAGAAAGGGTACCGTCTCCCCAGATAACATGTATGGATAGCGTACACATTCAAAAAATATGTCTCAGGAGGCAGGCTCAGACGGTGTTAGGCCCAGTATGGATTGCACGTGATTGCACAAAGGTTAGAAAGGGTACCGTATCCCCGGATAACATGTATGGATAGCGTACACATTCAAAATAAATGTCTATACAGCATGAGGCAGGCTCAGACGGTGTCAGGCCCAGTATGGATTGCACATGATTGCACAAAGGTTAGAAAGGGTACCGTATCCCTGGATAACATGTATGGATAGCATACACATTCAAAATATATGTCTCAGGAGGCAGGCTCAGACGGTGTTAGGCCCAGTATGGATTGCACGTGATTGCACAAAGGTTAGAAAGGGTACCGTATCACCGGATAACATGTATGGATAGCGTACACATTCAAAATATATGTCTATACAGCATGAGGCAGGCTCAGACGGTGTTAGGCCCAGTATGGATTGCATGTGATTGCACAAAGGTTAGAAAGGGTACCGTATCCCCAGATAACATGTATGGATAGCGTACACATTCAAAATATATGTCTCAGGAGGCAGGCTCAGACGGTGTTAGGCCCAGTATGGATTGCACGTGATTGCACAAAGGTTAGAAAGGGTACCGTATCCCTGGATAACATGTATGGATAGCGTACACATTCAAAATATATGTCTATACAGCATGAGGCAGGCTCAGACGGTGTTAGGCCCAGTATGGATTGCACGTGATTGCAGAAAGGTTAGAAAGGGTACCGTATCCCCAGATAACATGTATGGATAGCGTACACATTCAAAATATATGTATCAGGAGGCAGGCTCAGACGGTGTTAGGCCCAGTATGGATTGCACGTGATTGCACAAAGGTTAGAAAGGGTACCGTATCACCGGATAACATGTATGGATAGCGTACACATTCAAAATATATGTCTATACAGCATGAGGCAGGCTCAGACGGTGTCAGGCCCAGTATGGATTGCACGTGATTGCACAAAGGTTAGAAAGGGTACCGTATCCCTGGATAACATGTATGGATAGCGTACACATTCAAAATATATGTCTCAGGAGGCAGGCTCAGACGGTGTTAGGCCCAGTATGGATTGCACGTGATTGCACAAAGGTTAGAAAGGGTACCGTATCACCGGATAACATGTATGGATAGCGTACACATTCAAAATATATGTCTATACAGCATGAGGCAGGCTCAGATGGTGTTAGGCCCAGTATGGATTGCACGTGATTGCACAAAGGTTAGAAAGGGTACCGTATCCCCAGATAACATGTATGGATAGCGTACACATTCAAAATATATGTCTCAGGAGGCAGGCTCAGACGGTGTTAGGCCCAGTATGGATTGCACGTGATTGCACAAAGGTTAGAAAGGGTACCGTATCCCCGGATAACATGTATGGATAGCGTACACATT
Source organism: Dendrobates tinctorius (assembly GCF_039654945.1). Taxonomy (NCBI): domain Eukaryota; kingdom Metazoa; phylum Chordata; class Amphibia; order Anura; family Dendrobatidae; genus Dendrobates; species Dendrobates tinctorius. The sequence continues at coordinate 53,747,712 of NW_027361917.1, forward strand.
CAAAATATATGTCTATACAGCATGAGGCAGGCTCAGACGGTGTTAGGCCCAGTATGGATTGCACTTGATTGCACAAAGGTTAGAAAGGGTACCGTATCCCCAGATAACATGTATGGATAGCGTACACATTCAAAATATATGTCTCAGGAGGCAGGCTCAGATGGTGTTAGGCCCAGTATGGATTGCACGTGATTGCACAAAGGTTAGAAAGGGTACCGTATCACCGGATAACATGTATGGATAGCGTACACATTCAAAATATATGTCTATACAGCATGAGGCAGGCTCAGACGGTGTTAGGCCCAGTATGGATTGCACGTGATTGCACAAAGGTTAGAAAGGGTACCGTATCACCGGATAACATGTATGGATAGCGTACACATTCAAAATATATGTCTATACAGCATGAGGCAGGCTCAGACGGTGTTAGGCCCAGTATGGATTGCACGTGATTGCACAAAGGTTAGAAAGGGTACCGTATCCCCGGATAACATGTATGGATAGCGAACACATTCAAAATATATGTCTATACATCAGGAGGCAGGCTCAAACGGTGTCAGGCACAGTATGGATTTGACGGCCCAGATTACACAGCGGAGGAGCAGGGAGAGGTAAAGATTGCAAATGCTGGGGCCCTGCCCAAGCAAGGGGGGCCCAATCGTGGGCGTCGGTACTGGCACTGGGCCCCTCATAGTACAGCGGTGTGTCTTACGGCGGGTGTGCACCACCACCGTCAGAGACACTTGATTGCACTATGAGGGACCCTGTGCCAGTGCCCGCGCCCAAGAGTCGGCCTACCCACCTGTCCAGGGCAACGGCACTCGCACGGTGTCGTGCGCTAGGTGGTGACCCCGGCCATGGGGGGGAGGCAGCACAGTTAGGGAGTTTTAGAAAGTGGCATATGTTGATGTTGGACATTCAGCTGATGCAAAAGGCGAAATAGGTGAAGTACCAGGAAGAGGTAGACCAAAGCAAGCCATTTTTCTGTCACCCTATGTGTCATCAGGGGAAGGTGGGACAAAATCCTTGGAAACCCATGCGTGGTTCATTTTAATGAAGGTTAGATCATCCACATTTTGGGTTGACAGACGGGTCCTTTTTTCTGTCAGGATTGATCCAGCTGCACTGAAGACTCTTTCCGATAGCACACTTGCAGCTGGGCAAGCGAGCTCCTGTAAGGCATATTGGGCCAATTCAGGCCAGGTGTCCAGTTTAGCGGCCCAATAGTCAAAGGGGAATGACCTGTGTGGGAGAACATCGATATGGGAGGAAAAGTAGTTTGTAACCATAGTTGACAACTGCTGTCTCCTGTCACTTTCCATCGATGCAGTATTACCAGTTGTGTGAGCGGTATTTGAAAAATCAGTCCACAACATTGTCATGAAACCCCTGTCTCCAAACGCCACTTCTGCTGTGTGCACCACGAACACCTCTGCCAAGCTGCCCCCGGCCCGTACGGCTCGTGTGCTGGGAATGCCTCAAGCAACCGATTTACCAGAGTTGCTTGTTTATTAGCCAATATTAGGTCAAGGTTCTCCTGTGGCATGATGTTTTGTAATTTGCCTTTATAGAGTGGATCCAGGATGCTGGCCAACCAGTAGTCGTCATCGTTCATCATTTTGGCAATGCGGGGGTCCCTTTTTAGGATCCGCAAGGCATAATCTGACAAGTGGGCCAATGTTCCCGGTGTCAATGATGCACTGCGAGTGCTGGGTGGAGGAGCACTTTCTGGCAAATCCACATCCCTCCAGTCACGCACAAACCCTGTACCAGACCTTGCCACGCCAACATTTTCACTTGCCCCACGAGATGCATCCTCCTCCCCTAAGTAATCATCCCCATCATCATCCTCCTCCTCCTCTTCTTCCTCCACCTCGTCCAGGAGAGGTCCCTGAGCAGACAATGGCTGAATGTCATCAAGGATTCCCTCCTCCTCTTTCTCCTCATCAACATTGGCTGCAGACGCCTGCTCCTTAAGGTGCGTCAAAGTTTGCATGAGCAGACGCATAAGTGGGATGCTCATGCTTAGGATGGCGTCGTCTGCGCTTACCAGCCGTGTGCATTCCTCAAAACACTGAAGGACTTTACAGAGGTCTTTCAGCTTCGACCACTGCACACCTGTCAACTCCATGTCTGCTCTCAAAGTGCCTGGCTGTGTATCCTCCCACAAATGCATTATGGCCTGCCTCTGCTCGCACAGCCGCTCCACCATGTGCAGGGTGGAGTTCCACCTTGTTGCAATGTCGATAATGAGGCGGTGGTTGGGAAGGTGGAGCAATCGCTGCAGCTTCTGCATACGAATGGAGTGTACAGGCGACCGGCGGATGTGCGCGCACAGTCTTCGCACCTTATGGAGCAGGGCTGTTAACTCCGGATAATTTTTGAGGAAGCACTGCACCACCAGGTTCAAGGTGTGAGCCAAGCAAGGTATGTGGCTGAGTTTTGAAAGGGCTATGGCTGCCACAAAATTACGGCCGTTATCACTAACTACCTTGCCTGCCTCAAGATGTACACTGCCCAGCCATGACTCAGTTTGTCGCTTCAAGTACTCGGCCAGCACCTCGGCGGTGTGTCTGTCGCCCAAACACATCATCTGCAACACAGCCTGCTGACGCTTTCCACTAGCTGCTCGATAGGGGGACACATCGTGTGCAACAGTGGCAGCTGCAGATGGAGTGCTCGTACGACTGCGCTCTGTGGACGAGCTTTCACTTCTGGAGGAGGAAGAGGAGGGTCGAACGCCTACAGCCAACTGTTTCCTATACTGTGGGCTAGGCAGCACTGTCCCACCACCGCTGTCCCCTGTGGACCCTGCATCCACCACATTAACCCAGTGCGCAGTGATGGACACGTAACGGCCCTGGCCATGCCGACTGGACCATGCATCAGTTGTGAGGTGCACCTTTCCGCTCACTGACTGCTTGAGTGCATGGACAATGCGGTCTTTCACATGATGGTGGAGGGCTGGGATGGCTTTGCGAGAGAAGAAGTGGCGACTGGGTAGGTCATAGCGTGGTACTACATAGGCCATGAGTTCGCGGAAAGCTGTGCTTTCCACCAACCGAAAGGGCATCATCTCAAACGAGATTAGTTTGGCAATGTGGGCGTTCAAACCCAGTGTACGCGGATGAGAGACTGAGTACTTTCTTGACCTACTCATAGTGTCTGGGAGGGTGAGCTGGACTTGAGAGCTGCATATGGTGGAAGTAGCGGTGGACAGGGAGGACTGAGAGAGGGTTGATGATGGTGATGGAGTTGGTGTTCTTTCTGATGGCCTAGAATCAGTCTTTCGTTGATATAACAGTGGGATTCCCTGACTGCTGTGGTCTTGCAACGACACCTCAACATTTGCTGCTGTGCTAACCGGTGGGCTTACAGTGGGGGAAACAATGTAGCGTTGCTGACTACCTTCGTTGTGATCAGTTGCACATGTGGCACTTGAGGTTTGGTGTTGTGTCCACGCTTGCAAGTGCATGCTGGTTAAATGTCTAAGCATGCAACTGGTATTCAAATTTTTCAGATTTTTCCCTCGGCTAAAGGTCTTTGCGCACTTCTTACAGATAACCTTGGCCTGATCATGAGGATTTTGTTCAAAAAAGTGCCACACTGCACTCTTTCTACTTTGGCAGACATTTTGCGGCCTAGCACGCTGTGATCTTTTGACCCTCTGGACAAGCTGTCCAGCAACTCTTTTGATGTTTGGAACCTGTCTTTGGAGTGCTCCGGGCCTGCCAGATAACAGCTGTTGGGATGTCGATGTCTGCTGTGGATGCTCCTCATCTGAGCTATTGGAAGCAGCACCCTCTTCCCCCAATGGATGCCAATCTGGGTCACCAACTGGGTCATCCATCACCTCCTCTTCTATGTCATGTGCACCTTTCTCTGTGTCACCGTGTATGGTGGTATAGTGTGCGGGAAGGGGCACCTGAGTCTCATCAGGGTCAAAATCTGGCTCTGTACACTGCGAGGACAATGTAGTGCTCTGAGTGAATGTACCAGCAGAATCATCCATCAGCGGCTGTGCATCAGTGCACTCCATGTCAGATTCATCTTGGCCTGGGTAATTCACCATTTGACTTGATAATCCAGGCATGGTATGTGAAAACAGCTCCATGGAGTAATCAGTAGTATGGCCTGCGTCATCCTTCAATCTTGGTTGGGGTGAAGGACACAAGGAAAGGTGTGGTTCATGAACATGAGCCTCCAATGACGACTCAGTGCTTTTACTTTTTACAACTGAAGAAGAGGAGGCGATAGAGCCGGAGGCTGAGTCAGCAATGTAAGACAAAACTTTTTCCTGATGCTCTGGCTTTAAAAGCGGTTTGCCAACTCCTAGAAAACTAAGCGTTCGAGGCCTTATGTAGCCAGACGATGACGCAGGGTCAGCACCTCCTGCATTCGGTCCTATTTTGCTCTTGCCACTACCATCAGATCCACCACCAACACCATCATTACCAGCTGCCAACCCCCGCCCAATTCCACGGCCTCTTCCACCAGCCTTCCTCATTTTTGGTAGAAATGTAGACAAAATCCAACAAACTATATAGTAATGTAAAACAAGGTACAAGGTGTCTATAGGACAGGGGAGTTTTAGAATTTCGCTCAACTCTACTGAAGACTCTTTCCGATAGCACACTTGCAGCTGGGCAAGCGAGCTCCTGTAAGGCATATTGGGCCAATTCAGGCCAGGTGTCCAGTTTAGCGGCCCAATAGTCAAAGGGGAATGACCTGTGTGGGAGAACATCGATATGGGAGGAAAAGTAGTTTGTAACCATAGTTGACAACTGCTGTCTCCTGTCACTTTCCATCGATGCAGTATTACCAGTTGTGTGAGCGGTACTTGAAAAATCAGTCCACAAAATTGTCATGAAACCCCTGTCTCCAACGCCACTTCTGCTGTGTGCACCATGAACACCTCTGCCAAGCTGCTCCCGGCTCGTACGGCTCGTGTGAGAACCATCACCGCTGCTGTGTGCTGGGAATGCCTCAAGCATCCGATTTACCAGAGTTGCTTGTTTATTAGCCAATAGAGTTGAGCGAAACGGGTCGAAAAAATTCAAAAGTCGCCGACTTTTGGCAAAGTCGGGTTTCATGAAACGAAACCCGACCCTAGGATGAGGTCGGCCACGAGGTCGGCGACTTACGCGCCAAAGTCGCGTTTCAAAAGTTTGTTTTGCGCTCTTTTTCAGCCAATCAGGATCCACGGACACTGTGGGCAACGTGATGACATAGGCACGGGTCACCACCATCTTTCAGAAGGGCATGCAAGTGATTGGCTTGCTTTGGTGGGCGTCACAGGGGGTATAAAAGGGCGTGCATCCATTGGGGGAAGAGGGTGCTGCTTCCAATAGCTCAGATGAGGAGCATCCACAGCAGACATCGACATCGCAACAGCTGTTATCTGGCAGGCCCGGAGCACTCCAAAGACAGGTTCCAAACATCAAAAGAGTTGCTGGACAGCTTGTCCAGAGGGTCAAAAGATCACAGCGTGCTAGGCCGCAAAATGTCTGCCAAAGTAGGAAGAGTGCAGTGTGGCACTTTTTTGAACAAAATCCTCATGATCAGGCCAAGGTTATCTGTAAGAAGTGCGCAAAGACCTTTAGCCGAGGGAAAAATCTGAAAAATTTGAATACCAGTTGCATGCTTAGACATTTAACCAGCATGCACTTGCAAGCGTGGACACAACACCAAACCTCAAGTGCCACATGTGCAACTGATCACAACGAAGGTAGTCAGCAACGCTACATTGTTTCCCCCACTGTAAGCACACCGGTTAGCACAGCAGCAAATGTTGAGGTGTCGTTGCAAGGCCACAGCAGTCAGGGAATCCCACTGTTATATCAACGAAAGACTGATTCTAGGCCATCAGAAAGAACACCAACTCCATCACCATCATCAACCCTCTCTCAGTCCGCCCTGTCCACCGCTACTTCCACCATATGCAGCTCTCAAGTCCAGCTCACCCTCCCAGACACTATGAGTAGGTCAAGAAAGTACTCAGTCTCTCATCCGCATACACTGGGTTTGAACGCCCACATTGCCAAACTAATCTCGTTTGAGATGATGCCCTTTCGGTTGGTGGAAAGCACAGCTTTCCGCGAACTCATGGCCTATGCAGTACCACGCTATGACCTACCCAGTCGCCACTTCTTCTCTCGCAAAGCCATCCCAGCCCTCCACCATCATGTGAAAGACCGCATTGTCCATGCACTCAAGCAGTCAGTGAGCGGAAAGGTGCACCTCACAACTGATGCATGGTCCAGTCGGCATGGCCAGGGCCGTTACGTGTCCATCACTGCGCACTGGGTTAATGTGGTGGATGCAGGGTCCACAGGGGACAGCGGTGGTGGGACAGTGCTGCCTAGCCCACGGTATAGGAAACAGTTAGCTGTAGGCGTTCGACCCTCCTCCTCCTCCTCCTCCTCCAGAAGCGACAGCTCGTCCACAGAGCGCAGTCGTACGAGCACTCCATCTGCAGCTGCCACTGTTGCACACGATGTGTCCCCCTATCGAGCAGCTAGTGGAAAGCGTCAGCAGGCTGTGTTGCAGATGATGTGTTTGGGCGACAGACACACCGCCGAGGTGCTGGCCGAGTACTTGAAGCGACAAACTGAGTCATGGCTGGGCAGTGTACATCTTGAGGCAGGCAAGGTAGTTAGTGATAACGGCCGTAATTTTGTGGCAGCCATAGCCCTTTCAAAACTCAGCCACATACCTTGCTTGGCTCACACCTTGAACCTGGTGGTGCAGTGCTTCCTCAAAAATTATCCGGAGTTAACAGCCCTGCTCCAGAAGGTGCGAAGACTGTGCGCGCACATCCGCCGGTCGCCTGTACACTCCGTTCGTATGCAGAAGCTGCAGCGATTGCTCCACCTTCCCAACCACCGCCTCATTATCGACATTGCAACAAGGTGGAACTCCACCCTGCACATGGTGGAGCGGCTGTGCGAGCAGAGGCAGGCCATAATGCATTTATGGGAGGATACACGGCCAGGCACTTTGAGAGCAGACATGGAGTTGACAGGCGTGCAGTGGTTGAAGCTGAAAGACCTTTGTAAAGTCCTTCAGTGTTTTGAGGAATGCACACGGCTGGTAAGCGCAGACGACGCCATCCTAAGCATGAGCATCCCACTTATGCGTCTGCTCATGCAAACTTTGACGCACCTTAAGGAGCAGGCGTCTGCAGCCAATGTTGATGAGGAGGAAGAGGAGGAGGGAATCCTTGATGACATTCAGCCATTGTCTGCTCAGGGACCTCTCCTGGACGAGGTGGAGGAAGAAGAGGAGGAGGAGGAGGAGGATGATGGGGATGATTACTTAGGGGAGGAGGATGCATCTCGTGGGGCAAGTGAAAATGTTGGCGTGGCAAGGTCTGGTACAGGGTTTGTGCGTGACTGGAGGGATGTGGATTTGCCAGAAAGTGCTCCTCCACCCAGCACTCGCAGTGCATCATTGACACCGGGAACATTGGCCCACATGTCAGATTATGCCTTGCGGATCCTAAAAAGGGACCCCCGCATTGCCAAAATGATGAACGATGACGACTACTGGTTGGCCAGCATCCTGGATCCACGCTATAAAGGCAAATTACAAAACATCATGCCACAGGAGAACCTTGACCTAATATTGGCTAATAAACAAGCAACTCTGGTAAATCGGTTGCTTGAGGCATTCCCAGCACACAGCAGCGGTGATGGTTCTCACACGAGCCGTACGGGCCGGGGGCAGCTTGGCAGAGGTGTTCGTGGTGCACACAGCAGAAGTGGCTTTGGAGACAGGGGTTTCATGACAATGTTGTGGATTGATTTTTCAAATACCGCTCACACAACTGGTAATACTGCATCGATGGAAAGTGACAGGAGACAGCAGTTGTCAACTATGGTTACAAACTACTTTTCCTTCCATATCGATGTTCTCCCACACAGGTCATTCCCCTTTGACTATTGGGCCGCTAAACTGGACACCTGGCCTGAATTGGCCCAATATGCCTTACAGGAGCTCGCTTGCCCAGCTGCAAGTGTGCTATCGGAAAGAGTCTTCAGTGCAGCTGGATCAATCCTGACAGAAAAAAGGACCCGTCTGTCAACCCAAAATGTGGATGATCTAACCTTCATTAAAATGAACCACGCATGGGTTTCCAAGGATTTTGTCCCACCTTCCCCTGATGACACATAGGGTGACAGAAAAATGGCTTGCTTTGGTCCACCTCTTCCTGGTACTTCACCTATTTCGCCTTTTGCATCAGTTGAATGTCCAACATCAACATATGCCACTTTCTAAAACTCCCTAACTGTGCTGCCTCCCCCCATGGCCGGGGTCACCACCTAGCGCACGACACCGTGCGAGTGCCGTTGCCCTGGACAGGTGGGTAGGCCGACTCTTGGGCGCGGGCACTGGCACAGGGTCCCTCATAGTGCAATCAAGTGTCTCTGACGGTGGTGGTGCACACCCGCCGTCAGACACACCGCTGTACTATGAGGGGCCCAGTGCCAGTACCGACGCCCACGAGTGGGCCCCCCTTGCTTGGCCAGGGCCCCAGCATTTGCAATCTTTACCTCTCCCTGCTCCTCCGCTGTGTAATCTGGGCCGTCAAATCCATACTGTGCCTGACACCGTCTGAGCCTGCCTCCTGATGTATAGACATATATTTTGAATGTGTACGCTATCCATACATGTTATCCGGGGATACGTTACCCCTTCTAAACTTTGTGCAATGACGTGCAATCCATACTGGGCCTAACACCGTCTGAGCCTGCCTCATGCTGTATAGACATATATTTTGAATGTGTACGCTATCCATACATGTTATCCGGGGATACGGTACCCCTTCTAACCTTTGTGCAATGACGTGCAATCCATACTGGGCCTAACACCGTCTGAGCCTGCCTCATGCTGTATAGACATATATTTTGAATGTGTACGCTATCCATACATGTTATCCGGGGATACGGTACCCCTTCTAACCTTTGTGCAATGACGTGCAATCCATACTGGGCCTAACACCGTCTGAGCCTGCCTCATGCTGTATAGACATATATTTTGAATGTGTACGCTATCCATACATGTTATCCGGGGATACGGTACCCCTTCTAACCTTTGTGCAATGACGTGCAATCCATACTGGGCCTAACACCGTCTGAGCCTGCCTCATGCTGTATAGACATATATTTTGAATGTGTACGCTATCCATACATGTTATCCAGGGATACGGTGCCCTTTCTAACCTTTGTGCAATGACGTGCAATCCATACTGGGCCTAACACCGTCTGAGCCTGCCTCATGCTGTATAGACATATATTTTGAATGTGTACGCTATCCATACATGTTATCCGGGGATACGGTACCCCTTCTAACCTTTGTGCAATGACGTGCAATCCATACTGGGCCTAACACCGTCTGAGCCTGCCTCATGCTGTATAGACATATATTTTGAATGTGTACGCTATCCATACATGTTATCCGGGGATACGGTACCCCTTCTAACCTTTGTGCAATGACGTGCAATCCATACTGGGCCTAACACCGTCTGAGCCTGCCTCATGCTGTATAGACATATATTTTGAATGTGTACGCTATCCATACATGTTATCCAGGGATACGGTACCCTTTCTAACCTTTGTGCAATGACGTGCAATCCATACTGGGCCTAACACCGTCTGAGCCTGCCTCATGCTGTATAGACATATATTTTGAATGTGTACGCTATCCATACATGTTATCTGGGGATACGGTACCCCTTCTAACCTTTGTGCAATGACGTGCAATCCATACTGGGCCTAACACCGTCTGAGCCTGCCTCATGCTGTATAGACATATATTTTGAATGTGTACGCTATCCATACATGTTATCCAGGGATACGGTACCCGTTCTAACCTTTGTGCAATCACGTGCAATCCATACTGGGCGTGAGAACGGCTGGCGAGCTGTTAAGCAAGCTACAGCACCTGTCCAGACAAGTACAGGGATTCCCTAGCGAGGAGACTTATTTGATTGTTTTCTATGTTGGGACAGCAATTTTTGGGGAGCACTATACTCTGGAGAATGATAGATGGGGCCCACCATACACTGGAACATTCCAAAGGTGGACATCAGACACTGGAGCAGCATTTACAGGGCCCATTATACACTAGAGCATTAGAAATGGGGCCCATTATGTTTGGAGCATTATTTGGGCCCATAAGACAGTGGAGCTTCATCCATGGGGACCAACATATACTGTAGCATTATGTGGAGCTCATCATATACTGTTTCAAACATTATATGGGACCAATGATTTTGTATGGAGAAATAGATGGGCCTCGTCATGAGATGTAAAAAGTGAGGTATTTTTCATTGTACTATACCGCTATTTCTCTGCCGTATCGGAGCATGATGAGTTGTGGTATGTGTTAAAGGGGCGCTCTTTCACCCAGGGCACATGAAAACCTGCAGCCAGCCCTCCCCCCCCACAAATTTAGCCAAATAACCCCCATTTTTCAGTGCGTAACTTGTATTATGAAGTTAATTAAGGTTGACAAGCTTAAGTAAGAAGAATTGATGCTTTTGGCATTCAAATGGGCACTGTAGGTGTGTTTCCTGTCCTCCTCTCACTGCCGACTTTTATTCCCCATTGACTTACATTGGGTTTCGTGTTTCGGGACGACCCCGACTTTTCCCTATAATCGGACGATCTTGCTCGACCCGACTTTTGGAAAAGTCGGGTTTCACGAAACGAAACGCGACCCTAAAAAAGCAAAAGTCGCTCAACTCTAGTCTTCAGTGCAGCTGGATCAATCCTGACAGAAAAAAGGACCCGTCTGTCTACCCAAAATGTGGATGATCTAACCTTCATTAAAATGAACCATGCATGGGTTTCCAAGGATTTTGTCCCACCTTCCCCTGATGACACATAGGGTGACAGAAAAATGGCTTGCTTTGGTCCACCTCTTCCTGGGACTTGACCTATTTCGCCTTTTGCATCAGCTGAATGTCCAACATCAACATATGCCACTTTCTAAAACTCCCTAACTGTGCTGCCTCCCCCCCATGGCCGGGGTCACCACCTAGCGCACGACACCGTGCGAGTGCCGTTGCCCTGGACAGGTGGGTAGGCCGACTCTTGGGCGCGGGCACTGGCACAGGGTCCCTCATAGTGCAATCAAGTGTCTCTGACGGTGGTGGTGCACACCCGCCGTCAGACACACCGCCGTACTATGAGCGGCCCAGTGCCAGTACCGACGCCCACGAGTGGGCCCCCCTTGCTTGGGCAGGGCCCCAGCATTTGCAATCTTTACCTCTCCCTGCTCCTCCGCTGTGTAGTCTGGGCCATCAAATCCATACTGTGCCTGACACTGTCTGAACCTGCCTCTTGATGTATAGACATATATTTTGAATGTGTACGCTATCCATACATGTTATCCGGGGATACGGTACCCTTTCTCACCTTTGTGCAATCACATGCAATCCATACTGGGCCTAACACCATCTGAGCCTGCCTCCTGATGTATAGACATATATTTTGAATGTGTACGCTATCCATACATGTTATCCGGGGATACGGTACCCTTTCTCACCTTTGTGCAATCACGTGCAAGCCATACTGGGCCTAACACCATCTGAGCCTGCCTCCTGATGTATTGACATATATTTTGAATGTGTACGCTATCCATACATGTTATCCGAGGATACGGTACCCTTTCTCACCTTTGTGCAATCACGTGTAATCCATACTGGGCGTGAGAACGGCTGGCGAGCTGTTAAGCAAACTACAGCACCTGTGGTTTGCACACGTAAGTTTTTCATTTTTTCAGGAATGATGGTTAGGCATAATTCCGGAACTGCGGTTGACCTGCACTTACTGGGAAATCATCGTTCGCGGGTAATAATTGTAATCAGTGATCCCCATCACTAACGTTGTTCAGCGGGTTATCTGCACCTGTAAGCAACAAACGCTGGCCTTTTCAGTGTAGCGCACATGCAGCCACGGACATGTTAGGGCATGACACATCAGTTATTGGCCAATCTCATGTGCCAGAGCCTCACGTGTCCCTCTAGTAAGCCGGACTCGGACCGCGGGGCATGACGGAGTCTCATTCGTTAACGGAATTAAGCTTGCAATGTGTGCATCTTTTCTGTAGCTGGCATGGTTGAGGTTTCCCAGGTGGAGTCGAATTTAACCGTAGGCTCCACTCCTGGTGGTGCCCTTCTGGACATTCCTTTAAGGTTCAGCTTTGCAACCATACTGCCCACGTAAAACAAACACTTTGCCTTCATGAACGCTGTTTGGAGGGTCATGACTCGTGGGAATAACGCCGCCCAATCAGTTAACCTGCTAGAGAGATCCTTCGTTGCTCCCAAGCATGACATCACACTCCCTAGGAGGAAGGTAATGCCACTGTGGCGACCGTACTCCTGGGGGCGACACAAGTGCACTGATGCCCAGCCACTGCTCGATGAATCTGCTGGTACATTGACCCAGACCACTACATTCCCCTCGCAAGCTACATGGCCTGAATCTGACCCTGATGAAACTCAGGTTACCCTTCCCATATACAGCTCCATCTTACACGGTGACAAAGAGGAAGCTGCAGATGAAAGTGCAGGTTCGGCCCACCCGCCATCAGACACACCACCGTACTATCAGGGACCCTGTGCCAGTGCCGTCGCCAACGAGTGGGCCCCCCCTGCTTGCTCAGGATCACAGCACTTGCAAGGTTGAAATACTGTGCAGTGAGATGGAAGATGGGGACAACGAGGAGTCCAGACTAGTACAGGGATTACCTAGCGAGGAGACTTATTTGATTGTTTTCAATGTTGGGACAGCAATTTTTGGGGAGCACTGTACTCTGGAGAATGATAGATGGGGCCCACCATACACTGGAACATTCCAAAGGTGGACATCAGACACTGGAGCAGCATTTACAGGGCCCATTATACACTAGAGCATTAGAAATGGGGCCCATTATGTTTGGAGCATTATTTGGGCCCATAAGACAGTGGAGCTTCATCCATGGGGACCAACATATACTGTAGCATTATGTGGAGCTCATCATATACTGTTTCAAACATTATATGGGACCAATGATTCTGTATGGAGAAATAGATGGGCCTCGTCATGAGATGTAAAAAGTGAGGTATTTTTCATTGGACTATACCGCTATTTCTCTGCCGTATCGGAGCATGATGAGTTGTGGTATGTGTTAAAGGGGCGCTCTTTCGCCCAGGGCACATGAAAACCTGGAGCCAGCCCTCCCCCCCCACAGTTTGTAGCCAAATAACCCCCATTTTTCAGTGCGTAACTTGTATTATGAAGTTAATTAAGGTTGACAAGCTTAAGAAAGAAGAATTGATGCTTTTGGCATTCAAATGGGCACTGTAGGTGTGTTTCCTGTCCTCCTCTCACTGCCGACTTTTATTCCCCATTGACTTACATTGGGTTTCGTGTTTCGGGACGACCCCGACTTTTTCCTATAACTGGCCGATCCTGCTCGACCCGACTTTTGGAAAAGTCGGGTTTCACGAAACGAAACTCGACCCTAAAAAACCAAAAGTCGCTCAACTCTACTTTACAGAGGTCTTTCAGCTTCGACCACTGCACACCTGTCAACTCCATGTCTGCCCTCAAAGTGCCTGCCCGTGTATCCTCCCACAAATGCATTATGGCCTGCCTTTGCTCGCACAGCCGCACAACCATGTGCAGGGTGGAGTTCCACCTTGTTGCAACGTCAATAATTAGGTGATGCTTGGGAAGGTGGAGCAATCGCTGCAGCTTCTGCATACGACTGGAGTGTACCTGCGACCGGCGGATGTGCGAGCACAGCCTTCGAACCTTAAGGATCAGGCCTGTTAAATCCGGATAATTAGTGAGGAAGCACTGCACCACCAGGTTCAAGGTGTGAGCCAGGCAAGGTATGTGTCTGAGTTTTGAAAGGGCTATGGCTGCCACAAAATTCCGGCCGTTATCACTAACTACCTTGCCTGCCTCAAGATGTACACTGCCCAGCCATGTCTCAGTTTGTCGCTGAAAGTAGTCGGCCAGTACCTCTGCGGTGTGTCTGTCGCCCAAACACATCATCTGCTACACAGCCTGCTGACGCTTTCCACTAGCTGATCGATAGGGGGACACCTCGTTTGCAACACTGTCAACTGCGGATGCAGTGCTCGTGCGACTGCGCTCTGTGGACCAGCTTTCGCTTCTGGAGGAGGAGGAGGAGGAGGGTTGAACGCCTACAGCCAACTGTTTCCTATACCGTGGGCTAGGTAGCACTGTGCCACCACCGCTGTCCCCTGTGGACCCTGCATCCACCACATTATCCCAGTGCGCAGTGATGGACATGTAACGGCCCTGGCCATGCCTACTGGACCATGCATCAGTTGTGAGGTGCACTTTTCCACTCACTGACAGCTTGAGTGCATGGACAATGCGGTCTTTCACATGAAGGTGGACGGCTGGGATGGCTTTGCGAGAAAAGAAGTGGTGACTGGGTAGTTCATAGCGTGGAGCTGCATAGGCCATGAGTTCGCGGAAAGCTGCGCTTTCAACCAACCGATAGGGCATCATCTCTAACGAGATTAGTTTGGCAATGTGGGTGTTCAAAGCCAGTGTACGCGGATGAGAGGATGAGTACTTTTTTGTCCTACTCATAGTCTCTGGTAGGGTGAGCTGGACTTGAGAGCTGGATATGGTGGAAGTAGCGGTGGACATGGCGGACTGAGAGAGGGTTGATGATGGTGATGGAGTTGGTGTTCTTTCTGATGGCCTAGATTCAGTCTTTCGTTGCAATAACAGTGTGATTCCCTGAATGATTTGCCCTTGCGACGACAACTCAACATTTGCTGCTGGTGGTGTGCTAACCGGTGGACTTACAGTGGGGAAACAATGTTGCGTTGCTGACTACCTTTTTTGGGAGCTGTAGCACATGTGGTACGTGAGGTTTGGTAGTCCATCCACGCTTGCAAGTGCATGGTGGTTAAATGTCTTAGCATGCAACTGGTATTCAAATTTCTCAGATTTTTCCCTCGGCTAAAGGTCTTTGCGCACTTCTTACAGATTACCTTTGCCTGATCATTAGGATTTTGTTCAAAAAAGTGCCACACTGCACTCTTCCTACTAGGGAAGACAGTTTGAGGCCTTGCACGCTGTGCTTTTTTGACCGTCTGGCCAAGCTGTCCTGCAATTTTTTGGGTTTTTGTAACCCGTTTTTGGACTGCTCCGGGCCTGCCAGATAACAACTGTTGCGATGTCGATGCCCGCTGCGGATGCTCCTCCTCCTCTTCTGAGCTATTGGCAGCGACACACTCTACCCCCAATGGATGCCAATCTGGGTCAACAACTGGGTCATCCATCACCTCCTCTTCAATGTCTTGTGCACCTTCCTCTGTGTCACCGTGTATGGTGGTATAATAAGCAGGAGGGGGCAACTGAGTTTCATCAGGGTCAGATTCTGGCTCAGTACACTGCGAGGACAATGTAGTGTTCTGAGTGAATGTACCAGCAGATAAATCTAGCAGTGGCTGTGCATCAGTGCACTCCATGTCAGATTCATCTTGGCCTGGGTAATTCACAATTTGACTTGATAACCTAGGCATGGTATGTGAAAACAGCTCTATGGAGTAATCTGTAGTGTGGCCTACCGCATCCTTCAATTTTGGTAGGGGTGAAGGACACAAGGAAAGGTGTGGTTCATGACCATGAGCCTCCAATGACGACTCAGTGCTTTTATTTTTTAAAACTTCAGAAGAGGAGGCGATAGAGCTGGAGGCTGAGTCAGCAATGTAAGCCAAAACTTGTTCTTGAAGCTCCGGCTTTATAAGCGGTTTACCTACTCCCAGAAAAGGGAGCCTTCGAGGCCTTGTGGAGCCAGACGATGACGCAGCTTCAACACCTCCAGTATTAGGTGCTATTTTGCTTTTGCCACTACCAGCAGATCCACCACCAACACCATCATTACCAGCTGCCAACCCACCGCCCACTTCCACGGACTCTTCCGCCACACTTCCTCATTTTTTGGAAAAATTTACCCAAATTTACACCAACTCTCTGGTACTGTAAAACAAGGTACAAGGTGTATATAGTACTGGGGAGAATTTGAATGTCTCTACACTTCAGGACACTGTGGGATTCAGTCAGGCCCTGTTTATTTAACACCGCAATATGACAGGCAGATTCTCTATGCTGTTAGAAGGGTGTATAGAGGACTGTGTAGAATTGGAATGTCTCTACACTTCAGGACACTGTGGGATTCAGTCAGGCCCTGTTTATTTAACACCGCAATATGACAGGAAGATTCTCTATGCTGTTAGAAGGGTGTATAGAGGACTGTGCAGAATTGGAATGTCTCTACACTTCAGGACACTGTGGGATTCAGTCAGGCCCTGTTTATTTAGCACTGCAATATGACAGGCAGATTCTCTATGCTGTTAGAAGGGTGTATAGAGGACTGTGGAGAATTGGAATGTCTCTACACTTCAGGAGACTGTGGGATTCAGTCAGGCCCTGTTTATTTAACACCGCAATATGACAGACAGATTCTCTATGCTGTTAGAAGGGTGTATAGAGGACTGTGTAGAATTGGAATGTCTCTACACTTCAGGACACTGTGGGATTCAGTCAGGCCCTGTTAATTTAACACCGCAATGTGACCGGCAGAAATTGCTTAGTGTATGACAAACTTCAAGGTGTATATAGAATTGAGCAGAACTGGAATCTCCCTACAGTGTAGGTCTGTAAGAACAGAACAACTCTTCGTCTTATCCTTACAGAGTCACACACAGATAGCTTCACTGTGGCCATGATAACAGCCGTTACACGGTACTGAGAGAGGAGCGTGCACGTACACCGCTGTCCAGTGTATGTAAAATTGTCAAGCTCCGTGTTTTAGTATATGGACTGACACACGCTGTCTCTCTATAGTTTTGAATGTAATCAAACAGCAAATATACTAAACTGTTTGAAAACCAGACAAAACTATAAGGTGGAGGTCTGTAAGAACGGAACAACTCCTCGACTTATCCTTACAGAGTCATACACAGATAGCTTCACTGTGGCCGTGATAACAGCCATTACACGGCACTGAGAGAGGAGCATGCATGTACACCGCTGTCCAGTGTATGTAAAATTGTCAAGCTCCATGTTTTAGTATACGGACTGACACACGCTGTCTCTCTACAGTTTTGAATGTAATCAAACAGCAAATATACTAAACTGTTTGAAAACCAGACAAAACTATAAGGTGGAGGTCTGTAAGAACGGAACAACTCCTCGACTTATCCTTACAGAGTCACACACAGATAGCTTCACTGTGGCCGTGATAACAGCTGTTACACGATACTGAGAGAGGAGCGTACACTGCTGTAAGGTATGTGAAAAATGAACGCTCAGTAACTCACAAGGACAAAACAATAAAATCTGGATTGCTTTGAAAAAAGCAGTTTGCTCAGCAGTGGGCAATACAGCTACCAGGTAGCCTTAAAAGGCAGCCTAATAACCAACAGAGCTGATGCACCAAAATATAGCCTCCCCTTGCACTGCACAGTGACTGGTGTGTTGCACAGGCAAAATCGCTAGCAGCAGAATCATTTTTTGGTAGCTTCTTCCCTGCCTAACACTCTCCCTACAGAATCAGCAGCAGCTCTCCCTATACTGAGATCAGCATGAGTAATATGGCGGTCGGCATCCCCGCCCTTTTATACCCCCTGTGACTCCCCACAAAGCAAGCCAATCACTTGCATGCCTTTCTCCAAGATGGTGGTGACCGCTGCCTATGTCATCACGTTGCCCACAGTGTCCGTTCTTCCTGATTGGCTGCAAAAAGGGCGCTCAAGCATGTTTTGAAACGCGACTTTGGCGCTAAAGTCGCCGACCTTGTGGCTGACCTCACGCTAAGGTCGGGTTTCGTTTCATGAAACCCGACTTTGGCGAAAGTCGGCGACTTTTCAATTTTTTCGACCCATTTCGCTCAACTCTAGTCAGGAAGGAAATTTTTTTCCCCAATGTGAAGATTACTGATTGCCACATGGGGTTTTTCTTGCCTTCCTCTGGATAAACATGTTAGGGCAGGTTAGGATAGGATATTGGTTGAACTACATGGACTTAAAGTCTTCCTTTGACCTTAATAACGATGTTACTATGAAACACTTGGTTAAAGCTGTAAACTAGGAGTCAGAAATGCTTCCAGGGGCGATCCCCATGATGTCCCTGTGTCATTTCAGCAGTGTTTCCATCATTTTCAGACGTTTTTAGAGCCTAAAAGGACCCCCTGGGGGGGGTCACGATAAAAATGCTCGGTTCTCCCATTGACTTACATTGGGCTCGTTGTTCTGTCCGAGTACCCGAGTATTCCAATTTGCTCAACCCGAACAACGAGCACCCGACCATTTTAGTGCTCGCCCATCAGTAATACTTACCTCCCAGACTGGGATGCTCCTTTGCTCCTCTGAATTGTCCGCAGGTGATTTTGTGTCATTGACCATAATCAAACACTGATAGGCTGTAGCACTCACATGACATAATCAGTTTCATAAGATCAACGTGGGACTTATTGAAGGAGTGGTGCCAGTCTGGGAGGCAATAATGCTTTTTTCTTAAGACTCATTCAAAATGGGTTGTCGAGTAGTGGACAAACACCTTAAGAAAACAGACTAACCAGATACAGTATTACAACTGAGATATCTTCTGAACATACAAGGTATTTATTTCATAACAAATATGATGTATTCGACAATCAGTAGTAGTGGTGCCCAACTGATTGTCTCAGCTTCCTTTATTTAAGGTTAATTCATACATTGCAACTGCTTTCCCAAGGGTAATGGTCCTGTATGCACATTCCTATGCATTGAGCTTTCAGTCAAACCATAATCATGGAATACATTAAATCTTTTTTTCATTTCTCTTATGATGGTACTACAGTATTTTTTCCATCTTCTCCAAATGTGTTGCATGTACCTTTCTGTATCTAAACACAGGAGTGGGATAAGGAAAAGTTGAAATAGACGTTCATCTAAGGAGCTAATGAGGTAAAGGTGCAATGTATGGATTAAAAATGCAATGTTTCTCTTTCAGCCCCTCAAATAACTATCATAGGGAACTTTTGACATCATTTTCAAAAAAGTCTTAACTTCAAAATGTCTTATTTCCTCTCAGTGTATCGGAGTGACCACCGCTTGTTTAGAACCTTCATAAAAGATTTTGTGCACTTGAAGTTGTAACAACAATGATTAATTTTACATTTTCATCAATATTTAGAAACACTCTCAAATAGTGTTTTCAATAAGAAAAATATGTTCTTCTCATATTTGCATTGAATGGTAGCATTTGTCTGCAATGATTCCTATTAAGTTAGGAAAGTACATTCAAGTGTCACTGAATTCCTGTGCTTCATTTTAATTTTGTGTACCCAAAATCATTTGCAAAATGAATGACCTGAATTGAACTCATAGGAAAAAAGGAAAGTAAATATACAAAAAGTAATCATTTTGAAATGTGCTAATTTTATCTCTAATGAGTAGTATTTTTGCAATTTTAACAAAATTAGGATTATTTTAAACCTCTTCAAGCAGATCCAGATATGAAGACATTAGCTCCAACAGAATTTCTTGCAACATATTTTATCTATTCACTTAACATTTTCCATAACAGTTATGATAGTATAACAGATTTTCATAAAGGAGTGTGGGATATTTGGTAGGTTAGGCTCTAAAACCATGTCTTCATACACTGGTCAGAAGTTTTCAGGAATTTGTGTAATTGGTTCCTTCATCCTCTGCGACATGGCAGTTTTGACAAAACAGTCTTGCAGAGTCAATGAGTCAGTAGATTTTTAGCTGCATGCAAACACTGAATTGTCTCTAAGGGCAGATAAAAGAGTGTTTTAATGGAATAAGGGCCATAGGGAATATTAAAAACAGGATCTCCTCAGCAGTGCAAGGCAAAGTTATGTTGATCAAATTGTATATGATTTTATGTGCAAATTGCCTCCTCAGAGAGGAAAATGACTTGAACTCTATAGCACCACCTGTTGGAAGCAGCGATCCTACAAGTCACTATCGACCCCTTAACGGGACTTGAAAAGTGACTTAGAATAAAAGCCAAATCAGAATATAAATTTGCA
Source organism: Dendrobates tinctorius (assembly GCF_039654945.1). Taxonomy (NCBI): domain Eukaryota; kingdom Metazoa; phylum Chordata; class Amphibia; order Anura; family Dendrobatidae; genus Dendrobates; species Dendrobates tinctorius. Next base: position 53,767,800 of record NW_027361917.1, read on the forward strand.
GCCAAGGTGTGTCGGGGCATTGTCCCTCATCAATGCAAAGTATGAGAACTGATTTGGCAAGGTGACAGGCTCTGGACTGAGGTCAAAGGGGCAACGTTTCTCCTTGTGGAGAGTGACATGCCAGCTCTGGTATGCCAAGCTAAGGAGGCTTATGCACCGTGCAATGCTCCTCTGGGAAATTTAATATGCAAATTGCCCGTTCAGACACCACCTGTTGGAAGGAACAATCACACAAGACACTATCGACCCTTTAACAGGCCTTAAAAAGTGACTTAAGATTAAAGATAAATCAGAATCTCAATTTGCAGACACTTTGTTTTGGGGTATTGCCCCTCATCAGTGCAAAGTATGAGAACTGATTTGGCTAGGTGAGAGGCTCTGGACTGTGGTCTTAGGGGTTACATGATAATTTTATATGATTTTAAAGATAGACCTCCAGAACCCCAGCTCAAACATAGTGCCAACTAACATCAGGTACAGAGGGGTGACTTGATATCGCCCAGATTGAATTTTAAAACTGTATTATAAAAGACATTCACTGAATACATTTGTATTCTATTAACCCCTTTACCCCCAAGGATGGTTTGCACATTAATGACCGGCCCAATTTTTACAATTCTGACCACTGTCCCTTTATGAGGTCATAACTCTGGAATGCTTCCATGGATCCTGGTGATTCTGACATTGTTGTCTCATGACATATTGTACTTCATGTTAGTGGTAAAATTTCATTGATATAACTTGCGTTTATTTGTGAAATAAACGGAAATTTGGGGAAAATTTTGAAAATTTCGCAATTTTCCAACTTTTAATTTTTATGCCCTTAAATCACAGAGATATGGCACACAGAAAACTTAATAAGTAACATTTTACATATGTTTACTTTACATCAGCACAATTTTGGAACCAAATTTTTTTTTGTTAGGAAGTTATAAGGGTTAAAAGTTGACCAGCGATTTCTCATTTTTACAATACCATTTTATTTGAAGTCACTTTTAGGGGTCTATATGATAAAATATACCCAAAAGTGACACCATTCTAAAAACTGCACCCCTCAAGGAGCGCAAAACCACATTCAAGAAGTTTATTAACCCTTCAGGTGCTTCACAGGAATTTTTTGAATGTTTAAAAAAATGAACACAACTTTTTTTCACAAAAAAATTACTTCAGGTCCAATTTTTATTATTTTACCAAGGCTAAGGCCTGTTTCACACATCAGTTTTTTTCGTCAGTTAAAATCTGCTAAAATAGCGGACAATGGATCCGTTCCTGTACTGACCACAACGTTTGGCACCGGACCATTGTTTTAACGGATCCGGGGAAGGAAGAATTTTAAAGGAACCGCTGCCCGGGGAGGAGAGAGAGAGAGTTTTTTTCAGATGCCAGAACTGAGTTTAGGGTTAAATTTTCGACACAGGCATTTCTCCCGGGCATGCGCAATAGAAAATGTGGATCCGGCTGGGGAAAAAAACGTTTCATTGTCCGTCCTGTCCGCTCAGTGGACGGCAAAATCTTGGCGGATCTGTAAAAAAACGGATCGAACGGGTGACCATCCGTCAAGATCCGCCATTAATACAAGTCAATGGGGAAAAAAACGGATCCGCCAAGAAAAATGGCGGATCCGTTTGTTTTGCAAAACGGCGGATTTTGACTGATGGGGAAAAAACGGATGTGTGAAACAGGCATAACAGGAGAAATTGGACTGCAAAAGATATTGTGCAATTTGTTCTGAGTACGCTGATACCTGATATGTGGGGGGGAACCACTGTTTCGGCGCATGGCAGAGCTCAGAAGGAAAGGAGCGCCGTTTGACTTTTTCAATGCAAAATTGGCTGGAATTCAGATCGGATGCCAAGTCACGTTTGGAGAGCCCCTGATGTGCTTAAACAGTGGAAATCCCCCGCAAGTGACCCCATTTTGGAAACTAGACCCCCCAAGGAACTTATCTAGATATGTGGTGAGAACTTTGAACCCCCAAGGGCTTCACAGAAGTTTAAAACGTACAGCCATTCAATTAAAAAATCATATTTTTTCCATAAAAATGATCTTTTCACCCCCAATTTTTATTTTCCCAAAGGTAACAGGACCCCAAAAGTTATTGTGCAATTTGTCCTGAGTATGCTGATACCCCATATGTAGGTGTAAACGACTATTTGGGTGCAAGGCAGAGCTTGGTAGGGAAGCAGCGCCATTTGACTTTTTTGGCTGGAATTGAGATCGGCTGCCATGTCGCGTTTGGAAAGCCCCTGATGTGCCAAAACAGTGAAAACCCCCCACAAATGACACCATTTTGGAAACTAAACCCCTCAAGGAACTTATCTACAGGGGTTGGACAAAATAATGCAACCACCTAACGTTTTGGCATCATAATCTTCGAACATGTTATAAACATGCAAACCGTGACATATGGTAATGTTTTTTAGTTGATTATTTGTGTTATGTGATATGTGTATGTAAATTAACTGTTTGTTTTGCAGAATAGTAAGAACATTGATGAGAACCTGATACCAATGGCAGACCTCTCGAATTTTCAAAGAGGCCAAATTGTTGATGCTTGAATGGCAGCCGCTAGTGTAACAGAAAGTGCCCGAATGCTTGGCGTGTCAAGAGATACTGTCTCCAAAGTAATGACTGCGTTTGAAAGAGAAGGAAAAAGTCCACAGCAAAGCACAGGTCCGGCCGAAAGTCGAAGTTGACTGAGAGAGACCGTCGGACTCTAAAGCGAATTGTGAGAGAGGATCGCAAGACCACGGCTCCGAAAATCACTGCTGAGCTCAATGAACACCTACAGAACCCAGTTTCCATGAAAACTGTTCATCAGGAGCTGCACAAATCTGGATTCCACGGAAGAGCTGCAATTAGAAAGCCGCTGTTTTCAATGACAAATGTTTCCAAGCATTTAGAGTGGTATAGAAACCTCCAAAATTGGTTCCTCGAGCAGTGGAAACATGTAATATTCTGAGACGAATCATTGTTTACCCTATTTCCGACCTCCAGCCAAGTGTACGTTTGGAGACAGCCGAAAGAAGATTCCATCCAGACTGCCTTCTCCCAACCATAAAACATGGCGGATGTTCTGTGATGATCTGGGGTGCTATTTCGTGGAGATCCGCCGGGCCAATGATATCCCTTCATGGAAGAATTAACAGCCGAAATTATTTAGGCATTTTGGGCAACCAAGTGCATCCTATGGTTCAAGCACTGTTCCCGGAGGGGAATGCCATCTTTCAGGATGATAATGCACCAATTCATACAGCTAGAATCGTTAAAGCATGACACGAGGAACATTCTAATGAAGTTGAACATCTCATCTGGCCCCCACAATCCCCAGACCTCAACATTATTGAGCATTTATGGTTGATTTTAGAGATTCAAGTTAGACGTCGATTTCCGCTGCCATCGTCGCTCAAAGAACTGGAGGGTGTTTTAACTGAAGAATGGGCTAAAATTCCTTTGGAAACAATTCACACCTTGTATGAATCCATACCTCGGGTAATCGAGGCTGTAGTCGCCGCAAAAGGTGGACCTACACCTTACTAACCTAACTTTTGTTGATGTTTCCAGGTGTTTCCATTATTTTGTCCAACACCTGTAGATGTGACGTGAGAACTTTGAACCCCCCAGGGCTTCACAGAAGTTTATATCGTACAGCCGTACAATAAAAAAAATCCCATTTTTTCCACAAAAATGATCTTTTCACTCCCAATTTTTATTTTCCCAAGGGTAACAAGACCTCAAAAGTTATTGGGAAATTTGTCCTGAGTACGCTGATACCCCACATATGGGGGTAAACCACTATTTGAGCGCATGGCAGAGCTTGGAAGGGAAGCAGTGCCATTTGACTTTTTTGGCTGGAATTGTGATCGAACGCCATGCCGCGTTTGGAAAGCCCCTGATGTGCTTAAACAGTGGAAATCCCCCACAAATGACACCATTTTGGAAACTAGATACCACAAGATACTTATCTAGATGTGTGGTGAGCACTTTGAACTCCCAAGGGCTTCACAGAGGTTTATAACGCCCGGACGTGAAAATAAAAAAATCATATTTTTCCACAAACATGATCTCTTAGTCCCCAATTTTTTTATTTTGCCAAGGGTAACAGGAGAAATTGGACCCCAAAAGTTGTTGTCCAATTTGTCCTGAATACGATGATATCCCATATGTGGGAGAAAACTACTGTATGGGCACACGTCGGGGCTCGGAAGGGAAGTAGTGACGTTTTGGAATGCAGACTTTGATGGAATGGTCTGCGGGTGTCATGTTGCCTTTGGAGAGCTCCTGATGTACCTAAACTGTGTAAACCCCCTACAAGTGACCCCATTTTGGAAACTAGACCCCCCTAGGAACTTATCTAGATGTGTGGTGAGCACTTTGAACCCCCAAGTGCTTCACAGAAGTTTATAACGCCCGGGCGTGAAAATAAAAAAATCATATTTTTTCCACAAACATGATCTTTTAGTCCCCAATTTTTATTTTGGCAAGGGTAACAGGAGAAATTGGACATCAAAAGTTCTTAACCAATTTGTCCTGAGTAGGCTAATACCCCATATGTGGCAGTAAAACACTGTTTGTGCGCATGGCAGAGCTTGGAAGGGAAGGAGGACAGTTTAACTTTTTCAACGCAGAATTGGCTGGAATTAAGATCAGACACCATGTTGCGTTTGGAGAGCACCTTATGTGCCTAAACAGTGGAAACCCCCCAATTCTAACTCCAACTCTAACCCCAACACACCCCTAACCCTAGTCCTAACCCTAACTCTAATGGGAAAATGGAATAAATACATTTTGTTATTTTATTACTTTTCCCTAACTAAGGAGGTGGTAAAGGGGGGTTTGATTTACTATTTATGCCAGGTTTTTATGTTTGGCAGCTGTCAAACGCTAAAAGATGCTTTTCATTGTAAAAATAGTTTTTGCATCCACCACATTTTGAGAGCTATAATTTTTCCATATTTTGACCCACCATGTCATGTGAGGTCTTATCTTTTGCAGGGCGAGTTGATGTTTTAATTGGTACCATTTTCGGGCACATGACATTTTTTGATCGCTTTTTATTCCGATTTTTAGGACTCAGAATCAACAAAAAACAGTATTTCATGAATTTCTTTTGGGGAGTGCGTTTACACCGTTCCACGTGTGGTAAAATTGATAAAGCGGTTTTATTCTGCGGGTCAGTACAATTACAGCGATACCTCATTTATGTCTTTTTTTTATGTTTTGGCGCTTTTATGCAATGAAAACAATTTTATATAAAAAACAATTATTTTTGCATCGCTTTATTCTGCAAGCTATAACTTTTTTATTTTTTCACTGATGATGCTGTATGGTGGCTCGTTTTTTGCGGGACAAGATGACGTTTTCAGTGGTACCATGGCTATTTATATCTATTCTTTTAATCGCGCGTTATTGCACTTTTTGTTCGGCGGTATGATGATAAACCATTGTTTTTTGCTTTGTTTTTTATTTTTATCTTTTAAGGGGTTCACTAAAGGGGTTAACTAGTGGGACAGTTTTATAGTGCGGATCGTTACGGACGCAGCAATACTAAATATGTGTACTTTTATTGTTTTTTTATATCCAAAAAATGAATTTATTAGGGAATGTTTTTTTAAAAATTTATTTAGCGATTTGTTATAAATTATTTTTACACTTTTTTTTTACTTTTTTACATTGTCCCGGGGGGGGACATCACTGTCATGTGTCAGATCGCTGATCTGATACTTCACACAGTGCTGTGTCAGATCAGCCGATATGACAGGCGCTGCAGCAGGCGTCCTCATGCCTGCTCTCTGCATACACTGAGGAAGCCGCCTCCCTGCAGGACCCCGAAGGCCCCCGCGGCCATATTGGATCCGGGGACCTACAGGGAAGGAGGCCCCCAGGGCAGTGCAGCATGTCGCGCTGCGCTGGGGGTCTCAGGGAGGCACGGAGGGAGCCCCCTCCCTGCAGATGCTTCTGTAAACCCCTGGTACACTGTGATCATGTTTGATCGCAGTGTGCCAGTGGTTAACATGCCGGGGGCAGTCCGTGACGACCCTTGACACATAGTGCCGGATGTCAGCTGTGATAATCAGCTGACACCCGCCCGCGATCAGCGGCGCTCACGCCTGGGGGCGCCGCTGATCGCTATGACGTACTATCCTGTCCTTGGGAATTAAGTCCCAGGGCACATGGCAAAAAGGGGTTAAAAAAGATGAGTGTTGTGAGTATATCTGACATCTACTAATATTACCAAAAAATTGAATGCTTTGAAAGTGTTATCCACATACATGAGAATTGAATGAGAGTGCTGCATCTTTTCGTGGGATCTGTGTTAGTCCAGCACCATGCAGCTCACTTAGCATTCATCAAAGAACTTCAGAATTGGTTTGTAGAATATTGGCGTCATTTCTCTTCCCTGATGAAAATAGGTTTGCACTGAACACGTGTCAGACATAAGAGTTTGGAGACGCGATGGTGAACGTTATGCTGCCTGTAACATCATCCAACATGATAGGTTTGACAGTGAATCAGTGATAGTATGGAGATGCATGTACTTGGTGATAGCTTAGTGGACTGAATTATTGTCACACCTTAAACTGGTGCAGTGGGCCATGGTTTCCATTGGTGTAGGGAAACCATCCTCCCAGTCTCAGATTGGACAGCCGACCTGTCAATCAAAACACAGACAGCTCAGCACACCCCTGCATCAGACTGATCTACTGAGCTGTCAAAATACTGCAAACAGATATATACTATATATGAATTATTGAGATGAATTAAGCCATAATCTGCTTTGCACTTATCACATTTTCTTCTCTCCGATTGAAACAAAAAACACAAAATAGCAATTTTTTTTTTATTGAAGTAACTGCCCAGCTTACTCCACTTCATCGTTGGTTTATGCTAACCAATGTTTTAAGCTTATAGCAACCCAAATATACATATGGACCCAGTGAAATCTGGGTGGCACAGATCAAAAACTTGAAGTAAAAATTTAATTTTAATGAAACTCCTAAATACATCAATTTCACAAAGGGCAGGAAGATGATTAAAAGGATATTGTCTCCAAGAAATATGTTGTGTCTAAACATTTTGCGATATTCTTCAGCTTCATGGGTATTGTGGCACAGTCACTGGTAAAGTACTGGATGGGAGATATGTATCACTGAGGTGTAACATTGAGGTTGTTACCCTCAGTGATATGAACCTAGGGGAAATACTCCAGCAAACTTAGTGCTGAGAGGGGTTAATCAGCCATTTTTAATCCCTTAATGACCAGATGTATTTTCAGTTTTGCATTTGCATTTTTTGCTCCTCTTCTTCCCAGAGCCATAACTTTTTTTAGTTTTTGGTCAAAATGGCCATGTGAAGGTTTGTTTTTTGCAGGATGAGTTGTACTTTTGAATGACATCATTGGTTTTACCATGTCATGCACTTGAAAACGGGAAAAAAAAAGTGCGGTGAAATTGCAAAAAAGTGCAATCCTACACTTGTTTTTTGTTTTGCTTTTTTACTAGGTTCACTCAATGTTAAAATTGACCTGGTGGGCGGTGCTCATAGTAATCCGCCACCCATAGAGGACTCCAGGAGACCTCTGGTTGTCATGCCAACCCATCGGTGACCCGCGATCACCGATGGGTGGATATCCGGCATGATTGCCAGAAGCGCATGTTAAATGCCGCTATCAGTGTGTGACAGCAGCGTTTAATGGATTAATAGCTGTGGGTGGATCGCGATTCCACCCATGGCTAATCCGGACACATGTCAGCTGTTCAAAACAGCTGACGTGCTGAGAAAGATGTGGGCTCAGCGCCGGAGCCCATATCAAAGGTAGGGAGTCCGACATCGGCGTAAATTTTTGCTCGATGTCAGAAAGGGGTTTAGGTGCTAAATTTTGGTTGCCAATGTGACTCGTTCCTATGGCTACTTAAGGTCCTAGTGGTACACCACCCTTTCACACCAGCCCCTTGAGAAAGCAAGAAAAATCCACCCGAAATGCATGTTGGGGTTGGAACCACAAGGTTTTGTGCACTGCACTCTCTCCTCCTACAAGGTATCATAATCCCATCTTTGTTAGATTGAGAATGATACTTTGAAATGCATTTAATTGCTCATTATGACCTGACTAGCACTCAACCTTCAGACGGTCCTACATTGACCTGCACTGCACATACTTACCTGTACATCAATCTATATTAATTCACTTATTCTCACTGACTCTGTGAGCTTTACCCTGTTGAAGTCAACCAGATCAGTGTTTCATGTCTGTTCGTTTTTTTTGTACCTACTTTTTATACATGCTGACTACTTTTGTCTAAATAAATATAAATGAAAATACAAATTTTTACAAATTTTTAAACCTGGCAACAATAGTCCCATAAATGTAAGATGGTATGGAGATAAGGGACAACCCTGCTCCAACACCACCATATGCATAAGCTCAAAAACTAATGTAGAAACCAGGCGAAGCAAAAGAGCATTCAGTCACTTTAATATAAAAAATATCAAAATTCTTTATTAAATACCAATAGTACAATACAAATCACAATGAAGTGCTCATGAATAAATGTGGGCAATAGATCCCAAGGATCACCCCCTCAAACTCCCCAAGGAGGAAAACCCGGCAAGTAGAGTTGAGCGAAACGGGTCGAAAAAATTGAAAAGTCGCCGACTTTCGCCAAAGTCGGGTTTCATGAAACGAAACCCGACCTTAGCGTGAGGTCGGCCACGAGGTCGGCGACTTTCACACCAAAGTCGCGTTTCAAAAGATGCTTGAGCTCCCTTTTTGCAGCCAATCAGAAAGAACGGACACTGTGGGCAACGTGATCACCACCATCTTGGAGAAGGGCATGCAAGTGATTGACTTGCTTTGTGGGGCGTCACAGGGGGTATAAAAGGGCGGGGACGCCGTCCGCCATGTTACTCATGCTGATCTCAGAATAGGGAGAGCTGCTGCTGATTCTGTAGGGAGAGTGTTAGGCAGGGAAGAAGATACCAAAAACTGATTCTGCTGCTAGCGATTTTGCCTGTACAACACACCAGTCACTGTGTAGTGCAAGGGGAGGCTATATTTTGGTGCATCAGCTCTGTTGGTTATTAGGCTGCCTTTTAAGGCTACCTGGTAGCTGTATTGCTGTGTGCCCACTGCTGAGCAAACTGCTTTTTTCAAAGCAATCCTTATTTTATTTTTTTGTCCTTGTGAGTTACTGAGCGTTCATTTTTCACACACCGTACAGCGGTGTACGCTCCTCTCTCAGTACCGTGTAACAGCTGTTATCACGGCCACAGTGAAGCTATCTGTGTGTGACTCTGTAAGAATAAGTCGAGGAGTTGTTCCGTTCTTACAGACCTCCACCTTATAGTTTTGTCTGGTTTTCAAACAGTTTAGTATATTTGCTGTTTGATTACATTCAAAACTATAGAGAGACAGCGTGTGTCAGTCCGTATATAAAGCACGGAGCTTGACAATTTTGCATACACTGGACAGCGGTGTACGTGCACGCTCCTCTCTCAGTGCCGTGTAACGGCTGTTATCACGGCCACAGTGAAGCTATCTGTGTGTGACTCTGTAAGGATAAGTCGAGGAGTTGTTCTGTTCTTACAGACCTCCACCTTATAGTTTTGTCTGGTTTTCAAACAGTTTAGTATATTTGCTGTTTGATTACATTCAAAACTATAGAGAGGCAGCGTGTGTCAGTCCGTATACGAAAACACGGAGCTTGACAATTTTACATACACTGGACAGCGGTGTATGTGCACGCTCCTCTCTCAGTACCGTGTAACGGCTGTTATCACGGCCACAGTGAAGCTATCTGTGTGTGACTCTGTAAGGAAAAGTCGAGAAGTTGTTCCGTTCTTACAGACCTCCAACTTATAGTTTTGTCTGGTTTTCAAACAGTTTAGTATATTTGCTGTTTGATTACATTCAAAACTATAGAGAGACAGCGTGTGTCAGTCCGTATACTAAAACACAGAGCTTGACAATTTTACATACACTGGACAGCGGTGTACGTGCACGCTCCTCTCTCAGTGTCGTGTAACGGCTGTTATCACGGCCACAGTGAAGCTATCTGTGTGTGACTCTGTAAGGATAAGTCGAGGAGTTGTTCCGTTCTTACAGACCTCCATCTTATAGTTTTGTCTGGTTTTCAAACAGTTTAGTATATTTGCTGTTTGATTACATTCAAAACTATAGAGAGACAGCGTGTGTCAGTCCTTATACTAAAACACGGAGCTTGACAATTTTACATACACTGGACAGCGGTGTACGTGCACGCTCCTCTCTCAGTGCCGTGTAACGGCTGTTATCACGGCCACTGTGAAGCTATCTGTGTGTGACTCTGTAAGGATAAGTCGAGGAGTTGTTCCATTCTTACAGACCTACACTGTAGGGAGATTCCAGTTCTGCCTAATTCTATATACACCTTGTAGTTTCTCATACACTAGGCAATTTCTGCCGGTCACATTGCGGTGTTAAATAAACAGGGCCTGACTGAATCCCACAGTGTCCTGAAGTGTAGAGACATTCCAATTCTACACAGTCCTCTATACACCCTTCCAACAGCATAGAGAATCTGCCTGTCATATTGTGGTGTTAAATAAACAGGGCCTGACTGAATCCCACAGTGTCCTGAAGTGTAGAGACATTCCAATTCTCCACAGTCCTCTATACACCCTTCTAACAGCATAGAGAATCTGCCTGTCATATTGCTGTGTTAAATAAACAGGGCCTGACTGAATCCCACAGTGTCCTGAAGTGTAGAGACATTCCAATTCTACACAGTCCTCTATACACCCTTCTAACAGCATAGAGAATTTGCCTATCATATTGCAGTGTTAAATAAACAGGGCCTGACTGAATCCCACAGTGTCCTGAAGTGTAGAGACATTCCAATTCTACACAGTCCTCTATACACCCTTCTAACAGCATAGAGAATCTGCCTGTCATATTGCGGTGTTAAATAAACAGGGCCTGACTGAATCCCACAGTGTCCTGAAGTGTAGAGACATTCCAATTCTCCCCAGTACTATATACACCTTGTACCTTGTTTTACAGTACTAGAGAGTTGGTGTAAATTTGGGTAAATTTTTCCAAAAAATTAGGAAGTGTGGTGGAAGAGTCCGTGGAAGTGGGCGGGGGTTGGCAGCTGGTAATGATGGTGTTGGTGTTGGTGGTGGATCTGCTGGTAGTGGCAAAAGCAAAATAGCACCTAATACTGGAGGTGTTGAGGCTGCGTCATCGTCTGGCTCCACAAGGCCTCGAAGGCTCCCTTTTCTGGGAGTAGGTAAACCGCTTCTAAAGCCAGAGCTTCAAGAACAAGTTTTGGCTTACATTGCTGACTCAGCCTCCAGCTCTATCGCCTCCTCTTCTGAAGTTTTAAAAAATAAAAGCACTGAGTCGTCATTGGAGGCTCATGGTCATGAACCACACCTTTCCTTGTGTCCTTCACCCCTACCAAAATTGAAGGATGCGGTAGGCCACACTACAGATTACTCCATGGAGCTGTTTTCACATACCATGCCTTTGTTATCAAGTCAAATCGTGAATTACCCAGGCCAAGATGAATCTGACATGGAGTGCACTGATGCACAGCCACTGCTAGATTTATCTGCTGGTACATTCACTCAGAGCACTACATTGTCCTCGCAGTGTACTGAGCCAGAATTTGACCCTGATGAAACTCAGCTGCCCCCTCCCGTATACTATACCACCATACACGGTGACACAGAGGAAGGGGCACATGACATTGAAGAGGAGGTGATGGATGTCCCAGATGTTGACCCAGATTGGCATCCATTGGGGGTAGAGTGTGCCGCTGCCAATAGCTCAGAAGAGGAGGAGGAGCATCCGCAGCGGGCATCGACATCGCAACAGTTGTTATCTGGCAGGCCCGGAGCAGTCCAAAAACAGGTTACAAAAACCCAAAAAATTGCAGGACAGCTTGGCCAGACGGTCAAAAAAGCACAGCGTGCAAGGCCTCAAACTGTCTTCCCTAGTAGAAAGAGTGCAGTGTGGCACTTTTTTGAACAAAATCCTAATGATCAGGCAAAGGTAACCTGTAAGAAGTGCGCAAAGACCTTTAGCCGAGGGAAAAATCTGAGAAATTTGAATACCAGTTGCATGCTAAGACATTTAACCACCATGCTCTTGCAAGCATGGATGGACTACCAAAACTCATGTACCACATATGCTACTGCTCCTAAAGAAGGTAGTCAGCAATGCAACATTGTTTCCCCCACTGTAAGTCCACCGGTTAGCACACCACCAGCAGCAAATGTTGAGTTGTCGTCGCAAGGGCAAATCATTCAGGGAATCACACTGTTATTGCAATGAAAGACTGAATCTAGGCCATCAGAAAGAACACCAACTCCATCACCATCATCAACCCTCTCTCAGTCCGCCATGTCCACCGCTACTTCCACCATATCCAGCTCTCAAGTCCAGCTCACCCTACCAGAGACTATGGGTAGGAAAAAAAAGTACTCATCCTCTCATCCGCATACACTGGCTTTGAACACCCACATTTCCAAACTAATCTCGTTAGAGATGATGCCCTATCGGTTGGTTGAAAGTGCAGCTTTCCGCGAACTAATGGCCTACGCAGTTCCACGCTATGAACTACCCAGTCGCCACTTCTTTTCTCGCAAAGCCATCCCAGCCGTCCACCTTCATGTGAAAGACCGGATTGTCCATGCACTCAAGCTGTCAGTGAGTGGAAAGGTGCACCTCACAACTGATGCATGGTCCAGTAGGCATGGCCAGGGCCGTTACATGTCCATCACTGCGCACTGGGTTAATGTGGTGGTGGATGCAGGGTCCACAGGGGACAGCGGTGGTGGCACAGTGCTGCCTAGCCCACGGTATTGGAAAATGTTGGCTGTAAGCGTTCAATCCTCCTCCTCCTCCTCCATAAGCGAAAGCTGGTCCACAGAGCGCAGTCGCAAGAGCACTGCATCCGCAGTTGACAGTGTTGCAAACAAGGTGTCACCCTATCGATCAGCTAGTGGAAAGCGTCAGCAGGCTGTGTTGCAGATGATGTGTTTGGGCGACAGACACACCGCAGAGGTACTGGCCGACTACTTTCAGCGACAAACTGAGTCATGGCTGGGCAGTCTACATCTTGAGGCAGCCAAGGTAGTTAGTGATAACGGCCGGAATTTTGTGGCAGCCATAGCCATTTCAAAACTCAGACACATACCTTGCTTGGCTCACACCTTGAACCTGGTGGTGCTTTGCTTCCTCACTAATTATCCAGATTTAACAGGCCTGCTCCTTAAGGTTTGAAGACTGTGCTCAGACATCCGCCAGTCGCCGATGCACTCCAGTCGTATGCAGAAGCTGCAGCGATTGCTCCACCTTCCCAAGCACCGCCTAATTATCGACGTTGCAACAAGGTGGAACTCCACCCTGCACATGGTTGAGCGGCTGTGCGAACAAATGCAGGCCGTAATGCATTTGTGGGAGGATACACGGACAGACACTTTGAGGGCAGACATGGAGTTGACAGGTGTGCAGTGGTCGAAGCTGAAAGACCTCTGTAAAGTCCTTCAGTGTTTTGAGGAATGCACACGGCTGGTAAGCGCTGGCGACGCCAACATAAGCATGAGCATCCCACTTATGCGTCTGCTCATGCAAACTTTGATGCACATTAAGGAGCAGGTGTCTGCAGCCGAGGTTGATGAGGAGGACGAGGAGGAGGGAAGCCTTGATGACAGTCAGCCATTGTCTGGTCAGGGAACTGTCGTGGACGAGGTGGAGGAAGAAGAGGAAGAGGAGGAGGATGATGATGGGGATGATTATTTAGGGGAGGAGGATGCTTCTCGTGGGGCAAGAGAAAATGTTGGCTTTGCAAGGTCTGGTACAGGGTTTGTGCGTGACTGGAGGGATGTGGATTTGCCAGAAAGTGCTCCTCCACCCAGCACTCGCAGTGTATCATTGACACCGGGAACATTGGCCCACATGTCAGATTATGCCTTGCAGATCTTAAAAAGGGACCCCGCATTGCCAAAATTATGAACGATGATGACTACTGGTTGGCCAGCATCCTGGATCCACGCTATAAAGGCAAATTCCAAAACATCATGCCACAGGAGAACCTTGACCTAATATTGGCTAACAAACAAGCTACTCTGGTAAACCGGTTGGTTGAGGCATTCGCAGCACATAGCAGCGGTGATGGTTCTCACACGAGCCGTAGGGGCCGGGGGCAACTTGGAAGCAGTGTTGTTGGTGGACACATCAGAAGTGGCGTTGGAGACAGGGGTTTCATGACCATGTTGTGGACTGATTTTTCAAGTCCCGCTCACACGACTGGTAATACTGCATCGATTGAAAGTGACAGGAGACAGCACTTGTCAAGTATGATTACAAACTACTTTTCCTCCCATATCGATGTTCTCCCTCACAGGTCATTCCCATTTGACTATTGGGGAGCTAAACTGGACACCTGGCCTGAATTGGCACAATATGCCTTACAGGAGCTCGCATGCCCAGCTGCAAGTGTGCTATCGGAAAGAGTCTTCAGTGCTGCTGGATCAATACTGACAGAAAAAAGGACCCGTCTGTCGACCCAAAATGTGGATGATCTAACCTTCATTAAAATGAACCATGCATGGGTTTCCAAGGATTTTGTCCCACCTTACCCTGATGACACATAGGTTGCCAGAAAAATTGTTTTCTTTGGTCCGCCTGTTCCTGGAACTTGACCAATTTCGGCTTTAGCAGCAGGTGAATGTCCCACATCAACATATGCCATTTTGTAAACCTCCCTAATTGTGCATCCCCCCCCAATGGCCGGGGTCACCACTGAGCGCATGCAACCGAGCGAGTGCCATTGCCCTGGACTCGTGGGCACAGGCACTGGCACAGGGTCCCTCATAGTGCAATCAAGTGTCTCTGACGGTGGTGGTGCACACCCGCCGTCAGACACACCGCCGTACTATGAGGGGCCCAGTGCCAGTGCCGATGCCCACGAGTGGGCCCCCCTTGCTTGGGCAGGGCCCCAGCATTTGCAATGTTTACCTCTCCCTGCTCAGCCGCTGTGTAGTCTGGGCTGTCAAATCCTTCACTGGGACTGGCACTTCAAATTTGGTGAACTGATAGATGATGGTTAAGACGTAGCTATGCCCTGTCCTGCTGGCCGGGATCCAGCTTCAGATGATCAATGGCTTCCATTTCTTATGGACGTCGACTCACAATGAGATGCAGTGGTGGTTTCTCATCAGCTTTAACAGTTTTCCTACCCACAGACGTGTGACATTCCAGCGCACATTTTTAAATGTGCCCTCCCTCTCATGCCAATCCAATTGAATCGCCTACGGCCTGTGGCTTCTGTGTTTTTCACTCCAAAGTTACGTGACAGATCATGATAGGCAGTGAGCACCATGTTTACATCTCTCCCTGTGATCAAAATTGGATGGATATGAGTAACGGCGATGGGATCAACGGTACTGCGATACAGCAACACTTTCTTCACAAAGAAAGGTTTTTGCTGTGTCCACACACTAATTAATTGAGGGTCAGCATCGCCTCTCAGAATTGTGACGGAAGTTGTTCCCGTGAATAGTAATTCGTAGATTTCTGCAATCACTAGACTTTAGGTAAATAATTGTATGCATCTAATTTCCTATTGCAGAGAGTCTGGGCTGTCTTACTGAGACAGAAATATAAATGAAGATTTAAAAATACCACCAAAAGTGTATCATGGTGTACGCTTGAAATACATTTCCTCTTTTCTAGTTTTTAGATTGTTGTGTAATCCATGCAGAGAACACGGAGATTTTAAATGTTTAAACTATGCTCTATATACCTGCTATCCAGTGATAATGTACCCTATCTCAACTTTGCACAATCTGGTCTAATCCATACTGGGCCTGAGACCGTCTGCGCCTGCCTCCTGATCGATACACATAGGTTTTTAATGTGTAAACTATGCAACATATATACGTGTTATCTGGTGAAACTGTACCCTTTATCAACTTTCTCGAATCTTGTAGAATCCATACTGGGCCTGAGAACAGCTGCAGAGCTGTTAAGCAAGCTACAGCACCTGTGATTTGGACACGTAATGTTTTGCATTTTTTCTGGAATGGCGGTTAGGCCGAAATCAGGAATTGCTGTTGACCTGCACTTATTGGGAAATCATCGTTCACGGCGAATTATTGGAATCCCAGATCCCCATCACTAACGGTGTTCAGCGGGTTATCTGCACCTGTAAGCGACAAAAGATGGTCCTTTCAGTGTAGCGCGCATGTAGCCCCGGACATGGAAGGCCATGATAGCCCTGTTATTGCTCGATCGCACGTGCCAGAGCCTAGCATATCCCTCTAGTAAGCTTTATGTGTACCACAGGGGCACGCCGGAGTCTCGTTCATTAACGGAATAAAGCTGACAAATCGCTAGCACAACTACAAACGGACATACCACACCACACACACACAATCGACAAAGCTTTCAATGTGTGCATCTTTTTTTGAGGTGGCATGGTTGTGGTTTCCCGGGTGGAGTCCAATTAAGCCGCAGGCTCCACTCCTGGTGGTGCCCTTTTGGACATTCCTTTAAGGTTCAGCTTTGCAATCATACTGCCCCCGGAAAGCAAACACTTTGGCTTCATGGACGCTGTTTGGAGGTTCATGGGAATAACGCCGCCCGATCGCCAGTTGCCATAATTTATTGGTGGGAAGTACGACGGTATATGATCGTGTTCGTTTTCAAATTTTGTCTTTTTGGGTTTGGTTGTTACATTTTTAGTCCAGACTTTCTTGACTTCATCAGGGCATTACAAGTCTTGATCTGTGTCTCCTCCACCTCCTCCTTTCACTCCTCCACCTCTTTTGTAAATGTAGTTGCCCTTTTCCATATGTTATTTTTGGCTTCTGAGCATTTTGTCGACTTTGGGACACCTTTTAAGGTGTTTTGTAATTGTTTTGTATGTGTTAGTATGTGTTTGTGTTTGCCTGCCATTGTTTTCAGTGTGGTTCGACGAACATTCGATTAACTTGCCTCCTGTGCGACGAACCAAAACATTAGCGGGGTGGCTCAACACTACTCATGATATATAGACGTACATTGTTAATGTTTAAACTGTGCTATATATACCTGCTATCTGATGATACTGTACACTTTGTCTACTTTTTATATTCTTGTCTAATCCATACTGAGCCTGGGAGTGTCTCTGTGTGACTGATGGAATATATATGGAGATTGACAATTATCCTTTGACTGAATAGAGCTGCACGCTTCTGATACAGTACCATATATGTGATGTTATTTTGTGTCTATTTTGTGCTAAATTTGGAAGTTTGGAGGAAGAGGCCATGGACGTGGGCGTGGGGGGGCCAGCTGGTGCTGATGGTGGTGGTGCATCTGCTGGTAGTGGCAAAAACACAATAGCAGCTAAGGCAGAAGGTGTTGAGCCTGCGTCATGGTCTGTCTACGGAACGCCTGGAAGGCTACCCTCTCTGGGAGTAGGTTAACCGTTTTTAAAGCCGGAGCATGAGGAACTGGTTTGGGCTTACATTGCAGAAACAGACTCCAACAAATATGCCCTCCTCTTCTGAAGTTTCAAAAAATGCAAGGACTGAGTCATCAAGTGCTGGCTCCTGGTCAGGAAGAACCCCTTTCCTTGTCTCCTGCACCCCCACCCAAAGTGAATGATGCAGCAGGCCACACTTCACATTAGTCCATGTAGCTCTTTCTATCATACCATGTATGGGTTATCAAGTCAAATCGTGAATTACCCAGTCCAAGATGAATCTGACATGGAGTGTGGGTGGCCAGGCAGGGCAGTGGGGTTAATTGGTACCGGGACGGTGTCCCTCTGGGATGTGTCACAGTAGTCGTGACCCGTTCCGTGGCCCTGGGCGTCCATGCAAAGGGGTGAATTACGTTTATAGGTGAATGATATGTGACGCCACATGTGGTTTCTGAGTAGATTGACCAGCGCTGCAGTGGCACTTCTCTGGGACAGAAGTTGTGGTGCAGCTAAGATGTAGAAGCCTTGCACAGGTTTGGCCATTGTCGCAGGGCACATGAAAGAGTAGATGGTGTGTAGTGTAGGATGTAGCAGAGCTGTGCACCAGGTGCAGGAGAAAGAGGACAGACACAGTCGTGCAGTTCCTTTACCTGTACTTGGTAAGTGCCGTCCAGGACCCAGAGTACAGATGGAGGAGTTGGTCAGCCTGGAAGCCAATTTAGAATTCTCTCTATGCAGATAGGTAGTGTGGCCTCCGTTCTAGCGCTTATCTGAGGTACTCGCAGTGCTGAGTTCAATGAAGTTCCCCCTGTTGACTCTCTCTTGGAACTTTCTCGTATGGCAGGCAGCTGTAGCCTTTTCCTTCTGGCTCCCACACGTCGCTGCTGGGGCCTCTGAGCCTTAGTTGGGTACAGAGCATTTACAGCTGCTACTTCCTCCGGTTTCTGCTGCAGGAACGTCAGTGTCCCTACAAACTCGGAGACCGGAATCCGGACCATGTGCTCAAGCTAGGAGTGAGCCTTAACTCTGCTCATCCTCCAGCTCCCCTTCTCACGTCCACACACTTCCCCTTCCCTTCACAGACTGCCCTAACTTACCTCCTCCCGACCACAGACAGCAGCTCCTCAGCAGTCAGGTTCAGAGGTCTCCCTGCTGGCCTGGAGTGGGAAATGTGTTGTGTGTTGGTTTAACTGCTAGAGAGATCCTTCATTGCTCCCAAGCATGACATCACACTCCCTAGGAGGAAGGTAATGCCACTGTGGCGACCGTACTCCTGGGGGCGCCACAAGTGCACTGAGGCCCAGCCACTGCTAGATGATTCTGCTGGTACATTGACCCAGACCACTACATTCCCCTCGCACTCTACACAGCCTGAATGTGACCCAGATTAAACTCAGGTTACCCTTCCCATATACTGTACCACCTTACACGGTGACAAAAAGGAAGGTGCAGCTGAAAGTGCAGGTTCGGCCCACCCGCCGTCAGACACACCGTCGTACTATGAGGGACCCTGTGCCAGTGCCGTCGCCAACGAGTGGGCCCCTCCTGCTTGCTTTGGATCACAGCACTTGCAAAGTTGAAATACTTACCTCTCCCTGCTCCACCGCCATGACGTCTTCCGCGTTTCCTGACAGTGATATTCTGATCAGAGAGCGCAATGACATCACGTCTGTATGCCCAGACTAGTACAGGGATTCCCTAGCGAGGAGACTTATTTGAGGAGACTTATTTAATTGTTTTCAATGTTGGGACAGCAATTTTTGGGGCGCACTCTACTCTGGAAAATGATATATGGGGCCCAACATACACTGGAGCATTCCAAAGGTGGACATCAGACACTGGAGCAGCATTTACGGGGCTCATTATACACTAGAGCATTAGAAATGGGGCCCATTATATATAGAGCATTATTTGGGCCCATAAGACAGTGCATCTTCATCCATAGGGACCAACATATACTGTAGCATTATGTGGAGCTCATCATATACTGTTTCAAACATTATATGGGACCAATGATTCTGTATGGTGAAATATATATTACTCTGTATAGCGCACTATGCGGTGGCCATAATACCATATGGAGTAAGATACTGTCCGTTTTTGGAGGTATTGGAGAATTTAAAATGGATATCAGTCATGAGATGTAAAAAGTGAAGTATTTTTCATTGTACTATACCACTATTTCTCTGCCGTATCGGAGCATCATGAGTTGTGGTATGTGTTAAAGGGGCGCTCTTTGGCCCAGGGCACATGAAAACCTGGAACCAGCCCTACCCCCCCACAAATTTAGCCAAATAACCCCTATTTTTCAGTGCGTAACTAGTATTATGAAGTAAATTAAGGTTGAAAAGCTTCAGTAACAAGATTTGATGTTTTTGGCATTCAAAAAGGCACTGTAGGTGTGTTTCCTGTCCTCCACTCCCTGCCGACTTTGCTTCCCCATTGACTTGCATTGGGTTTCGTGTTTCAGTCGGCCTTCGACTTTTCACAAAAATCGGCCGATTTCGTTCGACCCGACTTTTGCGAAAGTCGGGTTTCATGAAACCCGACTCGACCCAAAAAAGGCAAAGTCGCTCAACTCTAGGAAGCAGTTCGAAGCACATGGCTCTTTGTCTAGTACAGTGTTCATTTTTAGATCAAATATAATAGCACAGATTATTCATATACACAGGATACCTATATTTTTGAGATCTACATCATTAGAGCTATTCACCACAGCATTCTTGGATCTCCTCGCTAACTAGGAACTAAGAAATGGATATCTTCTCCCCTGTAATACCTGGAGATATGATGTTTAGTGTTAAATGGAAGGAAAACTCGTAGCCAAACCTATGATATCTCTGTTGTCTCTGTCCGAGGTTCTCACCCAGATATGGCACTCATAAGCTTTTAAGTAACTTTCAAAAGGGTAGTGCATGCAATAGCTCTGCCCACCCAGTGATGTCACCCAGCATAGAGTATAAGGCTAGGAAACCCAATTAGGAGGGTGTCTTTATGCCCGGGAAATCAGCTAGGGGAGGCTATGCATTTTGGCCTGATGATTTGGGAAGGTTCCCCTCCCCCATTTCCACGTGTGCCATTGACTGATCACTGTAAGTTCATACCTTAATCCATTTTTATGTTATAATTGTTGTATATACCATATCTGGCTCTCTTTGTAACATCTTTTGTACCTTTGTAAACACTGCCTATTCTTTTTGGAGTAAAATCTATAAAAATTTACTAGCTTTGTTTTCCCTGCTCTAAACATACCCCCCACATCCTCCGTGCTAAAACTACGCTAACATTGGGTGGGCTCCTGACCCGATATTGATTTTAATATCAGAACTAGGAGCTGGAGGCAGCAAAGTGTGTTCTGGGGTATTTGGTAGATTCTGGCAGGGACGGAACGGAGGTTTTACATGTGTATTTCCTGCCTGGGACTGGAATATACATACCGTCCTCCCTGCAGAGTGCCAATAGCCAGTACACAGCAAGGCAGCCATTCTGGTGACTACTTATCCTAGGTGTAGTTCCCTGACTGACCTAAGGGTAAGGAGGCACCAGAGAGCTGCAAGTTCCAAACCGGAACTGGAAAGTGGGATATAATAAATCCCCTGACAAACTGGGGGCAACCAAACACCCCCGATTCATGACAGTCAATAAACTGGTCTAGGCATTGTGGTCTAAGCTTAGACCTAGAATGTTGGACATTTAAGACCGGAGTAAGACATACTTTTGTTATATTAACCTCTGAAGACCCTTTTTACTGTTCATCTAATATATAGATGAAATTTGGTTTCCTTGCTAAATAACAAAAAAATATATATTCAATGAGTAAATATGAAAAACAGATGTGCTTGAAAAGTGATTATCACGTGTTGTTTTCTAAAAGTAATTCATTGTTTTCATAGGAAACATATTTGTAATAAGACAATCTATTTTTGTTAAGTTAAACCCGTTGCAGAAAACATTTTATTCACTTGAGGATTTGGGATAATTCTTAATCCTCATCATTCCGTGACTATTTCAATAAGTAAGAAAAAAAAAAAAAAAAAACATTATGCATGTTTTGCAACATTTATATAACCATTGCTTTGAAGATGCCAGCTGTAATATTTAGAAAATACCCCAATAATGACGGATTTTCCTTATGATCTAAATTTGGAGCAACCATATAATTTGCATATGTATTTCATACATTTAGAATCCTACAAAAGAGACTACTTAAAAAAAATTAAAATATTAGAAAAATCCCATTGTATTCTAGTAAGGAAATGTAATATTGGGCTGCATTAATATCTACATGATAATCGGACCCTAATAAAAAAAATTAAAAAACTTATGAATTGTAGAGTAATTACTAGTAACCAACTAGCGAAACTATTTTCAACTTTTCTGCTCATAAAAATATGCTAAAATAGTTAGGGCTCATTCCCACTTGCGATGAAATAGGATGAATGCAATCCGATAAAAAATCGGATTGCATTTGGACCAATTTTATTCTATCATTGTGTATTCATCTTTTTTTTTCCAGCTCAGATCAGATCACGATTGGACTGTAAAAAATTGCAGCATGCTGCAATTGTAATCGGAAATCTGATCGCATCCTGCAATAGAAGTCAAAGGTTGCAAGAAAAGAAAAAATTGCATTTGAATAGTCAGCAATTCATGTGCCACGTACAGTAAAATCACACTGACAGGCTGGAATAGAATAGATATTATATACACATAGAATACACAGATATATAAATGTCAGCGACACACACACACATATATATGTCTATATATTACATAGATAGAAGAAAAGCCGACAATTCATCTGCCGCGTCGACTTCACATAGGTGAAGTGAGTTCATTGGCTGTGAACTCGCAGGACATGTCTGATGGCACCACGAGCAGGAGAACTTTCTCACATTCTCAGATAGGTAATAGGAGTTGATAGAGAGACAGTGAGCACACGGTGCTCAGTGTCTCTGCTGGATGACAGGCTGTGTGGTCACATCATGCAACCATACAGCCTGCCATCTACATGTAGCAGAGCTAGACCCGTCGTGGGACAAATGGATTAGCAGCATCTCTGCAGAAAAGTGGGGAATATTGTTATTTGTTTTTTAACTCTTTTGTAGATGATAAGGGCATCTGGGGAATGGGCGAGGTCATAAGTATGGTTTAATTAAGATTATTAAAGGAGTCTGTGTTATTCTTTCATTGAAAGGACTTTTTATGGGTGTTTGTGCTTTCAAACAATGTGACTATGGGGTTAGTAATCAGGGTGTCGTATTGAGGCATCTCCATTACTAACCTTGGGGCTTGATGTCACCTGACAATACAAAGTGGACATCAACCCCCCAAATTATCACCCCACTTGCCACCCCTACAGGATAAGTGGGAGGGGTGAGGCTAAGTGACAGAACTGGCACATTTTAGAGATGCACCTTTTCTGGGGCAGCTGAGTGCTGATATTTTTAGCCTGGGGGGCAGTATCCATGGCCCCTTCCTAGGCTATTAATATCAGTCTGCAGCTTTCTGCATAGCCTTTGCTGATTATTAATTACAGGAAGACCCCACATTTTTTTGGGAGGGTCCCCCATTTTAATAGCCAATAAAGGCTAATTATACAGCTGTGAGCTGATATTTATAGCCTGGGAAGCTCCATGAGTATTACCCTCTTCCCAGGCTATAAACATATGCACCCAGCCATTGGCTTTCAGTCTGCTGGTTACCAAAATTACATGGGAGCACACGCCATTTTTTCAGAAAAATTATCTTTTATTAATTAAGTTCATGTACAGTAAGCTGCACACATACTGTACTAATTGCACATGTCACTGACATCTATATATCTACCTATTCTATGTGTATTTACTTTATGTAAACCATCTATTCTATCCTTTCGACTCCTGCTGTGATTTTAAACTAAGCGGCTTCTGAATTACATAGTAACATAGTTATTAAGGTTGAAGGAAGACTTTAAGTCCATCTAGTTCAACCCATATCCTATCCTAACCTGCCCTAACATGTTGATTCAGAGGAAGGCAAAAAAAAACCCATGTTGCAAACAGTAAGCTTCACATTGGGGAAAAAAATTCCTTCCCGACTCCACATACAGCAATCAGACTAGCTCCCTGGATCAACGCAATATGAAGGAAACCAGTGTATAATTGCGGGCTTTTATTCTATCCATTATATATATATATATACTGTATTGTTCGGACTATAAGACGCACCGGACCATAAGACGCACCCCAATTTTCAGTAGGAAAATAGGGAAAAAAATAATGTGTCAAATGGGGGTCCATCTTACAGTCCGAATTCAGCTTACCTGGGAAGGGATCCGGCACAGGTGGAGAAGTAGTCACAGGGGTCATTCAGTGGTCCAGGCTCTGTGCTGGGGCAGCTGCGCTTGGGTAGGGGCAGCTGTGCTGGGGCAGGGGCAGCAGTGCTGAGGCAGGGGCAGCAGTGCTGGGGCAGGGGCAGCAGTGCTGGGGCAGCTGTGCTGGGGCAGGGGCAGCTGTGCTGGGGCAGGGGCAGCAGTGCTGAGGCAGGGGCAGCAGTGCTGAGGCAGGGGCAGCTGTGCTGGGGCAGCTGTTCTGGGGCAGGGGCAGCTATGCTGGGGCAGCTGTGCTGGGGCAGGGGCAGCTGTGCTGGGGCAGGGGCAGCAGGCAGGGGCAGCTGTGCTGGGGCAGGGGCAGCAGGCAGGGGCATCTGTGCTGGGGCAGGTGGGCTCTGTGGTGGTGCTAGCGGGCGGCGCTCTGCGGTGTGGTGGTGGCAGCAGGCTGTGCTCCGGTGCAGGGGGGCGGGTCCGCCGGCATTTCTTCGCAGCCCGGAGGCCTCCGCACTTCCCTTGCTGGCCGCCGCCATGTTGCGGTGGCCTCCGGGAGCATGGACGCCGGAAAGATGGCCGCCGGTCCGGGGACGGCTCATGCGCGGGATCAGATCTCGTCCCGAGATCTCAGGGGACGAGATTCAAATCTCGGCAACGAGATCTCGTCCCCTGAGATCTCGGGACGAGATCTGAAGCTGCACATGCGCCGTCCCCGGACCGGCGTCCATGCTCCCGGAGGCCACCGCAACATGGCGGCGGCCAGCAAGGGAAGTGCGGAGGTCTCCGGGCTGCGAAGAAATGCCGGCGGACCTGCCGCCCCTGCACCGGAGCACAGCCCGCTGCCACCACTGCACCGCAGAGCACCACCCGCTGCCACCACCGCAACGCAGAGCCCCGCCCACTGCCACCAGCCACAAGGTTAGTACCGTGTATTGCGACCATAAGACGCACCCCCCACTTTCCCCCAAAATTTTTTGGGAAAAAAGTGCGTCTTATGGTCGGAAAAATACGGTATATACTAGCTGAAGAGCCCGGCGTTTCCCGGGCATAGTAACCAACTGTGGTTAGTTATAACAATTTATAATGATTATATTGCACATAAAAACATTTCACATCATATATTCAATACTACAGATTTGCAACACAAATTAACTAAACAATTACCCAAGTATTGATAGTATTTTATTTTCAACTCATTCAAGAGCCTTTTGATAAACAACATGTTTGGTTTTTCCTTTCAGTGCAAAGATGAACAGATTTTTGGCAGTTCCAACTCTTGAACAGATCACATAAAGTTGACCATGAGAAAAGCATGGAGATTGCAAATCGATCCCTACTACTTAAATTGATCCCTGCTACTTTCAAGGACTGTCCCTGAGCATTGCTAATGGACATTGCAAATAGCAGTTGAACTGGAAACTGGAGGCGTTTAAAATCAAAAAACAAATCAGATGGAATGAGTGGAATTCTTGGAATGAAAATGTCCTCTCCTTTGGCACATCCTGTTTCTGAGCTGTTTATCTAACCCTATCCTGTGTGATGTCTGCTGAGCTGTGTACCTAATCCTCTCCTGTGTGATACCTTCTGCTGAACTGTGTAATCCTATCGTGTTTTACTGACTGCTCAGCCGTGTATCTAATCCTATGCTGTGTGATGCTTACTACTGGGCAGTGTATCTAATCCTATCCTGTGTGATACCATCTGCTGAGCCATGTATCTAACCCTATCCTGTGTGATACTGACTGCTGAGCCGCGTACCTAATCCTATCATGTGTGTTACTGACTGCTCAGCCGTGTATCTAATCCTATCCTGTGTGATACTGACTGCTGAGCCGTGTATCTAATCCTATCCTGTGTCATACTGACTGCTGAGCCGTGTATCTAATCCTATTCTGTGTGATACTGTCTGCTGAGCCATGTATCTAATACTATTCTGTGTGATACTGTGTGCTGAGCTCCAGTGGGCCCTGGCACCTGCTGGCATACAGGGCCAGCAGTTGCCTAGGGCCCCCGCTGCTCCAGGGGCCCCCAGCCAGTGGTGTGTCGCTAATAGCGGCACACCACGCAGCTGCTATGGGGGCCCTGTGCCCGCGGAGCAGCAGTGGGTGATAGGAGGCATGAGCCCCTGTCCCCGCTGCTAAAGAGAAATTAATATTCACTGCTTCCCACACCCACATATAGTATCTCTATATCTATCTATCTATCTATCTATCTATCTCTATACAGTATCTATCTATATCTATCTATATATATAGCATTATACCCTATGGGGGGCATTATACCCTGTGAAGGGGCTGCATTATACCCTGTGAGGGGGTGCATTATACCCTGTGAGGGGGGCAGCATTATATTCTATGAGGGGATGCATAATACCCTATGAAGGGGGCAGCATTATACCCTATGAGGGGGTGCATTATACCCTATGATGGGGTGCATTAAACCCTATGAGGGGGCAGCATTATACCCTATGAAGAGGCAGCATTATACCCTATGAGGAGGCAGCATTATACCCTATGAGGGGGTGCATTATACCCTATGAGGGGGCAGCATTATACCATATGAGGAGGCAGCATTATACCCTATGAGGGGCAGCATTATACCCTTTGAGGGGGTGCATTATACCCTATGAGGGGGCAGAGTTATACCCTATGAGGGGGGCAGCATTATACCCTGTGAGGGGGCAGCATTACACCCTGTGAGGGGGCAGCATTATACCCTATGAGGAGGCAGCATTATACCCTATGAGGGGGCAGCTTTATACCCTGCGAGGGGGCAGCATTATACCCTATGAGGGGGGCAGCATTATACCCCATGAGGGGGCAGCACTATACCCCATGAGGGGGCAGCACTATATTCTATGAGGGGGTGAATTATACCCTATGAGTAGGCTGCATTATACCCTATGAGGGAGGCAGCATTATACCCTATGACGGGGGCAGCATTATACCCTATGAGAGGGGCAGCATTATATTCTACGAGGGGATGCATTATACCCTATGAGAGGGCAGCATTATACCCTATGAGGAGGCAGCATTATACCCTATGAGGAGGCTGCATTATACCCTATGAGGGGGCAGCTTTATACCCTGCGAGGGGGCAGCATTATACCCTATGAGGGGGGCAGCATTATACCCCATGAGGGGGGCAGCACTATACCCCATGAGGGGGCAGCACTATATTCTATGAGGGGGTGAATTATACCCTATGAGTAGGCAGCATTATACCCTATGAGGGAGGCAGCATTATACCCTTTGACGGGGGCAGCATTATACCCTATGAGAGGGGCAGCATTATATTCTACGAGGGGATGCATTATACCCTATGAGAGGGCAGCATTATACCCTATGAGGAGGCAGCATTATACCCTATGAGGTGGCTGCATTATACCCTATGAGGGGGCAGCATTATACCCTTTGAGGGGGTGCATTATACCCTATGAGGGGGCAGCATTATACCCTATGAGGGGGCAGCATTATACCCTATGAGGGGGGCAGCATTATATTCTATGAGGGGGTGCATTATACCCTATGAGGGGGCAGCATTATACCCTATGAGGGGGGCAACATTATATTCTATTAGATGGCTGCATTATATTCTATGAGGGGGGCAGCATTATACCCTATGAGGGGGCAGCATTATACCCTATGAGGAGGCAGCATTATACCCTATGAGGGGGTGCATTATACCCTATGAGGGGGCAGCATTATACCCTATGAGGGGGGCAGCATTATACCCTATGAGGGGGCAGGATTATATTCTATGAGATGGCTGCATTATATTCTATGAGGGGCAGCATTATACCCTATGAGGGGGCAGCATTATACCCTATGAGGGGGTAGCATTATACCCTATGAGGTGGCAGCATTATACCCTATGAGGGGGTAGCATTATACCCTATGAGGGGGCAGCATTATACCCTGTGAGGGGGTAGCATTATACCTTATGAGGGGGGCAGCATTATACCTTATGAGTGGGCAGCATTATATTCTATGAGATGGCTGCATTATATTCTATGAGGGGGCTGCATTATATTCTATGAGAGGGCTACATTATACTATATGAGGGGACTGCTTTATATTCTATGAGGGAGGCTACCCCAACTCCTGCTACATAATTAAGATTTGTACTACCTTATATTATACCAGGATATTAGCGTGTTTACCACACAATTGGTGGTCTTGTATTTATCTCTATGTAGCTACTGTATATAGTGGGCCCCAAGAATGATTTTCTCTGGTGGGCCCAAGGTGTTCCAGTCTGACACTGCAAACGTGTTTCCCACATGAAAGGATCTTTATTCCACTTGCTATAATACTAAAAGAACCGGACTTTTCCCTCTATCTGGTCTTAGGATCACCTTAAGGTGTTTTCCAGATGCAACAGGCTCTCATGTTTCTTCATACATTAATCGATATATGTATATTACTCATATATTTCATAATACTCTGTACTTTATGTAGATTTTGCTTCTCATAATCTTTGTATGATTATTAATTCCTGTTTTGATTTTAGGTGCTGAAATATTAAGCTACGCTTAAATATGTGTATTTCTGAAATGTATGTTTGCCTGTCTACCCCTATTTTTCCTCCTTATCCCTTTTTCCCTCTTTCCTCCTTCCCTTCTCCCCGATTCCCCATGTTTACCCTTCCCACCCTTTGAAAAATTTTGATAGTTCAATAAAAATTATTGGAAAAAAAGATAGTGGCATTTAGGTAGTAAAAATACACATTTTCATTTCTGTCACACCACTTTGCATTAATTCCTGAAAATCACCTGAAGGGCTAATTAACTACCTGACTGCAGTTTTCAATACGGCAGGGGGTGCTGTTTTTAAAATGGTATAACTTTTGGGGGTTTCCCAATATTTAGGACCCCTAAAGTCACTTCAAACCTGGATAGGTCCCTAAAAAATAAATTTTGTAAATTTCCTTGAAAAAATGAAAAATTACTGCTACATTTTTAAACCTCCTAAAATGCTAACAAAATAAAAGAACATTTTACAAATGGTGCTGATGTAATGCAGACGTGAGGGAAATGTTATTTATTAATGTTTTTTCTGTGGTATGACTATCTGGATAAAAGGGATAATCATTCAAAGTTTGAAAATTGGTAATTTTGTAACATTTCTCTCAAATTTCTGATATTTTTTATAAATAAACACAAAACATATCTTCCTAAATTTACCATTATCATAAAGTATGGTGTGTCATGAAAAAACATTCTTAGAATCACTGGGATTTGTTGAAGCGTTCCAGAGTTATTACCATATAAAGTGACACTGGTCATATTTACAAAAAATTGACTCCATCAATAAGGAGTTAAAAAACGCCTACGTTGCTTTCAAAATTGTTTTGGATCATTGTCCATCTGCACTGTGAAGTGCAATCAAATCAACCTTGCTGAATTTGGTTGAATCTAAGCAGAAAATATAGCCCTGTACAGAATTCATCCAGCTTCTTCTGTCTTCAGTCACATCAAATAAACACCATCAATACTATTACGCCCAATGGTGACTTTGACAACACAGCATTTATTCTTATTTATTCAGACATCTATTTTCAGAAAGCCAGGAGGATTAGACTGTTATCTATATGTTGACTTTTGTATTTATGTGTTTGTTCTTTGGTTGGTCAAGAAAACAAAGACTTTTGTTCATATAAGCCTGTAATATTGACTTTTAAGTTGCCGTTTGTTGTAACATATTGTGTTGTTATCCTGGATAACAGAGACGCATGGTAATTGAGCAATAGATGTTTGTTAATATGTTGATTACACATTGTCCAGACCAGCTAGTTTGTTGATATTCAAAACAGAGGACAAACTATGCAAATTGATTAAATACTCAATATGAGTTAATTTAATTACACCTTCATCGTGACTACTGAATAAACCCACTAAACCAACTAAGAGGGACTTTGTACTGCATTCCCAGGGTTTATACCTCATTTTGCCTGTATACAATTTATTTGCCACCTTTTTTATTATACTTGCTGCTATTTGTTACTCTATCACATAAGGTTGTCAGCTCGTGATTCTGAAACAAGCATTTACTGTACAATAGGTGTTTCATCATGCCTTTATATCAACTCTGCATTTGTTATACATTTAATATACCCAGTTTGATTGGGATGCTCAGAATTTATTTGGCACTATTTATGGCACATTAAATATCTTTATGATTAAAACCTTTTAGACCCTATATGTATGGCTTAGCCTTTCAGTATATTTGAAATGGCAAGGGGTGGTTATCAGCACTAACATCTATCTGAGCTATACATTTTGACATCTGTAACTACTTTTGAGTGAACTAATCCAAAGAAAGGTGAAGTACAAAACCAAATAAAATCAAGAATATTTTATTGATATATATTTATATATATATATAAATAAAAAATAAATACTATATATATATACGTATATATACAGTGTATATATATACGTATATATATATAGCTAATATATAAAGCTCAAGTGTGTGTATGTATGTATGTGTGCATGTGTGTATGTGTGTATGTCCGGGATTGGCATCCGCACCGTCGCAGCTACAGCCACAAAATTTGGCACAGTCACACGTCTGGACCCCGAGAGGGTCCTAGGCTATGTTGTGAGGTGAAATTTTAGTCCCGCGCGTTCCAATTCACCAAACAATTTTGCCCCTATCTACATAATGAGGAAAAAGTTTGTGTGTATCAAGCCCCGCCCCTCATTATGATGTCATAATGGTTGCCATGGCAACGCTGATGTCATCATAGGTTGCAAGCCCCGCCGCTCATTATGATGTCATAATGGTTGACTATGGGATGGAAGATGTGTGATGGGTATATGGGCACTGGACTATGGGATGGAGGATATGTATGACGGGTATATGGGCACAGAACTATGGGATGGAGGATGTGTGATGGGTATATGGGCACTGGACTATGGGATGGAGGATATGTATGATGGGTATATGGGCATGGGACTATGGGATCGTGGATATGTATGATGGGTATAGGGGCACGGGACTATGGGATGGAGGATATGTATGATGGGTAATTGGGCATGGGACTATGAGATAAAGGATGTGTGATGGGTATATGGGCATGGGACTATGGGATGGAGGATATGTATGATGGGTATATGGGCACGGGCCTATAGGATCGTGGATATATATGATGGGTATATCAGAGCAGAGAATGAGAGACTGAGAGACTCTAGGGAAGCTAAAATACTGCATATAGCAGACCCCTGAGTGAAGCGCTAATAAAGAGAAAAGGGACATCAGAGTCCTAGGCTCACAGGAACTGTACGCCCTGATAGCCGAATCTGAAAGTACAAGGGTTTGTAAATTCCTGTGCACATTGATCACCTGAGGGCACGGCAGCGGATAAGGAGCCCGAGGCCGACGGTGAAGAGAACGCTACCTGTGGAATAGGCTCACGTTGACAGCCGTACAGGTTAGTGAAACCATCACGAATAGAGGGTCGCAGCATAGTTATATACAGCAGAGACCCACACACAAAGCGCAGAAAGGAAGGTCCTAAATCCCCACCTGGCAAGGTGGATCCCCTGAATGCCTCCACGCGAGCCGGACTCATTCCATCACCTGTATGTAGTACGCCGGACTGCAACCTATTACCAGTAAAAGGTAAAGAAACTGCAGCTGTCTGTGTCTTTCTCTCATTTCTCTGCACCCCAACGTTTACAGCCATTTTTACTATTTATTTAACATCTTTGCCCTGGGACTACAGCCCTACCTGTGGAGGGCTACAACATCATAGCTGCGCCCAACATCCATCCCAGAGGAACAACACCGCAGCGCTGGTCACCTCTGACCAGAATACCACAGATGGCGTCACGTATTTCACCATCTATAAACATTATCTTTATTTTAAACACATAAATACCACACAACTTTCCCCTATTTTATTACTGGACGCCTCTGAGCCACGGACCGGGTCACCGCCGCCGTGACACCGTCCCCCATTGAAGTCGACGGGCCCGATACCGAGTACCCCCAGGCCCCGCAGGGCACTCCAACTACACAGGAGAGGATACTTGGGTAATTGCTTAGTTAATTTGTGTTGCAAATTTGTAGTGTTGAATATATGATGTGAAATGTTTTTATGTGCAATATAATCATTATAATTTGTTATAACTAACCACAGTTGGTTACTATGCCCAGGCAACGCCGGATTCTTCAGCTAATATATATATATATATATATATATATGTAGAAGGGAAAAAAGAACATAACACAGAGCAGAGTGACAGTTGAGCAGAACAGTTTCATAAATAAACTATAATTATGGCTGGTAGGGCAGATTACAGAGTAAGGGTACGTGCACACGCTGCCGAATCTGCTGCGGATTCATCTGCGAGGATTATGCAAAATCCGCAGAGAAATCCGCAGGTCAAAAGACCTTCGGTTTATCTGCGGATTATCCTGCGGTTTGGCCCTGCAGTTTCACAATCTCCACAATAGTGGAGATAGGAAACCGCTGCAGAATCCGCAGAAAGAATTGACACGTCATTTCTTTCTGCGGTTTAGAAACTTTCCGCAGCGTCTGCACAGTGGTTTCCATTTCCCATAGGGAATAATGGTACTGTGGATCCACAGCGGCCAAATCCGCTGCGGATCCGCAGCATGTGCACACACCCTAAGATAACTACACTCCCTGACAGAAGTTATGTCGCTTATCCATGTAAATAAAAGCTTATAACTAGGGATGAACGACTTTGCCTTTTTTCGGGTCTAGTCGGGTTACATGAAACCGGACTTTCTTAAAAGTCGGGTCAAACGCAATCGGCCGATTATCATGAAAAGTCGAATGCCGACTGAAACACGAAACCCAATGCAAGTGAATGGAGAACCAAGGTCGGCAGGGAGTGGAGGACAGGAAACACACCCACAGTGCCCATTTTAATGCCAAAAATATCAATTCTTATTACTTAAGCTTGTCAACCTTAATTTACTTTATAATAATAGTTAGGCATTGAAAACTGGGGGTTATTTGGCTAAAGTTGTGTTGGGGGTAGGGCTGGCTCCAGATTTTCGTGGGCCTGGGCCAAAGAGTGTCACTGGGCTCCTTTAACACATGCCACAATTCATGATCCTCTGATACGGCAGAGAAATAGCGGTATAGTACAATGAAAAATACTTCACTTCTTACATCTCATGACTGATATCCATTTTAAATTCTCCAATACCTCCAAAAACGGACAGTATATAACTCCATACAGTATTATGGCCACCACATAGTGCGCTATACAGAGTAATGAGGCCCATATATTTCTCCATACAGAATCATTGGTCCCATATAATGTTCCATACAGTATATGATGAGCTCCACATAATGCTACAGTATATGTTGGTCCCCATGGATGAAGCTCCACTGTGTTATGGGCCCAAATAATGCTCCATATATAATGGGCCCCATTTCTAATGCTCCAGTGCATAATGGGCCCTGTAAATGCTGCTCCAGTGTCTGCTGTCCACCTTTGGAATGCTCCAGTGTATGGTGGGCCTCATATATCATTCTCCAGAGTATAGTGCTACCCAAAAATTGCTGTCCCAACATTGAAAACAATTAAATAAGTCTCCTCGCTAGGGAATCCCTGTACTCTGGACTCCTCGTCATCCCCATCTTCCATCTCTCTGCACTTGGACTGTTTAGGCAGAGGGCATATAGACGTGTTGTCATTACGCTCTCTGACCAGAATGTCACTGTCAGGAAACGCGGAAGATGTCATGGCGGTGGAGCAGGGAGAGGTAAGTATTTCAACTTTGCAACTGCTGTGATCCTGAGCAAGCAGGGGGGCCCACTCGTGGCCGGTGGTACTGGCACAGGGCCCTTCATAGTACGCCGGTGTGTCTGACGGCGGGTGTGCACCCCCATCGTCAGAGACACTTGATTGTACTATGAGGGACCCTGTGCCAGTGCCGTTGCCCAAGAGTGGGCCCACCCACCTGTCCAGGACAACGGCACTCGCACGGGTGTGTGCGCCAGGTGGTCACCCCGGCCTTGTGAGGGGAGGCAGCCCAGTTAGGGAGGTGGAAAAATGGCATATGATGATGTTGGACATTCAGCAGCTGCAAATGGAGTAATTGGAGAAGTCCGCGGAAGAGGAGGACAAAAGCGAGCCATTTTTCTGGCAACCTACGTGTCAGCAGGAGAGGGTGGGACAAAATCCTTTGAAACCCATGCATGGTTCATTTTAATGAAGGTTAGATCATCAACATTTTGGGTCGACAGACGGGTCCTTTTTTCTGTCAGGATTGATCCAGCAGCACTGACGACTCTTTCAGATAACACACTAGCAGCAGGGCAAGCGAGCTCCTGTAAGGCATATTGTGCCAATTCAGGCCAGGTGTCAAGTTTACTGGCCCAATACTCAAAGGGGAATGACCGGTGAGGGAGAACATCGATATGGGAGAAGTAGTTTGTTACCATAGTTGACAACTGCTGTCTCCTGTCACTTTCGATCGATGCTGTATTACCAGTCGTGTGAGCGGTACTTGAAAAATCAGTCCACAACATGGTCATGAAACCCCTGTGTCCAACGCCACTTCGGCTGTGTGCACCACGAACACCTCTTCCATTTGCCCCCTATGGATCGTGGGAGAACTCAAACAAATGGTTTACCAGAGTTGCTTGTTTGCTAGCCAATATTAGCTCTAGGTTCTCCTGTGGCATGATGTTTTGGAATTTGCCTTTATAGCGTGGATCCAGGATGCTGGCCTACCAGTAGTTGTCATCGTTAATCAATTTGGCAATGCGGGGGTCCCATTTTAGGATCTGCATGGCATAATCAGACATGTGGGCCAATGTTCCAGGTGTCAATGATGCACTGCGAGTGCTGGGTGGAGGAGCACTTTCTCGCAAATCAATATCCCTCCAGTCACGCACAAACCCTGTACCTGACCTTGCCACGCCAACATTTTGTCTTTCCCCTGAGAAGCATCCTCCTCCCCTAAATAATCATCCCCAACATCCTCCTCCTCCTCCTCTTCCTCTTCTTCCTCCACCTCGTCCACGAGACTTCCCTGAGCAGACAATGGCTGACTGTCATCAAGGCTTACCTCCTCCTCTTCCTCCTCGGCTGCAGATGCCTGCTCCTTAATGTGCGTCAAAGTTTGCATGAGCAGACGAATAAGTGGGATGCTCATGCTTATGATGGCATCGTCTGCGCTTACCAGCCATGTGCATTCCTCAAAACACTGAAGGACTTTACAGAGGTCTTTCTGCTTCAACCACTGCACACCAGACAACTCCATGTCTGCCTGCAAACCGCTTGACTGTGTATCCTCCCACAAATGAATTACAGCCTGCCTCTGTTCGCACAGCCTCTGAACCATGTGCAGAGTGGAGTTCCACCTTGTTGCAACGTCGATAATTAGGCGGTGCTTGGGAAGGTGGAGCAATCGCTGCAGCTTCTGCATACGACTGCAGTGTACGGGCGACCAGCAGATGTGCGAGCACAGTCTTCGCACCTTATGGAGCAGGAGTGTTAACTCCGGATAATTATTGAGGAAGCACTGCACCACCAGGTTCAAGGTGTGAGCCAGGCAAGGTATGTGTCTGAGTTTTGAAAGGGCTATGGTTGCCACAAAATTCCATCCGTTATCACTAACTACCTTGCCTGCCTCAAGATGTAGACTGCCCAGCCATGACGCAGTTTGTCGCTGCAAGTAGTCGGCCAGTACCTCCGCGGTGTGTCTGTTGTCGCCCAAACACATCATCTTCAACACAGCCTGCTGACACTTACCACTAAATGTTCGATAGTGGGACATCTCATGTGCAACACTGGCAGCTGTGGATGGAGTGCTCGTGCGACTGCGCTCTGTGGACGAGCTTTCGCTTCTGGAGGAGGAGGGTCGAACGCCTACAGCCAACTGTTTCCTATACCGTGGGCTAGGCAGCACTGTCCCACTGCCGCTGTCCCCTGTGGACCCTGCATTCACCACATTAACCCAGTGCGCAGTGATGGACACGTAACGGCCCTGGCCATGCCTACTGGACCATGCATCTGCTGTGAGGTGCACCTTTCCACTCACTAATTGCTTGAGTGCATGGACAATGCGGTCTTTCACATGCACGTGGAGGGATGGGATGGCTTTTCACAAAAAGAAGTGCCGACTGGGTAGGTCATAGCGTGGTACTGCGTAGGCCATGAGCTCGCGGAAAGCTTTGCTTTCATCCAACTGGTAGGGCATCATCTCTAACGAGATTAGTTTGGCAATGTGGGCGTTCAAAGCCAGTGTACGCGGATGAGAGGATCAGTACTTTCTTGTCCTACTCAGAGTCTCTGGTAGGGTGACCTCTACTTGAGAGCTGCATATGGTGGAACTAGCGGTGGACATGGCGGACTGAGAGAGGGTTGGTGATGGTGATGGTGTTGGTGGTGTTGCTGATGGCCTAGATTCAGTCTTTCGTAGCAATAACATTGTGATTCCATGACTGATTTGCCCTTGCGACGACACCTCGACATTTGCTGCTGATGGTGTGCTAACCAGTGGGCTTACAGTGGGGGAAGCGATGTAGCGTTGCTGACTAACTTCATTTAGAGTAGGTGCACATGTGGCGCCCCTGAGGGTTCAGTCGCCACAGAAGTTCTGCACCTCCTCCTTAGGTGTGGTACTCCACTATCCAGGTAAGGTGGAGACACCTGATCACACTCCAACACCTGCACCCCACACCACAAAGTAATGTAGCAAAGCACCTTCGGCAGCTCCCTGCTTGGAACACGAAACGTGCTGGGAGGTGGGTGGAGTTAGTTGACACAAAAGTGCGGGAAGAGTTGAGTTAGTCGGTCAGTCTTTCATTCAGTCAGGGAGTGAGGATGTAGACGGATGGAGTGTGAGACAGAGAGGATCCCCGCGAGAGGGATGGAAGAAGGGAGTGCTGCAGCAGGCCACAGTGATCTGGGTCTGCTGGCACAGGAAGGAGACAGAGAATGGAAGCTTGATTCTCCATTGGGAAGAAGGATTAACATGGAACGTGAGGAGAATAAGAGATCAAGGACCAGGGTTAGAGGAGAACCCTTTTCAAGTTCTAAGGCTAGTTTCACACTTGCTTTTTTTTGCAGCGCGTTTTTCCCGCAAAAAAACGCATTGAAAAAACGCATACAAAAGCATACAACTGCTGGTTTTTTTCAAGCATTTTTATGAGCATGCATGAAAAAAACGCAGCGTTTTTAAGCGTTTGTATGCGTTTTTAGTGCGTTTTTACCACGTTTGCGTTTTTATCCAACATTAGGTGGCCCCTCACACTAACCCAAACCATGACTTTACTAACCCTAACCCTGACCCTAACCCTTAACCCTAACCCTGACCCTAACCCCAACCCTGACCCTAACCCTTAACAAAACCATACTTAACCCTAACCCAAACCCTAAACCCTAACTAACCCTAACCCTGACCCTAACCCTGACCCTAACCCTTAACCAAACCATACTTAACCCTAACCCTGACCCTGACCCTAACCCTAACCCTAACCCTGACCCTAACCCTAACCCTAACCCTGACCCTAACCCTAACCCTTAACCAAACCATACTTAACCCTAACCCTGACCCTAACCCTGACCCTAACCCTTAACCAAACCATACTTAACCCTAACCCTGACCCTAACCCTAACCCTGACCCTAACCCTAACCCTAACCCTGACCCTAACCCTAACCCTGACCCTAACCCTAACCCTAACCCTTAACCAAACCATACTTAACCCTAACCCTGACCCTAACCCTGACCCTAACCCTTAACCAAACCATACTTAACCCTAACCCTGACCCTAACCCTGACCCTAACCCTAACCCTAACCCTGACCCTAACCCTAACCCTGACCCTAACCCTAACCCTAACCCTGACCCTAACCCTAACCCTAACCCTAACCCTAACCCTGACCCTAACCCTAACCCTAACCCTGACCCTAACCCTAACCCTAACCCTTAACCAAACCATACTTAACCCTAACCCTGACCCTAACCCTGACCCTAACCCTTAACCAAACCATACTTAACCCTAACCCTGACCCTAACCCTGACCCTAACCCTAACCCTAACCCTGACCCTAACCCTAACCCTAAACCCCCTTAACTAACCCTAACTTTACCCAAACCCCTAAATTCCATTGTCTAAACTAATGGTAAAAAAAAAAACGCATGTGCAAAAAAACGCATACATGAGCATGCCAGTGCGCACATATGCGCATCCATAGGCTATAATGGCCAATTTTAGCGCAAAACGTGCGCATACGTGCGCATGCGCTTTTTTGCAGGGCCAAAAAATGCAACATGCTACGTCTGGAAAATACAAACGCACACCCCAAAAAAACGCAGCGCATGAAAATCGCATACGTGCGCTTACCAGCGCGCAGGTATGCGCACCCATGTTAAATATAGGGGAAAAAACGCATGCGCACGTATGCGTTTTTTTCCAGCGCAAAAAAACGCAAATGTGAAACCAGCCTAAGCGCAAGGCCGGGGTCCGGTCCCCGAGGTTGTACGGATACTAATGGTCCTGCAGCAGACACCGGAGGAATAGAAGTAGTGACCACTTTATTCCCACACAAGACTTGGGGGCACAGCAGCAACATATTGGTGAGCCGGGACTTAGTAGCAAGGAGTCCCCGAAGCAGGCTACAACTGTCTGCTGTACAAATAGAGTTCATAGGAACATCTGACAGGATGAGAGTACTTCATTCTTAGGCGCTATAAGAGGAGACGTTCAGAAAAGGCACATATGTTGGCGGAGTGTTGGAAAGGAGTACTTCATCTTGTCTGGAAGTTGGCTAGGCTCCTGACCCGGAGGACACGGCACGGATGCGAGCACCTCCACCTGCAATAGACTGTGAGTAAAGCTTTGGAACTACATGCCCTGGTGTCCTCCGCTTATTCCGGCGCCAACCTACCAAGCACTGCTACATCCCTTGCACCTGACACTACACCATCTACGTGTCACTTCACTTACACTGCCCTGGGACTACAGCCCTGCCTGTGGAGGGCTACAACATCACTGCTGCACCACACCATCTGTCCCAGAGGATCTGTCTGCAGCATCGGCTTACATCTCTATTGCCGAACACCACAGGTGGCATCACGAATCACTTATAAACTTTCTCCACCATAAGCGCACTGAAACAACCCCCTTTGCAATGGAGCCCCAGGGCCACGGAGCGGGTCACCGCTGCCGTGACAACCCCTGTTGAGAAGATCATCCGGCCCGGTACTGAGTACCCCACGGCCCTGGTGAGTGAGGGCGCTCCACACATGTGGTATGTGAGGTTTGGTAGTCCGTCCACGCTTGCAAGTGCATGGTGGTTAAATGTCTAAGCATGCAACTGGTATTCAAATTTCTCAGATTTATCCCTCGGCTAAAGGTCTTTGTGCACTTCTTACAGATAACTTTTGCCTGATCATTAGGATTTTGTTCAAAAAAGTGCCACACTGCACTCTTCCTACTATGGAAGACATTTTGAGGCCTTGCACGCTGTGCTAATTTGACCGTCTGGCCAAGCTGTCCTGCAACTCTTTTGGCTTTTGTAACCAGTTTTTGGACTGCTACGGTCCTGCCAGATAACAGCTGTTGCGATGTCGCTGCCTGCTGCGGATCCTCCTTCTCCTCTTCTGAGCTGTTGGCAGCGGCACCCTCTTCCCCCAATGGATGCCAATCTGGATCAACAACTGGGTCATCCATCACCTCCTCTTTAATTTCATGTGCAACTTCCTATGCGTCACCGTGTAAGGTGGTATAGTATGCGGGAAGGGGCACCTGAGTTTCATCAGAGTCTGATTCTGCCTCAGTACACTGCGAGGACAATGTAGTGCTCTGAGTGAATGTACCAGCTGAAATATCTAGCAGTGGTTGTGCATCAGTGCACTCCATGTCAGATGGACTGGGGAATTTACGATTTGACTTCATAACCCAGGCATGGTATATGAAAAGAGCTCCATGGAGTAATCAGTAGTGTGGCCTGCCGCATCCTTCACTTTTGGTAGGGGTGAAGGACACAAGGAAAGGTGTTGTTCCTGACCAGGAGCCTCCACTGACGACTCAGTGCTTCTATTTTTTGAAACTTCAGAAGAGCAGGCGAGAGAGCTGGAGGCTGTTTCAGCAATGTAAGCCAAAACTTGTTCCTGAAACTCCGGCTTCAAAAGCGGTTTACCTACTCCCAGAAAAGGGAGCCTTCGAGGCCTTGTGGAACCAGACGATGACGCAGGCTCAACACCTCCTGCCTTAGGTGCTATTGTGCTTTTGCCACTACCAACAGATGCACCACCAACACTACCACCATCAGGACCAGCGGGCAACCCCCGCCCACTTCCACGGCCTCTTCCACCATACGTCCTCATTTTTGTGAAAATTTACCCAAAATACCACCAGCTATATAGTACTGTAAAACAAGGTAGAAGGTGTATATAGTATTGGTGAGAATTTGAATCTCCCTAGAGATTTGAGGATGCTGAACTATTGTCTCAGGCCCAGTAGAGATTACACCTCAATGTAACAGACTGAAATTGGATGGTGTATGACAAGGTGTAGGGTGTATGGAGTATTGGTGAGAATTTGAATCTCACTAGAGATTTGAGGACGCTGAACTATTGTCTCAGGCCCAGTAGAGAGTACACCTCAATGTAACAGGCTGAAATTGGATGGTGTATGGCAAGGTGGAGGGTGTATATAGTATTAAGGTACTGTCATACTTAGCGATGTACCAGCGATCCCGACCAGTGATATGACGCGGTCAGGATCGCTAGTGCATCGCTAAGTGGTCGCTAGTGAGCTGCCACACAGGCAGATCTCACCAGCGACATCGCTGGGGATGGGGGTCGCTACTTACCTGTCACACTAGGCGATCCTGCGTCCTCCCGCCCGGCTCCACGCTCGTCGCTCGTCTCTCCACAGCAAGTGCTGCAGGAAGCTGACGACGAGAAGCGGTCCTGAACGTTCTCGCGCGATCAGCGATAACCAGCGGGGAAGCGGGTCATAGGTAAGTATCAGACACAGCGATGTCGCTAGCAATATCGCTATAACGTCACAAGTTATAGCGATATTGCTAGCGATATCGCTTAGTGTGACAGTACCTTTAGTGAGAATTTGAATCTCACTAGAGATTTGAGGACGCTGAACTATTGTCTCAGGCCCAGTAGAGATTACACCTCAATGTAACAGGCTGAAATTGGATGGTGTATGACAAGGTGGAGGGTGTCTATAGGATTGGTGAGATTTTGGATCTCACTAGAGATTTTAGGAGGCTGATAATGATGCTCTCAGTCCAAGTATGGATGCAGGCAGCCTAATAAGCAGGACTGCTGCACACAAAAGGGTGGAAAAATGAACGCTTGGTAACTGTGCAGAAAAGAGGAAGAAAAGTATTTTTGCTTTTAAAAAAACAGTTTGCACAGCAGTTTGCAAACAGCAATGCAGCTATCAGGGAGCCTTATAAGGCAGCCTAATAACCAACAGAGCTGATGCACAAAAATATAGCCTCCCCTGTCACTGCACACAAAGTGTTGTGTTGTACAGTGGAAATCGCTAACAGCAGAAGCAGTTTTTTGGTTCTTCTTCCCTGCCTAACACTCTCCCTTATTCTGAGTCAGCAGCAGCAACCTCTCCCTAAGGCTGGAGTCACACACAACGAATAAAAAATTGGTCCCATTTTAACGGTACGAAATTGCACAAAGAATTCTTGTCCAGGGATCCGTCTGTCATCCCATTTTCCGGCAAGGAACTGATTTTATTCGCATCTAAGCATCAAATTGACATCCAATGCCAATGCCTGATGCTCTTTCCTGTTGACCTGGAGAAGTCTTGCGATTTAATCGCAAGTCACACGTGTGGTGCGTTTTCAATGCGATTTTTAATCGCATCCATAGACTTGCATTGTCGAATCCGATCCGAAAATCGGTGACAATCGCAGCATGCTGCGATTGTCTGGGTCCGAGGAACGGATCCGATAAAAAAAACGCATGATGGGAGCAGCACCATAGAATAACATTGGGACGAATGCAATGCGATTTTTTATCGCATTGCATTCGTCCGATTTAATCGCTAGTGTGACTCCAGCCTTATGCTAAGATCGGCAGAAGTAAGATGGCGGTCGGTGTGCACGCCCTTTTATAGCCCCTGTGACGCCACACAAAGCCAGCCAATCACTCGCATGCCCTTCTCAAAGATGGTGGTGACCGATGCCTATGTCATCGCGTTGCCCACAGTGTGCGTCCTCCATCATTGGCTGAAAAAGGGCGCTGGAAGCATCATTTGAAATGCGACTTTGGCGCTCGGGTCGACGACCTCGTGGCCGACCTCACGCTATGGTCGGGTTTCGTTTCATGAAACCCGACTTCAGCGAAAGTCACCGACTTTTGAATTTGACCGACCCGTTTCGCTCAACTTTACTTATAACTGTCACGCTCACCTCTCCAGCTCCAGCGCGTCCTGCGGCTTCTGTAGCCGCCGCTCGGACCGCTGCCACCAGAGCACGTCCTGACCTTGCTCCTGCCACCGCCGCGCCGCCCGCCTCTGCTGCGTCCCCTGTCGCCATGACGCCGGCGGTCTCCGCTCTCCCCCGTGGCTCCACGCTGACCAAGCACTTCCGGTCAACTCGTCCCGCCTCCTCTGCTCCTCCCCAGGTACGCAGGCGCACGCCCCCCCAGACCAGGCATCCTATCCCTCGGATCCTAGGCTCCACCTCTCCCTAACCCGGCTCTCCGCCTCTCCCTAACACAGAAGTCCACCTGCGTGCCCTATATCAGGCAGCCTCTCCCTAGGTTCCCTGCCTGATTATCAATTGTGCTTCGCGCTCTGATATCGGGTCCACGCTTCCTAGCGCTCTGTCTGTCTCTGTGCCTTGCACTCCTCCTGACTTCCCGCTAGTCTGCCTATTAGTTACCCTCTCGTATTCCTTTCCAGGTCTGCTCTGTTCCTGTCCTGCTACCTGTTCCAGCATCCCTCCTGGTGTTCACCTCCATCCTCGCGGCAACAGCAGTCTCCCCTGTGGTCGTCTTCATTCCCCATCGGTTCTCCAGTCCTTCCCCTGCCTACGTCATCCTCCGGTTGTCCCCGGGTATCAGCTTCCGCGGCGATAGTCTCCCTTGGGTCTGCCCCTAACACTCCCTGTATAGGGGGTGGTCCACCTGGTCAGCTCGCCTAGGGGAGGTTCGTCGCCGCGGTCCTGAGGGTTCAGCTTCCGGAGGTTTGCAGCCTCACAGCATAACAATAACCTGACGTTAAATTCTTCCATTGGTTGTATAAATTATTCTTTTGAAAGCTGAAACCCACTGAAATGTGGTTTAGGTTAAGAAAATAAATTGCCATCAATGCAGAAATATTGATCATTTAATGGACACAGAATGGTCAGATTTTGGCAAGACAAAAGCTTTGTCGGCCACAGAAAGTAATGTGATATTCAAACAAATAATTAACTTAAAATACAAATATACTGTATGTTGCATAACATTGATGAATGAAGTTGTGATGCTATTAGTCATATTTAATATTTTGTGTGACTCCCATGAGCTTGAAGGACTGCATCCATGCGGTTCAACAATGATTCATACAATTTATTAATGAAGTCATCAGGAATAGTAAAAAATGCAGTGTTAGATGCCTCCCAGAGTTCATCTAGATTCTTTGGTTTTGTCTTCCAAGCTTCCTTTTTCATCCTACCCCAAACATATGTGGCACCCCTGAGGCTCAGTCACCACAGAGGTACTGCACATTCTCCTAAGGTGTGGTGCCCCACCATCCAGGTAAGTTGGAGGCTCCTGACCACGCTCCAACACTCGCACCCCACACAATAGAGTAGTTCAGCAAAACCACATTGCGGCTCCTTGCTTAGAGAGAAGCAGAGCACCTTTGGTGGTTCCCTGCTTGGAACACTAAACGTGCTGGGAGGTGGATGGAGTTGAGAATACACATAAAAGAGCGGGAAGGTTTTAGGATCAGGAGTCAGTCAGTCAGCCAGACGGGGAGTCTGAGGGAGGAAGCCACTCGGAGAGGAGTGAGGATCCCTGGAAGAGGGATGGAGGAAGGAGTGCTGCTGCTGCCTCAGTGATCTGAGCCAGCTGGCACGGGAAAGGAAAGAAGGAAAAAGACATTGAACCGAAGCCTGGGCTTCCATAGGAGGGAAAGACAAGTATGGAACGTAGGAGTGAAAGGGAACACAGAGGACGTGGGTTAGAGGAAGAACCCTGTCTAGAAGTTCTAAGCGCAAGACCGGGG
Source organism: Dendrobates tinctorius (assembly GCF_039654945.1). Taxonomy (NCBI): domain Eukaryota; kingdom Metazoa; phylum Chordata; class Amphibia; order Anura; family Dendrobatidae; genus Dendrobates; species Dendrobates tinctorius. The sequence continues at coordinate 53,811,767 of NW_027361917.1, forward strand.
CCCGGTCCCCGAGGTTGTATGGACACTAATGGTTCTGCAGCAGACACCGGTGGAGTAGTGGGCTGTAAATGCACTACTCCCATCTAAGGCTTGTGGGCACAACAGCAATTTGGATAGAGACCTGGGACTCAGGAGTAGAGAGTCCCCGAAGCAGGCTACAGCTGTCTGCCATAAAAGTAGAGTTCTTGGGAACATCTGTCAGGAGGAACTCCAGTGTAACTCAGTACTAGGAGATCATCACACTTAAAGGCGCTATAGAGGAGACGTTCAGAAAAGGCAGATAAGTTGGCAGAGTGGTGGAAGGGAGCATTCCATCTTGCCTGGAGGTTGACTGAGTCCCTGACCCGGAGGACATGGCACAGAAGCGGGCACTACAGACTGTGAGTAAAGCTTTGGAACTACATGCCCTGGTGTCCTCCATTCCTTCCTGCGTCCGTCTGCCTGGCACTGCTACATCCCCTGCGCCAAACACTACACCATCTAAGTGTCTCTTCACCTATCCTGCCCTGGGACAACAGCCCTGCCTGTGGAAGGCTATAACTTCATTGCTGCACCACACCATCTGTCCCGGAGGAACTGTCTGCAGCGTCGGCTTAACACCTCCCTTGTCGAACACCACAGGTGGCGTCACAAACTATTCCATTAACTACATTCCATCATTTCCGTTCCCCGCCATTGCTTGGGCGCCCGGGGCCACGGACCGGGTCAGCACTGTTGTGACACGTCCCGCTGACAAGGCCCGGTACCGAGTACCCCACGGCCCTGGGAGAGTGACCCACATGTTCAATGATGTTCATGTATGGCGACTGGGCTGGCCAGTCCTTGAGCACCTTGATCTTTTTTTTGCCTGGAGGAACTTTGTTGTAGAGATGGATGTATGAGATGGAGCACCATCCTGCTGCAGAATTTGACCCCTTTTATGATTTGGAATATAAGAGGTAGCTGATACTTCTTGATATTTTAGGCTATTGATATTGCCTTCCACCTTGCAATGTTTCGCACACCCCCATACTGAATATAACCCCAGACCATGATCTTTCCACCACCAAATTTAACTGTTTTCTGGGTGTATTTTGGATCCATACGGGCTACAGTAGGTCTCCTGCAGTATTTGCGGCGGCTGTGGTGTAATTCTACTGAAGATTCATCAGAGAAATCCACCTTCTGCAACTTTTCCAGCGTCCATCTGTTTAGCAGGCTGTGGGACTTTGCAAAAGCCACACAGTTTTTTATTTGCCTTTTGTTTAGTGCTGGCGTCTGGGCACTGGTTCGACCATGGAGGCCATTTCGAGACAGAATCCTACAAACTTTTCTAGTTGACACAGGGACTTGAGGTGACCAGGCCTGTTGGAGCTCTGCTGCAGTGGAAGAGGGACTTGCTTTGGATTTTCTAACCAACAAACGTTCCTCCTGAGCAGTTGTCTTGAGGAGTCTGCCGGACCTGGACTTGTCAAACACATCTCCAGTCTCTTTGAATCTTTTTTTTAATTCTTTGTACTTGATGCTGAGATACATTAAAGGTGCCAGCCACCTCTGCAGTGGATCTGGTCTTCAGCCTCTTGATAATCCAGGCTTTGGTCGCAGGGTGGATTTTTGGCATGTTGTCAGAGCTCAATTTGCAGGTCAAGTGAATGTCTGGGATACTGGGTTTCTTTTTATACACACCCACTAATTAACCGATCATTTACTGAGCACAGGTGAGGATGTAAACTAGGATTGGGTGCATTATGCGACAAAACTTTTATCTTGCCAAAATATGACCATTCTGTGTCCATTAAATGATCAATATTTCTGCATTGATGGCAATTTATTTTCTTAACCTAAATCACAAAGGGTTTCAGTTTTCAAAAGAATAATTTATACAACCAATGGATGAATTTAACGTCAGGTTATCAGCTTTTATTTACATAACAGGGATCCATATTCATCAAATAGAAGGCTAAAGTGCTAATGCATATGTTCAAAGTATGGAATAAAAGTAACAGTATTGCTGACAAATATTTAGCAACCTGAAAAGAAAGTTCTTTTCATAAAAAATAAATGTTTAGCTTCCTAATGTCAAAGGTTGATTGTTACTCATGTAGAGGTGCCAAGTAAAGTGTGCAAAATTGCAAGAATATATGTTACCTCCACTTCATGGCAGTAAGTCATGTTTTTATATCAAGTGCCTTCTTAGCAGTTAGTTAGTGTATTTACCACCACTGATCCATTAGGTTGCACTATCACTAGTGATCAAGCCACAAGCACATTGCACTTTTCACAGCAGATTATCTATGTTTCACAACAGTCAATCTATTCCTTTTCTCATGTGCCTCCATCATGGTTAATAATTTGCTTACCTTCTTTTGTCCCATGATTTGCACTGCCTCTTTGAATTACAATGTTACACTGTTACATTGTTCTTCAACCAGAAATGCTATGCACTGTCACTTTTTATTTTTATTATTGATCATATGCACTGTCACTTTTAGTTACATCATTGATTATATCTGTGGGATCTATATTTCGGCACTTTATTCTTTGCAATGTTTACATAGACTAACTGTTATGGCAGCATTTACTTGCTTGTTAAATATTTATGCATGTCTTTTGCACTCTAAAGTATATGGTAACTTTGGCTCCACAATCTGGTCTCTAGCAGTCCTTTTTAATCTATTCTTATAATGTATTATGTGTTTAAATAAAGATTGAATTCTTTGGATTATACTCTGTGGCGGTGGTTCATTCCCCCCTGAACTTAGTGTTATCTATTTATATGAGTTTTTTGCCCTTAATTCATTTATTTTGGAGATTTTTTTCATGTTAAACAATACTGTACAAATATGGAATGGTGATAGCTCTGCAAATCAGCTGTGCCCATGCAGTTACATTCCACCAAACCTAAACTAACTGCTTTGATAGTAGAAAGCGCTGATCCCAGGCATTTAAATGTTTTTTCCATCCTATAATAATTATCACGAGGGATGAGAGAACCCTAACTGGAAAGTTCGGAGTCCTTACCAGACACCAGATGTACGGTAACTAACACAGACTTTTTACTGTGCTTCCGATTTTCTGTTTGGGCTCGCCAGTCTAATAAAGCTACTGTAGATGAAAGGCACTAGTACAGCCAATCAGCAAGCTTTTTTGGGCACTTCCGGAGCCATCACAGCCACTGGCCAGTGCAGCACGTGATCCAGCCTGTAAAATGGCTGGATCACGAGTGCCACTGGGATTCCACTCTTATTACTGTAAGGGTAGGAAATGCTGGAGTGAGGGACAGATTCTGACTATGCACTCTGCAACCCACACTAGTGGGAGTACTGTGCCAAAAGCAGCTGTGTGTACTCTGCAACACCTATCTGTGGGAATACTGTGTCTTTAAGCCTTTGTGTGAACTCTGCAACCCATGCGCTGTGGGAGTACTGTGCCTTTAGGCTGCTATGTTTACTCTATGGGAGTACTGTGCCTGTAGGAGTACTGTGCCTTTAAGTGGTTGTGTGTACTCTGTGTTAGGCGTCGCATTCCTGGGACTGTACAACAGGTACATCCAGCGGTCTCCCATTCCCCTCCGACCGCTCAGGGACCTGCTCAGCAATCCCGGCGATCCAGGCATCCTGCTCAGACTCGCTCTGTGAGCCTGGATGTTGCTGTCACCTCTGGTGCAGCAATGGTAGCGCAACCTGCTCTACAGGGAACCGCTCCAGAGGCTAAGTCCTCTCGCCGTGCTGCTGGGCATGCCCGCAAGAGGACCTCTCAGTGGAGAGCAGGGGTCACATGCTCAGGTCCTGTGTCGGATCTGATTGGTCCTTCCCAGAGTATTGGAAGGTCCCGGAAGCGCATGGCTATAAAATTCCCGCATGGCGCCTCAGCCATGCGCTAGTGTAGACTTATTATGCTATGTGTGAATGGTGATGGATGCATGTGTCTAGTGACTGACTTATTTGAAACCCCAGGCCTCGGATATTACGAATGGTGACAGAGTGTTGGTTTAGTCAGTGTCAGGTAGTGGCTAGCTATGTGCCACTGAGCTACCATACCACACACTAGCGTCCATGAGTGACCGCTTTCCCGGCACTGACGTTAAGCGGCCTCAGTTTACGCCGCGCTGCAGTCAGCAGCATTTCTTGGCATTTGCGGCTTCGGCGCAACACGCCGGCAGCCTGTGAGGTTAACAGGTCCGGAGCTTATGCCTTATTTCCTCTAGGGCATCTCTGTGCCTGTAACAGAGCCGTGCCTAGCACCTCGGGTGATGCTAACCCGAGTGTAGTGCTCCGCCTCCTAGCTAGTCTGCCATTGTCCAGCAGCGGTCTTGTCACCTACCGCACGGTGTACCCCAGGCGGCGAACACACCTCCTATTATTTATATTTGGTGCGTTCCGCCGTCCATAACACTCTGCACCCTCTGCCTGTGAGAGTACTGTGCCTTTAAGCCGCTGTGTACTTCCCCTGCCTGTGAGAGTACTGTTCCTTTAAGTTGTTGTTTGCACTCTGCACCCTCCACCTGTGAGAGTACAATGCCTTTAAGCAGCTGTGTGTACTCTAAATCTCTGCTTGTGAAAGCATCCTGCCAAAAAAGCCACTGTGTGCATTCTGCACTCTCCTTCTGTTGCAGTACTGTTCTTTTAAATCTCTGTGTATATTCTGCCTGTCACCCCTGCCTGTGGGAGCACTGTGCCTTTAAGCCATTTTGTGCTTTCTAGCAGTCTGAGAAATAACTAAATTGCACCAGCCATCTCATTGCCATTTCTAGGGAAAATAGATAATTTTTCTAAAAAACATGGTACAAAGATATACATCTTTCCTGTATCTAAACCAGTGTGTGATTTATGGTAGTGTTGCAAATAAATAATTGGCCATTGATAGGCCAATGAAATAAATATTTTTTTCAGATACTGTTGTTTGTTTTCTTGTAGTGTGGGAAATAAATAATTGTCATCAGCTGTCGCTGCCCTTTCCAAGCCAAAGAAATAATTTTTCTAAACCGGTGTGTGTTTTATAGTAGTCTGGAAAATAAATAATTGGCATCAGCCATCTTGTTATCATTTATATGTCAAAGAAATATTTTTTTCTAAGTGGTTTGTGTGTTTTATAGTAGTCTGGGAAATAAATAATTGGCATCAGCCATCTCATTGCCATTTGTAGGCCAAAAAATTTTTTCAGGACCGCTGTCTTTTTTTATTAGTGTTGCAAATAAATAATTGGCATCAGCCATTTTGTTGGCATTTATAGGCCAAATAAATAATTTTTCAGGATCACTGTGTGTTTTCTAGTAGTCTTTGAAATAAATAAATGGTATCAACCATCTCTTTGCCATTTCTAGGCTAAATAAATCATTTTTTTAAACCGGTGTGTGTTTTCTAGTGGTCTGGGAAATAAATAATTGGCATCAGCCATCTCGTTGACATTTGTAGGCCGAACAAATAGTTTTTTTGTACTACTGTGTCTTTTCTAGTAGTGTGGTAAATAAATAAATCTCAGCAGCCGTCTGATTGCCATTTATAGGAGAAAACAAATACTTTTTCTGTTTTGATGTGTCTTTTCTATTAATACGGTAAATAAATAAATCTCAGCAGCCATCTTTTCTAGTAGTGTCACAAATATATAAATCTCGGCAGTCATCTCTTTGCCATTTGTAAGTCAAATACATAATTTTCTGTATAGATGTGCCCTTTCTAGTAGTATGGTAATAAATAAATCTTGGCAGTTCTCTCTTTGCCATTTGTAGGACTAACAAATAATTTTACTGTACTGCTGTGCCTATACGAGAAGTGTTTCTAAAAAATTCTTCTACTTTGCAACTGTGTTTTTAGGAGTAGTGATTCTTTTTTTGTGAACCAAAAAGCCTCTGTTTGTACTGCACCCAAAAGCCTGCGTGTGTACTGCACGAAAAAGCCTGTAAGTGTACTGTGCCAAAAAGCCTTTGTTTATACTTTATCAAAAAGCCTCTGTGTATTGTCCCAAGAAGCCTCTGTTTGTACTTTAGCAAAAAGCAAAGGTGAGTACTGTGCCAAAAAGCCTCTGCTTGTACTGTAATAAAAATTCTTAATAAATATAATTCTGGATTAATTATTCAACGGCTCATATACAAAAAAATCAATCCTTAAAAGATACTTTATTAACCAATCATTAAAAAGTTTTCAAAACTTCAAAAAACAGGCAAACAAAAATAGGCTAATTGCTGATTTTCAAAATCCAGCCACAAACACTAGAGAGTCGTTCCAATGTCAGGTAGAGGGTCACAAACCTATTTGTCCCTATAGGGCCCTATATCTCTCTCCTACCTGACAGCGGAGGTTGGCACCCTCTTGATACGCAAATGGCGCCCCCGCTCCTCGGCGGCTCTCCCTAATCACCCTGTTGACTCCTATCTAAATGACATCAGCTTGGAGTACAACAGATGGCCGGGGACAAAAATATAATAGATAATAACCCCATGCCACAAACCACCAAGACAAAAATATAAGGAATAGTAACTGGAAAAAACTCTAATTTTTGGCAGATTTGTAAACATTTGCTTTGGGAGGAAAAGGGGTCTAAATAACCCTATTTAGGTGTCTCCCTGCCTGACAGCAGAGCTTTTACACCCTACGTTACTCTGGTGCCCCTGCTCCACGTGGGCTGACCCTTACTGACCCCTACACTTCTCACCCAGAAAGAGGAAAGAGGGTGTCAGAACATATGGCCAAGGGAGACAGGGGTAATAACTTAGAATTATCCCTGAAAAAATCCCCCCCAAAGACAAAAAATGTTTTAATAATAATAATAATAAAAAAAAAAAAAAAAATGTATCTGCAAACTGATGTATACAGTGTATGGGATAATAGTGCATTAGCAAAGGCAGTTGCAAGTAAAGGGGGTAAGATATCAATCAGAACAGATACACAACCATTTAAATGTTCTTAAGCAGCATTAATGTACATTTCTCACATCACAAAACGCTGCTATTGCCTCCAATCCCCAACAACACATTTTTCATATTGCATCATGCCCAAAACAATGAGCCATTGATCGCTCAGGCTCAAAATTGCACTGTCCCAAAAAAAAAAAAAAAAAAAAAAAGCAAATTAACAGATATGTATGAACTTAGCTCATGGCCACTGAAAAATCACCTCAATATATATAGTAGGCGGGGTGATAGTACTTTGACAAAGGCAGTTTCAAATAAAGGGGGTAAGGTATCAATCAAAACAGATATACAACCATCTGAGTATTCTTAAACAGCATTAATAAACATTTCTCAATTCACCAACCGCTGCTATTACCTCTAATCCCCCATAACAGCATATTTTCATATTGTTTCATGCCCAAAAACAATAAGCCATTGATCACCCGGCTCAAATTGCACTATCCCCAAGTATTAAATCAACAAAATTGACAAATATGTAAGAACTTAGCTCATGGCCAATGAAAAATCGCCTCGACGCGTTTCCCTCCCGTAAAAGGAGTTCATCAGGAGGCCCATGATGTATTATGAATGCTCCCTCCGAGCATCAGATGTCATGCCTGGTTGCAATAAATATTAATAAAAAAATAATTTGTTCTGTACCAAAATAGGGACCAAATCAGATTTTCGTGCTGAATTTTGCGTTGTGCTTATTAAGGGTGCGTGCCCACGATCAGGAACTACTGCTGGTTTCATGCTGCGTTCTTATGCAGCATCGAGTCTGCAGCAGCCAGCTGTGACAGCATAGTGGATTTGATTTCTAGAAATCCCAAGCCCACTATGCATCCACATTAGCCCACGGATCATCATGGAGACTGACATGTGGCGCGTCTTTCAAGACTATAGCATGTCAATTTCTCTTGCGGAGACGCAAGAAATTATATCACTAGAAATGTACTGAATGCAGTAAATCCACATGGTTTAGTGAACACATAAGGATTTACATGTGTTTAATACAAGGCATTCTTTTGGATGCAGTGAACATGCACTATGCACAAGGCGCTGCTAGTCCCGATTCGTGGGCACATAGCCTGAGGTGTTCCATATTTCTGCCATGTTAGCCATTCCTTCCAAGATGCTGCCACTGCCCCAGCTATGTTGGTAACTTAAGAAAAAAAAAACACAGGTAAGTTTTTTTACCAAAAATTATTCAATTATTTTATTTCTATTCATATAGGGCGTAGTGCAACATAGGTAGAGATAGGGACAACAATACAATTTAAAAAGCCACATAGAAATTCACGGTATAATGTAAACATGGTACTGTATATATTGCACATAAATGAGTTTACAACTGGGCATAAATAAATGTTCCAAATATTGTAAGAAACCAAGTGCTGCTTTCAGGTATATTTACTTAACCCTTTATTAGCATATGTATGGACTCTTGTAACTGGGCAGCCTTTGTATTTTTGTAGCACCTTATGCCTTTTTCTGCATTAGCCACTTTTGCACATGCACTTTAAATAAGTGATAGCTATTATGCTGAAAAGCTTTGTACTGTTCCCTATATATTTATTTGGCACTTGGTTTCTTACAACATTTGGAACATTTATTTATGCCCAGTTGTAACCTCATTTATGTGCAAAATATATACCATGTTTACATTATACCATGAATTTCTATGCAGCTTTTTAAATTGTATTGTTGTCCCTATTTCTACCTATGTTGCACTATGCCCTATATGAATAGAAATAAAATAATTGAATAATTTTTGGTAAAAAACTTCCCTGTGCTTTTTTGGGTTTTTGTATCATTTTGGATGTACCAATTAATAGGCATTTAAAATCGTCTGATTTGTTATGTTGGTAACTCAATCTGCCTTGTGCTGCCACTGAGCCCCCGCTGTCAGGTGAGGATGCCGTCAGTAGTGCATCTACCAGCGTGCCCTTATATTCCCTCATTTTCTGATCTTACGCTAGTGACGGACGTAAGGATGGCACATTGTGTTTGTAGTAGGGTGGACATCTAGTAACCAGTACTTGTAACAATCCATGCAACTCTGCGGTAGTTTCAGAGGCACAGCAGCACGTATTGTCTCATGTGTGCCAGCCTGCCCAGAGGCAATGACAAGCTGTCCTCGGTGGGAGATGCATTGTCAGTGTCACCTGTATCCTCTGTATCTCCCCAGCCATGCTCCAGTGATGCCCGTGAGCTGGTTTGAGTGCCACCCTGCTGTAAACACGGTTGTTCCTCCTCCTCATCCTCCTACTCATTCTTCAAAACTGTCCCCTGGCTGGACATTTGTGTACCTGGCCGCTTTTGGTACAGGAAACTATCCTCCAAGACATGGGTGAACGTCTAGCCTGATAATGGTGTGAATGGTCCCTGTCCCTCCTCCTCTTCCTCCTGTGCCACCATCTCATCCATCATCCTGAAGCTTTGTTTTCCAGTAAGCACAAAAGTGGGATAGTAACAGTGATGATGGTGTCTTAAAGCAGCATAACACAGCATTTACATCCCGCATGGAGGCCACTTGATGGTATTGAAGTGGTGTTGTTGCGCAGAACAACTCATTTGTGCATGATGCAGCTCAAACTCCATTGTTGTGTGCTGCTGCACGCATAGTCTTTCCAGCATATGCAATGTGGAGTTCCAATTTGTGGGTACGTTGCATATGATGCCGATGAGTGGAAAGGCAGAAGTGAAGCTGCAATGCAGACAGGCGAACAGCATCAGGGTGAGAACGTCAAAAGCCTACACTTTCAACAGCAGCACTCACAAATCTGTGTAATTTTAAAGAAAGCTCTTCACTACCAAATTAAGCATATGCGCCATTCAAGGAATTGTGTCAAACTGGCTAGGCACAGAGGTGCTACAAGATTTTGACCGTTATCGCACATCACTAGGCCATGCTTGAAGTTTATCAGAACCAACTATACATCTGTCTGTTTTTTTACCCCTATTCACAGCTCCTGCGCTTTGTGGAATTTTTCCCATAAACATATGATATTCAAAACAGCTTGCTGTAGTTTCCCCCTGGCTGTGCTGAAGTTGGTTGTGCAGGTGTTACACTGCCAGGATGAGGAGGAAGATGAGTAGGTGGTGGTGGAGGAGGAGGCAACATGGACAGAGAAACATCCCGCAATCCTCGGTGGTGGGTAGGACATGCGTCAAAATGCTTTCCACCTCAGGCCCAGCCGCCACTACATTTACCCACTGGCCAGTTAGTGAGATATTAACTCCCTTATCAAACAGTTTGATGACTTATCTGATATTCTGATATACTCTGCAAGACTAACTCACAGCACAAGTCTTGCAGAGATTGGACAGTACCCATTTCAATTCCTCCAATTTATGTGGAGTAGGAATAACAATCACCAAATGACACTCATCAAACATATGAATCATGTCTACTTGTTTTGACTACAATGGAATGATATGTACAAATCTTTTTCTGAACCAGGTAATAATACTCAACAAATGTGTAGGTTTTATATTGCTCCCTTTTCCAAGGGAGATAACTATTTATAAAAAGCTCGACTATTGCCTGTTGCAGCTTGCACAGTCTCCCCAGCACATGCAAGGTGGAGTTCCACCTTGTGGGTACGTCGCATATGAGGTAGGAAACAGGAAAGCAGAAGTGAGACTCCACCGCAGACAGGCGAGCAGCACCTTGCCTAGATTGCCAAAAGCACACACACACTGCCTCCACTTTCTGATCAGATGAGGAGATGGTGGAGGAAACGGAGCAGGAGAAGGAAGCAACATGGACAGAGAAAAGGCTTGAGGCTGGCCACGTTGTGCAGTAGCAGCCAAGTTATTGGCTAGGGGCCGGACTCAGCGCTTTTGCATCCTGCTCCCTTGTTTTCTGTGCAGCCGGAGTGGCGTGACCACCACTTTTTTCTCCAACCTGCCCAAGTCACTCAGATGGCCATGACTCTGTGTTGGGTCTAGGACTTCATTATCCCCCATTGCAATCTGACGTCTCTCCAGTCTGTCCGTAACTCTGCTGCCCTACTAATCCACTTCTGTCCTTGCTACTCCTCCAGTTCTCCCATCTGCAAATCCCTTCATTGTCTTGTAGTAGGGTGACCGGCTGGGGGGGTGGTCCTCTTACCGCCGCAAACAGACTGAGACGGAGACAGAAGTGCGTCCAACAGGTTCTCTTTATTGGCCATCTTCTTGACGACCGCAGCAACATACAGCAGCCACTAGACACTCTCTGCACACAGGCCCAGGTACCTTCGCTTACTTCTGTATGACGGCCCTCACGGCTCTTTCACTACAGCTGCCCTAGGCTTACCACTACAGCGCTTCGCCTGCCTGAGTCCGTCCGTCTTGTGGTACCCCCAGGCTCTCTCAGTCTGCGGTTTCTCTTGTCTCTCTGTCTGCGGCTTCTTTTGTCAGGGCCACCCCAGCTGACTGTCTCAGATGTCAGTCCCTTCTGGAGCTTCACCACCGTGCTTCTCTTCCTCAGGTCTACTCTTCTCCTCAGCTCCTCTCCCTGGACAGACTGACCCCTTCTAGAACTCTCTACCTGCTTTTTATCCCCCTCCTTGAGGATTCCTCCCAGAGTTCCTGTAACCCCGCCCCCCATGACTATGCGGTTTCGTGGCCATAAGCTGATGTTAAGTCCATTTCTCACAACTCTCTCTACTCCCATCTTGTGGCCAAACTTCAGTATTGCACCCATCTCCACTATTTCAGCTGTCTCCCATCTATAAATGCAACAGTCCACCTAAAGCACACTATACCTTTACCTTCCCATTGCAGACAGGTCCGTACGTCAGTCCACCTCCCCTACAATCTCCCAATTCCACATTTCCATTTCATGCAAGAAACACTGACCTACAAAGCCATCCATAATCTATCTCCATCATATATCTATGAACTAATCTCCCAATATTTCTCACTAAATAATCGCTGGTCATCCCAAAACCTCCTCTCCTCCACAATCGTACATTCACCATCCAGTCACCTGCAAGACTATTCCCGAGTATCTTTCATCATCCCCAACACCAGAGCTCCTTGCCCATTATCCCGTAGAATGTAAGGCTGCAAGGGCTGGGTCCTCTCCACTCGGTTAATGTCTGTCACTATTAGTTTGCTCATTGTAATTTCTATTTGTGTTTGCATGTAACCTCTCCTCATGTACAGCACCATCTAATAAATGGTGCTCAAAAATAAATAATAATCCCATGAATGATGCTCCACCTAGTCTTCACCCCTGCCATCCTTGTTGTTGTTCACACAGCAGAAAGCTGCGGCAGTTGACACCTGTGTTTTGTCATCAGCATCAAGAGATTTGTTTATGTATTGCACATAAATGTGCTGCATGCTTACATCCGTTTTCTTGCATAAACTGTTTAACGAATTCCAGATTATAGGTCTATTTTTACTCATGCCATTGACAAATCTCAGAAAATCCTATCCTTGCATCTTGTATAATATACGGCTCCATCCATCACCCCTATTACAAATCACTTCTGATGTCCTTGTTCTGAAAATTGCAAGTTTGTAAAGAGACATTCTAATCTGTGAGGACTTTCTAAATAGACAAACATTTCATTCATTTCAGCATCTATAAGATAATTGGAACACAGATGTTACAGACCAAAAATCTTAATAACTTTGTATCCTCATTGTATCCTCTGGATATATGGTGGAAAGTGTGCCAGAACTGCATTACATATGCTCAGGTGGTTCTCTGGAGAAACTTTGGAGCTGCTTTTGTCCAATTAGTGTCATCTCTAGAGAAATCTGGGGGAAGAAAACAGGAAAACACGATTATCTTTTGCATATGGCTTGCAATGTGATGTTACTTGAAAATTCTACCTACAAAATCTTTTTGCAGTTTTTCAAACATGGTAACTATTAGGGTAAGTTCACACGTCATTTTTTTTTCGCGTTTTCGCGGCGGTTTTAAACGTGCGATTTTGCCGCGAAAACACGAAAAATAAGCATCCCATGCAATCCTATGGGATTCCGCAATGCTGTGCTAATGCTGCGGTTTTTTCCATGGCGGAATCAGTTTGCGGTAAAAAACTCAGCATGCTCATTAATTTAGCGGAATCGCGGCGATCCCGCACCCATAGGATTGCATTGTTCCGCTTACTTTCCGCATGTGGCTGTGCCCACCATGCGAAAAGTAAGCAGAACATTTGCAGATGGTACCCACGGTCCGGAGGAGAGGAGACTGTCCTCCTGGCTTTGGGTACCATATCCCTGTAAAAAATAGAATTAAAATAAAAAATATTGTTATTCTCACCTTCCGGCGGCCCACGCAGCCTTCCCGCCTCTCTCCACGCTGCCGGTCCCCGTAATCCTTTGCGAGAATGACTGCGGTGACGTCGATATCTCGCGGGAGCACGACGTCACCGCTGCGCGGTGCGCCAGAAGGCTGCGCGGGACGCCAGAAGGTGAGAATAACAATATTTTTTATTTTTTTATTATTTTTTACATTTTATCTTTTACTACTGATGCTGCATAGTAAAAAGTTGGTCACACTCGTCAAACACTATGTTTGACGAGTGTGACCAACCTGTCAATCAGTTCTCCAAGCGATGCTACAGATCGCTTGGAAAACGCTAGCATTCTGCAAGCTAATTACACTTGCAAATCGCTAGTTTTTCCGCTGGAAAATCACGGGAATTTAAAATGCGATTTTCCCGCGGAATGGAATTCCTGAATTCTCGCGGTAACTTCCGCGAGAGTTCCGCTACGTGTGCACATAGCCTTAAAGCATGGAGTTAATAACTTGCCTGGTGTTTCTTTAAGGTTATATATAGGCGGTCAAATACACTATGTGGTCAAAAGTATTAAGATACATATCTCAATCATTGTGCTTAAGTTTTTCATTCAGTACCATCGCAATAGGTTTGTAAAATCAAGCACCTATCCTGGAAATCTGACTGTACCAAAATTTTATGAAATATTGAGTCACTCTAAGGCTATGTGCACACGCTGCAGATTGGTCTGTGGATTTTTCCACGCGGATTTTGCAAAATCAGCAGGTAAATCCGCAGGTCTGAAGACCTGCTGTTTATCTGCGGATTAGCCTGCGGGTTTGCCCTGTGGTTTATCACCTCTACAATGAAGGAGATGGCAAACCGCAGCGGAATCCGCAGAAAAGAATGACATGTCAATTCTTTCTGCGGATTGGAAACTGCAGCAAAAACCGCGCAGAAAATTCCACACTGTGTGCACTGCGGTTTCCATTTTCCATAGGTTATAATGGTACTGTACAACGCAGCTGATTCTGCTGCGGATCCGCAGGGCCAAATCCGCTGTGGATCCGCAGCAGAATCCGCAGCGTGTGCACATACCCTAAGTGTCTCACTAAATACAAGTTTGGTACTGTAATAGGATGTCACCATTAGAATTAGTCAATTAATGAAATGTCTTCACTCCTAATAATTCTACAATCAGCTTGTAGTGGGGTCTTCTGTGCTGTAATACCTCTTCACATTACCACCCCGTGTTTCTCAGGAGGTCCACTCTGCTTTTCCTCACTTCTGAATGAAGGACGCTGGCTCGAAAGGCTTTGTAACGTGGGAACATATAAAAGATCACTGCTTCTCCATGTATTTCCAGTGTGACAACATTTTACTCACCGGTCTCAGAATATATACATACAGAGGACAGGACAATCAATATGTGGTGGGCCAGTAGATAACAGGCTCCAATTAAGACGGCAGACGTACATTACAATAGCCGCAGGTGGCCGGCGACCCCCGATCATTTACCGTGGGATTTACAAAGGTGGGGGGAGGTCAGAATTGGGATATCTCGTTTAACTCTGCCCAGGGGGGCAGCCGGTCGATTGCTGCATTAAGGGCATACATCTCACATTACAACTATCATACATGCATCTCCTATTCGGGGTGCTAGGGGATTCTGTAACACGGCTCCCCCTTTTCAGCGACGCGATCGGCATACACAGTCTGATCCTTAACGGATCGGCTTGGGGATGACCGAAGTCTATGGGGTTGGTACAAGTTCCGCTTGTCGACTTAGTCCATCGGCATTACCATTTTGTTTGCCGGGTCTGTAGAGGATGGTGAAGTCTAGAGGTTGTAGGGCTAAACTCCACCGCAGTAATCTGGCATTGTCTCCAGAGACCCGATTAAGCCACACTAGGGGATTATGGTCCGTTAGGAGGGAAAACTGGCGTCCATACAAATATGGTTGTAACTTCTTGAGTGCCCATACTACTGCCAGGCCCTCCTTCTTGATGGCCGCATAGCTTACTTTGCGGGGCAGTAGTTTCCGACTCAGGTAAGCTACCGGGTGGTCTTGACCGTCCGGCCTGACTTGGCTCATACATCATTGTATGAACCAAAGAGGACTTCATGGGAGACAACCAAGGAGGACACCATTGTTGAAAAAAAAATCATAAAAAAGTCAGACTGGAATTTGCCAAACTACATGTTGACAAGACACAAAACTTATGGGAGAATGTCCTATGGACAGAGCAGACAAAAATGGAAGTTTTTGGCAAGGTACATCAGCTCTATGTTCACAGATGGAAAAATGAAGCATATCAAGAAAAGAACACTGTCCATACTGTGAAACAAGGAGGAGGCTGTGTTATGTTCTGGGGCTTCTTTGCTGCATCAAGCAGAGGGTGTGTAGAATCTGTGCAGGGTACAATGAAATCTCAAGACTATCAAGGGATTCTAGAGAGAAAGGTGCTGCCCAATGTCAGAAAGTTTGGTCTCAGTTGCAAGCCATAGGTCTTGCAACAGGATAACAGGATAACACACAGCTAAAAACACCCAATAATGGCTAAGAGGAAAACACTGGACTATTCTGAAGTGGTCTTCTATGAGCCCTGACCTAATTCCTGTTGAGCATTTTGGAAAAAGCTGAAACATGCCGTCCGGAAAAGGCAACCTTCAAACACGAGACAGCTAGATTAGTTTGCTCTTGAGGAGTTTGCCAAAATACCTGTCGAGAGGTGCAGAACTCTCATTGACAGTTACAGGAATCGCTTGATTGCAATGATGGCCTCAAAAGATTGTGCAACAAATATTAAGTTAAGGGTACCATCATTTCTGTCCAGGTATATCTCATGAGTTTTATTTTTTTTTAAATTCTGTGTAAGCATAGTTGAAAAGCAAAGTCTGACTTTCATTTGTTCATTTTCATAGATTTTTGATTTATTATTACTTTTGTCAGATTCAAGTAAAGCCCCCGTCACACACAGCGATCTCGCTAGCGAGATCGTTGCTGAGTCACAAGTTTTGTAACGCAACAGCGATCTCACCAGTGAGATCGCTGTGTGTGGCACCTATCAGCGACCGCCCCCCCCGCCGGGTATCGCTGATCGTTGTGGAAAGCCCTGGACATTTTTTTGATCGTTGGTCTCCCGCTGGTCAGCACGCATCGCTGCGTGTGGCAGGCGGGAGACCAGCGCCGGGCGGCGCTTAGAAACCTGCTGTGTACCTTACAGTAGCTACCAGCGCGCTGGTGCAGGGAGCTGGTAACCAAGGTAAACAGCGGGTTTCTAAGCGACGCGCGGCGTTTAGAAACCCGCTGTTTACCTTGGTTACCAGCTCCCTGCACCAGCGCGCTGGTATCTAAGGTACACAGCGACGTGCGCGCTCGTCGACGCTGGTGCTGATCGCTGATAAAGCTGCCTGTTTGGCAGCTCACTAGCGATCATGTAGTGACACACCAGTGATCCTGACAAGTTCATATAGTTGTCGGGATCGCTGGTGAGTCGCTACATGTGACGGGCCCTTATTTCTGTGAGCATTGTGGGTTTTTCTGTCATTAAACGAGAGTTACCAACAATTTTGACCACGTGTGCATATGAAAGATTTATACATATAAACACATATATACAGTTGTGTGATAAAGTGTTTGCCCCCTTCCCGATTTCCTATTGTTTTGTATGTTTGTCACAATCAAATGTTTTAAGATCACCAAACAAATTTTAATATCAGACAAAGAAAACACAAGAAAGCATAAAATGCAGTTTTTAAATGAAATTCTTTATTATTAAGGGAGCAAGAAATCCAAACCTACAGGACCCTGTTTGAAAAAGTGATTGCCCCCCCATTTTAAAACATAAACTAACTGTTGTTTATCACATCTTTGGGAAGCTGAGTTTCTATTCCCTAGCCCCACGCAGGGCTGATTACTGCCACACATGCTCTCAATAATTAAATCACTTAAAAAGGACCTGCCTTAGAAAGTGAAGTAGATCAAAAGCTTTTCAAAAGCTAGACATCATGTCGCGATCCAAAGAACAAATGGAACAAAGGAGAAAAAAAGTAATTGAGATCTATCAGTCTGGATAACCTTATAAATCCTTTTCTATAGCTTTGGGACTCCAGCAAACTACAGTGAGAGCCATTATTCACAAATCGCGAAAATATGGAACAGTGGTGAACCTTCTCAGGAGTGGCTGGCCGACCAAAATTACCCCAAGAGCGCAGCAAAGACTCATCTAAGAGGTCATTAAAGACCCCACAATAACATTAAGAGAACTGCAGGCCTCTCTTGCCTTGCTTTGTTAAGGTCAGTGTTCATGACTCCACCATAAGAAAAAGACTATACAAAAATGGCCTACATGGCAGAGTTTCAACATGAGAACCACTGGTGAGCAATAAGAACATAAAGGCTCATGTCATGATGCAGTCTAGGTTTTGAGTCCTGCCTGCCCTTTTTCCCGGTCTGGTCATGTCAGGGGTTAACCTTCCTTTGCCTCATTTTGGTTTCAGGTTGGCTATATTTCCCAGCGGCATCCTGCAGGCGATGTCAGTTATATTTTCTGCTTACGGCGCGAGTATCTCACTCTGGTAGTACCCTGATTTGTCCTACTGCGCTTACTGACATTGCCCATATCTGTTCCTTCCACACTGCACGTCCTGTCTGAGTGTTTACCTTTGTTTTTAGATTTCCCAGTGTTTGACTTAGCTTTGGCTCTGACCTGACTTTGCACTGTATTTTGCTTCTGGTACTTCTGCTTTGGACTAGTTTTGACCCTCCGGCGCTCCACTGACTCTGTACTTGTTTTTTTCCTTTGTACTGCATGACGGTCTAGGTTTTGACTCGGCTCATTTGACTACTCTGCTGCCACCTGGTGATAGCCTCACTTCAGCTCTGCAGGTCTGCTCTTGCAGACATGCTGTCGTCCTTCCACTCTATAGCCATCTATTGGAGCTTGCAGCTACCTGCATAACTGCAGCGTGACAGCTCATCTCAGTTTTGCCAGAAATCATTTTGATGATCCCCAACACTTTTGGGAAGATACTCTGTGGGCTGACGAGACAAAAGTTGAACTTTTTGGAAGGTGTATTTCCCATTATATCTGGCATAGAATTAACACAGCATTTCAGAAAAGGAACATCATTACAACAGTAAAATATGATGGTAGTAGTGTGATAGTCTGGGGTTGTTTTGCTGCTTAAGGACCTGGAAGACTTGCTGTGGTAAAGGAAACCATGAATTCTGCTGTCTACCAAAAATCCTGAAGGAAAATGTGTGGCCATCTGTTTGTGACCTCAAGCTGAAGCGCAATTGGGTTATACAGTAGGTCAATGATCCAAAACACACTAGCAAGTCCATCTCTGAATGGCTTAAGAAATGCCATTCACGGAGACACCGACTTCAAGAAGAAAGAAAGGAAACGATGATGTGATGGGAAATTATGTTTTTATTGTGGCGATCCAGGACATTGGAAGGAGGAATGCCCCACTTGTCCATCGAGTAACAAGCTGCCAAGTCTGGATGACTGTCGAGGAGGTCACCCAGACTCTCAGGTACCATTTTCATCATTTCAAAAAGTTTACTTAGAGGTGGAACTGTGTTATAGAGGTGGTTTTGCATCCACTTCAGCTTTTGTGGACTGGATCTTCCATGAACCTCATTGACTTTAGTCTGGTGCCATTAATAAGACACCATTGGCTCATAATGTTATTAAGTTTGTGTCTGAGGAGTTCCTCCTCAAGGTGGGTTCCTTGAACAAATTTCATGTTATGTTATGAATAATCTTCCTGCGGGACTGGTGTTGGGGTTCCCCTGTTACAGAGGCATAATCCTGTTATAGACTGAGGATATCGTGATTGTTAAATGGGATCCTAATTATTCCAATGGTTGTCTTTCTGCTGTTTTTGTGTCTGCCATTAGTTCGGAGGGTATTTAGGAGCACCTGAAGGACATTGGGGACTTGTTCTTCGAAAAAGAGGCTGAGGTCTTGCCACCACATTGTCCTTATGATTGTACTATTAATCTTATTCCAGGTTCTAAATTGCCCAAAGCCCGTTTGTACAATCTTTCTGGTCCAGAACGTACTGCTATGAAAAACTATATCTCTTATAGTCTACGCAAAGGTCACATCCGTTCCTCTGTCTCACTTGTGGCCGCTGGATTCTTTTTTGTCAAGAAAAAAGAAAAAAGACTGAGGTCTTGCCACCACATTGTCATTATGATTGTACCATTAATCTTATTCCAGGTTCTAAATTGCCCAAAGCCCGTTTGTACAATCTTTCTGGTCCAGAACGTACTGCTATGAAAAACTATATCTGTGATAGTCTACGCAAAGGTCACATCCATTCCTCTGTCTCACCTGTGGCCGCTGGATTCTTTTTTGTCAAGAAAAAAGATGGTGGTTTATGACGGTGCCTCGATTACCTACCCTCTCCCGCTCATTCCTGATCGATTACCTACCCTCTCCGCTCATTCCTGATCTCTATGACCAACTGTCAGGGACTAAGTGGTTTTCCAAACTTGATCTCAGGGGAGCATATAATCCTATCCACATTCAGGAAGGGGATGAGTGGAAAAGGCATTTCTCACCTCCAAGGGTCTGTTTGAAAATTTGGTCATGCCCTTCGGTCTCACGAACGCGCCCGCGGTGTTTCAGAACTTCATGAATGATGTTTTTTCTGATTTTATCGGGTGCTTTATGGTTGTGTACCTGGATGATATCCTTGTTTTCTCACTCGAAAAGGAATCCCACATTGGTCATTTACGTGCTGTTCTTCATAGGTTATGGGGAAATTCTCTGTTCGCTAAACCTGAGAAATGTTTGTTTTGTGTCCAGGAGCTTTCCTTTCTGGGGATCATCCTTTCTGCCAAAGGGTTTTGTATGGATCCCGGAAAGGTACAGGCCATTGTGGATTGGTTGCAACCCAAAGATCTCAAGGGTCTGCAGTGTTTTATGGGTTTCGCCAATTATTATTGAAAATTCATCAAGGGATTTTCTCAGGTGGTCAAGCCACTCACTGATCTCACTCACAAGGTGGATGATCTCAAAGTCTGGTCACCCTTGGCGGTTGAAGCATTTACTACATTAAAGAAGTGTTTTATATCTGCTCCTGTGTTGGTTCAGCCGGATCCATGAGAACCGTTCATCGTTGTGGTGGACGCATTGGAGGTGGGAGTGGGTGCGGTGTTGTCTCAGGGACCTGTTACTTTGACCAATTTAAGACTATGTGCCTTTTTCTCCAGGAAGTTTTCTTCTGCAGAGAGGAACTATAATGTTGGTAACTGAGAGTTATTGGCCATAAAATTGACTTTTGAAGAATGGAGGCATTTTTTGGTGGGGCAGTTCATCAGATCACGGTGATTACGGAACACTAGAATTTGTCTTACATTGAATCTGCCAAGCGGTTAACTCCTAGACAGGCTAGGTGGTCGCTTTTTTTTCTCGCTTTCATTTTTCTATGACTTTTCGGCCTGGTTCCAAGAATGTCAAGGTGGATGATTTATCTTGCAGTTTTGATCCGATATCACCCCGCGAACCTCCGTCCTCCATTCTTCAGCATGGGGTGGTTGTTGCTGGGGTATCCTCTGAATTGGAGTGTGAAATTCGGGAGGCTCAGTCTTTCTTGCTCCTCCAGCTTTGCTTGATAATAAGCTCTTTGTCCCGTTTCAGTACCGGTTGAGGGTTCCACGATTATGTTCTCAGTGGGCACCAGGGGATCTTGGCCACCTGGAAAGCCATTGATAGGCTGTTTTGGTGGTCCTCCATGCCCTCTGATGTCGCTAGGTTTGTGTCTGCTTGTGAAACCTGTGCCCATCCTAAGAGCTCCCATAACCAGCCGGCCGGGGAATTGGTGCCATTGCCAATTCAGGATAGACCTTGGACTCATTTGTCCATGGATTTTATTACTGATCTCTCTCCTTCCAATGGCAAAACAGTGATCTGGGTAGTGGTTGACAGATTCAGTAAACAGGTGCATTTTGTACCTTTGACAAGATTGCCTAATGCAGAAACACTATCTAAGTTGTTTGTTGAACACATTGTACGGCTGCATGGCGTGCCTTTGAGTGTGGCTTCTGATAGAGGGGTACAATTTGTGTCCAAATTTTGGAGGGTATTTTGTAAAAGATTGTGTATTTGCTTGACCTTCACCTCTGCCTACCATCCTGAGACCAATGGTCAGATGGAGAGGACCAATCAGTCACGTGAACAAATTTTGCGGTGTATTGCAACGTCTCAGCAGGACGATTGGTGTTCCTCCTTGCCCGTGGCTGAGTTTGCATTTTACAATCAAATTAACCAGTCCACTGGCACCTCCGTTCTTCTGTAAATATGGTTTTCACTCTCATTTTGGTGAATTTTCTAGACTGGATTCAGGATGTCCAGGGGCTGATACGGCAGTTCAACGGTTGGGGGAGGTGTGGAAAGAGGTCCAGAAGAACATTGGGGAAGCTCAGGGCAAACATAATCATTTTGCTGATAAACGATGGTCTGTAGGATCTACAGTATGTTCCTGGTGGGAGATAAAGTGTGATTGTCTACCAAGAACATTCGTCTAAAAGATCCTTCTGCTAAGCAGGGTCCCAGGTTTATTAGTCCTTTCGAGTTCATTGAGGCTGTCAATCCAGTTGCCTTTCGATTACACCTTCCTCCATCACTTTGGATCCCCAATGTATTCCATAAGTCCCTTCTTAAGTTATTTGTACCATCCTCTGCTGGGTCCTCATCCCTTCTACCTCCTGTCTCTGTGGATAGTTAGACTGAGTATGAAGTGGAATGGATTGTGGATTCTCACATGGTTCGCAGTTCACTTCAGTATTTGGTCTATTGGAGGGGTTATCGATCTTGGGTCTCGGCACGATCTGTCCATGCTGATCGATTGGTTTGGATGTCTCATACACATTATCCTGGGATGCCTGGGGGTCCGGTGGCACCCTTGATAGGAGAGTACTGTCATGATCCTGACCAGATTTTGAGTCCTGTCTTTCCATGTTTCCAGTCTGGTCTTTTCAGAGGTTAACTTTTCTCAGCCTCAGTCTGGTTTCAGGTTTGCTATTTAGCTCCACTGCATCCTGCAGGTGGTGTCAGCTATAGTTCTGCCTTTGGTGTGTGTATCTGACTCTGGTATATTGTGATTTATCCTGCTGTGATCCTTGACTTGCCCTGTGTCTGTTTATTCCCTCTGTCAGTCCTGTTTTCATGTAAGTTTGTTGACTCCCTGGTTTTGACTTGGCTTGCATTTGGACCTGCTTCTGTCTTTGTCTTATATACTGTCACATATACTGATGTGACCTCTGGTACTTCTGCTCCTGACTATTTCTCACTTGGCTCGTCTGACCACTCTTTCGTCACCTGGTGGAGCTTGTGCTGCTGCTCAATGTTGCTACACTGTGTGTGCAACCTCTTCCCTCATCAGCACCCCCTGGTGGAGGTTACGCTATACTACACTGCAGTAGCATAACACACAGAGGCAGAAACAAGCCAAATGGGTCACCGTTCAGGAGCAGATATGCCAAAGACAAGAGACAAACAGGAAGGTCAGAGTCCAAGCCAAATCAAATACCAGATTGTCAAAACACAAAAGAAGAACACAGAGTCGGGACGGGAAGAGGGGAAAAAACAGACACGGGTACAGTCAGCAAAAGCAGCAGGACAAATCAGAGTCAGTCAGCTACATACGCTATAACTGACACCGCCTGCAGGATGCAGTTGCAAGAAATAGCTGGCCTGAAGCCAGAATGAAGAAGAGAAAAGGTAACCCTTGACATGATCAGACCGGGAAAGAGAGACAGGATACAAAACCCGGCCTGGATCATTTCCCGGCTGCGTCACCGCTGTCTCGCATGGTCCTCTCACCCCCCTATCCTGGTATGCATGGTCCCCTCACCCCCCTATCCTGGTATGCATGGTCCTCTCACCCCCCTTATCCTGGTATGCATGGTCCTCTCACCCCCTTATCCTGGTATGCATGGTCCCCTCACCCCCAAATCCTGGTATGCATGGTCTCCTCACCCCCTTATCCTGGTATGCATGGTCCCGTCACCCTTCAATCCTGATATGCATGGTCCCCCCTCATCCCTATCCTGGTATTCATGGTCCCCTCACCCCCCTATCCTGGTATGTATGGTCCTCTCACCCCCTATCCTGGTATGCATGGTCCTCTCACCCCCCCTTTCCTGGTATGCATTGTCCTCTCACCCCCTATCCTGGTAGACATGGTCCTCTCACCTCCCTTTCCTGATATGCATGGTCCTCTCATCCCCCTTTCCTGATATGCATGGTCCCCTCACCCCCTATCCTGGTATGCATGCTACCTCTCACACCCCCTATCCTGATATGTATGGTCCTCTCACCCCTATTAAACTGCACACATACAAAAAAACCCTAAACATTTATACTCACCTTTCTTCCCTGTGCTTCCCGGGGGAGGAGTCTGGCGCCGAAGTACGCGCCTGCCCATACCACGCTGTCCGGCACCATATTGCTGAAGGCACACTGCAAATGTGTCTTCAGTAAAATGGCGCTGGCTAGCACTATGCGCATGCGTGATTCCAACACCGCACTCCTGCCCCGGTCTCTGGTAAGAAGAGAAGCGCTGCAGCAATGCTCCTCCCGGTCAGGTAAATATGTATGTAATCCCCCGCCCCGCCGGCTGAGTCAATGAGCGGTGCCATGCGGGACTTGATTCCCCCGCCAAACCTCAGATGACGGGCGGCTCCGCCAATGTGCGGAGCCGCACGGCTTGTCGAGGGATTGAAATCCCGCGCGGCAATGCTCATTGCCTCAGCCGGCGGGGTGGGGAATTTGAATCTCGCGCCGCTCATTGAATCCCGGTCACCATATCTAACTCATCGTGTATCTACTGCGGCCGGGCGCGACCAATCATTGCCGCGGGATCTCCGTGACAGACAGACAGAATTAGACAATTATATAGTAGATAATAAAATCAACTTTACTTACCTTTCCCTGCTACTACGTCATCTCTGATATGCTGATCCTGCTGATTTTTGACTGACTGCAAAAGTGCCATGAGGATTAGAGTGCAGGCAATCATTGTACTCATAGGCTCATACCATCTAAATCGTCATCTACATCACTGAGACTTTAACTGGAAAACTCATTTAAGTGTATAATCTTATCATAATAATGTACATCTGTAAACTGAAGTTATCTATTACAATGTCAAATTTTATTGTACGGTATTTCTTCTACTTTAAAATAGTCCACACCCGTAGTGAGATGCACAGCATTTTATAATTCTATAATGTGATCGAACTCTCCAATTCTGCACATCTATACACAGGCTTACTGTCTTTCAAATCTCTTGCCTTGAAATTTAACCGGATTTAAATGATTAGATCACAGTCATAGTAGGTTGTAATGTTGTTTGCCCTTAATGAATTCAACAACATGCTCCCCGTGATATATTTTACATGGAGCATTAAAGTTATTGATAGTATGTGATTTAAAAATAAAAGTTGCACTATGGCCCCTGCTGGCTCAGCTCTGATATAATTTACTCAGCATAAAATAAGGAGCATGGTTCAAGAATACAAGTAATAAAATGTGCAGTCAAGGAAATCTAGACATATGTATAAAATGCATAATGTAATAGACTAGTCATTCATACTAAATAAAAAATCCACACACTACTGTGTCTGAAAAATATAAATATTTTGAATCTAGAATTGTTTAGAAGTACGTCTTTTTTATATTGCAATGCCATATTTCCATGTGACACTCATTAATTAACATAATAGGCAAATGACACCAACAAAATTTTCCAATAATCTTTTCAGCATGAAAATTGTGTTGCTTAGAAATTCTTGATGAACCCACATGAAAAAGAATGGAACAAAATTGAATAAAATGTTGACTTTTTTTAATCGTTAATGCTTAACTTAGTTGACTCATATATTTATAGTTTCACCATATTCAGTGGGGGATATAAGTATTTGATCCCTTGCTGATTTTGTAAGTTTGCCCACTGATAAAGACATGAACACTCTATAATTTTAAGGGTAGGTTAATTTTAACTTTGAGAGACAGAAAATAAAAAAATAAAACCCCAAAAATCACATTGTATTAATTATATAATTTATTTGCATTTTTCAGTGAGAAATAAGTATTTGATCCCATACCAACCATTAAGAGTTCTGGCTCCTACAGACCATTTAGACGCTCCTAATCAACTTGCTACCTGTATTAAAGACAGCTGTCTTACATAGTGACCTTTATAAAAGACTCCTGTCCACAGACTCAATTAATCTTTCAGACTCTAACCTCTACAGCATAGGCAAGACCAAAGAGCTTTCTAAGGATGTCAGGGACAAGATCATAGACCTGTACAAAGCTGAAATGGGCTACAAAATCATAAGTAAGACACTGGGTGAGAAGGAGACAACTGTTGGTGCAATAGTAAGAAAATGGAAGAAATACAAAATGACTGTCAATCGACATTGATCTGGGGCACCATGCAAAATCTTACCTCGTGGGGTATCCTCGATCATGAGGAAAGTGAGAGATCGACCTAAAACTACAAGGGGGAACTTGTTAATGATCTCAAGGCAGCTGGGTCCACAGTCACCAAGAAAACTATTGGAAACACATTACGCCATTAGGGTTTAAAATCCTGCATTGCCCACAAGGTCCCCCTGCTTAAGAAGGCACATGTGCAGGCCCCCCTGAAGTTTGCCAATGAATACATGGATGATTCAGTGAGTGATTGGGAGAAGGTGCTGTGGTCAGATGAGACAAAAATTGAGCTCTTTGGCATTAACTCAACTGTGTTTGATGGAAGAAAAATGCTGCCTATGACCCAAAGAACACCGTTCCCACTGTCAAGCATGGAGGTGGAAACATTATGTCTTGGGGTTGTTTTTCTGCTAAGGGCACAGGACTACTTCACTGCATCAATTGGATGGAGCCATGTACCATAAAATCCTGATTGACAACCTCCTTCCCTCCACCACGACATTAAAAATGGGTCGCGGCTGGGTCTTTTTCCTAGCAAGACAATGACCCAAAACATACAGCCAAGTCAACAAAGTAGTGGCTCAAAAAGAAACACATTAAGATCATGGAATGGTCTAGCCAGTCTCCAGACCTTAATCCCATAGAAAACTTATTAAGGGAGTTGAAGCTCCGAGTTGCCAAACGACAGCCTCAAAATCTTAATGATTTAGAGATGATCTGCAAATAGGAGTGAACCAAAATTCTGACATGTGCACAAACCTCATCATCAACTGCAAAAAAAGTCTGACTGCTGTGCTTGCCAACAAGGGTTTTGCCATCAAGTATTAAGTCTTGTTTGCCAGAGGGATCAAATACTTATTTCTCACTGCAAAATGCAAATAAATGTATATAATTTATGCAATATGATTTTCTGGATTTTCTTTTTGATATTCTATCTCTCAATATTAAAATTAAAATTAACCTACCCTTAGAATTATATTATTAATTATTATTGGTCATGTCTTTGTCATAGGGCAAACTTACAAAATAAGCAAGGGATCAAATAACTATTTCCTTCACTGTATATGTACTAAGTATGGTTAGGAGAGATCCTGTTTTTAACTATTTCTAGTATATGTAGCTACCCTATTTTGCAGATTATAAGACGCTCCAAATCATAAGACGCACCACAAATTTTGAGTAGAAAAATAGGAAAGAAAACTTTTTTTTAATAAAATGGTGGTGCTTCTTATAATCCATGCGTCTTCTTGCTTACCGAGGTGGTGACAGCGGTGAAGCGGGGTCCCAGGGTCACTGCTGGAGGAGGCAAGAGTGGAGTGTTGCTGCAGGCTGCAAGCTGGGATGAGGGGATGTTTGAATGTGCGGCGCGCCGCTGCGGGTGTCCGGTGCTACGGGTGTCTCGGGTGCTGCGGGGACTCTGCCGACATGTTGTGAAAAGTCAAAGCCCCAAGATAATGGTGCAGAGATCTCCATCTGTGCATGCGCCAACCCCGGTAGCCATTTTCCCACAGTCCATCGCATAGGAAACTATGGAACTGTGGGGGCTCTGGCCTTTCACAAGATGTCGGCAGAGCCCCTGCAGTAGCACTGGACACCCGCAAGCCTCACGCCGCACATCCGAACACCCCCTCATCCCAGCCTGTGGCCTGCAGCAATGCTCCACTCTTTCATCCTCCTTGGGACCTTGCTCCACCATGGCCGATAAGATATATCCGCATTATAAGATGCACCCCCATTTTCACTGAAATTTTGGGGAAAAAAGTGCATCATACAATCCGAAAAATACGGCATTTTATTTTTTCTAAACCTTCCCGGAAAGAAACAGAGCAAGAGTCATTTTGAAAAATTTATTTTCCTCACATATTGTCTATATAAAAAAGTACAGCAAAGTGTGTGCGGAACCCAAAATGAATGACAGGTGACAGTAAAATACTACATAAAGACTAAAACAAAAACACATGTACAAGTGGGATGCACATCTAAGAAATGACATAATATACATTTAATTGAACAAGATATTTAAATATATACAAAAAGAAAAATGCTTAAAAACACTTGAAATCTGAAAACGAATGCAGAGAATCGGGCCACTCAATGTTATCTTGAGTCATCTGATGCTAAGGTTCACTATGTATTCTTGTAAGGAGTTCAGGTAGTTCATGAAACCTTTATGAACCATCAACTACTGCAAAATTTGTCATGAACTGCGCAGTTCACATTGAAAAACTATATGTACAAATTAAATATTAGAACGTCTCAGTGAAACCTAAACTAGTTTTCTGAAAAAATCATCATTATGACATATGCACACTTTGCCACTTTTCATAAAAGTTACTGTCCACCCTTTTTTTCATACTTAAACGTGACCCAGAATGGTCTTATTCCTCCATTGGCATTATTTGAAATATATTGACGGCTAGTGCTCAGGCACACCAATTATAAGTATTGGTGACTCACTGACATTGGTCATCAGACTGCCTGCACTGAGGTCACTACTGATAGTAATCAAACATCGGTGGCTCAGTAGGGTCCTGGGCTCAAATGCCACCAAGAGCAACATCTGCAAGGAGTTTTATGTGGCCCCCATGTTTGCGAGGGTTTTCTCCAACATTTCAAAAACACACTGATAGGGAATCCAGATTGTGAGCCCCAATGGGGACAGTGGCAATAATGTCTGTAAACACTTTTAGATTTTTGAGTTCAGCTCATGAAAAATGGAACCAATGACAAGTGTTGTGTTTATATTTTTATTCTGCATATATATATACTGTGGGGAAAAAAGTATTTAGTCAGACACCAATTGTGCAAGTTCTCCCACTTAAAAAGATGAGAGAGGCCTGTAATTGACATCATAGGTAGTCCACAACTATGAGAGTCAAAATGAGAAAGCAAATTCAGAAAATCACCTTGTCTGATTGGGCAAGAGTTATTTTGCAAATTATGATGGAAAATAAGTATTTGGTCATTAACAAAAGTTCATCTCAATATTTTGCTATATATCCTTTGTTGGCAATGACAGAGGTCAAAGGTTTTCTTGAGTCTTCACAAGGTTGGCACACACTGTTGGTGGCATGTTGACCCATTCCTCCATGTAGATCTCCTCTAGAGCAGTGATGTTTTGGGCCTGTCGTTTTCTATGGGGCTGAGATCTGGAAACTGGCTTGGCCACTCCAGGACCTTCATATGCTTCTTACGAAGGCGCTCCATCATTGCCCTGATAGTGTGCTTGGGATCATTATCATGCTGAAAGACCCATCCACATTTCATCTTCAATGCCCTTGCTGATGGAAGGAGGTTTACACTCAAAATCTCATGACACATGGCGCCATTGATTATTTCATGTAGACGGATGAGTCGTCCTGGTCCCTTTGCAGAGAAACAGCCACCCCCATGCTTCACAGTAGGTATGGTGTTCTTTGGATGCAACTCAGCATTCTGTCTCCTCCAAACATGGTGAGCAGACGTGCCTTGATTGGTCTATCTTATTTTTGAAGTGCACGGCAAAGTCCTCGGCAGAGATTATGGAGGTCAGTGGGGGCATTGGTTGGCAAAGGAGGGAGTTGAAAGTGTTGAATAACTGTTTGGGAAAGTAGAATAAGGAAGATATGAGGTATGTAAAGCAGGCCTGTTTAGCAGAGGTGAGGGCTGATTTGAATGTGAGTGTTGCTTTACGAATGCGATCAAGTTGTCTTACAAATGCATTTTCTTCCAATTCTGGATACTTGCCGAAGCTTTTTAGTGATGCTATTGTGCCAGGGCTGTATACTGATTAGTCGCATTCTGCTATGCATGAAAAGGGTGACCGAGTCAATAGCTGATGCGAGAATGGTATTGTAGAAACTAGTGGCAGTGTCTGTGTTGTGGAATGAAGATATGGAGGACAGTGGTAGAATAAAGTCAGAGAGTGTGCAACTGTCTAGCTGTGCAAGGTTTCTGCGGGGGTGCACTAGTTGTTGGACATGGGTAACAGGTGAGGAGGGCAGTGATGAGAACGTGAGTAGATGTTTGTCAGATAATGGGAGAGGAGAGGTTGTGAAGTTAGATAGGGAGCAGAGTCGGGTGAAGACCAAGACCAGGTCTAATGTATGTCCATCTGTGAGGGTGGCTGAGGAGTAAGTCTCAAAGATGAAGTTAGTGACAGGAGTTTGGAGGCTGCTGACTGGCAGGTGTCAATGGGGATATTGAAGTCACCCATGATGATGGTGGGAATGTCAGCAGAGAGAAAGTGAAGAAGACAGGAGGAGATGATGACATGCTTTTTGAAATGGCATCCCTCTATACATCTATTGATCATAGTCATGGAATTCTCACACTGAAATCCCATGTATCTATAACTAATTTAAATGACAACTTGGTTACTTGTTATTATTGTGTTACTGGAGTTTTCAGTAACTTAATATATTTTCGTGTTCAATGACTGGCTCTATTTAGAGTTCCAAAGCACAACAATGGGGGCAGCTTGTGTGCCCTCATATGCTAATTTTTGATTGGCGTGTGGGATTTAAGGGGTGGTCTAAAACACTTCAAGTTTTGATGTTGTGATTTCATGGTTGAGATATTTTGATGATATTCGATATTCTTACAGACCTACTCCTCGCACCTCAAGGTTTTCTTGGATAGGTTTAATACAAATGATTTAAACATCAAATTGTCATGGACATACAATAGATTGAGACTAGAATTTCTCAGCATACTATCTGAAAAAAATGAAGAGAGTTTGTAATTATAGATGTTTTTAAGGAAAGTATGTGTGTCTCCGTAGCAATGCACCTCATGATGTTATCATTGTCTGTCCCCCCATCCATTGCACTTACCATGATTAAAGGTATATTTTTATATTGACTTTAGCAATATAAGCCCTTTTGTATTAAGTGTATTGGGATATGGTGTGAAGATAGGATCATTCACTTTTAAAATTATAAAGCGGTGTTGGATCTTTCTTTAACTCCTTAGGCTACTTTCACACATCAGGTTTTCGGCGTCAGGCGCGATCCGGCGTCGTGCCGGAATGCCGGATCCGGCAAATGTTTTGTAAAACCTGATGTGCTGGATCCGGTTTTCTGCCGGATCCGTCTTTTTCTTGACAGACAAAACCGGATCCGTCTCATCCGGTTCATCCGTTTTTCTATCCGTTTTTCGACGGATTATGCCGGATCCGGTTTTTAAAATTGACCCTTGTGGCCTTCCGAACGGGATTGGCTACTGGAAAACTATATATAGCATGTTCCTACAGCCCTTCTTTGACAGGTTGTAGAGGAGAAAGTGCAGGTTGGAGAGAAGAGCAAGTTACTGGCGAAGATGGATGTTGTCATTGGAAATATTTTGAAGAATTTGGCGGATTTTATAGCGGAGGCGAATCGTTGGAGGGTGATTGTTCTGGAGAAGGAGAGAGCGAGACAGCAGCGCATCAGGCATCGTAGACGACGTTTGTGGATCCACCCCATCACAGCCAAGAGAATGACGCGTGGGGTCTATTCTACACTCTGCATGGACCTTCGACGAAACCCGGATAAATTTTTTGGATATGTTCGGATGAAAATGGAGAATTTTGATTACTTGGTGGAGCGCATTGCACACCTCATAAGAAAAGCGGACACCTATTGCCGCTTCTCTGTTTCACCCGCAGAGCGTCTGATGGTGACTTTAAGGTAAGCCACATTTATTGGATGTGATCGCATCAGAGCACACTTTCACTGCAATCTTGTTGGTGGTAGTTTGTATCTCCAAGTGTTATAGCTCAGTTTTGGTATGTAATGCTGTGATTTAAAACTAATTTATTGTTTTTTAATTCCCCACAGATTTCTTGCAACTGGAGAATCCCTTTCGTCACTGCATTTCCAGTACAGACTCGGGATTTCCACCATATCTGGAAATGTGAAGTACACATGCCGTGCACTGTGGGACTCCTTAGCTGAAGAGTTTTTACCAGAGCCCAAAACAGAGAGGTGGATTGAAATTGCTGACAAGTTTCAACAGATATGTCAGTTTCCCAACTGCTTGGGCGCTGTGGACGGGAAACATATCCGCATTGTAAAGCCAGCTGGTTTGGGATCGGAATATTTCAATTACAAGAAATATTTTTCAATTGTCCTCATGGCCATCGCTGACGCGGAATACAAATTTATTGCTGTTGATATTGGGGCCTATGGCCGCTCCAATGACTCTCAAGTTTTCAAACTGTCTGCCATGGGGCGTAAACTGTATGGAAACACCTTCCAGTTCCCACCACCTAGACCGCTGCCGCAAACATCTGGTCCACCTATGCCATTTGTCTGTGTAGGGGATGAAGCCTTCCAGCTGTCAGAACACCTTTTGAAACCATACTCTAGCAGAGGATTGACAAGACCAAAACGCATTTTTAATTACCGCCTCACAAGAGCAAGAAGAATGGTTGAATGTACCTTTGGTATTCTGACAGCCAAATGGCGGGTCCTATTGACTGCGATCAACCTCAAGACAGAAACTGTGGACGAGGTGATCAAAGCTTGCGTGGTCCTGCACAATTTTGTTATCTGCAAGGAACCCATTTCCATTGAGGACACCTCTGAAGAAACCACCTTGCAAGATTACCATGACATTACCACTAGAAGTTCTGTGACGGTTTCAGTAATGAGGGACAATTTTGCAATATACTTTATGTCACCTCAAGGCAGAGTGCACTGGCAGGATGACAGAGTGTGAAAGATTTGTGCCCTTAAAAAAAATTGTGTACCAACAGTATATACCTTTGCCAACCAAAGTTGGCTATCTTGTCATGGTCTTACTATTTTTAGCTTTAGGCCACAGGTGTGTACCTGGTTGTGTTTTATGCAAATTATTTCACCTTTTAACAAAAGTTGTGTACATTGTTAGGAAATCACCAACAATAAACACAACTTTTTAGGTGAAATACTTTGCTTCAAACACAACCAGGAACACAACTGTGGCAAAAAGCTAAAATTTACCCACAGTTATATAGCTAGTTTTGAATACCATTTTACCTTTTAAATACCCTGTATTTAACCTTTTTCGCTGCAGAAAGAAATGACATACAACCAGTGTAAAATAATTTAACTTTTATTGAAAAAATGTTTTTTTTAGTAAACTTTTTTTAAATTTTAATAAACTTTTATAATAAAGCTTTGAAACCATAAAACTGGTCATTTTTATTTAAATACACACATTATAAATCTGTGTAGTGTGGGGTGGAAATACTGCTGGAGGGGCTGCGGGACACTTCGACACTGGGAGTGTGGAGAGAGGACTGGGATCGTGGTGGGGAAGGAACAGTTAGAGGTGAAGGTGTGGAAAAAACTACAGAATGGGTGGACATGTGGGAGGCAGAAGAGGTGGTGGGTGGTGGAGTGGAGGGTTGGGCAGGGACTGTAGGAGCAGATGATGTTGATGGCAAGTTGTATGGGGAAGGAGTTTGGTACGGGGCAGGTTGCTGGAAGTGGGGAGATGTCTGGTACTGGGGAGGTTGCTGGTACTGGGGAGTTTGCAGGTACTGGGGAGGTTGCTGGTACTGGGGAGGTTGCTGGTACTGGGGAGGTTGCTGGTGCTGTGGAGGTTGCTGGTGCTGGGGAGGTTGCTGGTGCTGGGGAGGTTGCTGGTGCTGGGGAGGTTGCTGGTGCTGGGGAGGTTGCTGGTACTGGGGAGGTTGCTGGTGCTGGGGAGGTTGCTGGTGCTGGGGAGGTGGATGGTATGTAATAGGAGGGGGAGGATGGAAAGTGGCTGGAGGGGGAGTAGATGTAATAGGAGGGGGAGGATGGAAAGTGGCTGGAGGGGGTGCAGGTGGAGGAACTACTGAGGTGGGAGGAGGAGGTTGGGAGGTAACTTGCTGGAGAGCAGCGTGGCATGAATGCATTACATGCATCTGCTGGGCAGGAGAGAGCGTTTCCATGTGCTCCACAACAGACCTGAAAAAGGTGTGGTTTGGCGAAGATCTTGCTTCTGAATGCATGGTTTGCAGAAGTGTCTTCACCTCCAGAATGCTGGAGTTGATCTGCTGATAGCCTGCGGAGATTTGCTCTGACAAGACTTTTAGACAGTTCTGGAAAGATGCATTCAGATGCAAGAACTCTGGCGCATAAGTCTTTTCCTGACCCCTCTGCCGCTGCCGCCCAGTACCCGCAGGTGTACTAGAGGTAGCAGGGGCAGAAGGGTGGGGTAAAGGGAAAGCGATCTCCTCACCAGCAGCTTCATGTAATGTAGGCGGCCACGATGCTCCTGTGCTGGTGGATGGGACAGATGGGTCGAATGTGTGGGGAGGCTGGGAAGGTGCAGATGTACCGGGGCGGTCGAAGTGTCCCTCTGTGCCGGTCTCCTCAGGGATCGCCTCAGAAGGGTTCAATCGTGCAGGCTCCCGAGTGCTGCTCACCGTGCTGTGGAATAAAGAGAAAAAAAAACAATTAAAATAGTGACATGGTATGGCCCTGGCTGAAAAAAAAAATTTACATCTAAACATTTTTTTGTCACATGTGGTGAGTAATATTTACCTTCTGGTGACCATTGTATCCCGGAGGAATGACAGGGCTTGGGCGTACTTGTACTTGCTCCTGCGTCCTCCAGATCCACTCGGGGCCCGCATCTCTTTATTGAACTCCTTCTTGAAACGATCCATCACAGACCGCCACCGCTTCACAATTCTCTGCCCTGAAACGAGAAAGGACAAAGTGGTTAGTATACAACATCAGTGTTTCCCAAACTCCAGTCCTCATGGTCCCCAGGGGTCATGTTTTCAGGATTTCCATAGTAAATAGAAATCATGAACACATGATCCGTGGGGACCACGAGGACTGGAGTTCGGGAAACACTGGTTTACATCAAGCAACCGGTACTATATATACTTACGCTCTTTAATCTGGGCCCGAGCATCGAGGTCCTCCCAGCGGTCCACAAGGAGCGAACAGATTTCCTCCCAGAGTCGTCGGGTAACGATCAGGTCAGCGTGGCGGCGGTCAGCCATATTCCAGAGCGGCTCCCTTTCTCTGACGAGATCGATGAGGTGGTCCACATTGAGTCCTCCATCCTCACCGTCAGAGTCGGGAGCACGCTGTGAAGGCTGTTAAAGAAAAAGTCAAAAATAACATAATTAGCCTCCACAAAAGAAATGAAATAAAAAAGCCAAAAAAACAAAGCAAAAATATTTATACTTACACGCTGGTGAACGCCGCGTTGCTGTAGCCGACGACCCTGGGAGGCACTGCAAGGACCTCTTGGCCGAGCACCAGATTGGGAAGACTAGAGAAGAAAACAAAAAATGTTAGGTCTTTGGATGTTGGCATTTGTTTGCTGTGTGTGGTCTGCAGAACATTGATTTCTATGTGTTGTGTGTAGTGTGATGTTGTGTTTCTGCGTTTGATGCCAAAAACTTACCAATTGTGAGCCCACTCCAGGTGTCTGTCCACCCCTTCCTTCTTCTTCTGGGAGCTCCTCTTCATCTTGTGATTCCTGTTTTGAAATAAAAGGCAATGAATAGACATATATTACAGAGATGATGGATTTTGGAAATAAAAACTTACTGTCAAACGCTGACGATGCGAGGGAGGGCTCCCAGAAGAAGATTTGCTGTCCTGTTCATGGCCAGACTCCATGGCTGTGGGTATTGCTGCTGCTGTTGCTGCTGCCAGTGCTGCCATTTCTGCTGCTGCTGCTGCATCTCTTGGGCGGCTGTTGAATAAAGAGAAACAAAGGGCCAATCAATATCTTGATATTCCATGGCCCTAGTTTGGAGGAATGGGGGATTTGATAATTACCGTCTATCATCTGCTGCTGGCCTCCCCTCCTCAGCATGTTCCATTTGCTGCTCCATTTGGGGTGGTGGTGGTGCTGATGGTGCTGCAGTGGTCTCCTGCCTTCTCCTGCACTTGGTTGCTTTCTTGGGTGACATGTTGGGTGTGGCTGTGGGTCCCACTGTCTTGCTTTTATATATGTCTTGTGGGCAGAGCTACTGAGCATGCTCAGACCAAAAAAACCGGATCCGGCCACCAGATCCGGCTGTCGCCGGATCAGGCGCATTGCGGCGCTCATAGGCTTTCATTGTATGAAAAAGCCGGACACGCCGAATCCGGCGTGTCCGGCTTTTTCGCCGGAGACAAAAAACGTTACAGTAGCCGTTTTTTCCAGACGCCGGATCGCGTCACATTGCCGGATCCGGCGAAAATCGGATGAAACGCATGGCCATCCGGCTCGATCCGGCTCTAATGCAAGTCAATGGGGGGGGAAACCGGATCCGGCATTGCATTTCGCCGGATCCGGTTTCTGTCAAAAGCGCCGGATCGTGCCTGACGGCGAAAACCTGATGTGTGAAAGAGGCCTTAGGCCTCTTTCACACTTCCGTTTTTGACAATCAGTCAAGATCCGCCAATTTTGAAAAAAAACGGATCCGCCATTTTTCTTTGCAGATCCGTTTTTTTCCCCATTGACTTTCATTATTGGCGGATCCTGACTGATTGCCGTCCGTTGCATCGTTTTTTTTGAGGATCCGCCACAATGTTAGTGTCCGTCAACATCCTCAAAGATTTGTAAACGGAGCTTGCAACGTTTTTCTTTTCCGGCGGATCCTCCAGACACTGAATTAACCCCAAAATCTGTCTGGGTGCCGGAAAAAAAATTCTCTCTCTCTCTCTCTTTCTCTCTCTCTCTCCCCCCCGGCCAGCGGTTCCTTTAAATTTCCTCATTTTCAGGATCCATCTGAAAACGGATCCTGTGCCATCCGTTCACATCAGTTCAGAACGGATCCGCTTGTCTGCCTTTTTGGCGGATTGTAACTGATGCAAATAACTGAAGTGTGAAAGAGGCCTTAACGACCCAGTGTATTTCAGTTTTTGCATTTTCGTGTTTATCTCCTCTTCTTCCCAGAGCCACAACATTTTTATTTTTTGGTCAATATGGACATGTGAGGGCTTGTTTTTTGCAGAACAAGTTGTACTTTTGAACGACATGATTGGTTTTAACATATCATGCACTGGAAAATGGGAAAAAAAATTCCAAGTGTGGTGAAATTGCAAAAAAAAAGTGCAAATCCACAGTTGTTCTTTTAGTTGTTTTTTACCATGTTCACTAAATGCTAAAACTGACCTGCCATTATGATTCTCCGGGTCATTATGAGTTCAAAGACACCAAACATGTCTCGATTCTTTTTTATCTAAGTGGTGGAAAAAAATTCCAAAGTTTGTTAAAAAAAAATAAAAATTGCGCCATTTTCTGATACCTGTAGCATCTCCAATTTTTATGGTCTCAGGTTTGGTGAGAGCTTATTTTTTGCGTGCTGAGCTGTTGTTTTTAATGATACTATTATGGTGCACATATGATCTTTTGATCCATCATTATTGCATTTTACTGCAATATTATAGCGACCAAAAAAATGTTATTCTGGCGTTTTGTCTTTTTTTCTCTTTACGCTGTTTAGTGATCGGGTTAATTCTTTTGTTATATTGATAGATCGAGCTATTCTGAATGTGGCGATACCAAATATGTGTATATTTGATTTTTTTATTGTTTTATTTCGAATGGGGTGAAAGTGGGGTAATGTGAACTTTTAATTATTTTTTATTTTTCTAAAAAAATTTTTTACTTTTTGCATGCTTCAATGGTTGGGAGACTAGAAGCTGCACTATTTTGATTGCCTCTTCTACACACAGGTGATAATCAAATTGCCTATGTGTAGCAGAAATGCTTACTTGTTATGAGTAGAGTTGAGCGACTTTTGGTTTTTTAGGGTCGTGTTTCGTTTCGAGCAAGATCGTCCGATTATAGGGAAAAGTCGGGGTCGTCCCGAAACACGAAACCCAATGTAAGTCAATTGGGAATAAAAGTCGGTAGTGAGAGGAGGACAGGAAACACACCTACAGTGCCCATTTGAATGCCAAAAGCATCAATTCTTCTTACTTAAGCTTGTCAACCTTAATTAACTTCATAATACAAGTTACGCACTGAAAAATGGGGGTTATTTGGCTAAAGTTGTGGGGGGGGAGGGCTGGCTGCAGGTTTTCATGTGCCCTGGGCGAAAGAGCGCCCCTTTAACACATACCACAACTCATCATGCTCCGATACGGCAGAGAAATAGCGGTATAGTACAATGAAAAATACTTCACTTTTTACATCTCATGACGAGGCCCATCTATTTCTCCATACAGAATCATTGGTCCCATATAATGTTTGAAACAGTATATGATGAGCTCCACATAATGCTACAGTATATGTTGGTCCCCATGGATGAAGCTCCACTGTCTTATGGGCCCAAATAATGCTCCAAACATAATGGGCCCCATTTCTAATGCTCTAGTGTATAATGGGCCCTGTAAATGCTGCTCCAGTGTCTGATGTCCACCTTTGGAATGTTCCAGTGTATGGTGGGCCCCATCTATCATTCTCCAGAGTATAGTGCTCCCCAAAAATTGCTGTCCCAACATTGAAAACAATCAAATAAGTCTCCTCGCTAGGGAATGCCTGTACTAGTCTAGACTCCTCGTCGTCCCCATCTTCCATCTCACTGCACAGTATTTCAACTTTGCAAGTGCTGTGATCCTGGGCAAGCAGGGGGGGCCCACTCGTTGGCGACGGCACTGGCACAGGGCCCCTGATAGTACGGTGGTGTGTCTGATGGCGGGTGGGCCGAACCTGCACTTTCATCTGCAGCTTCCTCTTTGTCACCGTGTAAGATGGAACTGTATATGGGAAGGGTAACCTGAGTTTCATCAGGGTCAGATTCAGGCCGGGTAGCGTGCGAGGGTAATGTAGTGGTCTGGGTCAATGTACCAGCAGATTCATCGAGCAGTGGCTGGGCATCAGTGCACTTGTGTCGCCCCCAGGAGTACGGTCGCCACAGTGGCATTACCTTCTTCCTAGGGAGTGTGATGTCATGCTTGGGAGCAACGAAGGATCTCTCTAGCAGGTTAACTGATTGGGCGGCGTTATTCCCACGAGTCATGACCCTCCAAACAGCGTTCATGAAGGCAAAGTGTTTGTTTTACGTGGGCAGTATGGTTGCAAAGCTGAACCTTAAAGGAATGTCCAGAAGGGCACCACCAGGAGTGGAGCCTACGGTTAAATTCGACTCCACCTGGGAAACCTCAACCATGCCAGCTACAGAACAGATGCACACATTGCAAGCTTAATTCCGTTAACGAACGAGACTCCGTCATGCCCCGCGGTCCGAGTCCGGCTTACTAGAGGGACACGTGAGGCTCTGCCACATGAGATTGGCCAATAACTGGTGTGTCATGCCCTTACATGTCCGTGGCTGCATGTGCGCTACACTGAAAAGGCCAGCGTTTGTCGCTTACAGGTGCAGATAACCCGCTGAACAACGTTAGTGATGGGGATCACTGATTACAATTATTACCCGCGAACAATGATTTCCCAGTAAGTGCAGGTCAACCGCAGTTCCGGAATTAGGCCTAACCGTCATTCCTGAAAAAATGAAAAACTTACGTGTGCAAACCACAGGTGCTGTAGCTTGCTTAACAGCTCGCCAGCCGTTCTCACGCCCAGTATGGATTACACGTGATTGCACAAAGGTGAGAAAGGGTACCGTATCCCCGGATAACATGTATGGATAGCGTACACATTCAAAATATATGTCTCAGGAGGCAGGCTCAGACAGTGTTAGGCCCAGTATGGATTGCACGTGATTGCACAAAGGTTAGAAAGGGTACCGTATCCCCAGATAACATGTATGGATAGCGTACACATTCAAAATATATGTCTCAGGAGGCAGGCTCAGACGGTGTTAGGCCCAGTATGGATTGCACGTGATTGCACAAAGGTTAGAAAGGGTACCGTATCCCCAGATAACATGTATGGATAGCGTACACATTCAAAATATATGTCTCAGGAGGCAGGCTCAGACGGTGTTAGGCCCAGTATGGATTGCACGTGATTGCACAAAGGTTAGAAAGGGTACCGTATCCCTAGATAACATGTATGGATAGCGTACACATTCAAAATATATGTCTCAGGAGGCAGGCTCAGATGGTGTTAGGCCCAGTATGGATTGCACGTGATTGCACAGAGGTTAGAAAGGGTACCGTATCCCCAGATAACATGTATGGATAGCGTACACATTCAAAATATATGTCTCAGGAGGCAGGCTCAGACGGTGTTAGGCCCAGTATGGATTGCACGTGATTGCACAAAGGTTAGAAAGGGTACCGTATCCCCAGATAACATGTATGGATAGCGTACACATTCAAAATATATGTCTCAGGAGGCAGGCTCAGACGGTGTTAGGCCCAGTATGGATTGCACGTGATTGCACAAAGGTTAGAAAGTGTACCGTATCCCCAGATAACATGTATGGATAGCGTACACATTCAAAATATATGTCTCAGGAGGCAGGCTCAGACGGTGTTAGGCCCAGTATGGATTGCACGTGATTGCACAAAGGTAAGAAAGGGTACCGTATCCCCAGATAACATGTATGGATAGCGTACACATTCAAAATATATGTCTATACATCAGGAGGCAGGCTCAGACGGTGTCAGGCACAGTATGGATTTGACGGCCCAGATTACACAGCGGAGGAGCAGGGAGAGGTAAAGATTGCAAATGCTGGGGCCCTGCCCAAGCAAGGGGGGCCCACTCGTGGGCGTCGGTACTGGCACTGGGCCCCTCATAGTACAGCGGTGTGTCTGACGGCGGGTGTGCACCACCACCGTCAGAGACACTAGATTGCACTATGAGGGACCCTGTGCCAGTGCCCGCGCCCAAGAGTCGGCCTACCCACCTGTCCAGGGCAACGGCACTCGCACGGTGTCGTGTGCTAGGTGGTGACCCCGGCCATGGGGGGGGAGGCAGCACAGTTAGGGAGTTTTAGAAAGTGGCATATGTTGATGTTGGACATTCAGCTGATGCAAAAGGCGAAATAGGTGAAGTCCCAGGAAGAGGTGGACCAAAGCAAGCCATTTTTCTGTCACCCTATGTGTCATCAGGGGAAGGTGGGACAAAATCCTTGGAAACCCATGCATGGTTCATTTTAATGAAGGTTAGATCATCCACATTTTGGGTTGACAGACGGGTCCTTTTTTCTGTCAGGATTGATCCAGCTGCACTGAAGACTCTTTCCGATAGCACACTTGCAGCTGGGCAAGCGAGCTCCTGTAAGGCATATTGTGCCAATTCAGGCCAGGTGTCCAGTTTAGCGGCCCAATAGTCAAAGGGGAATGACCTGTGTGGGAGAACATCGATATGGGAGGAAAAGTAGTTTGTAACCATAGTTGACAACTGCTGTCTCCTGTCACTTTCCATCGATGCAGTATTACCAGTTGTGTGAGCGGTATTTGAAAAATCAGTCCACAACATTGTCATGAAACCCCTGTCTCCAACGCCACTTCTGCTGTGTGCACCACGAACACCTCTGCCAAGCTGCCCCCGGCCCGTACGGCTCGTGTGAGAACCATCACCGCTGCTGTGTGCTGGGAATGCCTCAAGCAACCGATTTACCAGAGTTGCTTGTTTATTAGCCAATATTAGGTCAAGGTTCTCCTGTGGCATGATGTTTTGTAATTTGCCTTTATAGCGTGGATCCAGGATGCTGGCCAACCAGTAGTCGTCATCGTTCATCATTTTGGCAATGCGTGGGTCCCTTTTTAGGATCTGCAAGGCATAATCTGACATGTGGGCCAATGTTCCCGGTGTCAATGATGCACTGCGAGTGCTGGGTGGAGGAGCACTTTCTGGCAAATCCACATCCCTCCAGTCACGCACAAACCCTGTACCAGACCTTGCCACGCCAACATTTTCACTTGCCCCACGAGATGCATCCTCCTCCCCTAAGTAATCATCCCCATCATCCTCCTCCTCCTCCTCTTCTTCCTCCACCTCGTCCAGGAGAGGTCCCTGAGCAGACAATGGCTGAATGTCATCAAGGATTCCCTCATCCTCTTCCTCCTCATCAACATTGGCTGCAGACGCCTGCTCCTTAAGGTGCGTCAAAGTTTGCATGAGCAGACGCATAAGTGGGATGCTCATGCTTAGGATGGCGTCGTCTGCGCTTACCAGCCGTGTGCATTCCTCAAAACACTGAAGGACTTTACAGAGGTCTTTCAGCTTCGACCTCTGCACACCTGTCAACTCCATGTCTGCTCTCAAAGTGCCTGGCCGTGTATCCTCCCACAAATGCATTATGGCCTGCCTCTGCTCGCACAGCCGCTCCACCATGTGCAGGGTGGAGTTCCACCTTGTTGCAATGTCGATAATGAGGCGGTGGTTGGGAAGGTGGAGCAATCGCTGCAGCTTCTGCATACGAACGGAGTGTACAGGCGACCGGCGGATGTGCGCGCACAGTCTTCGCACCTTCTGGAGCAGGGCTGTTAACTCCGGATAATTTTTGAGGAAGCACTGCACCACCAGGTTCAAGGTGTGAGCCAAGCAAGGTATGTGGCTGAGTTTTGAAAGGGCTATGGCTGCCACAAAATTACGGCCGTTATCACTAACTACCTTGCCTGCCTCAAGATGTACACTGCCCAGCCATGACTCAGTTTGTCGCTTCAAGTACTCGGCCAGCACCTCGGCGGTGTGTCTGTTGCCCAAACACATCATCTGCAACACAGCCTGCTGACGCTTTCCACTAGCTGCTCGATAGGGGGACACATCGTGTGCAACAGTGGCAGCTGCAGATGGAGTGCTCGTACGACTGCGCTCTGTGGACGAGCTTTCGCTTCTGGAGGAGGAGGAGGAGGAGGGTCGAACGCCTACAGCCAACTGTTTCCTATACCGTGGGCTAGGCAGCACTGTCCCACCACCGCTGTCCCCTGTGGACCCTGCATCCACCACATTAACCCAGTGCGCAGTGATGGACACGTAACGGCCCTGGCCATGCCGACTGGACCATGCATCAGTTGTGAGGTGCACCTTTCCGCTCACTGACTGCTTGAGTGCATGGACAATGCGGTCTTTCACATGATGGTGGAGGGCTGGGATGGCTTTGCGAGAGAAGAAGTGGCGACTGGGTAGGTCATAGCGTGGTACTGCATAGGCCATGAGTTCGCGGAAAGCTGTGCTTTCCACCAACCGAAAGGGCATCATCTCAAACGAGATTAGTTTGGCAATGTGGGCATTCAAACCCAGTGTACGCGGATGAGAGACTGAGTACTTTCTTGACCTACTCATAGTGTCTGGGAGGGTGAGCTGGACTTGAGAGCTGCATATGGTGGAAGCAGCGGTGGACAGGGCGGACTGAGAGAGGGTTGATGATGGTGATGGAGTTGGTGTTCTTTCTGATGGCCTAGAATCAGTCTTTCGTTGATATAACAGTGGGATTCCCTGACTGCTGTGGCCTTGCAACGACACCTCAACATTTGCTGCTGTGCTAACCGGTGGGCTTACAGTGGGGGAAACAATGTAGCGTTGCTGACTACCTTCGTTGTGATCAGTTGCACATGTGGCACTTGAGGTTTGGTGTTGTGTCCACGCTTGCAAGTGCATGCTGGTTAAATGTCTAAGCATGCAACTGGTATTCAAATTTTTCAGATTTTTCCCTCGGCTAAAGGTCTTTGCGCACTTCTTACAGATAACCTTGGCCTGATCATGAGGATTTTGTTCAAAAAAGTGCCACACTGCACTCTTCCTACTTTGGCAGACATTTTGCGGCCTAGCACGCTGTGATCTTTTGACCCTCTGGACAAGCTGTCCAGCAACTCTTTTGATGTTTGGAACCTGTCTTTGGAGTGCTCCGGGCCTGCCAGATAACAGCTGTTGCGATGTCGATGTCTGCTGTGGATGCTCCTCATCTGAGCTATTGGAAGCAGCACCCTCTTCCCCCAATGGATGCCAATCTGGGTCAACAACTGGGTCATCCATCACCTCCTCTTCTATGTCATGTGCACCTTCCTCTGTGTCACCGTGTATGGTGGTATAGTGTGCGGGAAGGGGCACCTGAGTCTCATCAGGGTCAGAATCTGGCTCTGTACACTGCGAGGACAATGTAGTGCTCTGAGTGAATGTACCAGCAGAATCATCCATGAGCGGCTGTGCATCAGTGCACTCCATGTCAGATTCATCTTGGCCTGGGTAATTCACCATTTGACTTGATAATCCAGGCATGGTATGTGAAAACAGCTCCATGGAGTAATCAGTAGTATGGCCTGCGTCATCCTTCAATCTTGGTTGGGGTGAAGGACTCAAGGAAAGGTGTGGTTCATGAACATGAGCCTCCAATGACGACTCAGTGCTTTTACTTTTTACAACTGAAGAAGAGGAGGCGATAGAGCTGGAGGCTGAGTCAGCAATGTAAGACAAAACTTTTTCCTGATGCTCTGGCTTTAAAAGCGGTTTGCCAACTCCTAGAAAACTAAGCGTTCGAGGCCTTATGTAGCCAGACGATGACGCAGGCTCAACACCTCCTGCATTCGGTCCTATTTTGCTCTTGCCACTACCATCAGATCCACCACCAACACCATCATTACCAGCTGCCAACCCCCGCCCAATTCCACGGCCTCTTCCACCAGCCTTCCTCATTTTTGGTAGAAATGTAGACAAAATCCAACAAACTATATAGTAATGTAAAACAAGGTACAAGGTGTCTATAGGACAGGGTAGATTTTGAATTTCTGCACACACTTTTGGACACTGGACACTTTTGGATTGTGTGAGGCCCAATGAATATTTGAGCGCTATGTGACAGGCTTGATGGCACAGCTGCCTGTGACAAAAGTGACTAGAGGATAAGGGAGATTTTGAATCTCTGCACACACTTTTGGACACTGGACACTTTTGGATTG
Organism: Dendrobates tinctorius; assembly: GCF_039654945.1. Classification (NCBI taxonomy): domain Eukaryota; kingdom Metazoa; phylum Chordata; class Amphibia; order Anura; family Dendrobatidae; genus Dendrobates; species Dendrobates tinctorius. The sequence continues at coordinate 53,856,030 of NW_027361917.1, forward strand.
TGTGAGGCCCAATGAATATCTGAGCGCTATGTGACAGGCTCGATGGCACAGCTGCCTGTGACAAAAGTGACTAGAGGATAAGGGAGATTTTGAATCTCTGCACACACTTTTGGACACTGGACACTTTTGGATTGTGTGAGGCCCAATGAATATCTGAGCGCTATGTGACAGGCTCGATGGCACAGCTGCCTGTGACAAAAGTGACTAGAGGATAAGGGAGATTTTGAATCTCTGCACACACTTTTGGACACTGGACACTTTTGGATTGTGTGAGGCCCAATGAATATCTGAGCGCTATGTGACAGGCTCGATGGCACAGCTGCCTGTGACAAAAGTGACTAGAGGATAAGGGAGATTTTGAATCTCTGCACACACTTTTGGACACTGGACACTTTTGGATTGTGTGAGGTCCAATGAATATCTGAGCTCTATGTGACAGGCTGGATGGCACAGCTGCCTGTGACAAAAGTGACTAGAGGATAAGGGAGAGTTTGAATCTCTGCACACACTTTTGGACACTGGACACTTTTGGATTGTGTGAGGCCCAATGAATATCTGAGCGCTATGTGACAGGCTCGATGGCACAGCTGTGACAAAAGTGACTAAAGGATAAGGGAGATTTTGAATCTCTGCACACACTTTTGGACACTGGACACTTTTGGATTGTGTGAGGCCCAATGAATATCTGAGCGCTATGTGACAGGCTCGATGGCACAGCTGTGACAAAAGTGACTAGAGGATAAGGGAGATTTTGAATCTTTGCACACACTTTTGGACACTGGACACTTTTGGATTGTGTGAGGCCCAATGAATATCTGAGCGCTATGTGACAGGCTCGATGGCACAGCTGTGACAAAAGTGACTAGAGGATAAGGGAGATTTTGAATCTCTGCACACACTTTTGGACACTGGACACTTTTGGATTGTGTGAGGCCCATTGAATATCTGAGCGCTATGTGACAGGCTCGATGGCACAGCTGCCTGTGACAAAAGTGACTAGAGGATAAGGGAGATTTTGAATCTCTGCACACACTTTTGGACACTGGACACTTTTGGATTGTGTGAGGCCCAATGAATATCTGAGCGCTATGTGACAGGCTCGATGGCACAGCTGTGACAAAAGTGACTAGAGGATAAGGGAGATTTGAATCTCTGCACACACTTTTGGACACTGGACACTTTTGGATTGTGTGAGGCCCAATGAATATCTGAGCGCTATGTGACAGGCTCGATGGCACAGCTGCCTGTGACAAAAGTGACTAGAGGATAAGGGAGATTTTGAATCTCTGCACACACTTTTGGACACTGGACACTTTTGGATTGTGTGAGGCCCAATGAATATCTGAGCGCTATGTGACAGGCTCGATGGCACAGCTGCCTGTGACAAAAGTGACTAGAGGATAAGGGAGATTTTGAATCTCTGCACACACTTTTGGACACTGGACACTTTTGGATTGTGTGAGGCCCAATGAATATCTGAGCGCTATGTGACAGGCTCGATGGCACAGCTGCCTGTGACAAAAGTGACTAGAGGATAAGGGAGATTTTGAATCTCTGCACACACTTTTGGACACTGGACACTTTTGGATTGTGTGAGGCCCAATGAATATCTGAGCGCTATGTGACAGGCTCGATGGCACAGCTGTGACAAAAGTGACTAGAGGATAAGGGAGATTTTGAATCTCTGCACACACTTTTGGACACTGGACACTTTTGGATTGTGTGAGGCCCAATGAATATCTGAGCGCTATGTGACAGGCTCGATGGCACAGCTGCCTGTGACAAAAGTGACTAGAGGATAAGGGAGATTTTGAATCTCTGCACACACTTTTGGACACTGGACACTTTTGGATTGTGTGAGGCCCAATGAATATCTGAGCGCTATGTGACAGGCTCGATGGCACAGCTGTGACAAAAGTGACTAGAGGATAAGGGATATTTGAAGAAGAAGCGTTATGCTTTGAAACGCGTAGGGATTAAAGGGTTAACTTTTTTAACCTTGTGTGGTTATGGAATTTGTCTTGCAGCGCACTTAAAGTCCAAGAATTTATTCCTTATTATCTGTGGTGCTGTGGACCGTTGGACGTGCAGCAGGCTGACATACTATACAGGCTTTACTTTCTCTTTGAGAAGGTGAGTATAATGCTTTTAGTATTTGTACATTTTACCCGGATATGACCCTATTGCGCTCTTGTTTCAACCTTTTAGTGAATACAATTTAGGAAGCCTTAGAAGGCAGCCCAACAACCAACACCACTGATACACCACTATATAGCCTCCCCTTGCACTGCACACACAGTGACTGGTGTGTTGTGCAGGCCAAATCGCTAGCAGCAGAAGCAGTTTTTTTGTCTTCTTCCCTGCCTAACGCTCTCCCTACAGAATCAGCAGCAACCTCTCCCTATACTGAGATCGGCAGAAGTAAGATGGCGGTCGGCGTGCACGCCCTTTTATACCCCCTGTGACGCCCACCAAAGCAAGCCAATCACTTGCATGCCCTTCTGAAAGATGGTGGTGACCCCTGCCTATGTCATCACGTTGCCCACAGTGTCCGTGGATCCTGATTGGCTGAAAAAGAGCGCAAAACAAACTTTTGAAACGCGACTTTGGCGCGTAAGTCGCCGACCTCGTGGCCGACCTCATCCTAGGGTCGGGTTTCGTTTCATGAAACCTGACTTTGCGAAAAGTCGGCGACTTTTGAAATTTTTCGACCCGTTTCGCTCAACTCTAGTTATGAGTGCCGACTATAGGGCGGCGCTCATAGCAATCTGGCTATGACAACCATAGAGGTCTGCTGGAGAACTCTGATAGTCATGCCGACCCATCGGTGACACACGTTTATGTGACAGGGTCACTGATGGGCAGGATAAAGGATGCACTTCCTGTAAGCGCAAGTTAAATGCCGATTCCACCAGCGGCTGTTGCGGGCACATGTCAGCTGTCAGATGACATGTGCCTGGAAAGATGCAGGTTCAGCCCCAGAGCCTGCAACAAACAGGGAGAGTCCAACATGTATGCATTATTACATACAACGTGGGAAAGGGGTTAATCTGTGAATCATGATGATAATAATTGATATGTTTAGACTTATATCTTAATTATTGTGACGACTTCTGGAGTGGACCCTCTGGGTCGTGGCACCAACCCACCTAGGGCAAGCTGACCTAGTGAGGACCACCCACTATACAGGGAGTGTGAGGTGCAAGCCCAAGGAAGTGAGGTACCATGACTGCTGGAACCAGGTGGCCGGCTCACAGGAGACATGAGTGAGTGTGTCTAGCAACAGGGAATGTGCAGAGTAGAGGAGTGTGCAAAGCGGCGACACAGGGACATGCAGGGTATTGGACAATACAGGGTGAGTGTATGGGAGCACGGAGAGTACAGGACAATACAAGGCGTGTACACTGGAGTGCGCTAGATACAGGATAGTGCAAGGCGGGTACACGAGAGCATGTATGGCGTGCACAGACAAGCACGCCTGGGTGCGAGCAAAGCAGGGCACCTGCAAAGGAGCACGACTGAGTACAGAGTTAGAAAGACCATGCGCAGAGAGCACATCTGCGTGTAAGGTAAGGCAGAGGGTGAGCCAGGAGGCACGACAGAGCATAGAGCAGAGTGTGTTCCAAGAGGTATGACAGAACACAGTGCAGAGTGTAGGAACGGAGCATGTGCTGGGAAGCACAGCAAGTTGAGTACAGGAACAGAGAAAAGGGCAGAGTACAGGATTGGAGCACAAGGCAGAGTACAGGAAACGGAGCATGTGCAGGAGGCACAACAGAGCACAAGGCAGAGGACCTGAATACAGTGCACAACCAGGCAAGAACCAAGCAGACCAAGCCAGGAAGCACAACAATAATCAGACACTTCCCATAGGAAGAGGTAGCCTGATATATGACAGGAGCACAAAAAAATGAAACTTTTTTGAATTTACCAAATGGCTTTAATGAAACAGAGTGAAAAATTTAAAGGGGTCTGAATACTTTCTGTACCCACTGTACATTAATAAATTGAGACATACTGTGATGCATTGATTATCCTCCCGCATTTCAAACTTGCTTGATTCACCTGTTATTTGGTAACCAAATATTAAAATGTCTTCTTTGTATTTCATTTGCTTGGATTTTGAATTCTGTTTCCACATAGCAGCCATCAGTTGTGATCAGTTGTGATTGGAGTGGCACAAAGTGGGCTGTACTTCATGTGTATGTAGTGTTACAATCTACCCCTATATTTTATGTATGGTACATATTATTTAAACACTGAATATTTAATAAGGTGCATAGATTATTATGGTCTAAAAAAATTTTTTTTTCTTTGTAAGTTTGAGAAATACCCATGCTTTATAGTCTATGTAATCTGCCACAGGTCAACTGAAGTATCAAAGAGAGTCAGTAGTCTGGGTAATTTAATTTATTAGTTCTTCTAGTCTCAGAAGAGTTAATTAAATAAATTAAACTTTCTACAAATATAAAGATACAAATATAATGTCTTTCTAGAACCATGATGTTCACTGTACGTATGGTGTAAATCACGCTAAAAATATTTTACCTGTTTATATTTATCTAGGGAATCTATTTTCAAAATTAAAGCATTATCCACATCAATTAAGCTGCCAGGTCAACCATTTAAAGCACATATGTTATAGTGCTGCCGCCGTGTATGTTTGCAGTAACATTGTTCTGCATATTAGTATTTGCAAATGGTCATTTAATTGTTTTTATCCAGAAATAAATTAAATATAGCAGCTTTTTATGTTCTTCAGTTTTTTTTCTTCAGAACTGATTGTTCAATTTTACCTTATGTCTGCCCGCACACTTAAAAAAAAAAAAACAGTTCTTTACATACTCCTTGGGTCCATCTCTGCCACTACCCCGGTCTCTTTTATTTAGCTGAAGCCAAATCACTGAGCTCAGGCTCTGCAAATATAAATGGCGTAAGCCGCTGAGCTCAGTGATTGACTGCAGTGCAGATGATGCAACATTACCACTGCAGAGAGAGGAGACAAACTGGAGCAGCGAGGGAGCCTGAGACTAGAACCCGGGGTAAGGGGAATATACAGTGGGGAAAAAAAGTATTTAGTCAGTCAGCAATAGTGCAAGTTCCACCACTTAAAAAGATGAGAGGCGTCTGTAATTTACATCATAGGTAGACCTCAACTATGGGAGACAAACTGAGAAAAAAAATCCAGAAAATCACATTGTCTGTTTTTTTTCATTTTATTTGCATATTATGGTGGAAAATAAGTATTTGGTCAGAAACAAGCAATCAAGATTTCTGGCTCTCAAAGACCTGTAACTTCTTCTTTAAGAGTCTCCTCTTTCCTCCACTCATTACCTGTAGTAATGGCACCTGTTTAAACTTGTTATCAGTATAAAAAGACACCTGTGCACACCCTCAAACAGTCTGACTCCAAACTCCACTATGGTGAAGACCAAAGAGCTGTCAAAGGACACCAGAAACAAAATTGTAGCCCTGCACCAGGCTGGGAAGACTGAATCTGCAATAGCCAACCAGCTTGGAGTGAAGAAATCAACTGTGGGAGCAATAATTAGAAAATGGAAGACATACAAGACCACTGATAATCTCCCTCGATCTGGTGCTCCACGCAAAATCCCACCCCGTGGGGTCAGAATGATCACAAGAACGGTGAGCAAAAATCCCAGAACCACGTGGGGGGACCTAGTGAATGAACTGCAGAGAGCTGGGACCAATGTAACAAGGCCTACCATAAGTAACACACTACGCCACCATGGACTCAGATCCTGCAGTGCCAGACGTGTCCCACTGCTTAAGCCTGTATATGTCCGGGCCCGTCTGAAGTTTGCTAGAGAGCATTTGGATGATCCAGAGGAGTTTTGGGAGAATGTCCTATGGTCTGATGAAACCAAACTGGAACTGTTTGGTAGAAACACAACTTGTCGTGTTTGGAGGAAAAAGAATACTGAGTTGCATCCATCAAACACCATACCTACTGTAAAGCATGGTGGTGGAAACATCATGCTTTGGGGCTGTTTCTCTGCAAAGGGGCCAGGACGACTGATCCGGGTACATGAAAGAATGAATGGGGCCATGTATCGTGAGATTTTGAGTGCAAACCTCTTTCCATCAGCAAGGGCATTGAAGATGAAACGTGGCTGGGTCTTTCAACATGACAATGACCCAAAGCACACCGCCAGGGCAACGAAGGAGTGGCTTCGTAAGAAGCATTTCAAGGTCCTGGAGTGGCCTAGCCAGTCTCCAGATCTCAACCCTATAGAAAACCTTTGGAGGGAGTTGAAAGTCCGTGTTGCCAAGCGAAAAGCCAAAAACATCACTGCTCTAGAGGAGATCTGCATGGAGGAATGGGCCAACATACCAACAACAGTGTGTGGCAACCTTGTGAAGACTTACAGAAAACGTTTGACCTCTGTCATTGCCAACAAAGGATATATCACAAAGTATTGAGATGAAATTTTGTTTCTGACCAAATACTTATTTTCCACCATAATATGCAAATAAAATGAAAAAAAAAACAGACAATGTGATTTTCTGGATTTTTTTTTCTCAGTTTGTCTCCCATAGTTGAGGTCTACCTATGATGTAAATTACAGACGCCGCTCATCTTTTTAAGTGGTGGAACTTGCACTATTGCTGACTGACTAAATACTTTTTTTCCCCACTGTATGTTAATGCACATCAGTTTTAGGATTCTCATCATTTTTACAGGAAAGATGGAGAAAAGGTGAAAAAAGCAGTTCACAATCTACATCCTCATAAAGATCAGTAATAGTAATACAGCAAGACATCCTTCACGTCCTTATGTGATAATTGTTCACAGGTTTATTGCTCTCAAAGGAGCTGTCCACTTTCAGCTATCTGTGTTAGAGATAATGTAATTGATCTGCTGCAAATTGACTTTGACTCAAATTTCATGAACTTCTGAAGTCAGAGCCCAATTAAAATTTGCAACTTGATTTGTGGCCATTTCCAAAAAAAAAAAAAAAACGCTCGACGCCATTTCACAAATTGCTGAAGATTGCAAGTCAGAGAGCAGGTTTATATTATGTCAGGTGCAGCCTTCCCCATAATCCCTTGTAACTATTATATCATATGATCCAGCACAGCCAATCAGGGCTAGAGTATCACAGCCATTATAAAAGACATTTTCCTATTAAGGTGCTGTACTGAACTATATCAAAGATCAAACAATTCAAAGGCACACAGACTCTGCAGATCCTGCACTTCCTTATCACTTTATTCTATGCATTATTATTCACATGTTCTGGTTTTGGCTCACAAATGCTGATGTGAAATACTGACCAAATACTGTAGTGGAACAATCAGAAGAAAAGAATAATAGAAACACGTGCATCACTTCTGCATTTTTCACCATCTCCTGGTTTTGGCTTATAAATACTGATGCCAAATACTGAAAGTGTGAACATGGCCTAAGAATACAACAGCCATTTTCTATGTTTTTTGGTGGTACAGTAGTTCATCACATTCTGTTTTAGACATTTCTATCACTTTCTCTAATGATGAGCTGTATGCCATGACTTCCTATTCCTAGGCTGTGAAACTCTTAAATTGCAGCTGCTTTCCCTGCCTCATCTTTTCTAATGCTTTTCTAATGCATGAGGATGAGGTTTGAAAACCTAGGGGGAAACAGTCAGTGTGGAAAAACAAACATGTTGTTGGTTATGTTGCATGTTTCAGAATTTGACTATTTATTAGTGATGGGCTGATTGATTCACGGGACTCTAGTCCATAAACAAGACCAGTAGTCTCTGGCCATGAGACTTGCAAATTTCTTACCTTTTGGGATCCCAGCATGGCTTTTGATGTCATCATTGTGGTGTGAAGCACAGATGACATCGCAGTAGCTCAGCTAATCAAAAGCCATTCTGGGGTCCCAGAAAGTAAGAGGTTCATGAAACTCCTGTCCAGAAGCCAAAGACTAGTGACTTGGCCGGAGTCCGTGAATTGACCAGCCTATTTCTATTGTGCACAGTTCACATATAACATGTGAGGATTTTGCTGTGGAATAATTGTGGATTTGCAGCAAGATGTCAGGCGGAATTTTTACTCTGCATCTGGAATTAGCCTTAGGGGGTCTATTGTGATTCTATCGCTCAAAGACTCAGATGACGGTCCTTACAACATATATAAGCTATAAAAAAAATTGAAAAGCTATTAACTTTGCAAAAAGAAAATTGAGGTATTTAAAGAAATAACGCTGCTTAACGATATCCTTGACTGAAGCTTATAGATAAGGCCACACTGGAATTCTTAATTAGATAATTATTTATGAGTGTCATCATCAGCAAACTATCCCCAATACATTAGCATTTAGCAATTTCTTTGTGGACGGAGACAAGTAAACAATTAGAAATTGTCTATATAAAATGTCAGAATATAAATAAAAACATAAGGAGGCTGTTTGAGTATTATGTTCTAATGTCCCTATGTGCAAGAACACAGAAGAAGATTTATGAAGGCTCGTGGGTGTTTTTCCTCAGTGACTTTCTAATTTTCTTATCATAAAACCAGAGAGTAATGTGGGCCCTGGGTGGAAAGAAATAATCAACAACCCTGTTATCTTGTTGTGATTATTGTTAGTAGTAGGATACTTATATGGAGAAAATCCAAACCTCACAGTTTTGACAAATATATTACAGGGAATTCTTTCCAACTTTTACATGTACATTTGTATTATTTAATATTATATAATGTCAGAGCTGAATATAAATCATTCGGCCATTTAGTTTACTAATTGTTTTGTCAATATCTTCTTACTTATTATGTCTTATTGGAAAGTGACCAATAAGCAGACTTGTAAAGAGGCCAATGCAATATTTAGAACTCTTACTAATATTTGGTAGGACGAGTCATATAATACATTTTTCTACAATGTAAAAAATAAATAATACATAGTATTTACATAGTATTCAATACTTTCAGGGTGAGTATGTAAGGTGGCCAGAATGGTAGTCGTGGCAAATGGCTGTACTGTTCCCACACCCTGGCACCTCACAGATGAAACAAGTCCTGTCAGCTTTGTATGCAGTACTGTACTCACTTCAACTGCTGGAGTCTCCGCGATCCCTGTTACTTCAACCTCTGATGCATGAGTCCCATAAATCACTCTGTACTCCATGTTCTTTTTCAACAGTGTAACTTTACTTAACATTAATCCCTTACCAACATTGGGTGTAATAGTGCGCCAATATTAGTATCCCCCGCTTTGATGTGGGTTCCGGTGGAGAGACCATATCTTTTCCGAGACATGTCAGCTGTTTTGAACAGCTAACATGTGCCCGCAATAACCGCGGGCGGCATTCATATGGCGCTTTCTGCAATCGTGCCGGTAATACTCGCATTGGTGACCCCCATCACATGATAGGGGGTCATCGGTTCATCAGCTCCTGGAGACCTCTATGGTTGTCAGTGCCGGAGTGCTATGAGCGCCACCCAGTGGTCGGCGCTCATAACAAGACAGTAATTCTGCTACATAGAGGCGATCTGCTCATTGCCTCTATGTAGCAGAGCCGATCGAGTTGTGCCAGCTTCTAGTCTTCCATGGAGACTATTGAAGCATGGTAAAAGTTTTTTAAAAAGTGTTTAAAAATATATAAAAATATAAAAGTTTAAATCACTCCCCTTTCGCCCAATTCAAAATAAAACATTAAAAAAAAATCACACATACACATATTCGGTATCGCCGCGTTCAGAATCGCCCAATCTATCAATAAAAAATAGCATTAACCCGATCGCTAAACGGCGTAGAGAGAAAAAAATTAAAACTGCCAGAATTACTTTTTTTTGCAAAAAAATGCAAAAACTGGAGATCAAAAGAACGTATCTGCACCACAATGGTATCACTAAAACCGTCAGCTCGGTGCACAAAAAATAAGCCCTCACTCAATTCGAGATCATGAAAAGTGGAAACGCTACCAGTATCGGAAAATGGCACAATTTTTTATTTTCTTTAGCAAAGTTTGGAATCTTTTTCCACCACTTAGATAAAACGGAACCTAGACATGTTTGGTGTATATGAACTCGTAATGACCTGGAGAATCATAATGACAGTTTTAGCATTTAGTGAACCTAGCAAAAAAGCCATATTCAAAACTATAACTCGCCCCACAAAAAACAAACCCTCACATGGCCATATTGATGGAAAAATAAAAAAGTTATGGCTCTGGGAAGAAGGGGAGCAAAAAATGAAAATGCAAAACCGGAAAAAAGCTCTGGTCATGAAGGGGTTAAAACAGTCTTTACTTTGGCAGCACATACAGAGACATCTTCCTTTCTTTTCCTGTCATCCAGACATGCCCTGTTCTTTGTAGCATCTCTCACTGCTCGGCATTCTCGGCCATATCTTTTGGACAGTCCGTTTCCTTCCTGCTCTTTCCCATCACCAGCTCTTTATCAGCCCCTTGTCCGGCTCCAGTGGAGAGAGGTGGCAGGAATGCTTCAACTGTGGCTCCCACCCCGGTCATAGATGGCCTAATTGAGCTGGTGCCCGTCTGATTCATTCGCTGCCTGGGGCCCCTTACTGCTACAACAGCTTTATCCCCAAGGCTATAATCCTCTGCTCTATCACTGCGCACATGTCCTGCCCATGGGAAGGCTGCCCGGGCATCTGACCACAACCAGGAAGCAACCCAACTACAAGTCCCTGCTCTGTTGCCCTCCCATTTGGTTTACCCCTGTGCTACCTATCTCCTATTCTATTCTACACTGTTTCCTACCACTTACATGCCCCTCTACTATTCTACCCCACTACTGTACTATACTACCTAAGTTCCTACTCTAGCCCTATCCTACGAACAGTACATAACATCACAATATGTAAACATTACATATTACATCAATAACTTTAGAAAACCACATTTATATTAATAAGCCATGAGGTGCTGCAGATGACTGTGTGAACAGCTCTCGAGAGAGAGATAAGGCACATGAGGTTCCCCTCCACCTCCTTACAAGTACACCAGCGGCACTCCAGCCATTGAAAAAATACAATTCCCAGCATTGCCTGACATCCTGCGGTTTCCCAAGAGATAGGTAACTACAATTGCTGACCCCTGCAATATGGTATTATGTAAACCCCACCAATGTCAGCTGAGATATCTTGGGGCCACCAGAAGAAATTAGTCTGTGGATCCACCTTCCCTCAATGCATTAGGTGCACCTTCACGTTAGGCTGCATTGTAAAGTTTGTTGTTTCATTGGTTTCCCAGTCCACATCTTCATTAAAGTCTAACAGGTTATCAGTGAATCAACCCCTAAGTAATAGACCTTATTGGCAAGTGATTTGGAATTAAAATTGAAACTGACTTCTGCAATATTTGAATATTATCTTCCGCAATATCTGAAGATCTAATGTCTCCTAAAGATCTACGGCGGCGTTTAAAAATCGCTAAAATTGACAAATCCCTGTGCGCAGATGGGATGCACCCCCAAGTACTGCAGGAATTAAGTAAAGTCATAGATAGACCATTATTTTTAATCTTTAAAAATTTCATAATAACAGGGTTTGTACCACAGGACTGGCGTATGGCAAATGTGGTGCCAATATTCTACTGAGGGTAAAATCCTGGAGGGTTTTCTAAGAGATACTATACTGGAGTATTTGAAGAAGAATAGCCTTATGACTCAATATCAACATGAGTTTACGAGGGACCGTTCCTGTCAGACTAATCTGATAAGCTTTTATGAAGAAGTAAGTTCCGGACTGGACCAAGGAAATGCAGTGGACGTGGTGTACATGGACTTTTCAAAAGCTTTTGATACGGTGCCACACAAAAGGTTGATACATAAATTGAGAACAATGGGGATAGGGGAAAATATGTGTAAGTGGGTTAAGAGCTGGCTCAGGGATAGGAAACAAAGGGTGGTTATTAATGGAACACACTCGGACTTGGTCACGGTTAGCAGTGGGGTACCACAGGGGTCAGTACTTCTTTTTAACATATTTATTAATGACTTTGTAGGGGCATAGAGATTAGAAATTCAATATTTGCAGATGACAATAAACTCTGCAGGGTAATCAATACAGAGGAGGACAATTTTGTATTACAGGAGGATTTATGTTATGAATGGGTCACCGAGGAGGAAAAAACCTAAACATGCTAAGCCCAGAAAAACCAGAGAGGTTGGTAACTATGCAGATTGCAGATCCCTGATCCTACCACACAACTAGCAGCAGCCGTGGAGCGTACCTACGATGAACCTTGATGCCTCGTCACTGCTGGAGGACTAAATAAGCCTAAAGCAAGAAAAGGGAAAACTAACTGCCCCAGAGCAGACCCCAAAGGAATAGACAGCCCCCACACATGTATTGACGGTGAGACAAGATGAAAACACAAACACAGGTAGGAAAATATCCTGAGCAAATGATGGGGGACGAACTAACTAAAAAGGAGAAGAAAGGAAAGACACTGTGTCATGATCTCAGTGCGGGTTTGACTCGCACACGTGGGGTTAATGTCTGGAACCAGTACTGATGACTGGCATTTCTGGGGTTAAAGGTTGTGATCCCAATGCAGGCTTACCTGCACACCTGGGGCTATGATTGTGGCCTCTCCCCGGTTCTGGGGGAGGCTTCTTATAGCCTCAGGACGCTCCCATCCCTGTCAGTTATACTTTCGCCCTTGGCATTGTGTGGTGACCCCTGAGTGTGTTTGTGCTGTGTTCTGGTTACTTGATTCTCTGTGTATGACTCGGTCTGTTCTCTGGATATCGCTTTGGATTCTGCCTGGTACCTTATATGTCTGTTTGGTTTTGATCTCTGCTTGGCCCTGATTATCCGCTCTGTCTCATCCCTGGTACTGTACTGTGATCCTGTGTATGACCTTTGGCTTTGTCTGACCTCCCGTCTGTTTATCCCTCCTGTGCCTCGTTTGCCCATACTGTTGTGACCTCCGTTTTGCCTAACTCTGAGTTGTTGTATGGTGTCCTGTCATATCTGAAAGCAGGACGCTAAGCCATGCCCCCTTGCAGTCACATGACCATAGGTCCTGTGCAAGCTTGTTCATTTTCAGAGTCCGCAGGTCCCGTGCCTTTTTACTTTCCAGCGCTGACTGGACCCTGACACTAATAGTTGGAGCACGCCTGGTCACCTCTGCTGCCCTGCTCCCCAGGTAACGCTTAGCACTGCTTCTGTACTCAGGACACGTGCACTGGCTCTATGAGCAAGTGTAGTGCGGTGTCTCTGACATTATAACTGACCATTTCAGTTTTGTTTTTTTTTCTCTGAAAAAAAAAAAGTGTGTGTTATCCTCATGGATCCCATACAAGCCTTGTCTGATCAGGTCAAGCACCTGACCCAAATGTTCCATAAGCTCAATGTGGAACAATGCACGATGGCCCAGACCTAGCAACAGTTGGTGGTTACTGTGCAGGGGGCTGTCGATGCGGGGGCTTCTGGTTCTGGGGGTAGGGATGTGTCATTAGCGTCCCCCGAATCTCCGGTCAAATTACCAGACCTTTTCTCAGGGGATAAAAAGGAGTTCAGGTCTTTCAGAGAAGGATGCAAGCTTTTTTTTTCTCTAAGGCCCCGCTCCTCCGGGGATGAGTTCCAGAGGGTGGGGTCATTATTTCCCTACTTCGGGGGGCTCCGCAAGCATGGGCTTTCTCTCTGTCTTCCTCTGCTCCTGAACGTATGTCATTGAACGCATTCTTTGAGGCCCTCGGGCACATTTATGATGAACCTGACCGAGTGCGATTGGCAGAGGACATGTTGATGAGTGTCTGTCAGGGGAAACACTCAGCTGAGTGGTTTTGTTCTAAGTTCCGCCGCTGGGTGGCAGAGGTCTCTTGGAGTGATGCCGCACTGCGAGGACTCTTTCGCAGAGGCTTGTCCGAGCGGCTGCAGGATGCCTTGGCGTTACATCCCCCACCTAACTCTCTCGAGCACGCCATGACCCAGGCCGTCCGGATGGACCGCAGGCTGCGGGCCAGAGGGGTGATGCAGGTGGATACTCCATTATTCCCCAGTGGAAAAGAGACTGCCCCTGAGCCCATGGATGTAGGCGCCCTCTCCCTGAAGGATACGGAGAGGAAACGCCGGAAGGACAAGCAGTTATGCTTTTACTGCGGTAAAACGGGACATTGGAAAAGGGAGTGCCCGAATTGCCCGTCTTCAAACCCGGTCGGCGGGAAACGACTAGGTCTGGGTAGTCAACGAGGAGGCTGCTCAGACCCTCAGGTACCATTTTCCTCATTTTCTAAAGTAGTACTGCCTGTGGAATTGTTTGTGGATGGTAGTTCTTTTTCCTCTACAGCCTTCGTGGACTGCGGATCATCTATTAATCTTATTGACTCTCAATTGGTCACACACTGCCAGATAGGGACAGTTAGGCTCAAGGTTCCGATCAAGGTGATGGCCATTGACTCATCTCCCCTCACTAAAGAGGGAATTCGCTTTATGTCTGATGTGTTTTCGCTCAGAGTGGGCGCTACTCATGTGGAAAACATAAGTTGTTTTGTGCTGGAAAATCTACCTGCAGGGTTGGTGTTGGGCATGCCCTGGTTACAACACCATAACCCAGTTATTAACTGGAAAACGGGGGAGATTGTACAATGGGGGTTTAATGATTTTTAATTAATTGATAAATCCGCACTGCTGGTTGAACCTGTTAAATCTGTGTCTGTATCATCTGTCGAGCTGGAAGGTATTCCGGAATGCCTGAAGGACTTCGAAGATGTATTCTCCGAAAGTGAGGCTGAGACGTTACCGCCACATAGACACTTTGACTGCGCTATTGAGCTGGTCCCGGGGGCTAAATTACCCAAAGCCCGTCTGTTTAATTTGTCCGGTCCTGAGCGCTTGGCTATGAAGGAGTACATTACTGAAAGTCTGCGCAAAGGACACATACGTCCTTCAGTCTCACCTGTGGCGGCAGGTTTCTTTTTTGTAAAGAAAAAAGATGGCGGGTTACGTCCCTGTCTCGACTTCCGGGAGCTTAATCAAATTACTGTACGGAATACGTACCCCCTTCCGTTGATTCCCGATTTATGTAACCAACTATCAGGGGCAAAGTGGTTTTCTAAACTGGACCTTCGGGGGGGCATATAATTTGATAAGGGTCTGAGAGGGGGATGAATGGAAAACCGCGTTCCTCACGACCGAGGGACTATTTGAAAATGTTGTCATGCCGTTTGGTCTTACCAACGCCCCTGCCATATTTCAGAATTTCATCAACGTGGTATTCTCGGATCTCATTGGTCGTTTTGTCGTTATCTACTTAGATGATATTTTGATATATTCCCCTGACAAGTATTCTCATTTGGAACATGTACGAACTGTGCTCCAAAGGCTGAGAGAAAATCATTTGTATGCCAAATTGGAGAAATGTGTATTCTGTGTACAAGAGTTGTCCTTTTTGGGGTTAATTGTATCCGGTGAGGGTTTTTGCATGGACCCCAAGAAGGTGCAGGCCATTGCGGATTGGGTGCAACCCCGAGATCTTAAGGGTCTTCCGCGCTTCTTGGGGTTCGCCAATTATTACCGCAAATTTATCCGGGGGTTTTCGCAAGTGGTCAAACCTCTCACGGATCTAACATGCAAAGGTGCGGATGTGAGAAATTGGTCCTCGCTCGCAAAAGAGGCCTTTGCGAGGCTGAAAAAATGTTTTATGTCTGCTCCTGTGTTAGTGCAGCCAGATCCGTCCAAACCATTCGTCATGGAAGTGGACGCCTCTGAGGTGGGGGTGGGGGCAGTGTTGTCCCAAGGGCCTGCCACTCTAACCAACCTCAGGCCATGTGCTTTCTTTTCCAAGAAGATCTCTGCTGCGGAAAGAAATTACGACATAGGCAATAGAGAGCTTCTTGCGGTCAAATTGGCGTTTGAAGAATGGAGGCACTTTTTGGAGGGGGCCAGTCACCCGGTTACGGTGATCACGGATCACAAAAATTTGTCGTACATTGAGTCTGCTAAAAGACTAACGCCCAGACAAGCCCGTTGGTCACTTTTTTTTCCCATTTTCAGTTTACGATTACATTTCGTCCAGGGTCTAAGAATATCAAGGCTGACGCCTTATCACGCAGTTTTCAGCCGGTGTCGCCCCGTGAGCCACCATCCTCCATTCTTCACCCTGGGGTTGTGATAGCAGAGGTCTCATCTGAATTGGAACGGGAGATTCAGGGGGCCCAGTCGCAGGCCTCGGCGGCCAAGCCAGAGGGGAAGTTGTTTGTCCCAGAGCAACTTCGCCTGAAACTCTTGCAGGAGTTCCATGAATCCAAGCTGAGTGCTCACCCTGGTATTTCAGCCACACGTCTGGCGGTGGCTAGGATCTTTTGGTGGCCTACCCTTGGTTCGGACATAAAAAAATTCATTGCTGGTTGTGGGGTCTGCGCTCGTTCTAAAAGCTCTCATAGCCGGCCGGCAGGGGAGCTGATGCCCTTGGCAGTGCCCAAAAGGCCATGGACTCACTTATCCATGGATTTTGTTACCAATCTCCCTCCATCTAAGGGTAATACAGTGGTATGGGTAGTGGTGGACAGGTTTTCTAAGCAGGCTCATTTCGTACCCCTGTCCGCACTACCGTCAGCTGAGACGTTGTCCAGGTTGTTTGTGCAGCATGTGATCCGGTTGCATGGGGTACCCCTGAATGTGGTGTCTGATCGTGGTGTGCAGTTTGTGGCTAAGTTTTGGCGTGCTTTATGCAAAAAATTAGGTATGACACCCTCAGGTGTCTAACCTCTGCTAGACAGAATGACTGGTGAGATGCACTGCCGTTGGCTGAATTTGCCTTCAATAGTCGGGTGAGTCAATCCACTGGTAGGTCCCCTTTCTTGATTAACTATGGGTTCAGTCCTCATTTTGGTGAGTTTTCTCGTCTGGATTCGGGGTGCCCCGGGGCTGAGGACTCTGTTCAGTGGTTAAAAGATACATGGGCAGAAGTCCAGCGGCGTATATCCAGGTCTCAAGGCAGGTATAAGTTTTTCGCGGACAGGAAACGAACACCTGGTCCCACGTTTCAGGTTGGAGAGAAAGTTTGGCTCTCCACGCGAAACATTAAGTTAAAGATTCCGTCAGCCAAGTTAGGACCCAAATTCATTGGCCCGTACAAGATTGTGGAAAAAATCAATCCAGTAGCGTTTAGGCTGTGCCTTCCACCCTCTTTCAAGATCCCTAACGTCTTCCACAAATCTGTACTGAAACCTTTTGAAGCAGTCCGGGGAGACTCCGAGTCTGCTGCTTCTCCTGTTTTGGTCGAGGGGCAGGTGGAGTACGAGGTTGGTCATATCATAGATTCCAGGTTGGTACGGCGGTCGGTACAGTACCTGGTTCATTGGTATGGACCGGAGGACAGGTCCTGGGTACCGCCCAGTTGATGCATGCTGATCGCCTGGTACGGGCTTTCCATGCTAAGTACCCGGGCAAGCCTGGGGGTCCAGAGGCCCCCCGTTGAGAGGGGGGTACTGTCATGATCTCAGTGCGGGTTTGACTCGCACACGTGGGGTTAATGCCTGGAACCAGTGCTGATGACTGGCATTTCTGGGGTTAAAGGTTGTGATCCCGATGCAGGCTTACCTGCACACCTGGGGCTATGATTGTGGCCTCTCCCTGGTTCTGGGGGAGGCTTCTTATAGCCTCAGGATGCTCCCATCCCTGTCAGTTATACTTTCGCCCTTGGCATTGTGTGGTGACTCCTGAGTGTGTTTGTGCTGTGTTCTGGTTACTTGATTCTCTGTGTATGACTCGGTCTGTTCTCTGGATATCGCTTTGGATTCTGCCTGGTACCTTATATGTCTGTTTGGTTTTGATCTCTGCTTGGCCCTGATTATCCGCTCTGTCTCATCCCTGGTACTGTACTGTGATCCTGTGTATGACCTTTGGCTTTGTCTGACCTCCCGTCTGTTTATCCCTCCTGTGCCTCGTTTGCCCGTACTGTTGTGACCTCCATTTTGCCTGACTCTGAGTTGTTGTATGGTGTCCTGTCATATCTGAAAGCAGGACGCTAAGCCATGCCCCCTTGCAGTCACATGACCATAGGTCCTGTGCAAGCTTGTTCATTTTCAGTGTCCGCAGGTCCTGTGCCTCTTTACTTTCCAGCGCTGACTGGACCCTGACACTAATAGTTGGAGCACGCCTGGTCACCTCTGCTGCCCTGCTCCCCAGGTAACTCTTAGCACTGCTTCTGTACTCAGGACATGCGCACTGGCTCTATGAGCAAGTGTAGTGCGGTGTCTCTGACACACTGTCTGCAATCTGCCCAAAACCCTACAAAATAATGTCCAACACTTCTGATAACAAAATTAACCCAGAAGTCACTAGACTTCTCCCACTATATCAGCACTCTGAAATATTCTGAGACAGAGCAAAAAGAGGCCAATCTAATAAGGGACAAATGCAAATTGGCAAATACAGATAAATAACAGTGGAAATTCAGCACAGCCCAAGCCGGGGCTGGCTGACCACACAAAAAACTGAATAGAACAACAAAATCAAGTGTGAACATTAGAAGAGAAACTTAGCTTGAGCTGACTGGAACAGAGCTGAGAAGCAAGACCTGACAAGCAGAAGGAATCATCAGCACCAGAGTAGGGCGTCGGCTGTCTTAAATCCAATCTGAGATTCCTGAGGTCCAATCGTCATCCTCATTATCAGGTGGCAGATCTCTACTGATTAAATCAGCCTCACTACCTCCTGTTACCACCAGAGGGAGCCTGACTGGTAGACCAGAAAATGAACTCACAACAGATTTATGTAGCTAGAAGCTTGGGCTGATAAATGGCAAATGAGCTTTAATGGGGATAAATATAAGGTCATGCACTTGGGTAGAACAAACAAGATGTATAATTATGTTCTTAATTGTAAAACACTGGGCAAAACTGTCACTGAAAAGACCTGGGTGTATGGGTGGACGACAAACTCATATTTAGTGACCAGTGTCAGGCAGCTGCTGCAAAGGCAAATAAAATAATGGGATGCATTAAAAGAGGCATAGATGCTCATGAGGAGAACATAATTTTACCTCTATATAAGTCACTAGTGCGACCACACTTAGAATACTGTGTACAGTTCTGGTCTCCGGTGTATATTTCTTATATAGCTGAACTGGAGCGGGTGCAGAAAAGAGCGACCAAGGGTATTAGAGAACTGGGGGGTCTGCAATACCAAGATAGGATATTACACTTGGGGTTATTTAGTTTGGAAAAACGAAGGCTTAGGGGTGATCTTATTACAATGTATAAATATATGCGGGGACAGTACAAAGACCTTTCTAATGATCTTTTTACTCTTAGACCTGTGACGGGGACAAGGGGGCATCCTCTACGTCTGGAGGAAAGAAGGTTCAAGCATAATCACAGACGCAGATTCTTTACAGTAAGAGCAGTGAGACTATGGAACTCTTTGCCATATGATGTTGCAATTAGTGATTCCCTACTAAAATTTAAGAAAGGCCTGGATGCTTGAAAAGTATAATATTACAGGGTATATACACTAGTTTCCTTGGTATTGTGTTGATCCAGGGAGCTAGTCTGATTGCCGTATGTGGAGTCGGGAAGAATTTTTTTCCCCAATATGAAGCTTACTCTTTGCCACATGGGTTTTTTTTTACTTCCTCTGGATCAACATGTTACGGCAGGTTAGGATAGGATATGGGTTGAACTAGATGGACTTAAATTCTTCCTTCAACCTTAATTACTATGATCTGATGAAGAAACAAACAACTTTTTGAAACACGTTGGAAGGAAGTTTGTCTACTCTTGACTTCTATAGCCCAAAGTAACATCACCAACAGCACTCTCTGTGCACTTGTGGACTTTGGAGAGCTGCTACCGTGAAAATCGATCTCTATTCTTTTCGATTACTTTGAGGAAAGGATATATCCACCCAAATACCTTTGATCCAGGAATACATCTATGAAATAGAACTTAGAGATATGAATTCCACAGCCCAAGAAACCCTTATATTGGATAATATTGTATAGCAGACATGATAATCAAGCACACAAGAAAGAAAGGTCCGTTCAGCAGCTCCACCATCACATATGATGTAAAGAACCTGTTGGCTAGTGCAGGCAGACCATATCCATGCAAAAACTAGCTGGAAATCTTTAAAATGTATTTTATTCAGAAATCCATAAAAATAAAAACATATCTGTCATGCTATTCTTGTATTTTTAATAGATTTCTGAATAAAAAAAGACATTTTAAATTTCCAGTTACTGTTTCTATTGATACTACTGTATAGAGAGGTGATAATTTCCTGCTAGTTACTACAGGTCAGTTACTAATGACATTCAAGTTTTCCTTGTAAAATCTCAAATATTCCATATGTCCTTTTGTTAATTTTATTTCCAACATCAGCGTAGGTGGCAAATATATATATTGTTATACGTAGTTTTAGGATTTATAGTCAGAGGTCTTGATTTCATTTTTGAACCTATGTGAACATACAGTATTTAGTTATTTTGGCTGGTCATTTTTGCATTTCCTGGTTTGATGCTTGAAATATTTTATTCTTTTACCCCATCTTATTCTGCCTGTAACATACAGTATCTCTCGTACAATAAAAGTTACAATTGTAGGTTTGGAATTACCTAACATATGTGGTTTTTCTTCATCCTTTACATATAGCTATTTTCAGGAGCTCCATATAGGATTAATTCAGAAGACGTTAACTACACCTTAGGCATTTATTATTTACGTACTATTAACTAGTAGGCTCAAATTGTCTTCTGTTTACTAGATAGTCAGAACACCAAAAACAATATAGATTAAGTATATTTTTGTATGTAAACCAAAAGGAAATAAAAACCCTATAAAATTTAAATTTTAATTACTCATGTTATAAAAATCAATTCACAATTTTGTAGAAAATAAACACAAAAGTAGCACCTCCCAAACCCTTGAAATAGGGGGAATATTGTGTAAATAATGGGTCCCTATTGAACTGATGGCCTACCTAACAGCGGAGGTTGACACCCTAGAATTCGTTATGGCACCCCCGCTTAACGTTGGCAGTCCCTTAAAGTCCCTGCATACCCCTACAAAATAGACCAACATGCACACACTACAGAAATTGTCTATGACACTACTAAGCTGTGTGTATGAAAGATATCTCTGATAGTTTGAGTCAATGTCACAGAGCCAAAGGTTCATAAAGCTCTAGATGGCGTCTCTGCTTATCAACTACATACCTCATAGGTCAAATTGCAGCTTCAAAAATTAAAGTGCATATGTGCTAAGGATGGAATGCATATAGTGCAGATGTATATAAGCCACCTTCAGATATAGATAAAATGCTAAATGCAATGCAAGCAGTAAAGTGCCTTGTCAAGACAATTAAAAAGCTATTTCATTTTGCAAAAAATCACACTGGATCACTTAGCTGGTTCTAGTAGTTTCCAGTATTGATGTCCCTTGTCCCCCTATGTGTTTCGCCCTTTCCTGTTATCGGGACTCATCAGGGAACCAATAATAGTAGTGTGCCATAACAGGAAGAAGGACCCATTCCTTCTTCCTATTATGCAACACTTCTATTTTTGGTTCACTGATGAGCCCAGATAACAGGAGGGGGCGAAACGCTTAATTTTTGTGTGTGTCGAGCTGACATTTTTATTTAAATAATTTTAGTGTAGATATGATCTATTGATCGCCCGTTATTGCATTTTAATGCAATCTTGTGGTGACCTAAAAAACGTAATTCAGGATTTTTGATTTTTTTTCTTGTTATGCTGTTCACTGCTCGGATTAAATATTTTCATATATTGAAAGATCAGGTAATTCTGAATGCGGTGATACCAAATATGTGTATTTTTTATTGTTTTATTTTGAATGGGGAGAATGGGGATGATTTAAACTTTGTGAGAATCATGTGGGAATAGCGGATGAGGGCAGGTATATCTCGCCCAGATACCTTTCCTATGTGGCCTAGTCTGGTCAGTATATCACCTTGTTACTAATGAATAATGGGAGGCGGATATAAAAGGATGCCAGGTGGTTGTGTGAGTGTCTCAGCCTGGGGACACAGAGAGCCTGTCTGTGTGAGAGACACACGTGAGTGAAAGCAGTGCCCACTGTAACTGTGGTTTGGCTGGACGGGAGAAGCCCGCCAGTTGGTAGTTAGGTTGTACCTTGTTTAATTAGTGCCGGACAGGCAAGGATTTGTTTTATGTTTTATTTCTTTTATGCATTGCTTTCACCTTTAATAAACCTGACCCAGTGTCAGTTATACCCAGACCCCGGCTGTGCGCCTGACTTTCATGCTAACCGCACGTGACCTTTTTAGTGTAGATATGATCTATTGATCGCCCGTTATTGCATTTTAATGCAATCTTGTGGTGACCTAAAAAACGTAATTCAGGATTTTTGATTTTTTTTCTCGTTATGCTGTTCACTGCTCGGATTAAATATTTTCATATATTGAAAGATCAGGTGATTCTGAATGCGGTGATACCAAATATGTGTATTTTTTATTGTTTTATTTTGAATGGGGAGAATGGGGATGATTTAAACTTTGTGAGAATCATGTGGGAATAGCGGATGAGGGCAGGTATATCTCGCCCAGATACCTTTCCTATGTGGCCTAGTCTGGTCAGTATATCACCTTGTTACTAATGAATAATGGGAGGCGGATATAAAAGGATGCCAGGTGGTTGTGTGAGTGTCTCAGCCTGGGGACACAGAGAGCCTGTCTGTGTGAGAGACACACGTGAGTGAAAGCAGTGCCCACTGTAACTGTGGTTTGGCTGGACGGGAGAAGCCCGCCAGTTGGTAGTTAGGTTGTACCTTGTTTAATTAGTGCCGGACAGGCAAGGATTTGTTTTATGTTTTATTTCTTTTATGCATTGCTTTCACCTTTAATAAACCTGACCCAGTGTCAGTTATACCCAGACCCCGGCTGTGCGCCTGACTTTCATGCTAACCGCACGTGACCTTTGACCCCAGCAAAGGTCATCCCGGTCCCGGAGTGTTTTATCACAACTTTTATATATTTTTTTTCTATTTTAAAAACATTTTTTCACCTTTCACTTGCTTCAGTACCCTCCATGGGAGATTAGAAACTGCGATCATCCGATCACTTATGCTACACACAGAAGGGCTTCAGCCCTTCTATGTGTAACTAAAATGATCACCTGCTATAGCTATCCGGCAATGATATCAACAGGGGTTTCCTGCAGACATGCCAACTCATCGTGACCCGCAGTCATGTGACACAGGCGCTGATGGGCAGGGTTTGTGATGCGCTTCCGGCACAGTCATGTTGAATGCCGCTGTCAATCATTTAACAAGTTAACAGCCGCGGGTGGATCGTGATTACACCCAGTTCTGTTAGGGGTACATGTTAGATCATGAAATCAAGGGGTTAATATCCTGGTCTTCAAAAAAAATTGTAGTTTCAACAAAATGGTGCTGGCAGCAGCCCACTGTGTTCCAGGGACCAGTGTGGGAGTTGAGTGGTGGCAATTTCTTCTTCTTGCATGCGCTCTCTCACTCTTCCTCAGAACACAGCGGGCAGCACGTGCGCAGATTGAAACACTTGCCAATAGATGATACCACACATGCACTGCTGCTTGCCCCATTTTGTTCACGCAAAATTTTTATTTTGATGAACAGTATAATAAATCTGCAGGCGCAGTATTTAAAATTGGAGGCAGGTCACTGACTCAGTGACCTGCTATTTAAGCCCAGAATGATGATGATGAGGCTTAATGATAGAAAGCAGAGTGTGGTTATAAATGGTATATTCTCTAACTGGGTCGCTGTGACCAGTGGGGTACCGCAGGGGTCAGTGTTGGGACCTATTCTCTTCAACATATTATTAACAATGTGATAGAAGGTTTACACAGTAAAATATCGATATTTGCAGATGATACAAAACTATGTAAAGCAGTCAATACAAGAGAGGATAGTATTCTGCTACAGATGGATCTGGATAAGTTAGAAACTTGGGCCAAAAGGTGGCAGATGCAGTTTAACAATGATAAATGTAAGGTTATACACATGGGAAGAAGGTATCCTTATCAACATTAGACATTATACACTGAATGGGAAACCACTGGGTATATCTGACATGGAGAAGGACTTGGGGATCCTAGTTAATGATAAACGTACCTGGGCAACCAATGCCAGGCAGCGGCTGCCAAGGCAAACAGGATCATGGTGTGCATTAAAACAGGTCTGGATGCACATGATGAGAGCATTATACTGCCTCTGCACAAATCCCTGGTTAGACTGTACATGGAGTATTGTGTACAGTTTTGAGCACCGGTGCTCAGAAAGGATGTAATAGAACTAGAGCAAATACAAAGGAGGGCAACAAAATTAATAAAGGGGATGGGGGAACTACTATACCCAGAGAGATTAGCAAAATTAGGATTATTTAGTCTAGAAAAAAGACGACTGAGGGGCGATCTAATAACCATGTATAAGTATATAAGGGGAAAATACAAATATCTCTCTGAGGATCTGTTTATGCCAAGGAAGGTGACGGTCACAGGGGGGCATTCTCTGCGTCTGGAGGAGAGAAGGTTTTTCCACCAACATAGAAGAGGATTCTTTACTGTTAGGGCAGTGAGAATCTGGAATTCCTTGCCTGAGGAGGTGGTGATGGTGAACTCAGTCGAGGGGTTCAAGAGAGGCCTGGATGTCTTCCTGTAGCGTAACAATATTGTATCTTACAGTTATTAGGTTCTTTGGAAGGACGTAGATCTGGGGATTTATTCTGACAGAATATAGGCTGAACTGGATAGACAAATGTTTTTTTTGGCCTTGCTAAAGTAACTATGTTACTATGTTAATAATTATTAGGTTTAGGGTCCTATCAGAGAAAGGTATGCCTTGTCATTGGTGGAGGGCACACATAAACTAGGCAAACTGGTGCACTTACTACCTTTGTTTTATAAATATAACTTATATAGCAGCAATGCAGTCCAAAATTTCTATATTTTTATATGCAGTTCTATGTTTCTATATTCAATATTTCCATACATCTTAGTGCTTACAGTATGCTGCAGTATTTTTTGATTTGTAGATAGATGTAAGACTCGGCTCAACTAAGCCTGTATAGCACAATGTTAGAGGACATAGCTGTGGTAGACAGGCTGTTCACTAGATGAAGATCACATTTACGTTATAAATTCCTTTAATCACATAATGAGTAAATAAATTCATCATGTGGAGTTACATATATCTGATCATGTATATGTCATATTCATGTTCTCTGCTGGGGTCACATTTCCAGCCCATAGACTCCACATAGAATTTTAAAATCATTCCAGACACAGCAAGGCTCTTATAAAATAAGCAAAAATACTCTTATTTGACTTTCATAAGTGGGTGTTTATCATATTTCTTTGTAGTTTCTAAATTATTAACAAACTCTGCTCATGGGTAAATGCAAAGAGAATCATTTTTATTTAGTGTTATTGCTCAATAATATGAACAAGACTTCAATAATTATTGTAATACATTATTGCTAGTTGTTTAGTTTAATTAAGGTAGATTGTTGTTTTCAATTCATTGTGATTTAAAATATCAATCGTATAATAACCTCTGTCAGGGAGTGTATATTTATATATTCAGGAAGATACGTCGCTTATCCATGTTATGTAAATAAAAGCTTATAACCTGACATTAAATTCATCCATTGGTTGTATAAATTATTCTTTTGAAAGCTGAAACCCTCCAAAATGTGGTTAGGATAAGAAAATAAATTGGCATCAATGCAGAAATATTGATCATTTAATGGACGAGAGAATGGTCAGATTCTGGCAAGACAAAAGTTTTGTCACCTGGTCATATAATGCACCCAGTCCTAGTTTACATCCTCACCTGTGCTCAGTAAATGATTGGTTAATTAGTGGGTGTGTATAAAAAGAAACCCAGCACCCCAGACCTTCTCTTGAGCTGCAACTTGAGCTCTGACAACATGCCAAAAATCCACCCTGTGACCAAAGCCTGGATTATCAAGAGGCTGAAGACCAGATCCACTGCAGAGGTGGTTGGCACCTTTAATGTGTCTCAGCGTCAAGTACAAAGAATGAAAAAAATTCGAAGAGACTGGAGATGTGTTTGACAAGCCCAGGTCCGGCAGACCCCGCAAGACAACTCCTCAGGAGGACCATTTGTTGGTTAAAAAATCCAAAGTAAGCCCCTCTTCCACTGCAGCAGAGCTCCAACAGGCATGGTCACCTCAAGTCCCTGTGTCAACTAGAACAGTTTGTAGGATTCTGTCTCAAAATGCCCTCCATGATCGAATCAGTACCCAGAAGCCAGCACTAAACAAAAGGCAAATAAAAAACTGTGTGGCATTTGCAAAGTCCCACAGCATGCTAAACAGAAGGATACTGGAAAAGTGGCAGAAGGTGGATTTCTCTGATGAATCTTCAGTAGAAATACCCCACAGCTGCCACAAATACTGCAGGAGACCTACTGGAGCCCGTATGGATCCAAAATACATCCAGAAAACAGTTAAATTTGGTGGTGGAAAGATCATGGTCTGGGGTTACATTCAGTATGGGGGTGTGCGAAACATTTGCAAGGTGGAAGGTAATATCAATAGCCTAAAATATCAAGAAGTATTAGCTACCTCTTATATTCCAAATCATAAAGGGGGTCAAACTCTGCAGCAGGATGATGCTCCATCTCATACATCCATCTCTACAACAAAGTTCCTCCAGGCAAAAAAGATCAAGGTGCTCAAGGACTGGCCAGCCTAGTCACCAGACATGAACATCATTGAGCATGTTTGGGGTAGGATGAAAGAGGAAGCTTGAAAGACAAAACCAGAGAATCTAGATGAACTCTGTGAGGCTTCTAAGACTGCATTCTTTGCTATTCCTGATGACTTCATTAATAAATTGTATGAATCATTGTTGAACCGCATGGATGCAGTCCTTCAAGCTCATGGAAGTCACACAAAATATTAAACATGACTCTAATAGCACCACAACTTCATTCACCAATGTTATGCAACATATATTTGTATTTTAAGTTACTTATTTGTTTGAATATCACATTACTTTCTGTGGCCGACAAAACTTTAGTCTTTCCAAAATCTGACCATTCTGTGCATTAAATGATCAATATTTCTGCACTGATGGCAATTTATTTTCTTTACCTAAACCACATTTCGTAGGGTTTCAGCTTTCAAAAGAATAATTTATACAACCAATGGAAGAATTTAACATCAGGTTGTAAGCTTTTATTTACATAACATGGATAAGCGACATAACTTCTGTCAGGGAGTGTACAGTATATATATATATATATATATATATATATATACACACACTGCTCAAAAAAATAAAGGGAACACTTAAACAACTCCAAGTAAATCAAACTTCTGTGAAATCAAACTGTCCACTTAGGAGGCAACACTGATTGACAATCAATTTCACATGCTGTTGTGCAAATGGAATAGACAACAGATGAAAATTATTGGCAATTATCAAGACACCTTCAATAAAGGAGTGGTTCTGCAGGTGGGGACCACAGACCACATCTCAGTACCAATACTTTCAGGCTGATGTTTTTGTCAATTTTGAATGTTGGTTGTGTTTTCACACTCATGGTAGCATGAGATGGACTCTACAACCTACACAAGTGCCTCAGGTAGTGCAACTCATTAAGGATGGCACATCAATGCGAGCTGTGGAAAGAAGGTTTGCTGTGTCTGTCAGCGTAGTGTCCAGAGGTTGGAGGCGCTACCAGGAGACAGGCCAGTACACCAGGAGATGTGGAGCGGACTGTTGGAGGGCAACAAAGCAGCAGGACCACTACCTCAGCCTTTGTGCAAGGAGAAACAGGAGGAGCACTGCCAGAGCCCTGCAAAATGACCTCCAGCAGGCCACAAATGTGCATGTGACTGCAAAATGGTTAGAAACCGACTCCATGAGGATGGTCTGAGTGTCCGACATCCACAGATGGGGGTTGTGCTCACAGCCCAATACCATGCGGCCCTCCAAAGAAATGCCACCCCACACTATTACTGATCCACTGCCAAACCGGTCATGCTGAAGGATGTTGCAGGCAGCAGATCGCTCTCCACTGCATCTCCAGACTCTGTCACGTCTGTCACTTGTGCTCAGTGTGAACCTGCTTTCATCTGTGAAGAGCACAGGGCGTCAGTGGCGAATTTGCCAATCCTGGTATTCTGTGGCAAATGCCAAG
Organism: Dendrobates tinctorius; assembly: GCF_039654945.1. Taxonomy (NCBI): domain Eukaryota; kingdom Metazoa; phylum Chordata; class Amphibia; order Anura; family Dendrobatidae; genus Dendrobates; species Dendrobates tinctorius. Next base: position 53,884,146 of record NW_027361917.1, read on the forward strand.
CGTCCTGCATGGTGTTGGGCTGTGAGCACAACCCCCATCTGTGGACGTCGGGCACTCAGACCATCCTCATGGAGTCGGTTTCTAACCATTTGTGCAGACACATGCACATTTTTGCCCTGCTGGAGGTCATTTTGCAGGGCTCTGGCAGTGCTCCTCCTGTTCCTCCTTGCACAAAGGCTGAGGTAGCGGTCCTGCTGCTGGGGTTATTGCGCTCCTATGGCCCCCTCCACGTCTCCTGGTGTACTGGACTGTCTCCTGGTAGCGCCTCCAGCCTCTGGACACTACACTCACAGACGCAGCAAACCTTCTTGCCACAGCTCGCATTGATGTGCCATCCTGGATGAACTGCACTCCCTGAGCCACTTGTGTGGGTTGTAGAGTCCGTCTCATGCTACCTCGAATGTGAAACCACAACCGACATTCAAAAGTGAGCAAAACATCAGCCAGAAAGCATTAATACTGAGATGTGGTCTGTGGTCCCCACCTGTAGAACCAATCCTTTATTGAGGGTGTCTTGATAATTGCCAATAATTTCCATCTGTTGTCTATTCCATTTGCCCAACAGCATGTGAAATTGATTGTCAGTGTTGCTTTCTAAGTGGACAGTTTGATTGCACAGAAGTTTGATTTACTTGGAGTTATAATCTGTTGTTTAAGTGTTCCCTTTATATATACACACTGCTCAAAAAAAAAAAAAAAAAAAAATATATATATATATATATACAGCTCTTGCAAAAATTAAGAGACCAATGCTCAGTTTTATAAAAATCAGCTTCTCTACATGTCTAAAAGCCATTCCGTTCCAGTGTCAGTTGAATTCCAACCAGAGTACAACTCATTATACTTAATGTGATTCTGATTAGGTGATCATCTGAATCAAATCTTATTTAATGAAGGAAAGTATAAAAAAACCCTGCTGTGGTGTTCACAATCCTCTTGCAATAGGACAAGCTGGATGGCATAACAAGTGCTAGTAATATTCCAAAACTAATAGGAATGAAAAAATAACTTTTAACCATTCCAAAGGAGTTAAAAATTCTGGCTTTACTAGCAGAGGGATACAGTGAGCATCATGTTGCCTCCATCCTTAAAATATCTAAGATGGCAGTCCATTACAACAAGGTCAAGCAGCAGACATTGGGGACAACAAAGCTACAGACCAGCAGAGGGCGAAGACGACTCTCCACTGACCGGGAAGACCGTCATCTTATTTGAATGTCACTCAGCAAATGCAGGATGACATCAAGTGACCTACAAAAAGAATGACAAATGGCAGCTGGGGTGAAGTGCACAGCAAAGAGGCGTACTAGCTACAGTGTCTTGCAACCAATGTGAAATTTGGTGGAGGATCAGTGATGATCTGGGGATGCTTCAGCAAGGATGGAATTGGGAAGGTTAATCTTTGCGAAGGACGTATGAATCAAGCCACATACAAGGTTATCCTGGAAAAACAGTTGATTCCTTATGCTCAGGCAATGTTCCCCAACTCTGAGGACTGTTTTTTTCCAGCAGGACAATGCGCCATGCCACAAAGCTAGGTCAATTCATGTGTGGATGAAGGATGACCACATCAAATCCCTGTCATGGCCATCCCAATCTCCAGACCTGAACCCCATTGAAAACCACTGAAATGTAATCAAGAGGAAGATGGATAGTCACAAGCCATCAAACAAAGAAGAACTGCTTACATTTTTGTACCAGGAGTGGCATAAGGTCACCCAAAAGCAGTGTGAAAAACTGATGGAAAGCATGCCAAGACGCATGAAAGCGGTGATTAAAAATCATGGTTATTCCACATAATATTGAATTCTGAACTCTTCCTGAGTTAAAACATTAGTATTATTGTTTCTAAATGATTATGAACTTGTTTTCTTAGCATTATTTGTTATCTGCAAGCACTGCATTTTTTTGTTATTTTGACCATTTCTCATTTTCTGAAAATAAATACAAAATGTAGTGCTTGGAAGTTCGAAGACATGTTGTCAGTAGTTTATAGAATAAAAGAGCAATTTCCATTTTACTCAAAAATATACCTATAAAGAGAAAAATCAGACAAAATGAAAATTTTGCAGTGGTCTCTTAATTTTTGCCAGAGCCAAGTAGACGAGGGGTTATATCATAGCACTCCAGGTCCTGATTAGATGCACCTGGACAGTTATGACTTGAATTTGGCCTTGTGTTCACTGTTGTCAGTAAGCTGAGGGAAGATGAGCTGTGAGTGAGTTGTGTTGGAATGAGAGAGATAAGCCAGAATCTCTCTCTGAGAAGACACTGCACAGGCCATGTGCAACAAACTGCATGTTTTACTGGTTGATACGGATGATAGCTGTTTTGTGTGACACAGCTGGGACTTGCTCAGCTGTGTCTGAATAGCCAGGGTCTACATTGCTTAGCTAGTGCCTGATCAAGGCTAGGGATTTTATGTTTAAGGTTTTGTTTTCAGTACTGTGAAACCTGTGGAAGTAAACATTATTCCCTGTTTTGCAAAAACCCCATGGCTTCATGTTCCAAGCAGCTACCCATGAGAGTGTTTTGGATACGGGAAGCAAGTCCCAAAGAGTACAGGTGATTACAGTTTAAAGACTGAATGTCCTGACTCATGGTTAAATGCAGCTACAAACTGCAAACACGCTCTGAATGAAAGCATGGAGGACCTCTTTAAAGGGAGCCTGTCAGTAGAATTGTGCTGACTAACCTATAGACAGTATCAGGTCGGCACCATTATACTGATGAAATGATACCTTTGTTGATGAAATCTGTCTTGTGGTTGTTGTTTAATCTTTTTTTGTAGTTTTCAATTAATGAGATTCTCGTGCTCTGGGGCGGGCCTTTGGGGCGGGGGTCCTTATTTGGTGCATCTGTATGGCTTATGACAGGCCACTGATCCCTCAGTCAAACAAAAAGCAGCACTCTGTTTTAGCATGCAAATATGAAATATGAAAATTTAATTGCAATACTGCACTAGAAATATGAAAAATTGAGAATGCTTACCGCATAAATTGGCCAATTCATATGTACCTGGCAACCACGATAAGGGGATTCTCGTTGCCAGGACCTAATGCCTAGAGGTTTAGACTGCAGTCTAAGAGAGGATAGGCATTAGGTCCTGGCAACGAGAATATAGAGTCGCCAACTCACATACAATCAAACAAGAAGCAGCACTCTGTTACAGCGCTATAGCATGCAAACATGAAATTTGAAAATTGAATTGCAATACTGCATTAGAAATATGAAAAATTGAGACTGCTTAGCGCATAAATTGGCCAATTCATGTGTACCTGGTCAATTTATGTGCTAAGCATTCTCAATTTTACCTTTTTACCTCTTATCACAGCTGCAGGCTCGCGCTGTCACTTGACAGCATGAGAACCGTGTCTCTCTGACCGTCGGTAATGATTTTACAGGCGATCAAAAGCAGTGTTTGCTGTGCTGTCATGCACATAAGAGGTAGCAAACACTGGATGTTCGGGGTCCCCCATTCAAGAGAATGAGGTGCGGGTTCAGGTATGGGTACTGTTCTGGTACCCGAACCCGAACTTTTTATAACTGTTCGGCTGAACCCGCCGGACCCGAACATCCAGGGGTCTGCCCATCTCTAATTAAGACAACTTGCTAAACCCCTAGAGTGATAAGGATCTGTTTGAAACCCGTGGCTTGTTAGCCCAGTCGGAAGCCAACATTGTGGGTGTCAAAGTGGCAGAAACTCTGTTGCCTTTCCAAAAACAGCACGGCTGGAAAATGGTGCGCAAAAATAGAGGCAGGGTCTCGGAGTTACAATTTTATCTTGGGGTCATCAAACATGAACCTCATGCTAAGGTCAATTTAAAGCCATGTAGGATTACGGAGAATGGTAGGTTATTTCAGGAGATTAAACTGGTACACTGTAGGTGCTGTGGGTTGGCAGATGGTGCCCAACCCCTAAGTTCGGGCAGAGGAGGTATGAAGGAAAGTCAGGTAGGCTAGGGTGTAAATCCTAGCACTACAGGTCCTGATGAGGTGTACTTGGATAGCTATGACTAGAACCAGACCATGTGTTAATTGTTGTCAGTCATGTATATAAATATATATATATACATATATATATATACATACATTACAGGTGCTTCTCACAAAATTAGAATATCATCAAAAAGTGAATTTATTTCAGTTCTTCAATACAAAATGTGAAACTCGTATATTATATAGTCATTACAAACAGAGTAATCTATTTCAAGCTTTATTTCTGATAATGATGATGATTATGGCTTACTGCCAATGAAAACCCAAAAATCAATATCTCATCAATATCTCATTACATTTAATTGTGTAAAATATGGAAATTTGGTGAATATGTGGAAAATTTTGCAATTTTCAAACTTTGAATTTGTATGCCCTTAAACCAGAAATATGTCACACAAAATAGTTAATAAATAATATTTTCCACATGTTTAATTTACATCAGCACAATTTTGGAAACAAAATTTGTTTTTGTTAGGGAGTTATAAGGGTTAAAAGTTGCCCAGAGATTTCTCATATTTACAACTACATTTACAAAACCATTTATTTTAGGGACCACCTCACATTTGAAGTCACTTTGAGGGGTCTATATGGCAGAAAATACCCAAAAGTGACACGATTCTAAAAACTACACCCTTCAAGCTGATCAAAACCAAATTCAAGAAGTTTATTAACCCTTCAGGTGTTCCACAGGAGCAGAAGCAATGTGGAAGGAAAAAATGAACATTTAACTTTTAAGTCACATAAATGATTTTTAGCAATAATTTTTTTATTTTCACAAGGTTAAAGGGGGAAATTAGAAAGATAAAGTTGTTGTACAATTTATCCTGAGTACGCTGCTACCCCATATATGGGGGAAACCATTGTTTGGGCGCACGGCAGAGCTCAGAAGGGAAGGAGCGCTGTTTGACTTTTTCAAAACGAAATTGGCTGGAATTGAGATCTGACGTCATGTCGCGTTTGGAGAGCCCCTGATGTGCCTAAACAGTGGAAACTCCCCACCAAAGACCCCATTTTGAAAACTAGACCTCCCAAGGAACTTATCTAGATGTGTGGTGAGCACTTTGACCCCCGAAGTGTTTCACTAAAGTTTATAACGCCCAAGCGTGAAAATCAAAAATCATATGATCTTTTAGTCCTCAATTTTTTATTTTTCCACGGGTAACAGGAGAATTTGGACCCCAAAAGTTGTCCAATTTTTCCTGAGTGTGCTGATACCCCATATGTGGGGGGGAACCACTGTTTGGGCGCATGGCAGAGCTCGGAAGGGAAGGAGCGCCGTTTGACTTTTTCAAAACAAAATTGAGTGGAATTGAGATCGGACGCCATGTTGCGTTTGGAGAGCCCCTGGTGGAAACTCCCCACAAATGACCCGATTTTGGAAATTAGACCCCTTAAGGAACTTATCTAGATGTGTGGTGACCACTTTGAACCCCCAATTGCTTCACGGAAGTTTATAATGCCCGGGTGTGAAAATAAAAAAATCATATTTTTCCACAAACATGATCTTTTAGCCCACAATTTTTAATTTTCCCAAGGGTAACAGGAGAAATTGGACCCCAAAAGTTGTTGTTCAATTTGTCCTGAGTACACTGATATGCCATATGTAGGAGAAAGCCACTGTTTGGGCACACGTCGGGGCTCAGGAGGGAAGTAGTGACTTTTTGGAATGCAGACCTTGATGGAATGGTCTGCGCGTGTCATGTTCCGTTTGCATGTTCCCTGATGTGCCTAAAAAGTAAAAAAAACACAAGTGACATCATTTTGGAAACTAGACCCCCAATGAACTTATCTACAGGTGCATCTCACAAAATTAGAATATCATCAAAAAGTTAATTTATTTCAGTTCTTCCAATACATAAAGTAAAACTCATATATTACATAGTCATTACAAACAGACTGATCTATTTCAAGTGTTTATTTCTGTTAATGTTGATGATTTTGGCTTACCGCCAATGAAAACCCAAAAGTCATTATCTCAGTAAATTAGAATACTTTATAACACCAGCTTAAAAAATTATTTTAAAATCCGAAATGTTGGCCTAGAGAAATGTACTGTACAGTCATGGCCAAAAGTTTTGAGAATGACACAAATATTAATTTTTACAAAGTCTACTGCTTCATTTTTTCTAATGGCAATTTGCATATACTCCAGAATGTTATAAAGAGTGATCAGCTTAACAGCAATTACTTGCAAAGTTAATATTTGCCTAGAAAATGAACTTTATCCCCCAAAACACATTTCAACATCATTGCAGCCCTGCCTTAAAAGGACCAGCTAACATCGTTTCAGTGATTGCTCCATTAACACAGGTGTGGGTGTTGATGAGGACAGGGCTGGAGATCAATCTGTCATGATTAAGTAAGAATGACACCACTGGACACTTTAAAAGGAGGCTGGTGCTTGGAATCATTGTTTCTCTTCTGTTAACCATGGTTATCTCTAAAGAAACACGTGCAGTCATCATTGCATTGCACAAAAATGGCCTAACAGGGAAGAGTATCGCAGCTAGAAAGATTGCACCTCAGTCAACAATCTATCGCATCATCAAGAACTTCAAGGAGAGAGGTTCCCTTGTTGCCAAAAAGGCTCCAGGGCGCCCAAGAAAGACCAGCAAGCGCCAGGACGATCTCTTAAAAGTGTTTCAGCTGTGGGATCGGGCTACCAGCAGTGCAGAGCTTGCTCAGGAATGGCAGCAGGCAGGTGTGAGTGCATCTGCACGCACTGTGAGGCGGAGACTCTTGGAGCAAGGCCTGGTCTCAAGGAGGGCAGCAAAGAAGCCACTTCTCTCCAGAAAAAACATCATGGACTGACTGATATTCTGCAAGAGGTACAGGGAGTGGACTGCTGAGGACTGGGGTAAAGTCATTTTCTCTGATGAATCCCCTTTTCGATTGTTTGGGACATCTGGCAAACGGCTTATTCGGAGAAGACCAGGTGAGCGCTACCACCAGTCTTGTCTCATGCCAACTGTCAAGCATCCTGAAACCATTCATGTGTGGGGTTGCTTCTCAGCCAAAGGAATGGGCTCTCTCTCAGTCTTGCCTAAAAACACAGCCATGAATAAAGAATGGTACCAGAATGTCCTCCAAGAGCAACTTCTCCCAACCATCCAAGAGCAGTTTGGCGATCAACAATGCCTTTTTCAACATGATGGAGCACCTTGCCATAAAGCAAAGGTGATAACTAAAAGGCTCAGGGAACAAAACATAGAGATTTTGGGACCATGGCCTGGAAAATCCCCAGATCTTAATCCCATTGAGAACTTGTGGTCAATCATCAAGAGACGGGTGGACAAACAAAAACCTTCAAATTCAGACAAAATAAAAGCATTGATTTTGCAAGAATGGACTGCTATCAGTCAGGATTTGATCCAGAAGTTGATTGAGAGCATGCCAGGAAGAATTGCTGAGGTCCTGAAGAAGAAGGGTCAACACTGCAAATATTGACTTGCTGCATTAACTCATTCTAACTGTCAATATAACCTTTTGCTACTCATAATATGATTGCAATTATATTTCTGTATGTGATAAAAACATCTGACAAACACACATAAAAACCAGAGGCCAGCAGATCATGTGAAAATATAATATTTGTGTCATTCTCAAAACTTTTGGTCATGACTGTATATTCAGTAAATGCATTCTATACTTGGTAGGGGCTCCTTTGGCATCAATTACTGCATCAATGTGGCATGGCATGGAGGCGACAGCCTGTGGCACTGCTGAGGTTTTATGGAAGCCCAGGATGCTTTGATAGCAGCCATCAGCTTGTTTGCATTGTTGTGTCTGGTGACACTCATCTTCCTGTTGACAATATCCCATAGAATCTCTACGGGGTTAAGGTCAGGCGAGTGTGCTGGCCAATCAAGCACAGTGATACTGTTGTTTTTAAACCAGGTATTGGTACTTTTGGCAGTGTGGACAGGTGCCAAGTCCTGCTAGAGAATGAAATTTCCAACTCCAAAAAGCTTTTCAGCCGAGGGAAGCATGAAGTGCTCTAAAGTTTCCTGGTAGGCGGCCGCACTGACTGGTCTTGATAAAACACACTGTACCTATACCAGCAAATGACGTAGCTCCCCAAACCATCACTGATTGAGGAAACTTCACTCTAGACCTTAAGCAGCTTGGATCGTCTATCTCTCCACTCTTGCTCCAGACTCTGGGACATTGATATACAAGGTCTAGTGTAAAGTATCCACAATCAATAATGTTGGAGTTGTACTCTGCCCACCGATGTTAATGCAGATGTTGACAGCGGGATTTAACACACACCGGTAGGGAGTGTGTTACTCTATGCCCCATCAGTGTGCTTGTTACGTGATTGTGGGGAGCTGATGAGTTGCCAGGACAGCAGGGAGGTCTCCAATGACCCCTGTGTCTATCTTTACGATCCTCCTGTGAACGCCGATCGTGATTTCTGCTATACCTAGCAACGCTAAGTATAGCACAAACAATCACAAGTCCCCTTGAAGCTGTGATCATTTGATCAACTGTTATTAACCCCTTTACCCCCAAGGGTGGTTTGCACGTTCATGACAAGGCCAATTTTTCCAATTCTGACCACGGTCCCTTTATGAGGTAATAACTCTGAAACACTTCCATGGATAACGGTGATTCTGACATTCTTTTCTTGTGACATATTGTACTTTATGGTAGTGGTAAAAGTTCTTTCATATAACTTGCGCCAAGTCACGTTTGGACACAAGGGCTTCACAGAAACTTATAGCGTACAGCCGTACAATTAAAAAATCATATTTTTTCCACAAAAATGATCTTTTCAACCTCAGTTTTTATTTTCCCAAGGGTAACAGGACCCTAAAAGTTATTGTGCAATTTGTCCTGGGTATGCTGATACCCCGTATGTGGGTGTAAACGACTATTTCGGCGCATGGAAGCGCTCGGAAGGGAAGCAGTGCCCTTTGACTTTTATGGCTGGAATTGAGATAGGACGCCTAGTCGCGTTTGGAAAGCCCCTGATGTGCCAAATCTGTGGAAACCCCCCACAAATTACACCAATTTGGAAACTAGACCCCCCAAGGAATTTATCTAGATGTGTGGTGAGAACTTTCAACATCCCAGGGCTTCACAGAAGTTTATAACATACAGCCATAAAATTAAAAAATCACATTTTTTCCACAAAAATAATCTTTTCACCCCAAAATTTTTATTTTCCCAAAGGTAACAGGACTCCAAAAGTTATTGTGCAATTTGTCCTGAGTACGCTGATACCCCCCATTTCTGTGGGCAAACCACTATTTGGGCGCATAACAGAGCTCGGAAGGGAAGCAGCGCCATTTGACTTTTTTGGCTGGAATTGGGATTAGACACCATGCCGCGTTTGGAAAGCCCCTGATGTGCCTAAACAGTGGAAACTCCCCACAAATCACACCATTTTGGAAACTAGACCCCCCAAAATAAGCACAAGTTCAAATCACCCCATTTTGCCCCATCGAAAATAAAACAAAAAAAATAAAAATACACATATTTGGTAGTGCTGCATTCAGAAATTACCAATCTATCAAAATATGAAAATAAATTAATCCGATTGGTAAACGCCATATTGAAAAAAATTAAATACACCAGAAATAAGTTTTTGGCCACTGTAATATTGCAATAAAAAGCAATAAGAGAGATAGAGAGAGCAAAACATTGTATCTACCCTAAAATGGTATCATAAAAACGTCAGCTGAGGTTGTAAAAGTTAAGTCCTTACACAGCCCCATATCCCGAAAAATGAAAACGTTACGAGCCTAAGAATATGGTGACCAAAGCAGAAAAAAATTCTTACAAATTTCTGATTTTTTTTCACCACTTTAATTAAAAAAAACCTATACATATTTGGAATCTATACTCGTATGGAGAATGATATTTCAAGGTCACTATAAAGTGAACATTGTAAATAAAAAACCCAAACAACAATTGTGGAATTGCCATTCTTTTGCAATTTAATAACATTTGGATTTTTTTCTTCTTTAAATCAATGGTGCTATTCAAAAGTACAACTAGTCCCACAAAAAACAAGCCCTCAATCGGCTATAATGACGTAAAAGAAAAGCTATGGCTCTTGGAAGAAGGGGAGCAAAAACTGGGTTAAATTAAATTCACAAAGAATAATTTCTGTGTGAATTGAATTTTCCATGAAAAACAAAACAAATGTCATGGATTCCTCTGCTCAGAATGTCTGGGACTCGGTGATGGACAGCTCTGTCATCCTATCCTGTGCTGGGGCATGGTGGGCTGTCGGTGATTTGATTGACAGCTCGATTGACCTATCTGACTGGAAGGTGCAGAGATTTCCACAGATGCTCCATGTTCTTGGAAATTGCCCTGTTATTTAGGTGAGCAGTCTGGCCCAGATCATTGCCAGTCAAAAGCTTGTTCTAGGCTTGTGCTGTCTAGTGTGTTCGCCTGTACCCTGTACCTTTTGCTGTAAGTTCTGATCTTCTTCTGCTGCTGACCTTTGGACCGAGTTCAGACTATCCGTTTGTTATTGCCCCTTTGCATCTGATGTTCTGCTGCTGACCTTTGAACTTTGTTCAAACTACCCGTTTGTTATTACCCTTTTGCTTATCCACTATTTCTCTGGTATTCTGACACTGGCATGTGACCTGACTTATGACTTCATATTTTCCCTTGGTTTACTACGTGATATTTTAGTATTGACCCCAAAACGTCTAACTGCGCTGATTCACGGCCTTGCCATAGGTTGCCACTAGCGTCACAACAAACAGGCGAATTTCAATTTTGTATGACCCCCTCATCTCTATGCATCCCTATCAGGGAGGCATTTGATTGGCCACAAATGAATTCTGCGGTAGGACTGCAATGACAAACATACAGTCAATGTCATTAACAATTATCTTCAATGTAACGAAGAACAAAAAGAGTCCTGGAAGTGATGATATGGCCCCCCACAGAGCCCTGATCTCAAAATCATCTGGGATTAGACGACGAGGCAGAATGATTTAAGCAATCCTCCATTCACAGAAGATCTGTGGTTAGTTGAGATGTTTGGAACAACTTTCCCGTCGAGTTTCATAAAAAACCATGGGCAAGTGTATGTAGAAGAACTGAAGGCAAAGGATGATCATACCCATCATCATAGATTTCTATTTTGTTCATTCCCTTTGCATTTTGTTAATTGATAAAAATAAACTATTAACACTCTGTTTTTTAAAGTATTCTTACTGTGCAACATCTTTTCCACACCTGCCTAAAAGGTTGCACAGTGCTGTACGTGACAGTTACCGTATATTACGTATGGCTTTTAATATGGGAGATATGTCCTATCTGCCATCAGCATCCCTATAGCTTTACCTCTTCTGTTCAGGCATGATGAAAATACATTTTAATATCCGCCTAGTAACTGTTCAAATACATACACAGATTGGTTTGCAGAGAATGCCCAGGTTATTTTTGGGTGCATTTACATAGGATTTGGCTGAAACTTGGTTAAATGGATGGAAATATAGAACAAACACACTGTAATAATGGCATAATATGTCAAAGGGTTAATGATGAAATATGGTATGACTATACAAAGTCATTAGGACAGTATATATTTCTTTGGTACGCTTTTACAAATTTCTTGTAACGTCTCCATTACAGCTTAATATTAAATTAAAGAGTCATCTGGCACATTTTGACAAAAGTTAATGAATAACTTAACCAATCTCAAGACTAATCAAAGATTACCCTTGAGGACTGTGAATGCTGCTTTAATGGACTTATCTTAAGCAAATTGAATATTTGAATTGAAATGATGTGTATCAATTGAACTTCCTTGAGGAAATCATGAAATTAGAAAGAATAGATGAGCAGTCCAAGGATATCACAACATACTCTTCAAACAATATGCCCACCTACCTATAGTCATCACTAAGAAATGAGCAACAATATTCTAATAAGTTAGATGCTGTTATTCATAATATCTTAAAACTAAAAAAAATCTAATGAGCGAGAGACCATAAAGCGTTCACAATTAGAGATGAGCGAATACGTTCGGAAAACGATTGCCAAACATAAATTGGACACAAATATGCTACATCCAGATCTGTGATGGGTAACATGAGCATTTTTCTTAAAATTGGAAAAAGTCAGTAACATTCAATAAAAGATAGAATAAAAGCCAGCAATTAATGTGCTGCGTTCAGTAAAATCACAGTGTGAAAGGTTAGAATAGAATAGATAGAATAGATATATACAGATACTGTATATAGAATACATAGATATATAGATGTCAGTGACACACACATACAGTATACATATGTATTTATATTACATACATAGATAGAAGAAAAGCCGGCAATTCATCTGCCGCATTCAGCAAAATCATAGCGTGACAGATTAGAATAGAATAGATAGAATAGATATATATACATAGAATACAACAAAAACTTCATTCTCACCCTCTAATTAGGGTGGTCCAGAGGCCTGGGAGTTTCAGTGTTCTGAGCAGGATCTCAGTTGTTCACAGCATTGTGCTTTTTTTGAACAGAGAGTTCAGAGGTTGCTCCTGGAATCTGTTGTAGCCATTCTTCCAACTTAGGGTATGTGCACACGTTGCGGATTCTGCTGCGGATCCGCAGCGGTTTTGGCCCTGCAGATCCGCAGCAGTTTCCACTGCGTTGTACAGTACCATTAAAATCTATGAAAAACAAAAAATGCTGTGCAAATGCTGAAGATTTTTCCGCGTGGATTTGCTGCGGTTTCTAATCCGCAGCATGTCAATTATTTGTACGGATTCCGCAGCGGTTTTACACCTGCTCCATGATCAGGTGTCAAACCGCAGGGCAAAACCGCAGGCTAATCCGCAGATAAACCGCAGGTCTTTTGACCTGCGAATTTACCTGTGGATTTTGCAAAATCCGCGTGGAAAAATCTGCAGCACAATCCGCAATGTGTGCACTTACCCTTAGAGGTCACTGCTCACAGGGCTGCCACTAGGAATTTCAGGGCACCATACTTAAAAAATTTTCAGGGCCCCCTTGAGACTCTGCCTAGGTTCTACCCTTCAAACTGTCCACAGCCCCACCGCTCTCTCTTGGAAAAACTCCACTTGTCTCCAATCACACATTAACAGTTCCCACAAAAAGATCACACATATAGCCAGCAGCTTTTGTTTTGACCAAAAGATTTTTTAAGCCACCACCACGACAAGGTAGACTCTTTTGGCCGAGCTCTACTCTACTCTATCCTATTAATCATTTGTTAAAATATCCAATACAATTTACGTATATTTTTATTTATTTTTCAATTTTTAAAATGACAAGTAATATCACATACAACGGAAAAATACCACCGCACCATGACCAGACACCATATTACCACCACATAGAGACCTATAATACCACATACAAAGAACAAATACCGCCACACTATGTCCAGACCATATATTACCTCCACAGTGACCGAATAATATCACATATAAGGGAGAAATACCACCACACCATGTCCAGATCATATATTACCACCACATGGTGACCAATAATACATGTACAAGGAACAAATACCATCACACCATGGCCGGACAACATATTACCTCCACATAGTGACTGAATACTACAATACTGATTATTAATTAAAAAAAAAAATTACTAATATCACCATAAGCGCCATTATACATAGGAGATCTGTACTTAGCATGCAGTATCTGTGTACAGGTAATACAGTGATCAACAGTGACATTATACACACGAGCGCTGTATATATTGTACAGGTTATACTGTGATCAATAACATTATACACAGGAGCTCTGTATATAGTGTCAGTGTAAAGATAACAGTGATCACTGGTGAGTCTCACATTGCACACAGGGCCGCTGTATATAGTATACAGTGTATAGTGTCAGTGTACAGCTAACACACTGACTCACCAAGAGGTGATGGCAACACCAACAAAGGACGTGGTTCTTATTGTTGTTTACTTCACTATCTCCCGCCATTTCCACTGCTGCCATCTTGGTCAAAGTAGAGGTGTTAGTTTTTCTTCTTCAGTCAGTCAAGTTCAATCCAGTAGTCAAATCCGGTGTTGTCACAAAGTTGATGTTAGGCAAATCCAATGTTTCTTGCACAATTTCTTCTTCAATGACAACAGCTGCCGGCTCTTTCTCCAAGTCATCTTCCAGGGGCACAACAGTCGCACACACATCTTCATCATCACTTCTTTTGGTAATTTCTCCGCATGGTGAGGTAGTCGCATCTTGCCGACTACGCCAAATGTAAGGGAGGGACAGGCGTGTAGTTGTGACCTGAACAATTGCCATATCCATGTCCAGTCCTTCCCCTACAGGAAAATGTACTCTTCTCTTCTGCATCTCCAAAATCAGCTTCCTCTGGGCACTTCCCAGTCAACAACGGTCCCTCTTCCAGGCGATGGAGACACAGTCCAAGTCAACTTTAACACTTTCTTTGCTGAGTATTTCACATGTTACATCCACAGTTGGTACATTGTGACATTTGCTTGTTTCCTCATCTTTCCCTTTCTGGCTGTCACTTCTGTGCAGTACACGCCCTGACCAAACTGTCCTAGACTGCTGCCTGGTTCCTTCCTGGCCTAACCTTGCCATGATGACAATTCCTTCTGCCTGTTTCGCCCCAGACTCAAAATCATCAGTCACCAGGTTTGGTTGCCTCTGGTAAAGCATCCGGCCCCTCTGTGCCGAACTCGTCGAAGCTCCGCCTCCTTCACTTCAGCTGTCCAGCCGACTCCTGCCCTAAAAGTATCGGCCCAGAGAACAAATCGCCACATCTATCTTTTCCTGCACTGGCCCACTGCTATGATACACAGTGGTCGTGGGTAACTTGGGCTACAGCACTTCAGCATTGCGTGGCTGCCAAGCTGTCCTGGCTTACAGCCCATGTGGACACTAGGGCACTCTGGCCCCGTCTGACCTAACTTTCTCACCAACCTTCCTCTTACTACCTGGCAGCCCATCCTACACTTAACCCTCTATGAAAATCTTATCAGCTATACCTATAGAGCCCACTAGTATTCCCCCATCTAGTGGCCCAGAACAGAACAACACTTACTCATGACTATCTAAACTATATACTAAAGTGCCCTCCTCTAATGTCCCCAAAAGGATGCACTAACTTACCCTAACTGTACATGCACAACAGGCACACTATATTATGCAATAATATAATATAATACAGAAACACAAGACACTATGTTACAGCTTTCTACATAATGGTAACACATACATGTGGCAATACCATTAGAGACGAGCGATAATACATGTTTCTATGTAGCAGTATCGCAGACGTTTATCATAAACATTATCACTTAGCAATATATACACAATATTATAGGAGGGACAATCTGAGGAAGGGAAGCAAGAAAGACATCATATCTCACTCCCTTACAAATACATCCCAAAATTGTATTTGCCTTTTTTGCTACTGCATCACACTGTTGACTCAATTTCAGTTTATGATCTATTAGTATACCCAAGTATTTTTAACATGTGCTGTTGCTTAGTCCTATTCCTCCCATTGTACATATGTTTTTCATTTTTATTGCCCAGATGTAGTACTCTGCATTTTTCTCTTTTAAAAACCATTCTGTTAGTTGTTGCCCACTGCTCCAATTTATTTATATATTTTTGAATCCTCTCTCTCTCTTCTCTAGTATTAGCTATCCCTCCTAGCTTCGTGTCATCAGCAAATTTAATCAGTGCACCCTCAATTCCTTCATCTAAATCACTGATAAAGATTTTGAACAATACAGGTCCCAGGACAAAACCCTGTAGTTCCCCACTTGAGACATTCTTCCAACTGGATGTGCAGCCAATTACGACCACTCTTTGGGTCCGATCACTAAGCCAGTTTTGAATCCACAGTTGCCTTGTCCATTCCATACTTAGTCATTTTTTCAATAAGGATGGTGTGAGATACTTTGTCAAATGCTTTGCTGAAGTCAAGATATACTATATTTACAGCATTTCCCTGATCCACCCAGTCAGTGATTCTGTCATAGAAGGAAATTAAGTTAGCCTGACATGACTTATTAGTTACAAACCCATGCTGACTCTGGTTAATCACTTCATTCTTATCCAGGTACTTACATATGTGCTGTTTATTAATTTGTTCATTGATCTTTCCGGGTATAGAACTCAGACTCACTGGCCTATGGTCCTGGGTCTATCTTCCCCTTTTTGAAGATAGGAACAACATTTGCTCTTCTCCAGTCTTCTGTGACTTCTCCTGTTCTCCAAGAATTTTCAAAGATTATTATTATTATACACTTATATAGCACCATTTATTCCATAGCACTTTACATATGAAAAGGGGAAATACAGACAAGTACAATAAACATGTGTAAGACAAGGGACACACAAGTACAGAAGGAGAGAGGACCCTGTCTGAGAGGGCTCAAAGTCTACAGGGATAGGTGAGGATACACTAGGAGAGGGTAGAGCTGATTGTGCGGTGGTTCAGTAGACTGAGGATCATTGCAGGCTGTAGGCTTGCCAGAACAGGTGGGTCTTCAGGTTCTTCATGAAGGTTTCCGTTGTTGGTGAGAGTCTGATGTGTTGCGGCAGAGAGTTCCAGAGTATGGGGAAAGCACGGGAGAAGCCTTGTACATATGCGGTTGTGGGATGAAGAGATAAGGGGGAGTAGAGAAGGAGATCTTGAGAGGATCGAAGGCTGCGTGTGGGTAGGTACAGGGAGACCATGTCACAGATGAATGGAGAAGACAGGTTGTGGATGGCTTTGCATGTCATGGTTAGGGTTTTGAACTGGAGCCTCTGGGCAATAGGAAGCCAGTGAAGGGCCTGGCATAGGGGGGAGGCTGGGGAATAGCAGGGAGACAGGTGGATTATGGAGAGTGGTTCAAAAATTTCTTCTGCTATCTCCTTCAGTACTCTTGAGTGTAATTCATCTGGACCTGGAGACCCGAATTCATTTATGTTTTTATGTTAGCTAAGTGTTTCCTCACTATCTTTCTATTTATAGATATCCTGGATTATTCTATTCCTTTAATAGGACAGTAAGGATCAGTTGATGTTACATTTCCTTTCTGAGAGAATACAGATGCAAAATAGAAATTTAAAAGTTCGGCCTTCTCAACATCATTTCGTACCATTTCGTCATTTTCATCCTGTAAAAATCCTATAGCATCTTTGACTTTTCTTTTACATTTGACATATCCCCAAAATCCTTTTTTATTGCTTTTGATGTCTCTTGCATGCCTTAATTCATTGTCACCTTTAGATAATCTGATTCGTGCCCTGCAAGTTCTGAAGAAAGCATTATAGTCTTTTTTAGATATGCCTCCCTCTTTCCATTTGATAAACATTTTTTCTTCTTTTTTAGCATGTGTTTAAGTTTTGTGTTCATCCATCCTCGTTTCCTTAAATGCTTCGTATTCTTCCCTCTTTTTTGAATTGTTAAGGATTGTGCTTTGAGAATGTCATTTTTAAGATTTCCCATCCTTCCTGGACATTTTTGTCCTTAAGGATATACAACCATTGGATCCCTCCGATTCTCTTTCTGAGTCCCTTAACATCTGCCTTTCTAAAATCTAACCTTGAAGTCTGAGTATTCACAGGTCTTCCTCCTCTAGTTATCCAAAATTCTAAAATAACAAGGTTGCTACCTCCTAGGGTCCCAGCCACTCTTACCTCCTCAACCATTTCCTCCCTGTTTATAAGGATTAGATCAAAGGTAGCAGATCCCCTTGTTTTCTCCCCCACCTTTTGGAAGATAAAGTTGTCTGCAAGAGGGGATAAGAATTTGCTTGACCTGTTAGTTTTGCCTGAGAGAGATTCTGAACAAATGTCTGGATATTTGAAATCTCCCATGACCACTATGTCAAATTTTTTGTAGAACTTGGCCATTTGATGCATAAAGAGTTCATCCATATCTTCAGCTTGCACAGGCGGCCTGTAGTAAATGCCTACAATGGTGTCCTTTCCGTTATTCTCTCCTTGTATTCTTACAGTACCCAATACAGTTTCCACAGAACTCCCAGTGTCTGAATCTTCAATCTCTGTGCAGATATACACTTTTCTAACATATAATGCGACACTTCCTCCTTCTCTGGGTCTATGAAGCCAGAGCTGTCAAAGAAGAGGGGCGTAGATATTGAAGGAAAGCAAGCAGGTGGAAGGGTGTATATAAATGATTGGCCATGATGGGCCAAGCGGCGGGACTTAGTTTGAACAGTCATTCTGTGCTGACAGAGTCCCTTCAAGAGGCCCTGGTCTTTGACAATGAAAAAAACAGCATTAACTTTGTAGTCTACTAAAATGTATAGATAACAATATAATAAAGTATAAAAAAATAAAACAATGTGTATATGGTGAACAGAATCTTTTGATATATTGAATATTGATTGTTTTTATACAGAAATATAGTATAATAATGTATATGTACTCGCGCAATAATTCAGACATAATAAAACATTACTGATCAATTATTCAAAAATACCTGTTATGGTGTTTTGAGGAGTAGTCTGATTCTAGATGAGACGTTGTGTACCTTCCAATAAGAATCCGTCTAGACGGGCTAAAAATTAAAAAACAGATATTTAAGAACTAGGCATATATGCAATCAGATAGATAAAAAATCCAATTAGTGGATGATAAAAAATTTTTTGTTTGTTGCAAATCATGCAGTGAAAATAATAGTAACATAAATAGCACCTAAAAGTATGTGCAAAAAAGGGGGGTGGGGTAATAAAATATCACCATAAAAGTATCGGTACTATCTTAAAATATTCCATAAGCCATCGGTAATATACTGGTGTGCACATAGACTAATAGCAGGTAAAAGGTCAGAAGGTGTCTGATGTTGTGTAGATATATTAACGCCGCGTTAATATATCTACACAACGTCAGACACCTGACCTTTTGCCTGCTATTAGTCTATGTGCACACCAGTATATTACCGATGGCTTATGGAATATTTTAAGATAGTACCGATACTTTTATGGTGATATTTGATTGCCCCCCCCTTTTTGCACGCACTTTTAAGTGCTATTTATGCTACTATTATTTTCACTTTCACTTTTCATTTTCCCTCATCTTGTTGCATGATTTGCAACAAACAAATTTATTTTATCTATCTGATTGCATATATGCCTAGTTCTTAAATATCTGTTTTCTAATTTTTAGCCCGTCTAGACGGATTCTTATTGGAAGGTACTCTACTTCTCATCTAGAATCAGACTACTCCTCAAAACACCATAACAGGTATTTTTGAATAATTGATCAGTAATGTTTTATTATGTCTGAATCATAGCGTGAGTACATATACATTATTATACTATATTTCTGCTGACAATTACCCCACTGTGGTAAGGGGTTTTGGTACTTGCAGCTGATCCAGCTTATATATACTAGCACCGCTAATTTACTCTTGTTTTTATACAGAGCAGTAGAGTTCCCAAAAAATTGTGATACAAAACTTCTATTTCGATGTCAGTGAGTGGGTAAAACAAAACGAAGAGAATGCCATTTATTATTTCAGCAGTGACAAAAATATATATTTTTTTATCAGCAATAATAATATTATGTGCAAATTTAAAATTGTCTTGCCCACTACACAAAAATAATATGGTCTGTGAAAAAGCACTGGCTTTTAACAAAGTGTTGTTGTTTGGGCAGGTAAGAGGCAACAGCTTTTATCAATTCATCCAAAAATTATCCCTTTTTTAGGAGCAATTTCAGATTTCTTATGTTTACCCATGTGCAGGGTAGGGTTTCCAGGTGCAGTATAGTATAGATATAGTGGATAATGGACAGGCAGGAGTGTGTTGCTGTTCATTGCCCATGACAGCAGCAGAAACAGCACAATATACAACATGATGGAGATGTGCATCTGAGTCGGGCAACCATGGCAGCACAGGTTAGATAAAGCATTGTGGACAGGGAAAAGATACCAGATGTGTAGGGGCATTGGCACTTTCAGCAATAGAACAGTATAAAACATAATGCTTTGGACAAATAAATCGTATACACAGAAAAAATCCCAGTTGCATTCTAGATGTCAAAGTGGTGTCACTGATAGTGGATCACCATTAGAAAAGCATTTTTAATTCCAAAAGACTATAGCATAAATAGGAGAAGAAACAGAGTATCCAATCATTATAATAAAAAGTCTACATTTTATTAAGGTATCATCATGAAAAAAGCTATTAAGTAAAATGACAGAGAACAATACAAAGCACTTAAAGCAGGGTCACGTGCAAAGCATGTAACATATACTGTAGATTGTGAGCCCCATCAGGGACAGTTCCGATAATGTCTGTAAAGTGCTGTGGAATTAATGGCACTATATAAATGAGTAAAAATAAATAAATAAATTGTACTATACCTATATTTCTCTGCCGTATATGTGCATCATGAATTGTGCTATGTGTTAAAGGGGATCCCTGAGACTCTTAGACATATAAAAGTTGCTATTCTTTCTCTATTAATTGTTGCATCCTTGTGAATGTTTTTTACAATACAAATATTATGGGGTTGACATCATTAATGCCACTTTTGTCCCTACTGACAAATTTAATAGCATCTTCAAAGCATCTCAGTAGGTGATAAACTTTCCTCATCAGCTGCTAATGGCAGATTTCAAATTAATTCAAGCTCCAGTTTGGCTGCTGCATGACATAATCAGTCACCGCTTTACACTGCTCTTACACATGCTCCAACATATGCAAAGTTAAATTCCATTGCTTTGTACATCAGGCAGTGTGCTCAGGCAATTCCATTTTGCAGAGCCCAGATGGTTTGTTTTGTCATGTAAGAATGGTCGAAATGCCAAGCCACATTCCTGGATATGGACACCACCTTCTTCAAGCAGATATATTTATTTGAAATCTTTTGCACAATCAAATTTAGAATGTACACCATGCTAGTATAATGTGAAACTTTGTTAAAACATAGTGCAACCACAATGCTGTGGCCATTATTGCTTATTGCAAAGCGCAGTTTTTGCTGATGGCAAGCGATCCAGGAAGATAACATAATTTGTTGTATGTTTCTTTTCACCCATTTTAGCAATGCTAAAAGCTTACAAGAACAAAGATACTGAAATCAGGGAGTAGATTTTCTGCCCAATTGCTGTTGAGGATGGGGTGACTTCCATTGTGGAGAAGGTGCAGGAGAAGGTAAATTAGTGGTGCTTCTTGTTGAAAACAGAGCTAACCCCCAGCCAAGGAGGCTTGATGACCTGTCTGGGTCACCATTATTGATCAAACCATGGATCCAGTGGGCAATGAAGCACATGTGCTGAGAGAAAGCCTAAGGCAGCAGCAACAACAACAGATCTGGAAGGAAGAACAGGAACATGAAGCACCATGGCAAGACAAGCCACTGCATGAGATGTACCATCGACAGATAATGGAGGTGGCTGACATGGAGAAATCCTACCAATGGCTAGAGAAAGCTTGACTCCGAGACAGCACAGAGGCACTAAACATAGCAGCACAAGATTAAGCACTGAGTGCCAGATCCATAGAAGCAGGAAACTACCACACAAGACAAGACCCAAGGTGCAGACTATGCAAATAAACCTCAGAAATAGTCCAACACATAGTGGCAGGATGCAAAATGCAAGCAGGAACAGCATATACCGAACGCCACAACCATGTAGTGGGAATTCTATACAGGAACATCTGCACAACATATGAGCTAAGTCCCCCCTAAGTCCAGGTGGGAGACCCCATAGAAAGTGGTGGAGAATGAAAGGGCTAAAATCCTGGGACTTCAAGATCCAGAAGGATAAGCAGGTATTGGCTAACCAACCAGACATTGTGATAGTAGACAAGGATCAGAAGACAGCAATGATAATAGATGTGGCAGTGCCAAGTGACAGCAACATCAGAAAGAAGGAATATGAGAAGCTGGAGAAATACCAGGGTCTCAAAGGAGAACTGGAGAAGATGTGGAAGGTGAAGGCAGCAGTGATTCCAGTGGTGATATGAGCACTCAGGGCTGGTATCAGGGCATTACTGCCCTGAGTGGCATATGTGGCCCAATAAGCCGAAGGGGCCTGCATCGGGCCCCGTCTCTTCTACTCATCAGGCTCCAGCAGCAGGCTTCTGCCAGTGTAGTAACTGAACCTATGTCCGAGACGCAGGTTCAGTTAAACTCTATTGCCGTGCAGACCTGCACGGCAAAAGTTAAAAGCCGCCTGCCAATTGGAGGCTGGCAGCTGATGTCGCCAGTGTATGGCATCATTTTCTTTCGCCGGCGAGTGTGCGCTTGAACTGCATGGAGGGAGCATCACTGCAGGAGCGCAGCCAGGTAAGGAGAAAGGTTTTTTTTATTTTTATTGAAAGCGGCATGGGGGCAGGATGGGAGACACTGGGGGAGGATGGGAGACACGGGGCAGGATGGGTGTCACAGGGGTAGGAAGGAGACAGATGGGGCAGGATGGGTGACACGGGGGCAGCCTGGAGACAGATAGGGCAGGCTGGAGACAGATAGGGCAGGATGGGAGACACAGGGGGCAGGATGGGAGACACAGGGGGCAGGATGGGAGACACAGGGGGCAGGATTAGAGACATAGGGGACAGGATAGGAGATACCGGGGGCAGGAAGGAGACATGGTGCAGGATAGAGACAGATGTGGCAGGAATATGGGGCAGGATGGAGGCAGATGGTGCGGTCAGATAAGGAGAAAGTTTTTTTATATTGAAAGTGGCAAGCCACAATATGTTTCGATGGCAGGATGAAGACAGATTGGGCAGGATCATGGGGCAGGATGGAGACACATGGGGCAGGATCATGGGGCAGGATGGAGACAGATAGGGCAGGATCATGGGGCAGGATGGAGACAGATGGGGCAGCATGGAGACACATGGTGCAGGATCATGGGGCAGATGGGGCAGGAACATGGGGCAGCATAGAGACAGATCGGGCAGGATCATGGGGCAGGAAGCAGACATATGGGGCAGGATCATTGGGCAGGATGGAGACAGAGAGGGCAGGATCATGGGGCAGGATGGAGACAGATGGGGAAGGATGGAAACACATGGTGCAGGATCATGGGGTATGATGGAGACATGGAGCAGGATCATCATTTAACCCTTTTTTCTGGTTTCTGCCTCTCCTTTAGCACTCCTACAGACCGCTTTTTTTTTTTTTTGCTTCACATTGTCTTTTCCTCCTTGAGGATTAGCGGCAGGAGCAGCTTGGAGGGCAGTTGTTTGTGGGAGAACCTGCATTTGCTGGGCGATGCTGGGAAGTTCCGGGACCCCTGGTGTTCACTTACGGCTGGGATCGGTCTCAACACCACCAAGCCGGTGTGAGATGGACTGAACAGGAGAGCGGAGGTTGCTGACAGCCATGTGCAGTGCCTTTCTGGGCTGTGAGGACACACTCCCCAACTACTATTTACATTCACACCGTGGTTGTGCAAGGGTGGCACAACCCTGCAAGGTAAGCACCTTATTGATTTAGTTAGGAAAGCAACTTAATACAGGTACACTCATTGCGTCTCTCTTTGCATTTTATTTTTCAGAATGATGACTGGTCTGCAACCATGTCCTATGAGAACAGGATTTTGGAATGTTTGGCCAAAAAAGAAGACTGAGAGGAGACTTAATAGCTGTCTACAAATATCTCAAGGGTTGTCACATTGTAGAAGGATCATTGCTCTGCCTTCATACACGTTGACACGGTGTGCAATCTAGCATACAGCATAAACCACCTTCTATCTTCCAAAATAAGCAGACTGTTCTCTGTAGTCTAACTTGTTTATTGGTGAAGAGAATAGAACATGCAGTAAAACTATAAAGAATACAAAAGACATGGGTAAGTATTGGGCAGATGATCACACAGCTAACACAATTGCAGGAAGTATACAGTGTGATGCAAACTTTACATGGAAAACACTGGTGTCTAATTACATCTGCTGTGCACTGGCTGTTATAAAGTTAACCCCTTCACCCCCAAGGGTGGTTTGCACGTTAATGACCAGGCCAATTTTTACAATTCTGACCACTGTACCTTTATGAGGTCATAACTCTGGAATGCTTCCATGGATCCCGGTGATTCTAACATAGTAACATAGTAACATAGTTATTAAGGTTGAAGGGAGACTTTAAGTCCATCTAGTTCAACCCATATCCTATCCTAACTTGCCCTAACATGTTGATCCAGAGGAAGGCAAAAAAAAACCACGTGGCAACAGTAAGCTTCACATTGGGGAAAAAAATTCCTTCCCGACTCCACCTACGGCAATCAGACTAGCTCCCTGGATCAACGCAATATTAAGGAGACTAGTGTATATACCCTGTAATATTATACTTTTCAAGAAAGGCATCCAGTCCCTTCTTAAATTTTAGTAGTGAATCACTCATTACAACATCATATGGCAGAGAGTTCCATAGTCTCACTGCTCTTACAGTAAAGAATCCGCGTCTGTGAGTATGCTTAAACCTTCTTTCCTCCAGACGTAGAGGATGCCCCCTTGTCCCCGTCACAGGTCTAAGAGTAAAAAGATCATTAGAAAGGTCTTTGTATTGTCCCCGCATATATTTATACATTGTAATAAGATCAACCCTAAGCCTTCGATTCTCCAAACTAAATAACCCCAAGTGTAATAACCTGTCTTGGTATTGCAGACCCCCTAGTTCCCTAATAACCTTGGTCGCTCTTCTCTGCACCCGCTCCAGTTCAGCTATGTCTTTCTTATACACCGGAGACCAGAACTGTACACAGTATTCAAAGTGTGGTCGCACTAGTGACTTATATAGAGGTAAAATTATGTTCTCCTCATGAGCATCTATGCCTCTTTTAATGCATCCCATTATTTTATTTGCCTTTGCAGCAGCTGCTTGACTCTGGCCACTAAATGTGAGTTTGTCGTCCACCCATACACCCAGGTCTTTTTCAGTGACTGTTTTGCCCAGTGTTTTACAATTAAGCACATAATTATACAACTTGTTCGTTCTACCCAAGTGCATGACCTTACATTTTTCCCAATTAAAGCTCATTTGCCATTTATCAGCCCAAGCTTCTAGTTTACATAAATCCTCCTGTAATATAAAATTGTCCTCCTCTGTATTAATTACCCTGCAGAGTTTAGTGTCATCTGCAAATATTGAAATTCTACTCTCTATGCCCCCTACAAGGTCATTAATAAATATGTTAAAAAGAAGCGGGCCCAAAACTGACCCTTGTGGTACCCCACTGCTAACCGTGACCCAGTCCGAGTGTGCTCCATTAATAACCACCCTTTGTTTCCTATCCCTGAGCCAGCTCTTAACCCACCTACACATATTTTCCCCTATCCCCATTGTTCTCATTTTATGTATCAACCTTTTGTGTGGCATCGTATCAAAAGCTTTTGAAAAGTCCATGTACACCACGTCCACTGCATTCCCTTGGTCCAGTCCGGAACTTACCTCTTCATAAAAGCTTATCAGATTAGTCTGACAGGAACGGTCTCTTGTAAACCCATGTTGATATTGGGTCATAAGGTTATTCTTCTCCAGATACTCCAGTATAGTATCTCTTAGAAAACCCTCCAGGATTTTACCCACAGTTGAGGTTAAACTTACTGGCCTATAATTTCCAAGTTCATTTTTTGTCCCCTTTTTGAATATTGGCACCACATTTGCTATACGCCAGTCCTGTGGTACAGACCCTGTTATTATGGAATCTTTAAAGATTAAAAATAGTGGTCTATCTATGACTGTGCTTAATTCCTGCAGTACTCGGGGGTGTATCCCATCCGGACCCGGGGATTTGTCAATTTTAGTGATTTGTAGATGCCGCCGTACTTCCTGCTGGGTTAAGCAGGTGACATTTAATGGAGAATTTTTAACCCTGATCATGTTATCCGTCATGGGATTTTCTTGTGTAAATACTGTTGAAAACAAGTCATTTAGCATATTGGCTTTTTCCTCATCCTCATCCACCATTTCATCCAGGCTATTTTTAAGGGGGCCAACACTATCATTTTTTAGCTTCTTACTATTTATGTAGTTAAAGAATATTTTGGGATTATTTTTACTTTCTCTGGCAATGAGTCTCTCTGTCTCAATCTTTGCTGTCTTGATTTGCTTTTTACAGAATTTATTTAATCTTCTGTATTTATTTAATGCCTCATCACTAC
Source organism: Dendrobates tinctorius (assembly GCF_039654945.1). Taxonomy (NCBI): domain Eukaryota; kingdom Metazoa; phylum Chordata; class Amphibia; order Anura; family Dendrobatidae; genus Dendrobates; species Dendrobates tinctorius. The sequence continues at coordinate 53,910,218 of NW_027361917.1, forward strand.
CTACTTGCTTTAATTCTCTAAATGCTTTATTTTTATCTCTTATTGCGCCCCTTACAGCTCTATTTAGCCATAGTGGTTTCCTCCTATTTCTCGCATGTTTATTCCCATACGGTATATATTGTGCACAGGTCCTATTCAGGATGCTAATAAACGTCTCCCATTTTCTTTGTGTATTTTTATGTCTCAGGATATCGTCCCAGTTAATTGCACCAAGATCATCTCTCATCCGGTGGAAATTTGCCTTCCTGAAGTTTAGTGTCCTTGTAACCCCTCTACTACACATCTTATTAAAGGATACATAAAAACTTATTAATTTGTGATCACTATTACCCAAGTGACCCTCAACCCTTACATTTGATATGTGGTCTGGCCTGTTGGTTAATATTAGGTCTAGCAGTGCCCCCCCTCTTGTTGGGTCCTGAACCAGTTGTGAAAGGTAATTGTCTCTCATCGTTGTCAGAAACCTATTACCCTTGCTGGAACTGCAGGTTTCGGTTCCCCAATGTATTTCAGGGTAGTTGAAGTCCCCCATAATAATGACTTCTCCTTGAGTCGCTGCTTCATCTATTTGCTTTATGAGGATATTCTCTGTAGCTTCCATTATTTTTGGAGATTTATAACAAACCCCTATCAGTAATTTATTATTTTTCCCCCCTCCCCTTATCTCTACCCACAGGGACTCTACATTTTCATTAGATTCATATATATTATCACGAAGGATGGGTTTTAAGGATGATTTTACATATAAACACACGCCTCCCCCTCGCTTATTTGTACGGTCATTTCTGAACAGACTATAGCCCTGTAAATTAACAGCCCAGTCATGGCTCTCATCCAGCCATGTCTCAGATATCCCCACCATGTCATAATTATGTTCCAACAACATTAACTCCAATTCCTCCATTTTGTTGGCGAGACTTCTGGCATTAGTATACATGCACTTTATGTATCTCTCTGTACCTCTATTTTTTCTTAAATTATTAACTGTTCTAACCCCACCCCCCATGCCACCTCCACCCCCAATGTCATTATTTGTGCCCAGGTCTCTATCTGCACTGTCTTCCCCTCCTATAAAAGGAATACCCTCCCCCCCATCCCTAGTTTAAACACTCCTCCAACCTTCTAGCCATTTTCTCCCCCAGCACAGCTGCACCCTCCCCATTGAGGTGCAGCCCGTCCCTAGCGTAGAATCTGTAGCCAACTGAGAAGTCGGCCCAGTTCTGCAGGAACCCAAACCCCTCCTTCCTACACCAATTCCTGAGCCACTTATTAACCTCCCTAATCTCTCGTTGCCTCTCTGGCGTGGCACGTGGTACAGGAAGTATTTCCGAAAATACCACCTTGGAGGTCCTTGCTTTAAGCTTACAGCCTAATTCCCTGAAATCATCTTTAAGGACCTTCCACCTACCTTTAACTTTGTCATTTGTGCCAATGTGCACCATGACCGCTGGATCCTCTCCAGCCCCTCCCAGTAATCTGTCAACCCGATCAGCGATGTGTCGGACTCGAGCGCCAGGTAGGCAGCACACCGTTCGACGATCCCTGTCTTTGTGACAGATTGCCCTATCTGTTCCCCTAATAATTGAGTCTCCCACTACCAGAACCTGTCTGGCCTGCCCTGCTCTCCTATTTCCCCCCTTACTGGAGCAGACACTCCTCCGGCTTTCAGAGGACATGCCTTGCTGCAGCAGTGCTACTCCTGCACTAACACTCCCCTCATCTGCCAACTTAGCAAACTTATTGGGGTGTGCCAGATCAGGACTAGCCTCCCTGGTGCTCTTCCCTCTACCCCGCCTTCTAACTGTCACCCAGCTAGCTGCTTCATTGTCCTGCAGCTCCAACCTAGCATCCCCCCCCTCATCTATCCCATTGAGCGTCTGCTCAGTGAGCAGAAGACTCCTTTCCATATTGTCTATGGATCTCAGTGTTGCCAGCTGCACATTTAGATCCAGTATCTGGGCTTCCAAATGCACAACGTGCTCACATCTTGCACAGCAGTATGCACCCTCGACCGGCTGGTCAAGGATTTCATACATGCGGCAAGACGTGCACTGGATGGCATTGGCAATAGTGGAGCACATCCTAATGGGGATTGCACCAGACAATAAGATAAGCAAAAATAAATTAATTAAAAAAAAAAAAAAAGTATTAATATAACAGCAATTCAGTAAGACCTCCCTTGGAAACTCCCTGAATCTAAAGTCACTGAATTTCAAGTCACACACTTACCACAGTTCGCACTTACACTCAGGTCACACTCAGCTCGTTCACACTCGCTCAGGAAGAAGATTTAAAAGAGTTTTTTTTTTTTTTTTCCCCTTTAACCAGCACACCACCTTGCTGCTCAAAGCACTTCCATTGTTTTCTCGTGACATATTGTACTTCATGTTAGTGGTAAAATTTCATTCAAATAACTTGCGTTTATTTGTGAGAAAAATGGAAATTTGGCGAAAATTTTGAAAATTTCGCAATTTTCCAAATTTGAATTTTTATGCCCTTAAATCACAGAGATAAGGCACACAAAAAACTTGATAACTAACATTTCCCACATGTTTACTTTACATCAGGACAATTTTGGAACCAAAATTTTTTTTTGTTAGGAAGTTATAAGGGTTAAAAGTTGACCAGCGATTTCTCATTTTTACAACACCATGTTATTTTTAGGACCACATCACATTTGAAGCCACTTTGAGGGGTCTATATGATAGAAAATACCCAAAAGTGACACCATTCTAAAAACTGCACCCGTTAAGGTGCTCAAAACCACATTCAAGAAGTTTATTAACCCTTTAGGTGCGTCACAGGAATTTTTTTGAATATTTAAAAAAAATGAACATCTAACTTTTTTTCCCCAAAAAAATACCTCACGTTCAATTTTTTTTATTTTACCAAGGGTAACAGGACAAATTGGACTGCAAAAGTTATTGTGCAATTTGTCCTGAGTACGCTGATACCTGATATGTGGGGGGGAACGACTGTTTCGGCGCATGGCAGAGCTCAGAATGGAAGGAGCGCCGTTTAACTTTTTCAATGCAAAATTGGCTGGAATTCAGATCGGACGCCATGTCACGTTTGGAGAGCCCCTGATGTACCTAAACAGTGGAAACCCCATACAAGTGACCCCATTTTGGAAACTAGACCCCCCAAGGAACTTATCTAGATGTGGTGAGAACTTTGAACCCACAAGGGCTTTACAGAAGTTTATAACGTACAGAAGTACAATTAAAAAATCAATTTTTTTTCCACAAAAATGATCTTTTCACCCCAATTTTTATTTTCCCAAGGGTAACAGGACCCTAAAAGTTATTGTGCAATTTGTCCTGAGTACGCTGATACCCCACATGTGGGGGTAAACCACTATTTGGGCGCATGGCAGAGCTCGGAAGGGAAGCAGCGCCATTTGACGTTTTTGGCTGGAATTGAGATCGGACATCATGTCGCGATTGGAAAACCCCTGATGTACCAAAACAGTGGAAACCCCCCACAAATGACACCATTTTGGAAATTAGACTCCTGAAGGAACTTATCTAGATGTGTGGTGAGCACTTTGAACCCCCCAGTGCTTCACAGAAGTTTATAACGCCCGGGCGTGAAAATAAAAAATTCGTATTTTTTCCACAAACATGATCTTTTAGTCACCATTTTTTTATTTTCCCAAGGGTACCAGGAGAAATTGGACCCCAAAAGTTGTTGTCCAATTTGTCCTGAGTATGCTGATACCCCATATGTGGGAGAAAACTACTGTATGGGCACACATCGGGGCTCGGAAGGGAAGTAGTGACGTTTTGGAATGCAGACTTTGATGGAATGTTCTGCAGGTGTCATGTTGCCTTTGGAGAGCCCCTAATGTACCTAAACAGTGGAAACCCCCTACAAATGACCCCATTTTGGAAACGAGACCCCCTAAGGAACTTATCTAGATGTGTGGTGAGCACTTTGAACCCCCAAGGGCTTCACAGAAGTTTATAATGCCCGGGCATGAAAATAAAAAAATCGTATTTTTTCCACAAACATGATCAATTAGTCCCCAATTTTTTCATTTTCCCCAGGGTAACAGGAGAAATTGGACCCAAAAGTTGTTGTCCAATTTGTCATTAGTACGCTGACACCCCATATGTGGGAGAAAACTACTGTATGGACACACGTCGGGGCTCGGAAGGGAAGCAGTGACGTTTTGGAATGCAGACTTTGATGGAATGGTCTGCGTGTGTCATGTGCGTTTGGAGAGCCCCTGATGTACCTAAACTATTGAAACTCCCCACAAGTAACCCCATTTTGGACACTAGACCCCCCACGGAACTTATCTAGATGTGTGGTGAGCACTTTGAACCCCCAAGTGCTTCACAGAAGTTTATAACGCTCGGACGTGAAAATAAAAAAATCATTTTTTTCCACAAAAATGATATTTTTGCCCCCAATTTTTTATTTTCCTAAGGGTAACAGGAGAAATTGGACCTCAAAAATTGTTTTGCAATTTGACCTGAGTAGGCTGATACCCTACATGTGGGGGTAAAACACTATTTGGGTGCATGGCAGAGCTTGGAAGGGAAGGAGCACCATTTGACTTTTTCAACTCAGAATTGGCTGGAATTGAGATCAGACGCCATGTTGCATTTGGAGAGCCCCTGATGTCCCCAAACAGTGGAAACCCCCAATTCTAACTCCAACCCGAACCCCAACACACCCCTAACCCTAATCTCAGCCCTAACCCTAACCCTAACCCTAGCCCTAACCCTAGCCCTAACCCTAGCCCTAACCCTAACCCTATTGGAAAAATGGAAATAAATACATTTTTTTTATTTTATTATTTTTCCCTAACTAAGGAGGTGATAACGGGGGGTTTGATTTACTATTTATGGGGGTTTTTATATTTGGCGGCTGTCGCACGCTAAAAGACGCTTTTTATTGTAAAAATAGTTTTTGCATCACCACATATTGAGAGCTATAATTTTTCCGTATTTTGACCCACCGAGTCATGTGAGGTCTTATTTTTTGCGGGACGAGTTGACGTTTTTATTGGTACCATTTTCGGGCACGTGACATTTTTTGATCGCTTTTTATTCCGATTTTTGGGACGCAGAATGAACAAAAACCAGCGTTTCATGAATTTCTTTTGGGGGGGTGCGTTTACACCGTTCCGCATGCGATAAAATTGATAAAGCGGTTTTATTCTTTGGGTCAGTATGGTTACAGCGATACCTCATTTAGGTCTTTTTTTATGTTTTGTCGGTTTTATGCAATGAAAACTATTTTATATAAAAAATAATTATTTTTGCATCGCTTTATTCTGCGAGCTATAACTTTTTTATTTTTTTGCTGATGATGCTGTGTGGCAGCTCGTTTTTTGCGGGACAAGATGACGTTTTCAGCGGTACCATGGATATTTATATGCGCCTTTTTGATCACGCGTTATTACACTTTTTGTTTGGCGGTGTGATAATAAATCATTATTTTTTGCTTCGTTTTTTATTTTTATTTTTTAAGGGGTTCGCTAAAGGGGTTAACTAATGGGACAGTTTTATAGGGTGGGTCGTTACGGATGCGGCGATACCTAATATGTGTACTTTTATTTTTTTTTTTATTTCCAAAAAATGGATTTATTTGGGGGAATATTTTTTTTTTTTCTAATTTATTTGGCGATTTTTTTTTTAATTTATTTTAACACTTTTTTTTATTTTTTTTTAACTTTATTAAATTGTCCCAGGTGGGACATCACTGTCCTGTGACAGATCGCTGATCTGTCACATCACAGATCACTGTGACAGATCAGCAATCTGTCACAGGCAGTGCAGAAGGCTTCCTCATGCCTGCGCTTTGCAGGCACTGAGGAAGCCAGCTTCCTGCAGGCCCCCGAATCCAAGATGGCGACGGGGGCCTTTGGGGGCGCCATCTTGGATTCGGGGGCCTGCAGGAAAGGAGCCCCCCACAGCAGCGCTGCACATTGCGCTGCCGTGGGAGGCTCAGGGAAGCACGGAGGGAGCCCCCTCCCTGCCGATGCTTCCCTTTAACCCCCCGGGTACACCGCGATCATGTTTGATCTCGGTGTGCAAGGGGTTAACGTGTCGGGGGCGGTCCGTGACCACCCCTGACACATTGTGCCGGGTGTCAGCTGTGATAATCAGCTGACACCCGGCCGCGATCAGCGGCGCTCACCACGTGGGCGCCGCTGATCGCAGTAGACGTACTATCCCGTCCATGGGCATAGGGGCCCGGGTCCCATGGACGGGATAGTACGTCGGATGTCAGGAAGGGGTTAATAACATCTCTGTACAACACTGCATTGCAAGAAAATATATTACTCTTGCCAGATATGCTTTACCAGGATAACATACTCAAGTAGGGGTGTTACAGGAGGACAAATAAACACGTGCGTCCCATGAAATACACAGAAGAAAATGGCATCTCCCTCATCCCAGAATACATTGCTTCAATCCTACAATGCAACTCCCTGTTAAAGACACAGGTTGTAAATGCTTTTAAAGACACAGCTATAAATTCAGTCACCACTAGATGGTGCTATAACTAAACCAGCGCATAATACAAACATATTTGCCCTATATTAAGAGGGCAGAACACTCCCCGCTTGGCATCAACTGATCCACTTACATTTTTCAGGTTTGGAGCGGTAAAAGCGTGCTTGCAATGATTCCAACCTTTGCAAGACTTCTGACTGGTGGGTGATGTTGACTTGTAAGACTGAGCCACACAAATTTAAAAAGCAATGGCACGAACAAGCGAGTTCCAGATTGAAAACCTGCTGAAATGGTGGGATTTGAGGTAATTGTCTGAAGTCACTGTACTTAGAACGGATACCTGAGGGTAGATTTCTTCATCTGCATCTGGATCTACCAGTTCAAAGGTGTCTGATTCGTCACTGTAAGGCGTTGAACGGTATAAGAATGCAGGGCCTGTAAACCAGCTTGTGTCCTTAAGGTGTCTAGATTCAACAGATCTAGTTGCGTGGTCCGCAGGATTGTGGTGTGTGGACACATAGCACCATTGTTTAGGGCAAGTGGACATCCTGATCCTTAGCACCTGATTGCTGATGTAAACATAAATGCATCGAGTTTCATTGGAAATGTACCCAAGAACTGCCTTGCTGTCTGAGTAGAACTCAACGTCCTTGATTTCCAGGTCAATTTCTGCCAAGATAAGTTCAGCTAACTCTACTGCTAGCACAGCAGCACAGAGTTCCAGTCTGGGTATTGTGTGCTCCTGTACTGGCGCTAGTTTTGTAAGGCTCATAACAAGCCTTGCATGGTATTGTTCCTTGATGTCAGTAGGTTTCAGATACACTACTGCTGCAATCACTTTGGTTGAGGCATTGCAGAAGATACAGAGCCTTTGCGTCTTGACTTCTGTTGATGGTACGGAAGCGTATGGTCATGCCACGTAAAGATCTGACAAGGCTTCTAAAGATTTCTTCCATCTTACCCACAAATCTCTCTTCTCCATGGGAAGCGGATCATCCCATTCAGACATCTCTTGGGTGAAGTCTCTCAACATCATTTTACCTTGGATAGTTACAGGGGTTACAAATCCTAGATCTTACAGGCTGTTTATCACGGACAGGATGCCTCTATGTGTGAAAGGTTTTTCTTCTTAGTTTATCCAAAAGGTAAATGCATCTCTCTTCTAATCCCAGAGCAAACCAAGGCTCCGTTGCATGGGAAGGGAGTCTGTGTCTAAATCCAAGTCTTTTAGATCAGTTGAGTAATCTTGAGAGGGAAAAGCTGCCATCATTTTTTGGCTGTTGGAAGCAATTTTGTGCAGCCTCAAATTGGACAAAGTGAGCATTTCCTGTGTCCTCTTTAGGAGACTGACTGCTGATTCATCTGTGGGTGTGGATTTCAAACAGTCGTCCACGTACAAATCCTTCTCCACAAGCGATCTAACATCCGTCCCGTACTTTGCTTTGCCCTCTCTGGCTGAACGTCTAAGACCATAGATGGCGACAGCAGGGGAAGGGCCGTTCCCGAAGATGTGTACTTTCATCCGATACTCCACGATGTCTTTGTAGGGTTCATTATTGCGGTACCAGAAAAACCTCAAATAGTTGCTATGTTCTTTTTTGACAAGGAAGCTGTCACGGTCAAGTGTGTCTGGACGCAGCGAGTACCGCAAGGCGAACCCATATGACACACGTGACCCTGGATACACCGCCTCCAGTTGGGAGAATTTAAATAATAGGACGTGCAGCTGAATACACCTCCTCCAACTGGCGAATTTAGATATTACACGTATATATAAAGTAGTCTGGAAACCCCGCCTCCAGTAAGGCGAATTTAAATAATAAAGGGGAACCTGGGTAACATTAACAATGGTGGGCCCTGCAATAGGGAATAGGGAAGTGGAGACCACCTGTACTCCCCTGAGCCAGTGTCCCTGCACTCCTAACGTTCCCTATGCCGGTTCCGCACCGGGCGATGCACAGAAACCTAAAAACCCTAGCTCGCCCTGAACCTAAACCCTCACTAGGGAATTGGTCGGTGCAGAAACTAATCCCACCACTGCACTAAACACACATAAGGGAAAATGACAATACAGGGAAAACACCACGCTTTGCTCTGTTGCGTATGCTCCTAGCAACAGAGCCCACCACCTGTGTGCATCTTCTCCTCCACCTGGATCCATCACCATAACTGGATCCTTCACCATAGTGCAGCCTTGGAGCAGAGTCCACCACCAGTTGCAGCTGTCCAGTAACAGAGTCCCAAAGATGAGTTCAGCTCCTGCCCAAAAAGTCAAGCATGCTTGAGTCCAGCTCTCAGCAACCAAGTCCCGGATGCTGAGTGCAACTCTCTCCATAGTCGTCACTCCACCAAGCCACGCAAGCACTTCCTGCCGACACCATAACCTGTGACTCCACCACGCCATGCCAGCCCTTCTTGCAGACCACCTAGCTGCCACTCGTCCCCTCTGTCTGGGCTGTGCAGGACTCATGTTAAGCTCCTTCATCACCCAGGCTTCCTTCCCAAATGACGAACTCACAATATCACCAACAGTGACTGAACACACCTGGCTCTCTTTTAAAGAGCCTCACACCTGATTTATAATTACGTGCACTAAACCAAAGAAACTAAAGTGCACTACCACTCACCACCACCGGGGCCACTTAGAATGAACGACACCACGTGTAATAATTCTAATGGCCATCGGGGGCAGTCACATCACTTTGGCACCTGGCCAAAGGAAAAAAGTTCACTTATCCATTTAAACAGTCAGATCCACGCTGGATCATGACAGAAGCAATGAAACATCTGTTGTATGTCAGCCATGAATGCCACTGCATCTTTGCAGAAGTATTCCTAGAAGTGTGTTGTTGAGGTCTGGGCATGACAAACAGACATAGTTCAGCGAGACACCTTCATATCTGGCGCTTGAGTCAAATACTACTCTTATCTGACCTGGTTTCTTATGATGATACACACCAAAAATGGGTAGATACCAACATTCCTCGGAATCTTGGAGTACAGGTGCAATTTCTGCATGGCCATTCTGAAGTATTTTCCCCATGAAGGCAAAGAAGTGCTCTCTCATTTCAGGTGCCTTCTGAAATTTACGTTTGAGGGAGACAAATCGACCGTAGACAGGTTCCCTATTGTTGGGTAAGCGTTGCCTCTGGGGTTTAAATGGTAGAGGGGCCATCCAACTCTTTGACTCATCTCTTACCATCTCTCGATCCATGATGTCCAAAAACAGTCTGTCTTCTATGGACATTGCTACCTTGTTGTCGTCTCTTGTTTTGTGGAAAACTGTGCACCTTATGTGATCTTGGTCACCGTCACATGTGTGGTCTTCACAGGAAGGATCAGCAAACGGACAAGGTAGAGGAGCATTGTGTGGCAACTCTTTTTTACCAGGAAGCTACTCTTATAAGGCTGGAAGAGAGATGGACGTCCATTTTCAAGAGTATTGGTAAGCATGCTGTCGACTAAGGCTGGCTTGTGTGCTCCTCCTTGGCAGACGTCTTCTACGATGACCCATCCAAGGTCGTGCCTCTGTGCATATGGAGAGTTCCTGGAGCCGTTTATACATTCTCTAGCCATGTGGACTTGTAGTATATCTCTTACCAGAAGTAGAGTTATTGGGGTTCCTGGATCCATCTCAGGAATCAGGTGGGCTATACACTTTAGATGGGGGTGATGTGTCGCCACTTCCCGTGAAGTTTTTTCTGATCTGTTGTCAAGAATCTGGTTGCAGTCCAGGATGGTCAGTAGCGATAGGCAGGTTTGGCCATCTATGGACTCCACCTTGTATCCGGTTGCTTTTCTCCCCACCGTCTCAACGGTACCTTAACACGTCCTCAGGGAGTAAGGAGAACCAGGGCCTACAATGCTGAAGTTGTCAAAGAAGAGGGACCTGGCTAGGGACCAGTTAATTTGGTCATCCAGGATTGCGTATATCTTGAGGGATTTGTGCTTGCTGCCTGCAGGATAGACTTGGACAAGGCAGATTTTTGAACAGGACCTTCCTCCTGTGACTCCTTTACAGATCTCCATACATTTAGAGCTGACCTCAGGAGTGTCTTCATCGGTGTCTTTCTGATTCTCATTGTGCTCCTCTGCTTGTGACAACACTCGTGGAGTTGATCCAGGGTGCATGGCTGTATTGTGATCCATGCTGCTGCATTCTACACATTTCACGCTAGCTTCACAGTTCCTGGCCAAGTGTGAGGTTGTGGCACAACATTTGAAGCAGATGTTGTTCTCCTTGAGGAAACCTTTGAGATCCTCTAAAGACTTCTCCCTGTAGACTCTGCATTTTAGTAGAGGATGTGGTTTCTTGTGTAGAGGACAATGTTTACTGACATCCTGAGGCTTGCTCTCGTCCGGAGGAGGTTTATTCACATTGTGAGGAGGGCCTGTGGAAACAATGTTAGTTTTGTGGACTGCCACGGGTGTCCTACTGGGTTTGACACCAGGGGCAATGGAACATGACAGAGAAAAGTCAAAACTAGGGTAATTTCTAATCCTAGATTGCCGGGTGACAAAATCAACAAAAACAATGAAAGGAGGGAATGATACATTATGATTTTGTTTATACCGTGAACCACATGTAATCCACTTTTCTTGTAGGTTGCAAGGAAGTTTCTGTACTATGATTGACACCCTTAGCGGTGTCTAAGAATGCCAATCCAGGCAAGTCTCCTTCCTCCTGGGCAACCTGTAACTCAATCAATAAATCACTCAGTTCTCTAAGCTTTTGATAATCTTTAGGTCCTATCTTAGGAAAATCATCAATTCTTTTATATAAAACATTCTCTACTACTGTCTATTCTCTTCTACTGTCCCATAGCATTCATCAAGTCTTTCCCACACTTTAGGTAGACCTGTGCGGGGATGCTTTACTTTAATGTCTCTCAGTCTTTTGGCATGTTCGACTGACTCACTTCCGAGCCACTTTACTAGGAGATCTAACTCCTCACTACAAGAAAGGTCCAGACCATGAATGGCGTTCCGGAAAGAGGCTCGCCATGACCTATAGTTCTCGGGTTTGTCAGTGAACTTTTCAAGTCCTTTTGTAACCAGTTATCAGTGGTCAAAGAACTTTGGAAAGTCCATGGTGGCTCCGTCAGTGCTGGTATGAGCCGGTGTGTTAAAGTTATGTCTAGTGTGTGGTGTATCACCATACCTGTAAGACGCTTCTAACTCTGGATAATCTGTGCAGTACCTTCTCGGTGAAGATGGGGCTCTTTAAGGCGGGATGGGAGCTGTACCTTCTTTTCAGTGGAACGGTAGCTGTGGTCGACATCTCTGTGCTGGACGTCTCCTCGCCTATGGTAGTAAAGCTCGGGGTTGGATCGCTGGTAATCAGCATAGGCTGATCGATATGATGCGCCAGGACTGTCATCTATGCCGGAATGTTGACGGACATACTCTGCGACGCACTGCGTTGGATCTTGCTGCTCTAGATCTGGTCTGAGAATGTTGCTGCGTCTCTCATAATCAGGATCTTTCATAGCTTCCAAATACTCTGCTTTAGCTATTGCAGCTGCTGTCTTTTTGTCTGCCGCAAGTCTTTCTAGAGACGCTTGCAGGCGCGCACTCTCCGCATCTTGCTCTGCCTGCAAACATGCAGCTTTTGCTTCTCTCTTTGCCTGCAGACATGCAGTTTCGGCATGTAGGCATGCAGTTTTGGCATGCAGGAATGTAGTTTTTGCCTCTCTCTCTGCCTGCAAAAGTGCGGCCTCGTCTCTCTCTCAGCCTGCAAACGCGCGGCTTCCATCTCTCTCTCTGCCTGCAAACATATGGTTTCTGCATCTTGCTCTGCCTTCAGACGTACCTTCACTGCTTTGTGTGCTGCTTGTCTCAGCTTTAGACGCATCTCGCACTTGGCGAAGGAGGATCTCGCTTTGGCTGCTTTGGCCTCGGCACGAGCGACAGCAGCGAGCTCTGCTATTGACGACCTGCCAGAATTTGCTCATGACCTCGTTTTGAGTGAGGATGTGCTGTTTCGAAACATTGTGCACTTAGCTGCGTACTGCTGTGTATACTGGCGGGAAACAGTCTATGCGCATTGGGCTTCAGCGTGGCGGGAAAGATGAAGCACTTGTTGGCGGGCTGCACTCTCGGTACTTGTGACTGTAAGGTGGCCGCTGCAGTATCTGCAGAGAGTGTGGTGTGGATACAAGTGGCTCCTTAAGTCGTATTCACTATCGCAGGCATCTAGCATCTGTTTTACTGTTCTGCCTTCATACATGTTGACACGGTGTGCAATCTAGCATATAGCATAAACCACCTTCTATCTTCCAAAATAAGCAGACTGTTCTCTGTAGTCTAACTTCTTTATTGGTGAAGAGTACAGAACATGCGGTAAAACTATAAAGAATACAAACGACATGGGTAAGTATTGGGCAGATGATCACACAGCTAACACAATTACAGTAAGTATACAGTGTGATGCAAACTTTACATGGAATACACAGGTGTCTAACTACATCTGCTGTGCACTGGCTGCTATACAGTTAATAACATCTCTGTACAACACTGCATTGCAAGAAAAGATATTAATCTTACCAGATATGCTTTACCAGGATAACAAATTCAAGTAGGGGAGTTACAGGAGGACAAATAAACACGTGCATCCCATGAAATACACAGAAGATTTCGCCGACGCCATTTTGGATCCCGATGTCATCCACGCCGGCGACATGTTCTTGCGGCGACGCCATCTTGAGTATCGCGGGATTTCGCGATACTCAAGATGGCGTCGCCACAAGAACATGTTGCCGGCGTGGACGACGTCTGGATCCAGGATGGTGCCGGCGGAAGAAGATGTTGGGGATCGTGGAGCAGCGGTGATGTCGGCGTGAGTATGAGAGACGGAGTGAGAGAAAGGGTCGTATGTGGAGTGAAAGAGTGAGTGGAGATGGTGAAAGGTGAGAGGAGTGTGTGTTGAGGAGGTGTGTGTGTTGAGGGTTAACATGGCAAGAGGTGTGTGACTATCCTCCCGATGCGAATCTAGTACAAACATATTTGCCCTATATTCAGAGGGCAGAACAATTATCTTTATTCTTATTTGCACAAGGAAAGACTATAAGCAATTGGATGAAACTGAACGGGAGGAGACACAGATTAGATATTAGAAAAACTTTTTAACAGTTAGGTTGATCATTGAGTGGAACAGGCTGCCACGAGAGGTGGTGAGTTCTCCTTCCATGGGAGTCTTCAAAAAGAGGCTAGACAGGCATCTGTCTGGGATGATTTAGTGAATCCTGCTTTGAGCAGGGGGCTGGACCAGATGGCCCAGGAGGTTTCTTCGAACTCTACCATTCTATGATTCTAGAAGGGAAGAGATAGATGTGAAAGCAAGCAGGTGGGAAAGTGTAGCTAAATGATTGGCCCCATCATGAAGTGCTGAGTGCCTGTACTTGGTTTCAGCAGTCATTTTGCACTGACAGAGTCCCTTTATTGACAGTAGCTGCAGCAAAGTCAATCACTAGTGAATATGAGCGTGAGACAAGTATTGTTGCCAAGATAATGTACTACTCATGTACAGTTTAAGGCCATGTTCATACTGAATTGTTTTTGCAATCTTTTTGGAATGGAAATTCAGCATAAACTCTACAAAATCTTGCTGAAAAAGTCAAATCTCTTTAATACAACAGCAAAAAGAATCAGTGTAGATGCAATAATGCATCAAGTGAAGCTGCTTTTCTGTATGACTGAAATTGAAGATCTGTATATCTGGTCTTTTTTTAATGCTGAAAAGTAATAATAATAATAGATGAAATTAACCCCTTCACCCCCAAGGGTGGTTTGCACGTTCATGACCGGGCCAATTTTTACAATTCTGACCACTGTACCTTTATGAGGTCATAACTCTGGAACACTTCCATGGATCCCGGTGATTCTGACACTGTTTTCTCGTGACATATTGTACTTCATGTTACTGGTAAAATTTCATTCAAATAACTTGCGTTTATTTGTGAAAAAAATGGAAATTTCGCAATTTTCCAACTTTGAATTTTTATGCCCTTAAATCACAGAGATACGGCACACAAAAAACTTGATAACTAACATTTCCCACATGTTTACTTTACATCAGCACAATTTTGGAACCAAATTTTTTTTTTGTTAGGAAGTTATAAGGGTTAAAAGTTGACCAGCGATTTCTCATTTTTACAACACCATTTTATTTTTAGGACCACATCACATTTGAAGCCACTTTGAGGGGTCTATATGATAGAAAATACCCAAAAGTGACACCATTCTAAAAACTGCACCCCTTAAGGTGCTCAAAACCACATTCAAGAAGTTTATTAACCCTTTAGGTGCGTCACAGGAATTTTTTTGAATATTTAAAAAAAAATGAACATCTAACTTTTTTTCACAAAAAAAATACTTCAGGTTCAATTTTTTTTATTTTACCAAGGGTAACAGGAGAAATTGGACTGCAAAAGTTATTGTGCAATTTGTCCTGAGTACGCTGATACCTGATTTGTGGGGGGGAACGACTGTTTTGGCGCATGGCAGAGCTCAGAATGGAAGGAGCGCCGTTTGACTTTTTCAATGCAAAATTGGCTGGAATTCAGATCGGACGCCATGTCACGTTTGGAGAGTCCCTGATGTACCTAAACAGTGGAAACCCCATACAAGTGACCCCATTTTGGAAACTAGACCCCCCAAGGAACTTATCTAGATATGTGGTGAGAACTTTGAACCCACAAGGGCTTTACAGAAGTTTATAACGTACAGCGGTACAATTAAAAAATCATATTTTTTCCACAAAAATGATCTTTTCACCCCAATTTTTATTTTCCCAAGGGTAACAGGACCCTAAAAGTTATTGTGCAATTTGTCTTGAGTACGCTGATACCCCACATGTGGGGGTAAACCACTATTTGGGCGCATGGCAGAGCTTGGAAGGGAAGCAGCGCCATTTGATGTTTTTGGCAGGAATTGAGATCAGACACCATGTCGCGATTGGAAAACCCCTGATGTACCAAAACAGTGGAAACCCCCCACAAATGACACCATTTTGGAAACTAGACCCCCTAAGGAACTTATCTAGATGTGTGGTGAGAACTTTGAACCCCCAAGGGCTTCACAGAAGTTTATAACATAAAGCCGTACAATTAAAAAATCATATTTTTTCCACAAAAATGATCTTTTCACCCTCAATTCTTATTTTTCCAAGGGTAACAGGACCCTTAAAGATATTGCGCAATTTGTCCTGAGTACGCTGATACCCCACATGTGGGGGTAAACCACTATTTGGGAGCATGGCAGAGCTCGGAAGGGAAGCAGCGCCATTTGACGTTTTTGGTTGGAATTGAGATCAGACACCATGTCGCGATTGGAAAACCCCTGATGTACCAAAACAGTGGAAACCCCCCACAAATGACACCATTTTGGAAACTACACGCCCTAGGGAACTTATCTAGATGTGTGGTGAGAACTTTGAATGCCCAAGGGCTTCACAGAAGTTTATAACATAAAGCCGTACAATTAAAAAATCATATTTTTTCCACAAAAATGATCTTTTCACCCTCAATTCTTATTTTTCCAAGGGTAACAGCACCCTAAAAGTTATTGTGCAATTTGTCCTGAGTACGCTGATACCCCACATGTGGGGGTAAACCACTATTTGGGCGCATGGCAGAGCTCGGAAGGGAAGCAGCGCCATTTGACGCTTTTGGCTGGAATTGAGATCGGACACCATGTCGCGATTGGAAAACCCCTGATGTACCTAAACAGTGGAAACCCCCCACAAATGACACCATTTTGTAAACTAGACCCCCCAAGGAACTTATCTAGATGTGTGGTGAGCACTTTGAACCCCCCAGTGCTTCACAGACGTTTATGACGCCCGGGCGTGAAAATAAAAAATTCGTATTTTTTCCACAAACATGATCTTTTAGTCACCATTTTTTTATTTTCCCAAGGGTAACAGGAGAAATTGGACCCCAAAAGTTGTTGTCCAATTTGTCCTGAGTATGCTGATACCCCATATGTGGGAGAAAACTACTGTATGGGCACACATCAGGGCTCGGAAGGGAAGCAGTGACGTTTTGGAATGCAGACTTTGAGGGAATGTTCTGCGGGTGTCATGTTGCCTTTGGAGAGCCCCTAATGTACCTAAACAGTGGAAACCCCCCACAAATGACCCCATTTTGGAAACGAGACCCCCTAAGGAACGTATCTAGATGTGTGGTGAGCACTTTGAACCCCCAAGGGCTTCACAGAAGTTTATAATGCCCGGGCATGAAAATAAAAAAATCGTATTTTTTCCACAAACATGATCAATTAGTCCCCAATTTTTTCATTTTCCCAAGGGTAACAGGAGAAATTGGACCCCAAAAGTTGTTGTCCAATTTGTCATGTGTACGCTGACACCCCATATGTGGGAGAAAACTACTGTATAGACACACGTCGGGGCTCGGAAGGGAAGCAGTGACGTTTTGGAATGCAGACTTTGATGGAATGGTCTGCGGGTGTCATGTGCATTTGGAGAGCCCCTGATGTACCTAAACTATTGAAACTCCCCACAAGTGACCCCATTTTGGACACTAGACCCCCCCACGGAACTTATCTAGATGTGTGGTGAGCACTTTGAACCCCCAAGTGCTTCACAGAAGTTTATAACGCTCGGACGTGAAAATAAAAAAATCATTTTTTTCCACAAAAATGATATTTTTGCCCCCAATTTTTTATTTTCCTAAGGGTAACAGGAGAAATTGGACCCCAAAAATTGTTTTGCAATTTGTCCTGAGTAGGCTGATACCCTACATGTGGGGGTAAAACACTGTTTGGGCGCATGGCAGAGCTTGGAAGGGAAGGAGCACCATTTGACTTTTTCAACTCAGAATTGGCTGGAATTGAGATCAGACGCAATGTTGCATTTGGAGAGCCCCTGATGTGCCCAAACAGTGAAAACCCCCAATTCTAACTCCAACCCGAACCCCAACACACCCCTAACCCTAATCTCAGCCCTAGCCCTAACCCTAACCCTAGCCCTAGCCCAAACCCTAACCCTAACCTTAGCCCTAACCCTAGCCCTAACCCTAATGGAAAAATGGAAATAAATACATTTTTTTTATTTTATTATTTTTCCCTAACTAAGGGGGTGATAACGGGGGGTTTGATTTACGATTTATGGCTGTTTTTATGTTTGGCAGCTGTCGCACGCTAAAAGACGCTTTTTATTGTAAAAATAGTTTTTGCATCACCACATATTGAGAGCTATAATTTTTCCGTATTTTGACCCACCGAGTCATGTGAGGTCTTATTTTTTGTGGGACGAGTTGACATTTTTATTGGTATCATTTTCGGGCACGTGACATTTTTTGATCGCTTTTTATTCCTATTTTTGGGACGCAGAATGAACAAAAACCAGCGTTTCATGAATTTCTTTTGGGGGGGTGCGTTTACACTGTTCCGTATGCGTTAAAATTGATAAAGCGCTTTTATTCTTCGGGTCAGTGCGGTTACAGCGATACCTCATTTAGGTCTTTTTTTATGTTTTGTTGGTTTTATGCAATGAAAACTATTTTATATAAAAAATAATTATTTTTGCATCGCTTTATTCTGCGAGCTATAACTTTTTTATTTTTTTGCTGATGATGCTGTGTGGCAGCTCGTTTTTTGCGGGACAAGGTGACATTTTCAGCGGTACCATGGATATTTATATGCGTCTTTTTGATCGCGCGTTATTACACTTTTTGTTTGGCAGTATGATAATAAATCATTATTTTTTACTTCGTTTTTTATTTTTATTTTTTAAGGGGTTCGCTAAAGGGGTTAACTAATGGGACAGTTTTATAGGGCGGGTCGTTACGGACGCGGCGATACCTAATATGTGTACTTTTATTGTTTTGTTTTTCTTTATTTCCAAAAAATGGATTTATTTGGGGGAATTTTTTTTTTTTTTTCTAATTTATTTGGCGATTTTTTTTAATTATTTTAACACTTTTTTTTTTTTTTTTTTTAACTTTATTAAATAGTCCCAGGTGGGACATCACTGTCCTGTGACAGATCGCTGATCTGTCACATCACAGATCACTGTGACAGATCAGCAATCTGTCACAGGCATTGAAGAAGACTTCCTCTTGCCTGCGCTTTGCAGGCACTGAGGAAGCCAGCTTCCTGCAGGCCCCCGAAGGCCCCCATCGCAATCTTGGATTCGGGGGCCTGCAGGATAGGAGCCCCCCGCAGCAGTGCTGCACATTGTGCTGCCGTGGGGGGCTCAGGGAAGCACAGAGGGAGGGTCCCAGACCGCCCCTGACACATTGTGCCGGGTGTCAGCTGTGATAATCAGCTAACACCCGGCCGCGATCAGTGGTGCTCACCACGTGGGCGACGCTGATCGCGGTAGACATACTATCCCGTCCATGGGCATAGGGGCCCGGGTCCCATGGACGGGATAGTACGTCTCATGTCTGAAAGGGGTTAAGATACTTTAATTCAGAGTGGGAATAAGCACAATTCTCTTAATATAAAATAATTTTCTTCTGCAATTTTTAAAGCAAACTAACTTATCAATATAGTTTATTCACAAATTTGCCCATATGTACATATCACCATAACCAATCTGGTGTATACCATAACCATCTAAATCTTATTCACTGATTGGATACCCAAAAAATTATTTTTGACTCCAAAATATGGTACTAAAAATTCTTTTTATTAAACAATATATTAAAAATATATAAATTCATGTATGACAAGAGAGAAGTACATCAAAAAGTGAGGAACTTACAAAAGCCACAGGTTTATCCAAAAGCTTTGCCGCAATATAGTTGTAAGTATATCTCACAAAATTATAGTGGAATTTAACAAACGACAGAGATCAACATTGCTAATAAGATTAAATATATGCAGACACTGAACTGGTTACATTTTCATAATTGCTGCAAGATTTCACTGCTAATACTGTGATATGTAAAAGTTTGCGCACCTCAGGCCAAAATTACTGCTATTGTGAACAGTTAAGTAAATTGAACATAAAATGGTCTCTGAAAGATCTAAAATTAAAGATAACAAAATCCCTTTGTATTTTAGGCAATATAAGGCCAAGTGATACAAATTTCCCAGCTTTATAAAAACCCAGTCTCCTCTAACCTTGTGACAAAAAAGACAGCAGCCATGGGTTCTTATAAGCTACTGCCTAGCACTCTGAAAATGAAAATGGTGGAGGCACACAAAGCAGGAGAAGGCTATAAGAAGATAGCAAAGCATTTTCAAGTTTGAAATGTAATTAAGAAATGGCAGTTAACAGGAACAGTAGAGGTCAAGATAAGATCTGGAAGAACAAGCAAAATTTCAGTGAGAGCTACTCGTAGCATTGCTAGACAGGCAAATCAAAACCCCCGCTTGACAGCAAAAGACCTTCAGGCCTCTTTCACAAGTCCGTGACTCCGGTACGTGTGGCGACAGTTTTCACACGTACCGGAGACACATACACACATAGACCCATTCAAATGAATGGGTCTACGCACAAGTAAGTGTGCTTCCATGGACCGTGTGTCCATGGGCAAAACACGCTGACATGTCCGTTTTCTGCCGTCAGCATGGACGGCAAAACATCCCGCACACGTGCACACGGAGAATGCACATTGATGTCCTCCGTGTGACACGGACGGCTGCCGAGGAAGAAGCGCTACTGTAAGTGCTGTTCCCCAGCAGCTAGTGCTGAAGCCAGCTGTCATTCTCCCCTGCTCTGCCGGTGAGCAGAGGAGAATGATGAGCGTTATATTAAAGTCCGAAAGACAACAGGTGCGGGCTTTGGGACTTTTATCCACATCATCCGACACCTGCTGCCGCTAATAACAGTGACAGTAGGTGTGGATGATCGGGGTATTTTACAGCCCCACCTGCTGTTGTTTGTACTTTAATATAACGCTCATCATTCTCCTCTGCTCGCCGGCAGAGCAGGAGAGAATGACAGCCAGCTTCAGCACCAGCCGCCGGGGAACAGCACTTACTGTTGCACTTCTTACCCAGCAGCTGTCCATGTGGTACTGATGCGGCACACGGTTGCCACATGTGTGCCACATATAGTACACACACGGACACATGGACACAGATATCTCTGGTACTGTTTTTTCTGGTACCAGATATATACAGACTTGTGAAAGGGGTCTCAGAAAGATTTCCCTGGTTTAGGTACATTGTTCTACTGCTCAGAGACACCTGCATAAATATTGCCTTTATTGAAGAGTCATCAGAAGAAAACCTCTCCTGTGTCCTCACCATAAAATTCATCGTCAAAAGTATAGGAAAGAGCATCTAAACAAGCTTGATGCATTTTGGAAACAAGTCTTGTGGAGCAATAAGGTTAAAATAGAACTCTTTGGCCACAATAACCAAAGGTATGTGTGGAGAAAAAAGGGCACAGAATTTATTCCACATAGACCAAATATGATATTCCGTAGAGGGAAAGCGATAAAAACCTGCATAGCACCTAATGTTTTGCAAAATATAAAATTCATTAGTAATTCTGAAACTCACATTGGTAACAAAGAAAAACATTCCAAAGATGCCAGAAAGGGAGTGACTAAATGTGGGAAGAAACAGTACCGTAGTTGTAATATCATCAATCACAGGGTAAATTTTATGAAAATCAAAAATAATAATACTGTTTATTGTATTAACCAAGAATTATCGTGTAGTTTGGACTTTGTTGTTTATGTAGGAATTTGTGATTGCGGTCTCCAATATGTAAGTTGTATTACACAAACTCTATGAGCCTGTATGAATGGCCATTGGCATAATGTGAAAAAAAATTTTTTGAAACAAAGCCTGTCAAAAAATCTCACCATTAACCACAATAAAAATGTTAACTCAATATGGGTTGTACCATTAGAGTAAATTCCCATTCACACTAGGAATAGAAAATCAATCCTTAATTCCACAGAGTCCCAGTGGATATTTAAACTTCGTAGTCCATATCCGGAGGGACTCAATGAGGTATTGGAACAAGTTTAAACTGAACATCATGTGTAATCATATTGACTCAACATGTGTGCAGTGAGTGCGATTGGACATAGGATGTGTCTACATTTGATCGCCTTCTGCTGTCACGGCGAAGTGCCGTGTGGTCCTTGTGTCTATGGGTGAGATCGAGGGCCGACGCATGCTGCTGTTCAGTGTGTATGAGACTCCCAAAATTAGATGGTTGATATGGGAGATTACATCAGGTAACATACAGACAGTGCCCATGAAAATTTGTGGTGTAGGTAAATACAGCAATGAACGTTCTCGCGACACCGTCCACTGGTGTCTAAAGTTTTTAATTCTGCCATTAGAAATCCAACATAACATACGGCCATTATCAGAACGTGTGACAACTTGTAATATGGAACTCTGCCACATAGAGGATTAGATCTGGAATGGCGTCTTTGCATCCAGAAGATTACACTGTCTTTGAGTGTGTAATCTAGATATACTTTTGGACATTTAGTGATCCCTAAAACTCAAGTTGATTAGCAATGTCTGCTGATATTGTGACCTCATATGAAATCCTATATGTAAAATCAAAAAAACTTTTTTACTTATTAATTATTCTCCGTATGAGAAATACACATGGGGTTAACTATGATTGGGTCCCTATTTTTGGAAACTCCCCTACGGGTAATGGGTGAAGGTATAAGTACGGTAGTTTACATGGGGCATAATTCTTTAGACACCTGCCAAAGACTCATTTAGCTGAAACGTGTTGTGTTTTCCATACATTTTACATTTTTCGTCTTTTTCTACCATTCTTGTCATGTGATTGTGGCAATTTGCACACTTATATTAATAAAACCTTTGTTTTAAATCTGCTGGAATCCACCACTCCTTGACGATTCGTTGCTCACCATGCTATTTAGGATCTCCTTCCTCAAAACGGCAAAATTTTCTCTTGATTTATTTCTCTTCAGTTTTTGCTTCATTCTTGGTCTAAAGTAATGTTTGTATGAAGCAGGGAACCTACACCAATGGAAATTCAGCATCTCTAAAACGTTCTGAAAAAACTTAATCAAATCATCGTTTGTGTTTGTTATTTTCTATTATCTGTTTTAAGAAATATAAAATACCCAGGTCTTTACAGGTGAATAATGCAATCCAAGATTCACAAGATTAAGATTTCTAAGCATCAACCTTTAACTTTTAACCTTTTTCCAGAGACACAAAATGCAAAAATCATTCATTTAAGTGTGAGTAATTTGACTGTTATAAATGAGGGCAGTCAAGTTCTTTATCAGAAAACAATACATCAAATAGTGAGGGGGATGCTCTTGGCAAATATCCCTGATTTCAGTAAATGTATAGACCACATAAGAAATACCGTATGTCATACTATACTCTACTTTTTATATTTATTGTAATGCTTTTTACAACATATTTTTATCAGGTTTTTGCATTTTTACATTGTATTAACAATACACTGCTCAAAAAATAAAGGGAATACTTAGGCCTCTTTCACACTTCAGTTTTTTGCATCAGTTCAAATCCGCCAAAAAGTCATACAAGCGGATCCGTTGTTAACTGATGTGAACGGATGGCAAAGGATCCGTTTTTAGACGGAAGAGAGAGAGAGAGAGAGAGAGAGAATTTTTTTTTTTTTGTCCGGCACCCAGAAAGAACTTCGGGTTGAATGAGTGTCTGGAGGATCCGCCAGAGAAAAAAACGTTACAAGCTCCGTTTTGAAATCTTTGAGGATGGTGACGGACAGCAATTTTTGGCGGATCCTCAAAAAAAACGGATGCAACGGACAGCAATCCGTCACAATCCGCCATTAATGCAAGTCAATGGGGAAAAAAACGGATCCTCAAAAAAAATTTGAGGATCCGTTTTTTTCAAAACCTGGCGGATTGTGACTGATTGTAAAAAACGGAAGTGTGAAAGAGGCCTTAAACAACTTAATATAATTCCAAGTCAATCACACTTCTGTGAAATCAATCTGTCCAGTTATGAAGCAACACTGATTGTGAATCAATTTCTCCTGCTGTTGTGCAAATGGAACAGACAACAGGTAGAAATTATAGGCAATCAGGAAGACAGCCCCTATAAAGGAGTAGTTCTGCAGGTGGTGATCACAGACCATTTCTCTGTTCTCATCCTTTTTGGTGGTTGTTTTGGCCACTTTTGTATTTTGTCATTGCTCTCACATCTAGAGGCACAGTAGCAACCCACAGAAGTTGCTCAAGTAGTGCAACTCATCCAGGATGGCACGTCAATGCATGCTGTGGCAAAAAGGATAGCCGTGTCTGTCAGCACAGTGTCCAGAGCATGGAGCAGATACCAGGAGAAAGGCCAATACACCAGGAAATGTGAGGGGGCGGTAGGAGGGCAACAGCCCATCAGCAGAATCGCTATCTCATCCTTTTTGGTGGTTGTTTTGGCCACTTTTGTATTTTGTCATTGCTCTCACCTCTAGAGGCACAGTAACAACCCACAGAAGTTGCTCAAGTAGTGCAACTTGTCCAGGATGGCACGTCAATGCAAGTTGTGGCAAAAAGGATAGCTGTGTCTGTCAGCACAGTGTCCAGAGCATAGAGCAGATACCAGGAGAAAGGCCAATACACCAGGAAATGTGAGGGGGCGGTAGGAGGGCAACAGCCCATTAAGCAGAATCGCTACCTCCTCCTTTGTGAAAGGAGAAACAGTAGGGGCAGTGCCAGAGCCCTGCAAAATTACCTCCAGTAGGCCACTAACATCCATGTGTTTGCACAAACAGTCAGAAATAGACTCCATGAGGGTGGTATGAAGACCTGACGTCGACAAGTGGGTGTTATGCTTAAAGTCCAACATCATTCAGGGCGATTGGCATTTGCCACAGAACACTAAGATTGACAGATTCAACACTGACGCCTTGTGTTCTCCACAGATGAGAGCAAGTTCATACTGAGCGTATATGACAGACATGACAGGGTCTGGAGATTCCATGGTGAACGTTCTGCTGCCTGCAACATTCTCCAGCATGATCGGCTTGGCAGTGGGTCAGTATTGGTGTGGGGAGGCATTTCTTTGGAAGGTCGCACAGCTAGCCTGAGCTACCTTGACTGCCATTAGATATCGGGTTGAGATCCTCAGACCCATTGTTAGACTATATGCAGGTGCAGTGCATCCTGGGTTACTTCCGATGCATGACAATGCTAGGCCTGTGGCTGAAGTGTGTCAGCAGTTCCTATATGATGTAGGCATTGATACTATGGACTGGTCTGCCCATTGCAGAGACCAGAATCCAGCAGAGCACATCTGGGACATCATGTCTCATTCCAACCACAAATGCCCCATATTTGACAGCTAATAGCTGTAACACACATCTTGGTCCTAATTCTAATAACCACAGGAGAAGTGGAGCTCTGCTGTCTGGATTGCCAACTTGAATTTCACTCTGTACCCCATCTTAACTGAAAAAAAAACAGAAATGTAGAAAATTTTTGCAAAACTGAAATATCACATGGTCATAAGTATTCAGACCCTTTGCTCAGAAACTCATGTTTAAGTCACATGCTGTCCATTTCCTTGTGACTCCTTCATTGTAGTCCAGCTGTGTTTAATTAAACTGATAGGACTTGATTTGTAATGGTACACATCTGTCTATATGACCTCACAGCTCACAGTGCATGCCAGACCAAATGAGAATCATGAGGTAAAAGGATCTGGCCAAGGAGCTCAGGGACAGAATTGTGGCAAGGTACAGGTCTGGCCAAGGTTACAAAAGAATTTCTGCAGTACTCAAGGTTCCTAAGAGCACAGTGGCCTCCATAATCTTTAAATGGAAGAAGTTTGGGACCACCAGAAGTCTTCCTAGACCTGGCCATTCAGCCAAACTGAGCAATCGTGGGAGAAGAGCCTTGGTGAGAGAGGTAAAAAGGATGCCCCAGATCACTGTAGCTGAGCTTCACAGATGCAGTAGGGAGATGTGAGAAAGTTCCTCAAAGTCAACTGCAGCCCTCTGGCAGTAGGGCCTTTATGGCAGAGTGGCCCGATGGAAGCCCCTCCTGTGAAAGCCTGCAAATAGTTTGCTAAAAAACACAAGAAGGACTCCTAGACTATGAGAGATAAAATTCTCTGGTCTGATGAGACAAAGATAAAACTTTTTTGTGATAATTCTTAACAGTATGTGTGGAGATGTAGCGCCCTGCCAGGGCCGTGGGGCACACGCTACCGGCCCGGTCCTTAAAGGGATGTGTCACAGCAGCAGTGACCTGGTCCGTGGCCCTGGGTGTCCAATAAAATGATGGCAAGGTGAATTAAAGTTTAGAAAATATAGTTTGTAGTTTGTGACGCCACCTGTTGTATTCGGCAATAAAGGTGTTAGCTGACGCTGCTGAGGAGATCACTGGGGCTGATGGTAATGCAACAGAGTTGGTACAGCTCCCCATAGGTAGAGCTAGTCCCAGGGCTGTATAGTGTGATATATGGAGATGATAGTGATTGTAGTACAGAGCAGGTGTCGCAGCAAATAAAGAGGAGGACACAGCAAAGTGCAGTCTTCACACTTTTACTCACAGTTTGTGATGTAGTCCAGGGCAGTGATTACAGCTGGTATTGGAGATCCGTGCAGCCTGGAAGCAGTTTGGGATCCATATAGCCAGGTAGATTCAGAGTAGGCCTCCCTATTGTGCTGTATACTAAGGTCCTTGCTGCCTAAAGCTGTGCTCAGTCCTCGGCTTTTTCCTGTTCCTTTGGTTCTTGCCTGTATAGCAGGCAGCTTGAGCCTTTTGCAGGTGTCACTACTTCACTGTGGCTCCGACTCTGGTCTGTTGCTGCTGTGCCTTCAGGTTTTATGATGGTGCCAGGGGAGCTGCAATCCCCTGCCCCCCGGATTTAGCGGCAGGGCTTCAGCACCCACACAGCCACGGACTCCGGTGTCCAGTCTTTAGCACTTGACGCTGAGGTGAGCTTAACTCTAGCTCCACTCCTCAGGTCCTTCATTCACGTCCACTCTCCTCTCTGACTCCCTCAGACTGACTAAACTAACTCCACCCCCAGCCCAGAACTTGCTGGAAAGCTCCCCTGAAACTAGGTTTAGAGCTCCCCCTTCTGGTCTAGAGTAGGAAAGTGTTGTATGCTGTTGTACCTGGCCAGTGAATCCCTCCTTGCTTTCAGGCATGACATCCCCCGGTAGGGAGGCAATGCCACTGTAGCGACCAGACTTCTGGGGTGCCACATTCCCCATTAGTAAAATTCATTACTCCTGGACTGAAGAAAACATAAACATTAACAGATGAACAATTATAACAGCTTAAAAAGTTTCAAAAATGAAAACAAAATTACAAAAAAATAAAAATTCAAAAATAGTCCTGGTCACACATAGTCCTGTGGTCCAGTTGTCCATTAACTGGTCAATACGACTATTTAAAAGTTCCTACAGTAAGTCTCTGTAGGCTCTTATGCTTTGTGGTTGCTATTATATACATTATGAACGTATTTACATTTCAGATTTACATATACTGTTTGCATTTTAGTCCCTATACCGAGCTGGGATCTGACCTCTTGTACTACGGGTAGATCTACACAGCATGGGTACCTCTACTAATGGCCTAATTTGGTCTAGTGTGTCTGTTGTTGATGTTGGTAGACTGTGAATCAGTCTGCAAACTGTTAGACTCTGCTGCTTCAGGTGCAGTAGGCTGAGGAAAGATTAGGACAGGAAATACGATGGCTTGATTCACCTTTGTCCAATTTGAAGGGAACTCGCCGAATACAGTGCTGATCTTTTCTTTCACGGGCTGAGGAATGTCTTGGTCAATCCTTTCTTTTAGTTGGTCAGGACATAGTTTTAGGTGGTCTCTTGACACTGCCGCTGTGGTTTCTCCTCCATCTTTACTGATGAGGCACACCTTGGTGTTATCAAAACTTGAAGGTAAAACGGTGTATGGTTCAGCCTCCAACTGGTTGTCAAGTTTATGAATCCCTCTCTTTCTTTTGAGTACCTGTTTTCCTGGTGACAAGGGAACTGCAGGAGCATGTTGATTATAGTTCCTTTCCTGCCTTTGTCCTGCCTGGGACAGACTCTTCTCTACACATTCTTGCACTTTGAATACAAATGCATGGGCCATGCACACACATTGAACAAGTCGGTAAGACAATGTTCACACCACCAAGAGACTGAAACACAGAGAAACACAGAGAAACACAGTACAACAAATGTGAAAACATACTCTGCTGTACTTTGCGACATTGTTGCTGCAGCTCTGTATCCCAGTCTGCATCTGGTGATGTTGTCTCAGGTGTTAAGACTCCCATGTCCAAATCAATGGGTAGCTTGCCAGGTCTTGCTATCATTAAGTAGGCTGGTGTACAGTTGGTAGAGTTCACTGAAATATGATTGTATAGATGCACCAGATCGGGCAATTTCTCTGGCCATAGGCTTCGCTCTTCCAGAGGCAAGGTCTTCAATAGGTCAATTACCACCTGATTCATCTTTTCAAACATGCCATTTGTCTGTGGATTGTACAGCGGCATCCTGATTTTCTTGCAGCCGTAGAGGTCACAGATCTCCTGGAACACTTCTGCCTCAAAGGCCGGGCCTTGGTCAGTGAGCACTTGTTCAGGGTAACTGTGCGAATGTAGTATTCAGCCAGGACGGTCGTGGCTGAGGACACTAGAGCCTTCGTGTCCTGACCTCCTCCCACAGAAAAATTATCAGCTTCTGCCGGCGTACCTGTATGGGGTTCTGCTTCACCGTTAAGGATTCCACAGGAGTGTTGCACAGCTCCTATACACTCAGTTTCAGGGCATAGGGTTGAAAGAACGGACACAGATACCGGTTCAGATGCCAAACAAACGATTTTACTTTTCTCTTCATCTGTCCCGGACACATCAGTAACGTTACAGTTCACACAGCATTCCTCCTGCACTTTCCCTTTCTTGCTTTCTTTGTCCTTTGTTCTTTGAGCACATCACGGGGTAGTAGCGCCCTAGGCGGTACAGCAGCTTCACTTCTGTAGGACCTCATGACATAGGGGATCCCGTTCATCCGTTTCCCCTCAGACTTACAAGCTTCAGCCCTATTTAAGATCTGCCACATTGTGAATATTCTGCGCCCTGCACGACTCTTGGCCCACGTAATTCTCTTCTTCACTTGCTGCTGTGAAACACCGTAACTCCCAGAGTACTTAGGTCTCATCCAGCACCTGTCTGACTGTGCCCATGCACTTCTCTTCCAACAAAACATTTTGTAGCTGCTATATCGTCCTGGCCTAGAGCCCTTGTGGACAAGTCGGGTGTGCTCACCCTTCTAACCTATTCCTATCTCCTACACTTACTTAACCCATTGCAGCTCCTCCCACAATTAACCCTCTATAAACTTCCTACAAGATGTACCTACAAGGCCCACTAGTATGCCCCCATCTAGTGGCCCACAACAGAACTACACTTACCCATATCTAGAAACTCTATACTAATAGTGCCCTCCTCTAATGACCCCAAAGGATACACCAGCTTACCCTAATCTATACATACAGTAAATATGCAGAACATTATACAACACAATATATTACAATCTTTAACGCATGGTAACAATATATATGATGTGGCAGTACCAATTAAGCAAACAACGGTAATACACTATAAGAGTAGTAGTACCAAGAATAATTACATATATACATTAGGACTTCTTAAAGGGAGGTGAAATTAAAGGGGACATCTTACTTCACTCCAATTCATGGTCTACAAAAGTATTCTTGAAACGCTTTGGCTGCCGTCTTCGCTGTTTGGTCCTTGATGGGTACAACTACTAAGAACCGTTAGTAATGGACAATTATGGTTATAGCGTAGGTGTAGCCAGTTCTACTCAGAGTCAACTTCACATGATCCAAAGCTACCAGTTCAAGAGGCTGTTTGGTGACTATGAGCTGTATGGGAGCCCTCTGGCTGTTACAGTTTTTCCTGCGCAAATTACATGGGACACATTCGCGGTACCACTTCTCAAAGTCTTTCCTCTTGCCAACCCAGTAGAATCTTTCATGAAGTAGGACGTCCAACTTCTTCCACCCAAAGTGTCCTGCTCCATCGTGGTATGCTTCTAAGACCATTGGTGCATCCCGCTTCGGGACTACTACCTGCCAGACCAGTTCGTGGGTATGCGAGTTGATATTCCTGCGACACAGGTTACCCCCATAGATGAACTGCTTCCTTTTCTCCTTCCACAACTGCTGTGCTTCCTGTGGGGCATCTGGACCAGGGTGTGAGTCAGATTGTGTCAGCAACTTCTTTACTAGGTGAACTGCTGGGTCACTATCTTGCATCTCTACCCACTCATGATGGGGCAATGGGTTTAATGTGGCCTCTCGTACGACGTAGCGCTTGTTCTTCACCCCTTGGGAGCGCTGGACCGCAATTGGATGGTGGAAGGCTGGTAACTCGATTTCTTGAAGTTCTTCTGGGTCTCCCCCCCTTGTCTGGTAAGTTGGGCATCCTGGACAGCGTATCAGCATTAGCGTTCTTATGTCCCGCCCGGTACTTGTTGGTAAACTCGTAGTTGGATATTCGGGCCATCCATCGCTGCTCCAGTGCACCCAGCTTTGCTGTTTCAAGGTGGGTTACCGGGTTATTGTCCTTGAAGATGGTAAACTTTGCTGAAGCCAGATAGTGCTTGAGGTGCTCCAATACAGCCCAGACGATGGAAAGGAATTCCAGTTTAAAGGAACTGTAGTTTTCGGGGTTCCTTTCAGTGGGACAAAGCTTCCTGCTGGCATAGGCAATCTCTCTCTCTGAAAGCACGTCTCCTAATCCCACGTTGCTGGCATCTGTGTAAAGTACAAATGTTTGATCATAGTCAGCATAGGCAAGGACTTCATCTTCCGTGAGAGCCAGTTTCAACTTTGTGAAGGATTCTTCTAGCTCGTTGTTCCACTCGAACTGAAGATTCTTATTCTTGGCTTTCTTGGATTGGCCCACTAGCAGGTCTTGTAGAGGTGTGGCTATTTTGGTGAATTCCTTGATGAATCTCCAGTAGTAGCCTACCAGCCCAAGAAACTGCCGTACTTCATGAATGTTGCTGGGTCTTTTCCAGTCTCTGATGACGGTGACTTTGTCAGGGTCTGGTGCCACGCCTTCCGCACTCACCATGTGGCCTAGGTACTGCACCTTGGGCTTCAAAAGGTGGCATTTGGATGGCTTTACTTTCAGGCCAAAGTTGGACAGGGCTTCTAACACCTCGGCCAGGTGCTTCAAGTGGTTTTCATAGGTTTTGGAGAAAACGATGATGTCATCCAGGTATAGCAGAACAGTTTCAAAGTTTTTGCTTACTAGGCAGCATTCCATTAACCATTGAAACGTCTCAGGTGCACTGCTGAGTCCGAATGGCATGTAGTTAAATTCTCAGAGGCCCATTGGTGTTGTAAATGCTGTTTTCTCTTTTCTCTCCCCTTGTGGATGTCAACTACCCCTCTGGCTGTCAGGATGGTAGGCCTACCCTCAGAGTACACTGGTTCTACCAGGGCCTGATAATCTTGACCCCTGAGGCCTATTGCTGCCCGACACCAAATTAACAATTCACTCCTTTGGGGGTACTGCAATGGGGAATGGATCACTCACTCTGACACTGCCGACTTCTCCACCAGACAGCTCTACCTGTTGTCTCTGCATCGGTGCTCTGATCTGCTTTTGCAGGACTCACTGCTGGCTGGAACTGGCTGTCTCAGCTACCTTCTGCAACAAAACAATAATTTCTGCAAGACAATTTTCTATTACATTAGTGCCTAGAGTAATCATTGGATTGCATTCTGTTTGTCAATATCAACAATAATCAAACCTTGCAACTGCAATTCTACTCGGCCAACCTTGATGGCTCCTTGATGACTCGGCTCCTTATTGCTGGCAAAGATGGCAAGGAGTTCATCTTGGCTGCGAGTAATGTCTGAATCAGCCCAGTATCACTTAAAGAGGACATATGGCATTGTTGTCACCTGGGAGCCAGTGTCCAGAAAGGCGTTCATGGGGAAGCCATCAATCATGACGGGCAGGACCGGCCGTCCTCCCATGTACTTGTCTCGCCAGATCTGTGG
This sequence comes from Dendrobates tinctorius, assembly GCF_039654945.1. Taxonomy (NCBI): domain Eukaryota; kingdom Metazoa; phylum Chordata; class Amphibia; order Anura; family Dendrobatidae; genus Dendrobates; species Dendrobates tinctorius. The sequence continues at coordinate 53,941,668 of NW_027361917.1, forward strand.
GCCTGGTCATCTTACTCCTAGGGGTTGGCCTTCTGCCCCAGGGGTCGCTCGTTTAAATTAAAGAATCTTGCGATGTGTCCCACCTTGTTGCAGTGGCAACAGATGGGCTGTCCGTCCTGGTCGTAGTGATTGCTGTATTTCCCTCTGGTCGGTGGAATTCTCCTCTGTCGTCGCCATGGGACATCATCTGGACAGGAAGCCAGCTGGATCTTCTCCTTTGGGGACACTTGCATGGATTGTACGGTATTCGTTAGTGCGGCCATACTTTTGGTCAGTTCCTGGACCTGTAAACGTAGATCTGCAGAAGAGTCATTATCTTTGGTTGGTGTGTCGGTCCCGACAGGGGTATGGGGAAATGATGCTGCCTTTTGCTAATATGTAATTATTGGGTGCCTAGAGGGCGCTGTTCCGCTAGAATTTGGTTCATACAGCACCCAGATGGCCCTATCCTTGAAGTGTGCAAAGTCCAGGTCAGAATTTTGTAGTGCCATTATGCGCAGCTGTGTCCTTTGATTGTTAGACAGGAGTCCCTCTATGAACTGTTCCATTAGCAACTTATACTCGTCTTGCATGCTGTCAGGGTCAACCTGCTTTACGGCCCATAGCACCTTCTGTAGGTTAAGGGCATAGTCCTGCACCCTTTGTTTACACCCAAAGAATCTCATTTTTATTTCTGCTGCAGTGCGTGTGTCAAAGGTGTCCTTCAGCCTGGTCAAGATTTGCTTGACAGTTCTTTTATCAGCATCCTGTCAGGACTTTACTTCCCTCTGGGCCACACCAGTTAGCTGGCAAATGAGGATGCTGACTTTTTGATTCTCAGACAGAGGGTACACTTCGAACAGGCTACATAGTCTTTCCTTGAAATCACTCAGAGTGTGTGACTCCCCTGAGTACTGTGGTACCAGACCGCTCCTGCTATGTATGGCTTTGATAGCAGCATAATGGGAGTTGCAGCTGTGACCACCGCTGGATCTGGCAGTCTTATGGGAGCTGTAGCTACGACTGGATCTGGCTGGATCATGGGGCCTGCGGCTGCGGCCGCCACTGAGCCTGGTGGCGCTATGGGAGCTGCGGCTGCGTCCGCTGCTGCATCTTCACCTGGATTGGACATTCCCCCCCCCCGTGAACCTCAGCCAGGCTCTGCAGGTCGTTAGCTTCTTGTGTAAGGAGGTCTGGGCCTAGCCCTGTAGAAGTGTATATTTGCTTTATTCCTTACATGTCTGTGTGCAGTATGTATCTCATGTGTATGTGTGTGTTTGCGGCCACATGACATTCGTTAGATAGATATTTAGTGATAAGTGTAGTATTAGAAAAGGGACACTAGATGGGGGCACTGAGCACAATTATATGGGAGCCTTTAGAATGGTTAACTAGAGGGACATGAGGGGTGTGGCTAGCAGGGAGCTAGGAGAGAGATTTCCTGTTTACCAGCAGAGCAGAGGAGAGAAGAGAGTAGCCGGGGGTAGCCTAAAGTACTGGTGAGGAGGCAGAAGTCCTGTTAAGCGTGTCTGATTGAGACACGAAGTGTAGTAGAGTCTCTCAGCTATTCTGAGCAGTGAAGTGCAGCGTTGTGCCTATGTAGGTAACAGCAGGTTTGCAGGACGCAGTGAAGAGACACGAGACTGAGTGTTGTTTTGGAAAATAACGTTTATGAACTGGAGCCGCAAGAGCTATACTGAGCAACCAAAAAGGGGTAACACTAATTGTCCTCGTCGGGACTCAGCAACAATAACAACACTTTTCTTTAATGAGAATGTGACTGACACAGCAAGGACAGCTATTATGGGGCCACAAAACAGCCAACTACGGGTCCTTATTTCCTAAAGTCACCTTATCCTTCCTGACGTCCCTCGGTGTCGCTGGTGTGGCTGCTTTGATGTCGCTGATGTGGCTGCTTTGACGTCGCAGCCACTGGGCCCAGTTGTTGAGGAACTGTCGTAGTCTTCAGGTGTCCAGCACCCAGGAGAAGTTGAGGCACAACAGGCCCTAAGGGAGTCTTTCGTTGAGGTAACCCCCTGTAGCCACAGCAGGGTCCCGTTCGTTAGCGAGTCCATGGGGACTCCAGTCCCCCCAAGCAGGGTAGTGACGTAGTCTGCAAGAGTGGCAGTTGGTAGGCCACGCGCACAGACTGGGCCTGTGCAAAGAGTCTCTCCGTAGGCGAGGAGCAGGCCCCAACTGCCAACTGTAGCAGGGTAATGACAGCCCTGGGTGGTGATGCACAGGCCGCAACTGCGGACTGTAGTGGGCGGCAGCGGGCAGGCCGCCACCGTGGGCAGGATTGAAGCGGCCGCGGGAGACAGCGGACAGGCCACAACGGGCTGGAGCACAGCGGTACCGGCTGCGGATGACCGTGGGCAGGTCGTGTCTCCGACTTGGCGGGGGGTGACAGTCTCTGGTCGGTAAGTTTGGTACCTCCTCTCTGACGGGCACTGAGAATCTCCTCTGCTGCCGTTCTCCCCTCTGGTCACCGTCGGCCACTCTAGCTCTCTCACAGTCCTGCAGCGTCTTGTTCAGTGTCTGACGTGCCACCAACTGTCTCCCCTGCGTGCCCCCTGCTCCTTTTATACTCGCCCCTCCCCTTGCTGCCAGTCACGCTCAGTTATCTGCTCTCCTCCTTTGTTCCCCGGGTACTGTTTCCCTAGGAACCCAAATGGCGGTTCCCTTGGTTCCAGTCCAGACAACCTATGGGGTTCCTTCTCCCTACACCTACAGCAGCAGCCAGTGAGCAGGATCACTGGGGTTCCTTCAGTAGGAGACTGGGGGCTGAAGAATTAGGGAGGCTAACGGAAGAGCTTCAGAAGTCAAGTCAGCTAATAGCGGAGAGCTGAAGTGACAGCCAAGTCAGTCTGTGGAAACCAGCCCGTGTCTGGAGTCGCTCAAGCCAGGGAGGCCAGTGGGTGAGCCCCCTGTGGAAGTGACAGCTGGAGTGCGGGAGCTGTGTTAAGAGTCTAGTGAGCCACAAGCCTAAGAAACATGCAGGAGCAACAGTGCCGTAAAGTGGTGATCTATAACGGAGTAAACAGGTACCTTCGTGGGCTGAAGTCAGTCGCAGTAAGAGTGGTCCAAGTGCCATGTTCACCGTGTTCCATGTGGCGTGCTCGCTGTTTGTGTGTTCCAACCATGTGTAACAGAAGAGGAAGTAGAGTGCTGCTGTAGATGAAGATGTATTGTTAGTACCATGTAAAGTGTCCTGAAGCCATTATGGACATGCTGTGCCCTGAAGAGAATAAAGTTGAACTGTTTAAGATGTTTCCAGCCTCTGTCTGCAGTCATTTGAGTCTCAAAGATGAACAGCATACAGGAGATGGAACAGCCTCCAGCACAGTGAGTACCGGAGCGGCCGAAGAGTCTACCCCCCCGGCGGCCGTGGTATTACACTTGCTCGGCTGCTCCACAGGCAGTCCGGATAGTGCTCCCTCCGGTTTTCAAGTCAGGGCTTCCTGCCGCTGGTCACAGAGCGTGGTCCGCGCTTTACTTTGCACCTTTTCTTTTTGGATCCGCCCATGATGTCACGTCCCTTTTTTCCCACGTGCCGTGCGACTCAGCAATGGCGGCGATTCCACAAAGTTTCTGGCACACAGTACCTGGCAATGCCGGGCTTGCAATCCTGTTTGTGATGCCAAAATGGAATTCCCTGCCAGGGCCATGGGGCAATCGGTACTGGGTCGGTCCTTAAGGGGTTGCGTCACAGCTGCAGTGACCCAGTCCGTGACCCTGGGGGTCCAATAATAATGGCAAGGGGAATTAAAGTTTATAAAATATAGTTTATAGTTCGTGACGCCACCTGTGGTATTCAGCAAAAAAGGTGTTAACCTCTTGTGTTAGCCTCTTGGTTTCATTGCAGTCATTTGGGAAATTCAAAAAAGTTCAGTTTTTTCTTATTAATGTACACTCTGCACCCCATCTTAACTGAAATGTAGAAATTTTTGCAAATTTATTAAAAAAGAAAAACTGAAATATCACGTGGTCATAAGTATTCAGACCCTTTGCTCAGTATTGAGTAGAAGCACCCTTTTGAGCTAGTACAGCCATGAGTCTTCTTGGGAATGATGTAACAAGTTTTTCGCACCTGGATTTTGGGATCCTTTGCCATTCTTCCTTGCAGATCCTCTGCAGTTCCGTCAGGTTGGATGGTGAACATTGGTGGACAGACATTTTCAGGTCTCTCCAGAGATGCTCAATTGGGTTTAGGTCAGGGCTCTGGCTGGGCCAGTCAAGAATGGTCACAGAGTTGTTCTGAAGCCACTACTTTGTTATTTTAGCTGTGTGCTTAGATTCATTGTCTTATTGGAAGGTGAACCTTCAGCCAAGTCTGAGGAACAGAGAACTCTGGAAAAGGTTTTCACCCAGGATATCTCTGTACTTGGCCGCATTTAGGTTTCCTTCAATTGCAACCAGTTGTCCTGTCCCTGCAGCTGAAAAACATCCCCATAGCATGATGCTGCCACCACCATGTTTCACTGATGGGATTGTATTGGGCAGGTGATGAGCAGGGCCTGGTTTTCTCCACACATACTGCTTAGAATTATCACCAAAATGTTCTATCTTTGTCTCATCAGACCAGAGAATCTTATTTCTCATAGTCTGGGAGTCCTTCATGTGTTTTTTTAGCAAACTCTATGCGAGCTTTCATATGTCTGGCACTGAGGAGAGACTTCCATCTGGCCACTTTGCCATAAAGGTCCGACTGGTGGAGGGCTGCAGTGATAGTTGACTTTGTGGAACTTTCTCCCATCTCCCTACTGCATCTGTGGAGCTCAGCTACAGTGATCTTTGGTTTCTTCTTTACCTCTCTCACCAAGGCTCTTCTCCCATGATTGCTCAGTTTGGCTGGACGGTTAGGTCTAGGAAGACTGCTGGTGGTCCCAGACTTCTTCCATTTAAGGATTATGGAGGCCACTGTACTCTTAGGAACCTTGAGTACTGCGGAAATTCTTTTGTAACCTTGGCCAGATCTGTACCTTGCCACAATTCTGTCCCTGAGCTCATTGGCCAGTTCCTTTGACCTCATGATTCTCATTTGGTCTGGCATGCACAGTGAGCTGTGAGGTCATATAGACAGGTGTGTACCTTTGCAAATCAAGTCCTATCAGTTTAATTAAACACAGCTGGACTCCAGTGAAAGAGTAGAACCATTTCAAGGAGGATCACAAGGAAATGGACAGCATGTGACTTAAATATTAGTGTCTTTGCAAAGGGTCTGAATACTTTTGACCATGTGATATTTCATTTTTTCTTTTTTAATAAATTTGCAAAAATTTCTACATTTCTGTTTTTTTTATGTCAAGATGGGGTGCAGAGTGTACATTAATGAGAAAAAAATGAACTTTTTTGAATTTACCAAATGGTTGCAATGAAGCAAAGAGTGAAAAATTTAAAGGAGTCTGAATACTTTCCGTACCCACTGTAAGTCGATTATACAGTTTCAGAGCTAATGTGGGGCTATTATACAGCGAAGGAGCTCATATGGGGCCATTATACAGTGTGGGAGCTAATGTGGGACAATTATACGAAGTGAGAGCTAATATGGGGCCATTATACATCATGGGAGCTAGTATGGGGCAATTGGGTCGCCCTCCCAGGGCTGTGGGGTACTCGGTACCGGGCCGGTGTCAGGGGGATGTGTCACAGCAGCGATGACCTGGTCCGTGGCCCTGGGCGCCCAAGTAATGGGGAGATGTAGTTAATGGTAGAATAGTTTGTGACGCCACCCGTGGTGTTTGGCATATATGGTGTTAGGCCAACGCTGCATACAGATCCGCTGGGACTGATGGTATGTGCAGCTTAGATGGTAAAGCTCCCCACAGGTGGAGCTGTAGTCCCAGGGCAGTGTAGATGTAGCTGGCACGGGGATGTAGCAGTGCCAAAAGCGTAGGGAACAGACAAGACACAGCGGTTGTAGTTTCTGTACCTTTACTGAGTATATGCAGTCCAGAGTCCTGATTACAGATGGTATTGGAGCAGGTTAGCCTGGAAGCAGATCAGGATTCTCTCTCAGCAGAAGGGCTTTGCAGTCTCCTTCCTAGCGCTTTTAGTGTGAAGCACTCCAGTACTTAGTTACTCTGGAATGCCTCTCTTCAGATGTTCCTAGAACTATACTTGTATGACAGACAGCTGTAGCCTCTCTCGGGGACTCTTCTCCTGAGTCCTGGCTCTCTCTCCAATTGCTGTTGTGTCCCAAGTCTTTGCTGGGAGCAGGGCATTTACAGCCTCCTACTCCTCTGGTATCTGTGGTAGGACCGTCAGTATCCGTACCACCGTGGAGACCAGGCTCCAGTTCTGTGCGCTCTCAAGCTGAGGGAGCTTGCCTTCTGCAGCTCAACCTCTCAGCTTCGCACCTCCCGTCTGCACACTTCACCCTCCGCAGACTATCTGACCCTTCTTCCTCCTGGCCCGCAGAGGACACTCCTCTCCAGAATCGTGGTTCAGAGTTCCCCCTGCTGGCCCGGAATGGAACTGTGTTGCATGCATTAGGTTAACTGCTGGAGAGACCCATAACTGCTTCCAAGCCTGGCATTACCTTCCCCAGGAGGAAGGCAAAACCACTGTGGTGACCATAACCCTGGGGGCGCCACATTCCCCCCTAGTGCAAGTCAGCACTCCCGGGCTGAATAAAAGAAAACATGAATAACATATAAGCAAGTGAACAATAATAATTTGTACAAGATTTTAAAAAGGGAAAAATGTACAAAGACCAAGAGCTCAAAAATAGTCCTATGATGATAAGTCCAGCATCAATGTCCATGGTCCATTCCTGGGCAATTGGCGAAAGTTTTTGACCACACACAAGTCCTGTGGTTCAGTGTCCATAAAGAAAACAAGAAAACTACAAGGAACTCTTACAGGTTACCTGTAGGCACAAAACTTGAAAAACAGTTAGAGTTTTACATTTCAACAATTTCAACATTTACATTTAGCTTTATACGATATCTAACTAGTAGTATGCCTTGTGTGGTGCGGGTAGATCTGCGTAAGACTGGTGCAGTGGGTAATGTACTGGATACACTACTGGGTGTTCCACATGGCACAGGGATTCTAGATTGTCTAGTAACTCTTGGACTCACCACGGGTACTACAGGTTCACCACTGGCAGGGCGAGGGTTCTCTGACTCCACTGCTGGTGTGGCTTCTGTTGCCTGATTTTCTCGATCTCCAAGGTCTTCTTGAGTCCTATTCTCCTGTGCTTCTACTTGGGGAAATAACAACACCAGCACCACGATTGCATCATTAACTCTAGTCCAATTCGCAAGGAACTCTCCCAGCACGGTACTGACTGTCTTTTCTTCCTCTGTAGGTGGGATGTTATCTGATCCTCCCGCTTTCTCTTTCAACTGATCAGCTAAAGTAGTGGGGGGGTAGGGCTGGCTCCAGATTTTCGTGGGCCCTGGGCCAAAGTGCCGTTGCACTGGATACCGCTGCTGAGGTCTCTCCTCCATCTTTGCTAACAAGGCATACTTTGGTATTATCGAAGTTCGAGGGCAGAATTGTATAGGGCTCCTCTTCCCATTGATCATCCAGCTTATGCAGTCTTCTTTTTCTCTTGAGAACTTGTTCTCCCGGCGAAAAAGGAACAGCAGATGCATTTTGGTTATAAAGTCTCTCCTGCTTCTGCCTTGCCTCAGCCAGACTCTTCTCCACACACTCCTGTACCCTTCTGTACTGCTGCTGCCTCTCCTTGTCCCAGTCAGCATCTGGTGACATTACTTCAGGCGTCAGGACTCCCATGTCCAAGTCAATAGGCAGCTTACCAGGCCTTGCTCTCATCAGGTACGCTGGAGTACAGTTGGTAGAGTTCACTGGCATATGGTTGTAGAGGTCCACCAGATCGGGCAACTTTTCTGGCCACAGATTTCTCTCCTCCAAGGGCAAAGTCTTCAGTAAATCAATCACTACCTGGTTCATCTTCTCGCTCATGCCGTTGGTCTGTGGGTGATAAGGTGTTGTCCGGATCTTCTTACACCCATATAAATTGCAAAATTCATGGAACACTTCTGCCTCGAAATCTGGACCTTGGTCTGTCAGCAGCCTCTCAGGAAAACCATGTGGTCTACAGAAGTGCTGTTGGAATGCTCTGGCCGCTGTCCTGGCCGTTAGATCTTTGACGGGCACAACCACCAGGAATCTTGAATAGTGGTCCACAATGGTGAGGACATAGAGGTAGCCTGACCGGCTTGGAACCAGCTTCACATGGTTCAGGGCTACCAACTCCAGGGGCTGTTTGGTGATGATTGGCTGTAAGGGAGCTCTCTGGCTGTCTCGATCCTTTCTGCACAGGTTACACTGTCCACACTCCCAGCACCACCTCTCAATGGCCTTCCGCATGCCAGTCCAGTAGAACCTCTCTCGGAGCAGTGTTTCCATCTTCTTCCATCCAAAGTGTCCAGCTCCATTGTGGTATGCTCCTAGGACCATTGATGCATCTCTCTTTAGGACCACCACCTGCCAGACCAGCTCATGTGTGCGGGCATTGATACTCCTCCGACACAGCTTCCCTTCATAAATGAACAGCCGACCTCTTTCCTTCCACAACTGAGGAGTTTCTTCAGGAGCATTCAACTCCGGGCGCGAGTCACCTTGTGTCAGCAGCTCTTTCACCAGGCGGACTGCAGGGTCATTATCTTGCGCTTCTGCCCAATCATGATGGGGCAACGGATTCAGAGTGACTTCCTTCAAGCCAGGCCGCCTGTTTCTCACTCCTTGAGCACGTTGAGCCGCCAGTGGCCGGTGGAAGAGAGGCAATTCTACCTCTTCCAGAGCCTCAGGGTCTTCTCCTGCATCTGGCAGATTAAGCATCCTGGATAGCGCATCCGCATTGGCATTCTTGTGCCCTGCCCGGTACTTGATGGTAAACTCATAATTGGATAACCGAGCCATCCATCGCTGCTCCAGTGCTCCTAGCTTGGCAGTGTCCAAGTGGGTCAACAGGTTGTTGTCCGTGAAGATTGTAAATTTGGCCGAAGCTAGGTAATGCTTGAACCTTTCGGTGACAGCCCAGACTGTGGCAAGGAACTCCAGCTTGAAAGAACTGTAATTATCAGGGTTCCTCTCAGTGGGACGCAGCTTCCTGCTGGCGTAGGAGATCACTCTCTCTTTTCCATTTTGTACCTGCGACAGTACTGCTCCTAATCCCACGTTGCTGGCATCCGTGTACAGCACAAAGGGTTTGTCATAATCTGGGTAGGCCAGAACTTCGTCACCTGTGAGAGCCATCTTCAATCTGGTGAAAGACCTCTCCAACTCTTCAGTCCATTCAAATGTGGAATTCTTCTGCTTGCCTTTCTTGGACTGCCCCACCAGAAGGTTTTGCAACGCGGTGGCTATTTCAGTAAAGCCTTTGATGAATCTCCGGTAGTAGCCTACCAGTCCAAGGAATTGGCGTACCTCATGGAGGTTGCGGGGCTTCGTCCAGTCTCGGATGACCGTGACCTTGTCAGGATCTGGTGCCACACCTTCTGCACTGACCACGTGACCAAGGTACTGTACCTTAGGCTTCAGGAGGTGGCATTTGGAAGGCTTCACCTTCAGGCCAAAAGTGGACAAAGCTTCAAATACTTCAGCCAGGTGTTCCAGATGCTCTTCATAGGTCTTGGAGAAAACAATGACATCATCCAGGTACAACAGGACTGTCTCAAAGTTCATGTGCCCCAGGCAACACTCCATCAGCGGCTGAAATGTTCCTGGAGCAATGCAGAGTCCAAATGGCATATAATTGAACTCACAGAGACCCATTGGAGTGGTAAATGCGGTCTTCTCCTTGTCTGCCTCTGCCACGGGAACCTGCCAATACCCACTGGTGAGATCCATGGTGGAAAAGTAGTTAGCAGTTTTAAGTGCAGCTAATGACTCTTCAATTCTAGGTAATGGGTAGGCATCTTTATGTGTGATACTGTTAATTTTCCTGTAATCAACACACATTCTCATAGTACCATTCTTTTTCTTTACAAACACTATTGGAGCTGCCCATGGACTACAACTGTCCCTAATGACCCCTGCCTCCTTCATCTCCCTCAACATACTCTTAGCACATTGGTACTGTGTTGGGGGTATAGGTCTGTACCTCTCCTTTATGGGTGGATGGTCTCCAGTGGGGATATGATGTTGCACCCCTTTTGCCTGCCCAAAATCTAGTGGGTGTTTGCTGAATACCCGCTCATACTCTTGTGTCACTCTGTAAACCCCATTTCTCTGGTATGAAGGTGTAGAGTCAGTTCCCACCTGCAGTGGCTGGCACCACTCTTCTAGCTGCTTCATAGGGCCATTGTCCTCCACCGGATTGGATGAGACCAAAGGCTCTGCTGCCTGCAATGAGTTGTTATAAACAGTGAGCAGTTTAGCAACTGTGGCGTACCGTGGTTTCCTCCTCCCCACAATTCAGAAGGCGTACAGGTACTATCCCCTTTCGTACATCAACCACCCCTCTGGCTGTCAGGACAGTGGGCCTGCTATCTGAATATACTGGCTCTACCAAGGCCTGGTAATCCTGCCCTCTGAGCCCTATGGCTGCCCGACACCAAACCAACATTTCACATCTGGGGGGTATTACATTGGGAAAAGCATCATTCACTCTGACGCTGCCAATCTCTCCGCCAGAGAGTTCTACCTGTTGTCTGTGCATCAGGGCTCGGATCTCCTTCTGCAGGACTCTTTGTTCACCGGAACCAGCAGTCTCAGCCACCTGTTGTAACAAGTAGAGTTGAGCGATACCGTCCAATACTTCAAAGTATCGGATCGGAATGGATCGGCCGATCTTAAAAAAAAGTATCGGTATCGCCGATTCCGATACCGGAAGTCCCATTCAAGTCTATGGGACTTCCGGTATCGGAATAAGAAAAACCCTGTTTTTGCCTTGTACAGCCTCTCTGGGGTCTGTACGGGCCTTTCGGGGGGCTGTGCCGGCCTGCCAGGGGGTCTGTGCAGGCTCCGGTGGTCTGTGCCGGCCTGCCGGGGGGCTGTGCCGGCCTGCCGGGGGGGCTGTGCAGGCTCCGGTGGTCTGTGCCGGCCTGCCGGTGGTCTGTGCAGGCTCCGGTGGGCTGTGCCGGCCTGCCGGGGGGCTGTGCAGGCTCCGGTGGGCTGTGCCGGCCTGCCGGGGGGCTGTGCAGGCTCCGGTGGGCTGTGCCGGCCTGCCGGGGGGCTGTGCCGGCCTGCCGGGGGTCTGTGCAGGCTTCGGGGGTCTGTGCAGGCATCGTCCGATGGGACTACAAGTCCCATCGGGCGATGCCTGCTACCATGACAGTGATTGACACATTAGCCAATGATGGGACAGTAGTAGTCCCATCATCCGGCTAATGTGTTGAATGTAAAAAAAAAAAATTACATGCTACATACATGCTACATTCATACTACATACTACATACATGCTACATTCATACTACATATATACTACATGCAACATACATACTACATATATACTACATGCATGCAACATGCATACTACATATATACTACATGCTACATACATACTACATATATGCTACATATATACTACATGCATGCTACATACATACTGCATGCTACATACATACTGCATGCTACATACATACTGCATGCTACATACATACTACATATATGCTACATACATACTACATATATACTACATGCATGCTACATACATACTGCATGCTACATACATACTACATGCTACATACATACCACATATATACTACATACATACTACATGCATGCTACATGCTACATACATACCACATACATACTACATACATACTACATACATACTACATGCATGCTACATACATACTACATGCTACATACATACTACATATATACTACATGCATGCTACATACATACTACATGCTACATACATACTACATATATACTACATGCATGCTACATACATACTACATACATACTACATGCATGCTACATACATACTACATGCTACATACATACCACATACATACTACATATATACTACATGCATGCTACATACATACTGCATGCTACAAGCATGCTACATACATACTACATACATACTACATGCTACATACATACCACATATATACTACATACATACTACATACAATACATTCATACAATACATACATAGACATACAGTACATATAACATAGAGTAACATACTTACCAATACTTGTCACATTGTTCCCCGAAGCCATTGTCTTTTACGGAATAAATATTAACATAACAAACCACAAAAATACTCACCCACGATCCGAAGCAGTCCACGAGTGTGTCCCACGACGATCTTGGGTAGAGAACGGCAGCATCAGCTGATGCTGCCGTTCTCTACGGGCTGCAGGAATCCAATGACGGAAGGTAGGTATCCTTCCGCACTGTATTCCTCCGCCACTTAAAAAAAAAAAAGTACCTAGTCTCACTTTATGCCATTGCTGTGTGGGAATTTCCCACGCAGCAATGGCATAAAGTGAGACTAGGGACTTTTTTTTTTTTAAGTGGCGGAGGAATACAGTGCGGAAGGATACCTACCTTCCGTCATTGGATTCCTGCAGCCCGTAGAGAACGGCAGCATCAGCTGATGCTGCAGTTCTCTACCCAAGATCGTCGTGGGACACACTCGTGGACTGCTTCGGATCGTGGGTGAGTATTTTTGTGGTTTGTTATGTTAATATTTATACCGTAAAAGACAATGGCTTCGGGGAGCAATGTGACAAGTATTGGTAAGTATGTTACTCTATGTTATATGTACTGTATGTCTATGTATGTATTGTATGAATGTATTGTATGTAGTATGTATGTAGTATATATGTGGTATGTATGTAGCATGTAGTATGTATGTAGTATGTATGTAGCATGCATGTAGCATGCAGTATGTATGTAGCATGCATGTAGTATATATGTAGTATGTATGTAGCATGTAGTATGTATGTAGCATGCATGTAGTATATATGTAGTATGTATGTAGCATGTAGTATGTATGTAGCATGTAGTATGTATGTAGCATGCATGTAGTATGTATGTAGTATGTATGTAGTATGTATGTGGTATGTATGTAGTATGTATGTAGCATGCATGTAGTATATATGTGTTATGTATGTAGCATGCATGTAGTATGTATGTAGTATGTATGTAGTATGTATGTAGCATGCATGTAGTATGTATGTAGTATATATGTAGTATGTATGTAGCATGTAGTATGTATGTAGCATGCATGTAGTATATATGTAGTATGTATGTAGCATGTAGTATGTATGTAGCATGCATGTAGTATGTATGTAGTATGTATGTGGTATGTATGTGGTATGTATGTAGCATGTAGTATGTATGTAGCATGCATGTAGTATATATGTGTTATGTATGTAGCATGCATGTAGTATGTATGTAGTATGTATGTAGTATGTATGTAGCATGCATGTAGTATGTATGTAGTATATATGTGGTATGTATGTAGTATGTATGTAGCATGCAGTATGTATGTAGCATGCATGTAGTATATATGTAGTATGTATGTAGCATGTAGTATGTATGTAGCATGCATGTAGTATATATGTAGTATGTATGTAGCATGTAGTATGTATGTAGCATGCATGTAGTATGTATGTAGTATGTATGTAGTATTTTTTTTTTTTTTAACATTTAACACATTAGCCGGATGATGGGACTACTACTGTCCCATCATTGGCTAATGTGTCAATCACTGTCATGGTAGCAGGCATCGCCAGATGGGACTTATAGTCCCATCGGACGATGCTTGCACAGACCCCCGGACATCAGCACAGCCCCCCGGCAGGCCGGCACAGCCCCCCGGCAGGCCGGTATAGACCCCCACAGGGTGCACAGACCACCGGCAGGCCGGCACAGCCCCCCGGCAGGCCGGTACAGACCCCCACAGGGTGCACAGCCCCCCGGCAGGCCGGCACAGCCCCCCGGCAGGCCGGTACAGACCCCGGGCAGTCCACACAGCCCCCCGGCAGGCCGGCAGAGACCCCCGGAAGGCCCGAGATGGCGGCGCATCGTGATGCGCACACACCGCGCATCATGATGACGTCAGGCTGTCAATCAACTTTGAACTTCCGATTCCGATGCCGACTTCCGATATTGAAAAAATATCGGAAGTCGGTATCGGAATTCCGATACAGCAAGTATCGGCCGATACCCGATACTTGCGGTATCGGAATGCTCAACACTAGTAACAAGACAATAACCTCGGACAGACAGTTTTCAATTACATTTGCACCAAGAGTCATCATGGGATTACATTCACGTCGGTCAATATCAACAACTATCAGACCTTGTGATTTTAGCTTCACCCGCCCCACTTTAACAGAAATTTCCTTGCATCCAATCTGCGGCAAGGTATGACCATTACTAGCAACTACAGTTAGTTCATCAGTGGGGCCACGTGTGAGTTCAGAATCAGCCCAGTACCTCTTGTACAAAATATACGGCATAGTGGTCACCTGGGAGCCAGTGTCCAGCAAAGCGTTCATGGGGATGCCGTCAATCACCACAGGAAGAATTGGTCTCCCTCCCACATACTTGGCTCTCCAGTTCTTTGGGCCTGCTAAACCTACTCCTGGGGGTTGGCCCTTTGCCCCAGGGGTTGCTCGTTTAAAGGACAGTACCTGGCAAGATGACCTGCCTTGTAGCAGCGCCGACAGATGGGACGTCCGTTCTGGTCATAGCGATCATTGTTCCTTCCTTGAAGTGGCGGGGTTCTCCTCCTCCGGAGCCACGGGACATCCTCTGGACTGGAAGAAGGGACTGCACGGTTCTGGTGAGTGCAGCCATCCCTTTGGTCAGCTCCTGGACTTGAAGACGCACCTCCTCAGTTGGATCTTTATCCAGAGTCTGTGCATCAGCCTCCACAGGGACGGAAGGAAAAGATGTTGCTTCCTGATGGTAGGTGATCGCTGGGTGCCTAGGGGGCGCTGGACGGCTGTCAGTGGACTCCTGCAGTACCCGAATAGCCCTGTCCTTAAATTCAGCAAGGTCCAGATCAGGGTCTTGCAGGGTTAGAATACGTAACTGCCCTCTGTGGGTACTGGACAGGAGCCCTTCAATTAACTGCTCCTTTAACAGTTGATCTTCTTTCTTTACACTGTCAGGGTCAACTTGTTTAACTGCTCGCAGCGCCTCCTGCAGGTTGAGAGCATAGTCTCTGATACTGTCCTGTGCCCTCTGTTTACAGCCAAAGAACCTCATCTTGATTTCAGCTGCAGTGCGGGTGTCAAAAGTGCTCTTCAGCTTGGCCAGGACCTTTGCAACAGTCTCTTTATCGGCGTCCTGCCAGGCTTTCACCTCCCTCAGTGCTGCACCCGTTAGCTGTCCAATCAGGATATTCACTTTCTGGCTTTCAGACAGGGGGTAAACTTTAAACAAGCTGCACAGTCTCTCTTTAAATTCACTCAGGATGTGGGACTCACTCGAGTACTGCGGTAGCCAGCCCGCTCCCGGTATGTAGGGCATGGATAGCGGCATTATGGGGACCGCTGCGGCGGGTGTTCCTCCTTGCGGTGCTGCGGGGTTGGCAACGGCGTCCGCCGCTGCATTGGCTTGTGGCGCGGACATCTTCTCCCCCCCTAGTTAATGTTAGCCAGGGCCGGGGGTTTGTGAGCTCACCGGCGGCTGCTTCACAGGCCCGACGCTCCGGGCTGTAGGCCTCAGCTCCTCCTCCTCTCGCGCGCTGTCCTCTCTTCCCACGCGGCACTTCTCTTCTTCGCGCTCTGCTGCAAGCTCCGCCCACGAAGGCCCGCCTCTTTCTTCCCGCGCGCCAAGCAGCGCGGCAATGGCGGTTTCAGGCGCCAAATTCACACAGTTCACAATCACAGTCTATGGCACAGAGGACCCGGGGATATCGGGCTCCGTAATCCTGTTCGTGACGCCAAATTGGGTCGCCCTCCCAGGGCTGTGGGGTACTCAGTACCGGGCCGGTGTCAGGGGGATGTGTCACAGCAGTGATGACCCGGTCGTGGCCCTGGGCGCCCAAGTAATGGGGAGATGTAGTTAATGGTAGAATAGTTTGTGACGCCACCCGTGGTGTTTGGCATATATGGTGTTAGGCCAACGCTGCATACAGATCCGCTGGGACTGATGGTATGTGCAGCTTAGATGGTAAAGCTCCCCACAGGTGGAGCTGTAGTCCCAGGGCAGTGTAGATGTAGCTGGCACGGGGATGTAGCAGTGCCAAAAGCGTAGGGAACAGACAAGACACAGCGGTTGTAGTTTCTGTACCTTTACTGAGTATATGCAGTCCAGAGTCCTGATTACAGATGGTATTGGAGCAGGTTAGCCTGGAAGCAGATCAGGATTCTCTCTCAGCAGAAGGGCTGTGCAGTCTCCTTCCTAGCGCTTTGTAGTGTGAAGCACTCCAGTACTTAGTTACTCTGGAATGCCTCTCTTCAGATGTTCCTAGAACTATACTTGTATGACAGACAGCTGTAGCCTCTCTCGGGGACTCCTCTCCTGAGTCCTGGCTTTCTATCCAATTGCTTTTGTGTCCCAAGTCTTTGCTGGGAGCAGGGCATTTACAGCCTCCTACTCCTCTGGTATCTGTGGTAGGACCATCAGTATCCGTACCACCGTGGAGACCAGGCTCCAGTTCTGTGCACTCTCAAGCTGAGGGAGCTCGCCTTCTGCAGCTCAACCTCTCAGCTTCGCACCTCCCGTCTGCACACTTCACCCTTCGCAGACTATCTGACCCTTCTTCCTCCTGGCCCGCAGAGGACATTCCTCTCCAGAATCCTGGTTCAGAGTTCCCCCTGCTGGCCCAGAGTGGAACTGTGTTGCATGCATTAGGTTAACTGCTGGAGAGACCCATAACTGCTTCCAAGCCTGGCATTACCTTCCCATGGAGGAAGGCAAAACCACTGTGGCGACCATACCCCCGGGGGCGCCACACAATTATACAGCGTGTGAGATAATGTGGGGCCTTTACATATCGGGGAAGCTAATATGAGGGTCCTTATACAGCAAGGGAACTAATTTGAGGCCATTATACAGAGTGGGAGCTAATATGGGGCCATTGTACAATGAGAGAGTTAATGTGGGTCCATTATACAGCGTTAAAGCAAAATATGGAGGTCATTATACAGTTTGTGGGCTAATGTGGGGTCATTATAGAGTGTGGGAGCTAATGTGAAACCGTTATACAGTGTGGGAGCTAATGTAGGGACATTATACAGCGTGGGAGCTAATATGGGGGCCGTTATACAATGAGGGAGCTAATGTTTGTCCATTATACTGCATGACAGCTAATGTGGGCCATTAAACAGCGTTGGAGATAATATGGAGGTCATTATACAGTTCTATGGGCTAATGTGGGGCCATTATATAGTGTGAGAGCTAATGTGGGACCGTTATACAGTGTGGGAGCTAATGTGGGGCCATTATAAAGAATGGGAGCTAATGGGAGTGACTAGAGTTGAGCGACTTTAGTCGGATCGGGTTTCATGAAACAAAATTTGTTTCAGATGATACTGGTCCGAATAGGGCAAAAAAAGTCGGAGTTTCGTCCGAAACCCAACCCCAATGCAAGTCAATGGGGAATAAAAGTCGGCATTGAGTGGATGAATGTCATCCGATCAATGCCGACTTTTATTCCCCATTGACTTGCATTGGGGTCGGGTTTCGGACGAAACTCCGACTTTTTTTGCCCTAGTCGGATCAGTTTCATCTGAAACGAATTTTGTTTCATGAAACCCGATCTGACTAAAGTCGCTCAACTCTAGGAGTGACATTATAAAGCATGAGAGCTATTATTGGAGCAATTATACAGCATGGGACCAAATGTTGGAGCCATAACACTGTGTGGGAGCTAATGTGGGGCGATTATACATCATGGGACCTAGTGTAGGGCAATTATACAGCCTGGGAGCTAATGTGGGGCCTTTATACACTGTGGGAGCTAATATGAGGGTGGTTATACAGCATGAGAACTAATTTGGGGGCCATTATACAGTGAGGGAGCTAAAGTGGGGCCATTGTATAACGAGTACTAATGTGGGGTCATACTCATTATACAGCGTGGGAGCTATTGTTGGGGCTATTAGACCATGTGGGAGCTAATGTTGGCACCATTATATAGCGTGGGAGCTAATGTGGGGCAATCATACAGTGTGGGAGCTAATGTGGGGCAGATACAGTGGGGAAAAAAGTATTTAGTCAGCCACCAATTGTGCAAGTTCTCTCACTTAAAAAGATGAGAGAGGCCTGTATAACTGTGAGAGTCAAAATGAGAAAACAAATCCAGAAAATCACCGTGTCTGATTTGGCAAGATTTATTTTTCAAATTATGGTGGAAAATAAGTAATTGGTCATTAACAAAAGTTCATCTCAAAATTTTGTTATATATCCTTTGTTGGCAATGACAGAGGTCAAACGTTTTCTGTAAGGCTAGGTTCACATAGCGTTATGCCAGTCCGTTTAACGGATGCGTTAAACGGACTGTGCTAATGCTAGTCTTCTTTTGATCGCGTTTCAGCGATCACGTTAGCGCAGCTGCTCCTTCTGCACTAGCCGTGACGGACCCTCGAATGCGGTAGACCGCGTCTGAGGGTCCGTCACAGCATAACGGGACATCGTTAACGCATGCCGAGTTTTACATGCGTTAGCGATGCGCTAGGTTATGGCAGTCTATGGGTGCGTTAACGGTTGCGTTACATCACGTTAATGCCGCTTTGCAACACATCCGTTGAACGGACTGCCATAACGCTATGTGAACCTAGCCTAAGTCTTCATAAGGTTGGCACACACTGTTGGTGGTATGTTGGCCCATTCCTCCATGCAGATCTCTTCTAGAGCAGTAATGTTTTGGGCCTGTTGCTGGGCAACACGGACTTTCAAATCTCTCCAAAGATTTTCTATGGGGTTGAGATCTGGAGACTGGCTAGCCCACTCCAGGACCTTCATATGCATCTTACGAAGCCACTCCTTCATTGCCCTGGCAGTGTGCTTGGGATCATTATCATGCTGAAAGACCCATCCATGTTTCATCTTTAATGCCCTTGCTGATGGAAGGAGGTTTGCACTCAAAATCTCACGATACATGGCCCCATTCATTCTTTTATATACTCGGATCAGTCGTCCTGGTCCCTTTGCAGAGAAACAGCCTCAAAGCATGATGTTGCCACCCCCCTGCTTCACAGTAGATGTGGTGTTCTTTGTATGCAACTCAGCATTCTGTCTCCTCCAAACACGACGAGTTTTGTTTCTACCAAACAGTTCTACTGGGGTTTCATCAGACCATATGACATTCTCCCTATACCTCCTCTGGATAATCCAAATGCTCTCTAACAAACTTCAGACGGGCCCAGACATGTACTGGCTTAAGCAGGGGGACATGTCTGGCACTGTAGGATCTGAGTCCCTGGCGGCATAGTATGTTACTGATGGTTGCCTTTGTTACGGTGGTCCCAGCTCTATGCAGGTAATTCACTAGCCCCCCCGTGTGGTTCTGGGATTTTTGCTCACCGTTCTTGTGATCATTTTGACCCCGCGGGGTGAGATCTTGCGTGGAGCCCCAGTTCGAGGAAGATTATCAGTGGTCTTGTATGTCTTCCATTTTCTTATTATTACTCCCACAGTTGATTTCATCACACCAAGCTGCTTGCCTATTGTAGATTCATTCTTCCCAGCCTGGTGCATGGCTACAATATTGTTTCTGGTGTCCTTTAACATGTCTTTGGTCTTCACCATAGTAGAGTTTGGAGTGTGACTGTTTGAGGTTGTGGACAGGTGTCTTTTATACTGATAACAAGTTCAAACAAGTGCCATTACTACAGGTAATGAGGGGAGGACAGAGGAGCCTCTTAAAGAAGAAGTTACAGGTCTGTGAGAGCCTGAAATCTTGCATGTTTTTAGGTGACTAAATGCTTATTTTCCACCATAATTTGCTAAATAAATCTTGCCAAATCAGACAAGGTGATTTTCTGGATTTATTTTCTCATTTTTACTTTCATAGTTGTGGTCTACCTATGATGACAATTACAGGCCTCTCTCATCTTTTTAAGTGGGAGAAATTGCACAATTGGTGGCTGACTAAATACTTTTTTCCCCACTGTATACTTTATGTGAGCTAATGTGAGGCAATTATACAGCGTGGGAGCTAGTGTGGTGCAATTATACAACATGGGAGATAATGTGGGGATTTTATATAGCTTGAAGCAAATATGAGGGGCATTATACAGCATGTGAACTAATTTGGGGGCTATTATATGGAGTGGGAGCTTATATGGGGTCATTATATAGTGAGGGAGCCAATGTGGGTTCATTATACTGCATGAGAGCTAATATGGGGCCATTATACAGCAAGGGAGCAAATATGGGTGTCTGTTGTGAGTTCATTTTCCCCTTCACTACTGAGGCCCAATGAACTCCCTCTTCTGGTAAAGAAAGGTAGTGAGCCTGATTATCAAACACCTGAGCCTAATGATGATGACTGGCTGAGTGGAGTTACTGACTGGACATAAGGCCGCCGACGCCCTTCTGCCCTGCGGGTGATTTCTCTGTGGGATCCTTGGAGACCAGTCTGAATTCCTGCTCTTCTAAAGCTAAGTTTTCTGCTCGGCTTTTTGCATTTGTGCTTTGACTTTGTTTTGCTTTGTTTTTCTGGATTTCTGCCATTCCCTGCTGGGGTGAGCTGAATTCCTTTAGCTCTGTCTTCTGAAAATACCTGAGTGCTGATTTAGTTTTTGAAGCCTAGCTGCTTCAGGGTCTTTTTCCATATCAGCTTGTTGGCTTATGTTTTTGATAGGGTTTTGACAGATTGCAGACAGCAACCTTCCTTTCCTGTTCTGTTTAGTTAGCTTGGGCCCCATCGTTTGCTCAGCCTATCTTTCTATCTGTGTGAGTGTTTTTTCATCTTGCTTCACCGTCATTATATGTTGGGGGCTGTCTTTTACTTTGGGGTCTGCTCTGGGGCAGTTTAGATTTCCTTTTCTGTCTTTAGGCTATTTAGCTCTCCGGCTGTGATCGAGGGGTCTAGGGCACCGTAGGAACCCCCCACGGCTACTGCTAGTTGTGTTGATAGGTTCAGGGGTCTGCAATCTTAGAGTTGCCAACTTCTCCGGTTTTCTGGACGTAGAATCAACACTGATTCTGTTATGATTGAGTCAACGTAGGAGGCAGACACAAAAATAGAAGCTACGTCCAGAAAACCAGAGAAGTTGGCAACTATCAGATTGCAGACCCCTGAACCTATCAACACAACTAGCAGTAGCCGTGGGGGGTTCCTACGGTGCCCTAGACCCCTCGATCACAGCCAGAGAGCTAAATAGCCTAAAGACAGAAAAGGAAATCTAAACTGCCCCAGAGCAGACCCCAAAGTAAAAGACAGCCCCCAACATATAATGACGGTGAAGCAAGATGAAAAAACACTCACACAGATAGAAAGATAGGCTGAGCAAACGATGGGGCCCAAGCTAACTAAACAGAACAGGAAAGGAAGGTTGCTGTCTGCAATCTGCCAAAACCCTATCAAAAACATAAGCCAACAAGCTGATATGGAAAAAGACCCTGAAGCAGCTAGGCTTCAAAAACTAAATCAGCACTCAGGTATTTTCAGAAGACAGAGCTAAAGGAATTCAGCTCACCCCAGCAGGGAATGGCAGAAATCCAGAAAAACAAAGCAAAACAAAGTCAAAGCACAAATGCAAAAAGCCGAGCAGAAAACTTAGCTTTAGAAGAGCAGGAATTCAGACTGGTCTCCAAGGATCCCACAGAGAAATCACCCGCAGGGCAGAAGGGCGTCGGCGGCCTTATATCCAGTCAGTAACTCCACTCAGCCAGTCATCATCATTAGGCTCAGGTGTTTGATAATCAGGCTCACTACCTTTCTTTACCAGAAGAGGGAGTTCCTCGGGCCTCAGTAGTGAAGGGGAAAATGAACTCACAACAGGTGTCATTATACAGCATGGGAGCTAATATGGGGGCCTTTATGTGGGAGTTAATGTGGAGACATTATACAGCATGGAAGCTAATGTTGGGGCCAATATACAGCATGGAAGCTAATATAGAGGCCATTACACAGCGTGGGAGATAATATGGGAGCCATTATACAATGAGGGAGCCAATGTGGGTCCATTACACAGAATGGGAGCTAATGTGGACCGTTATACAGCATTGGAGATAATATGAAGGTTATTATACAGTTTGTGGGCTAATGTGGAGCCATTATACAGTGTGGGAGCTAATGTGAGACCGTCATACAGTGTGAGAGCTAATATGGGGCAATTACACAATATGGGAGCTAATGTGGGCCATTATACAGCGTGAGATCTAATGCTGGGGCCATTATAGAACGTCGACGCTAATGTGGGGCAATAATACAATGTGGGAGCAAATGTGGGGCCATTATCCAGCATGGGAGGACATTATACAGATTGTGGTCTACTTTGGGGGGGGCTCATACAGTGGGGGGGACATCACAAAGAGTGGGCCATTATATAGTGTGGCAGATACTGCATGAACCATTACACAGGGTGGGGGCTATACTGGGGACCATTATATTGTGTTTTGATTGAGCAGTGGGGGCCATCATACTGTGGATAGGGGAGCCGTGAGCCCATAATACTGTGTATAGGGGAGCTGTGGGTCCATCAAATTGCATATAGGGGAGATGTAAAGTGAGGAATTCAGGGGATATTATTAAATGTTAAGTGGGATCTTAAGCAGTATTATTGTTATAGGGGCACACAGGTTACTGTGACCATCAAAGGTGCACATGGGGCACTATAAATTTCTAGAGGAAAAATGTGGACACTGTTTTCTAGGGCATTTGCACAGGGCATTAATATTTTTAGGGGGAAATAGTACCATCTAGAGGGCACAAAGGAGGCATTTTACTTTGTAAGGGGCACAGTGGTGGACATTATTATGTTGGGCAATAAGAGGAGCACTGTTATTGTGCCAAACAGCAGGTGCAGCAATAGGGACATATATGGTGGCAGAAGCTCAATATTGAGTTTGGTAGATTGTGCAGGTTGGGAATAGATGGGTAGGGTGCTGGAAATGTGAGAAGTCAAATGTGATTTTGCTGATGTCATGGTTCCACCCCTTCGTGCATCTGTGATGCAGTTATTAACAGCTCAGCAATCCAATCTGCCACAGGGGCGTGCTGAAGCTGTCGGTGCTTTGATTGATGGCTCAGGCATCCAGTCTGGTAAAGGGGCATGCTGAGCTATCTTAGACTGGGAGCACTGGCTGTCTCCAAGTGTTCATTATCACAGGTGATTGCCATTCTACTTAACTGAGCTGTTTCTCCCAGACCTCGGACAGACATAGATTCAGCTAAGTGTGCTTTGCTTCCTCTGTGCCTTGCATACTGTATATTGATCTTTTGTTGCCTGACCTTGGACGTTGTTTTGCCCATCCGTCTGTTTAACCCCTTCTGCTCTGATCCGCTATCCTCCTCGTATTCTGACATCAGAACTTTACCTGACACGTGACTATGCTTTTGTCTCTTCCTTCTGTTTATGATGTACCCTCCTGGCTTCTGACCTTGGACTCCTTGACTATCATGACTTAGAACTTGGCCGTGAGAAGTGACTACCATCACAGCTGGAATCTTTGCAGACAAGTCCTGGCTGGAAGAAGTTGCCATGAGGTCTGGGCCAAATGAAAAAAAAGGGAAAAGTGAACGATTCCATCAGAAAGAACGTCAGCTGTAAGTCACCATCTATAACTGTACTGTGATCACTTGTATGTTCTACCACTATATGGTCACCATATGACAGTAATATCAGTGTTGGTCTTTGTATAGGGGCTATTTTCAGTAAGAGTGCGGTCATCTGCCAAGGTTCCCCTATACCCATAGCTAGGGTGCACAACCATAGTTGTAATCAGGGTTACTTTGGCAGGAGCCCACTCAGTTGTTTCGCTCCCCTGAGCTGAACCCCTAACTATGCCTCTGCTCCTGATAACATAATACCTATTGAAGCAAGAGCAGTAAATGACACATTGCGGAAATCAGTGTCTCAGCTCCTACTTTGTGCTGTCCTAAGATTACATAGCAAATACCTGATGACAGATTCATATAAATGGAGATCAGCGATGAACACTTTTATGCTTTTGTATTTGCTCTTCAAATGGCGCCTTTATAATAAACTCATCATATTGACAGATTCACCTCAACCACATTTTATGTTTAAAGGAAAGAATCACATGCAGTAAATTTTGTTAAACAATGTAGATAAATTGACAGGTTCACTTCAGGGAATAAGTTAATGATTCTTTAATTTGTAATTAACCTGACTAATGAGGACTAGAGCAGAACACCAACATGATATGCATGCTAATCTGATGGCTTACACTTGGATGGGGGAATCTCATAAGTAAAGATACATGGTTCCTCTTCTCGATTTTATCAATGGTAAAAAATGTAGTAGTCATCTGCAAGTCACGTTTCACATTGGAAACACGTAACTGTACTGAAAGAGCCCTCCCTGTGACGCGTATGCTCTAATCTTGCCTGCCACAAGCATATAAATTAGATTTAAATGTGAACAGAAAGCATGTAACATAAAATAATTAGTCCATGCAAGAAAAACTCTCAAATTGACATTAAACATGGTAAGTGTTTTATTACAGACCTTGCATTTTGGCTGCATTATGACTCATATCATCACAACAACCCCAGAGGTATTCTGCTAATACATTCCCCAGGGAGTGAGGAACTTCCAGAGATGGCCGGCGCCATCAAGTGGCAATGAGAGAAAGTGCTGTATTTCTAACCTTATACTGCATACTATACATTTCCAGCATCTAATCTGTTACGTAGCTTTTTTTTTTTTACTTCTATGTTTATCTTTAGATACAACATTTTGCAAAGCTAATATAATAAAGATATACTCAGGTATGAGCTCTAAAATGAGCTTAAGAGTTCTTTATCATGATAAATATGACATTATCAACAAGTTAGTAAAGTTGACTCAACCCTGAATTAATAGTTACTGTCTCTAATAAAAAAAAATTAAACTCAACAATTGACTGTAACATGCACCATAGACATCTACATTCAAGTTAGGTGAAAACATTACTATCATGATGCAAGGTAGAGAAATTTGGGGCTGCCGGTTTTTCGCACTCTTCTTAGAGTCCTGAATATAAGCTGATCGCAGGATGAGCAGCTCTTGCGACGGCTGTTAACCTGTAAAAGAACCTGGCTGCAAATCCCCTCCAGTGCCACAAGAAAGGTGGAGATGCAGTGACTGGCATAACTTCCAAATCTGAAATATAAGGGTATATTTCCACATCATCGAACACGTGCGGAATCACCACATCCTATACATAGAACTGTGTTATTTATCTTGCGGAGACGGAGCATCTCTGCAAGATAAATAGACATGCTGCAGTCTAGATGCGTTGCATGTGCGTATACGCTGGTATGCCACCTGTGGGTTTGAACGCATAGTGGAGATGGGATTTCATAAAATCCCCTCCACTATGCTGTTATATATGGCCACTGCGGACTGGACGCTGCAGCTGTACACAGCGTCCAAACCGCAGCAATTCCTGACCGTGGAAGCATACCCTAAGAAATTGGAATACATAAAGCGTGCCGTGGAAATGTTTGTGTTACATTAAACTAATAGCCTAACCTTGCCTATTTATTTATATAGGGCTTCTTGTGGGAAGTAGAGGGAGACAGTCAGGGTCGGACAGTCACACTGGGACACCGGAGAATATGCAAGGATGCATATTCAGTTGAAATGTATTGCCCTGTTGCAATAGTTAACTAGGCTGCAGTTCTAGAAGCGGCTGGCGGCTGACATGTGTGCGCCCGCTGAAGGCGGCACATGACAGTGATGCCGCCGGCATATGACGTCACTGTCATGCGGCGTCTGCGATGGTCGCATACACGACAGCCTCTGCTAGGTCAGTAGCCATTTTAAAATGAGTGCACCGGATCTGCAGCAACATGAGGATGCTGCGCAGCGCCGGGAGCACAGACAGGTAAGAGGAATCTTTTTTTTTTCTTTTGTGGTTGTGGCATGATGCTGGGCCAGGCCAAGGGACAGTGGGTAAAATCCTATATAGGGCTAACAGCAACAGTACATGCTTAACTATGAGAGCATGTCCTTATCAGGCTAATTTTAGTAATATATATGTAAAGAGATATCTATAGAAATGTTGTACATGTACTGGAAACCATACTGTGGTTAATAGATTCAGCGCAAACCAACATGAAGATCTTATGAAAAAATTTCATCAAAGAATCAAAAGGTAGCAGAAAGATAAAAACAACCTTTATTTAATAATTAAAAACATCTTAGGCTAGGGTGATGATATGTAAATGGCCAGTATATGGCACCACAAAAAAGGGGCAGGGCAAAAATTAAAAGACAGTTTATTATGTAGGAAAGACTAAATCCTACGGTAGAAATAGCGCATGGACATGTGGCTAGAGATGTGAATATCACATTTTTGGCCTATGAAGTGCGGCCACCACCATCAGGGGCTTATCTACAGAATTCTGCAATGCTGTAGATAAGCCTCCGATGTAACCTGAAAGAAAAACCTGTTAAAATATACTCACCCCGGGGTCTGGTCCGGCACCTCCCATCTTCTAGCGATGACGTCCTCCTTCTTACTTCTGCTGCGGCTCCTGCGCAGGCGTACTTTATCTGCCCTATTGAGGGCAGAGCTGAGTACTGCAGTGCGCAGGCGCCGGGAAAGGTCAGAGAGGTCTGGCGCCTGTGCACAGACATACTTTACTCTGCCCTCAACAGGGCAGATGAAGTACGCCTGTGCAGGAGCGGTGGCAGAAGTAAGAAGGAGGATATCATTGCTAAAAGATGGGAGGCGCCGGATCGGACCGTGACACCCACCGCACTGGACCACGCCCCCCCCGGTGAGTATAATATAACTTGTTTTTCTTATCTTTCAGATTACATCGGGGGCTTATCTACAGCATTACAGAATGCTGTAGATAAGCCCCTGATGGCGGTGGCTGCATCTTGTAGGCCAAAAATGAAGTGACAGATTCCCTTTAAACAAAAGGAGGCCAGGATGAGGAACTTAATTACTGTATGAGTGCCAGAATGAGGAACATACATTATTAGTTTATGGTGGTAAGTGGGGGACATTATTACTGCTGTAATATAAATAACTTTTTAGGAGGCTGTTTTCCATGGGGTGGAGCAAATGGGGGTCCTGTTATTGTGCAGCGCACCTCTATGTTGCTTTTTTTTCGTAATCCGGCATAGTATAGAAGTTGCTGAAAAAGAATGAAATGTGCTCTAGAAGAGATCAGCTATAAATGACTGCTATTTTCTGTAGAGATGCATCCTGGCTGGAAGATGTGATGGCAGTCTGTGCCAAGTGAAGAAGAAAAGCAAAGATGAAGAATGTCACCTAGAGATGTCATTGGTGAGTCACTGTACCACATGTACAAGCACACTTTGCACTACATGCAGAGCTCCCGTGTATAATGTCACTGGTGATCACTGTATTACCAGTACTCTATATACTTTTGGTATTAATTAGGAGAAACTGATTGGTAGAGGCTCTTGGTGGGATCAGTGGAAAATGATGGGTGGCAGAGGGTCTTGGTGAGGGTAAGAAAGACAGTGAGTAGCTATG
Organism: Dendrobates tinctorius; assembly: GCF_039654945.1. Taxonomy (NCBI): domain Eukaryota; kingdom Metazoa; phylum Chordata; class Amphibia; order Anura; family Dendrobatidae; genus Dendrobates; species Dendrobates tinctorius. Next base: position 53,969,182 of record NW_027361917.1, read on the forward strand.
GATCTTGGTAGGGATTAGAGGGAGATAATGGGTGGCAGAGAATTAGATGAAGATACTGTGGTAGGGTCTCTTAGTGAATATCAGGTGGCAGGGACTCTGTGCGGAATAAAGGGAGACAGTGGAGGAAGGGGATCTTGGAGTGGATTAAGAGAGGAGAGTGGGCTGCAAGGGATGATGGTGGAAATTCAATGGGAATAGTGGTTGGAAGGGGCTTTTGGTACCCATTAGAAGTAAACATTAGAAGGTGCCCTTAGTGGATATTAGAGGGAGACTATGGGTAGAAGGGGATTTTAGTGGAGATTGGAAGGCGACAGTGTGTATCAGGGATTCTTTTATGAGGATTAGAGGGAAACAGTGAGTGGTAGGGGATTTTGGTACTATCTAAAGGGAGACACTGGGTGGCATGGCCTCTTGGTGGGGATTAGAGTGAGACAAACGGTGGCAGGAGATCTTGGTGGGGTTAAGTAGGAGACAGTGGGTGGCATGGACTCTTGGTGCAGATGAGAAGGAATATACTGTGTTACAGAAGATCTGGGTGGGGATTAGAGGGAGACTGTCAGGGAATATTGGTGAGGATTTGAGGGAAATAATGGGTGGTCATGCATCTTGGTGAGGATAAAGGAGAAACAGTAGGTGGCAGGGGCTATTGGTAGGGGCTAGAGAGGGACACTGTGGCAGGGGCTTTTGATGGGGGTTAGAGAGAGACATTGGGTGACAGGGGCTCTTGGTCAAGATTACAGTAGAGGGGGAGAATTGGTAGCAGGGTATTTTGGTAGTAATTAGAGAGGGGCAGCAAGAGGTCTTGGTAGGGAATGGAGGGGGACATTGTGTCTCAGGGGTTTTTGAGCAGGGAGAGGCAAGTGAAAAATTGATTCCACTGAAGGATTTTTCTGTAGAAGATCTTTATGAGCTCCATGGCCTCCCTGTAAAGTTACTAAGCAATACAACTGATCTATGTAGTCACTTCAGTCACGCAAAGGACTTCATTTATATTGGCAGCTGGGCAGTAAGGAGGACTGATTCTGTCTTCTCTCTCCTTTCATTCTTCGGTAGCGTGGACTAATCTCACTGCTCTCAGCTACTGTGTTATAACACCAGCAGGAGGCAGCACAATGATGCAATCACCTACTGAACACAATAATCCCTAAACTCAAGTAGCCAGTGTCCTGCCTTTTCTTCATTCCATACTGCTGGGAGCAAGCTGAAGTCCTCCAGGGACAACGGGACAACTCACCAAATTCGGGACGGTCCCCCTGGATCAACAATGGTTGAGTGCTATGTAACTGGTACCATTTGCAATTGATAGGCTGTAGGTGAAAAGGACATACTGGGTCCCTCGGGGTATGTAACGCTTTTTCTAGCCACTTTCTTTTGTGGTTCATGGATATAATTATAGGTGATAACAACCACATTTAGTAACTATTCACCAGTTTTACTATAGTTTACGCCAGAAAGTTTTGTAAACTATAGTGCAAATCTATGCCAGCGATAGAGTTGTATTTATGGCACACAAACAGTATGCAATGCTGACAATTTAAATGGTACATAATATATGAAAATAAGAAAACTAAATAATACTTACCTAGCAACAGTGTTGGACTGTGGTGCCTGGGGTACAAATATAGGATTGACTCTTGGGGCCCACACTACAGCAATATGCAAAACATTGTTAGGCGTAATCTGTGTTAGAGTGGAGCATCGACTAACATACAGGCAGATCATGTACATCTATTAGGTCTGCACCATAAATATGCAATCATCATATTATATAGCACTGTGCACTTACAATTGCTCATTTTGCCCTTCTACTCAGCAAATTCTTCTCTTTTCCATTAGGTCTATGAGATTTCCCTGCATGACTCACATGTTTATTCCAGACGTGATGCTTTTATTCCCATTTCAAAATTGAATGGCAGGTCAGGTGTCTGAGCACTGTTCCTTTTATTCTCTGTGAGTCTGCCAAAAAAGCCAAGCACAAGGCTCGGTTGCCTCATAGGGAATGAATGTAACAGTGGTTGAGTCAAAAATGTTGTTCCATTCAAAGCAAATAAAAATTCCATATTCTGCCAAGCAGTACAGGTTTCACCATTTGGACTTTCACCAATTAAAAAGTTATCACTTATCCTTAACCCCATTAAAAAGACCTTTCACCCAAATTTTCACAATGAACTGTGCACAGGATGATTTAGTAGCTGCAGAGCGGAAAAATTCCTTTTTTAGTTCTTTTTTTAAATTTTGTCTCCCAGTAGCAGTGATATTAACAAACAGTATTTAGCACAAAATTAATTAATTTTCATTAACCACTTCCTTACATTGGATGCACTATTCCATGTGACCTGGGACTTAAGTCTCATGGACGGAAAAGTACGTCACACGTGATCAGCGGCGCTCACGGGGGGAGCGCCACTGATCACGGCCTGGTGTCAGCTGATCACAGCTGACACCCGGCATTATGTGCCAGGGGTGGTCACGGACGGCCCCCGGCACATTAACCCCCGACACAATGCGATCAAACATGATCGCAGTGTACCGGAGGCACAGGGAAGAATCGCGCAGGGAGGGGGCTCCCTGCGTGCTTCCCTGAGACCCCCAGCACAGCTCGATGTGAAGCGCTGCTCTGGGGGCCTCCTTCCCTGCAGGTCCCCGGATCCAATATGGCAGTGGAGACCTTCGGAGGCCTGCAGGGAGCCGGCTTCCTCACTGCCTGAATACTTATCATGTTGCCAACACAAATAAACATACATTAACAAGTCCCTTTCCCTAGCATGATATCACCTGGTTTCTGAGGATGAACAAGCTACCGGGTAGGTTACATGGGACCCCCAAACCCACGCGTATCGACACAGTGATGTGTCTTTCTCAAGGTCAGATTACAGGTCACTGACCTTGAGAAAGACAAGACATGTTGTGTTGGCAACATGATAAGTATTCAATTTTCTATTTATGGCATATGTAGAATCTCTATGTAACCATAGTAGTTATTGATAATATGGTATTTTTGATCCAAGGTCATGATTGTCATTACAATTGATTTGATAGACCCTAGGTTATGGTAACTAGCAGATACCTGGCATTATACTGAATGGTTGGCCTTGGGACCCATAGTATTTAACTATTTATCAAAATGACCCATTGTCTTTGTTTTGTTATCAGTGTCTGGTTGTTCAGACTTTTTAATTGTTTTTAAACAAAGTGTCAATTTGTTGTGTCCATTAATAAAATTGATACTTTTTGATTATCATATCCTTGTGGTGATCCCGATTTGTGTGCATATACTTTCTTTTCTTCATGTGTTTTCATGTCAATCCATTTATATGCACTAGGTGATCCCACCTAAATTGACATTGTGGATAGAATCATAGAATCATAGAATCGTAGAGTTGGAAGGGACCTCCTGGGCCATCTGGTCCAACCCCCTGCTCAAAGCAGGATTCGCTAAATCATCCCAGTCAGATGTCTGTCCAGCCTCTGTTTGAAGACTTCCATTGAAGGAGAACTCACCACTTCTCGTGGCAGCCTGTTCCACTCATTGATCACTCTAACTGTCAAAAAGTTTTTTCTAATATCTAATCTGTGTCTCCTCCCATTCAGTTTCATCCCATTGCTTCTAGTCTTTCCTTGTGCAAATGAGAATAAAGTTGAGCCTTCTACAATGTGACAGCCCTTTAGATATTTGTAGACAGCAATTAAGTCTCCTCTCAGTCTTCTCTTTTGCAAACTAAACATTCCCAAATCCTGCAACCTTTCCTCATAAGACAGGGTTTGCAGACCGGTCACCATTCTGGTCGCTCTTTTCTGAACTTGCTCCAGTTTGTTGATGTCTTTTTTAAAATGTGGTGCCCAAAACTGGACACAATATTCCAGATGAGGTCTGACCAAAGAGGAGTAGAGGGAAATAATGACTTCACGTGATCTAGACTGTATGCTTCTGTTAATACATCCTAGAACTGCATTTGCCTTTTTTGCTGCTGCATCACACTGTTGACTCATATTCAGTCTGTGATCTATTAGTATACCCAAGTCTTTTTCACATGTGCTGTCACTTAGCCCTATTCCTCCCATTCTATATATGCTTTTTTCATTTTTATTGCCCAGATGTAGTACTTTGCATTTCTCCCTGTTAAAAACCATTCTGTTAGTTACTGCCCACTTCTCCAGTTTATTTAAATCTTTTTGAATCCTCTCTCTCTCTTCTCTAGTATTAGCTATCCCTCTTAGCTTTGTGTCATCAGCAAATTTAATCAGTTTACCCTCAATTCCTTCATCTAAATCGTTGATAAAGATGTTGAACAATACAGGGCCCAGGACAGAGCCCTGTGGTACCCCACTTGAGACATTCTTCCAACTGGATGTGCAGCCATTTACGACCACTCTTTGGGTCCGATCACTAAGCCAGCTATGAATCCACCTAACAGTTGCCTTGTCCATTCCATACTTAGTCATTTTTTCAATAAGGATTGTATGAGAGACTTTGTCAAATGCTTTGCTGAAGTCAAGATATACTATATCTACAGCATTTCCTTGATCCACCCAATCAGTGATACCGTCATAGAAGGAAATTAAGTTAGTCTGACATGACTTATTAGTTACAAACCCATGACTTGACTTATTAGTTACAAACCCATGCTGACTCTGTTTGATCACTTCATTCTTATCCAGGTATTGACTTACATGTTGTTTAATAATTTGTTCAAAGATCTTTCCTGGTATAGAAGTCAGACTCACCGGCCTATAGTTGCCTGGGTCCACCTTCTTCCCCTTTTTGAAGATAGGAACAACATTTGCTCTTCTCCAGTCTTCTGGCACTTCTCCTGTTCTCCAAGAATTTTCAAAGATTATGGAGAGTGGTTCAGAAATTTCTTCTGCTATCTCCTTCAGTACTCTGGGGTGTAATTCATCTGGACCTGGAGACTTGAATTCATTTAGGTTAGCTAAGTGTTTCCTCACTATCTTTCTGTTTATAGATATCCTGGATTCTTCTATTCCCTTAATAGGACAGTGAATAACAGTTGGTGTTACATTTCCTTTCTGAGAGAAAACAGATGCAAAATAGGAATTTAAAAGTTCAGCCTTCTCAACATCCTGTCTGGTGCCCGTTTATTCTATATCTTGTCAAACAGTGGTTTACCCCCACATATGGGGCATCGGCGTACTCAGGACAAATTGCACAATAACTTTTGGGGTCCTCTTTCCCTTGGGAAAATAAAAATTGGGGGTGAAAAGATCATTTTTGTGGAAAACATGATTTTTGAATTGTCCGGCTGTACGTTATAAACTTCTGTGAAGCCCTTGGGGGTTCAAAGTTCTCACCACATATCTAGATAAGTTCCTTGGGGGTTTAGTTTCCAAAACGGGGTCACTTGTGGGGGGTTTCCACTGTTTGGACACATCATTTTAATCAATAGATCTTGGAATAATAATACCTTCCACAACTGGATGTGTTTAAGTAAGATATCACTGTGCCGAGATAATCTTATAAATGTGCCCCTGCTGTGTACTGTATAATGGCTGTGTCTGACCGTGCAGGAACATGGCCTGATCATACCACAGCTCCTGGGCAGGGGAGGAAGTAAAATAGAGTATACAGACAGGACAACAAGGGATTTCAGAGGATTCTTTTTGTGAGATGGAGCATTTCCCTGCCTGTTTTTAAACAATATTTTACTTCAAAGAAGGAATAATTTGCGAACCCATTCTGTAATGACTGTATACTATAGGGACCTTATCTGAAAGGGTTAATAACCTGTGGTCAACTCCCAGCACTTTTTAATCATGCTGGAGGTTAGACCAGGAGATCAACAGAAATAATCCATTAATGCCGGTCACGAGCTGGTATTCACTGGAGTATTGTAATGACCAGCACGGGGGTCTTCTGCAGATCCCGACTGTCATGACAAACCATCGGCAACCATCACGTAATCAAGGGAATGACATGCTTATAGCCAGCGTGTATTAAATCCCATCGTCAGATTGATAACGGGATTAAACCAGTTAATAGTGAGGGTAGAGCTCCGATCCACCCACGGCTGTTAAAGGCACATGATGACCAATTAAATGAGCTGTCACGTTCAGGGAAAGATGTGGGCTCAGCGCCGGAGTCCGTATCAAAATCAGGGCCATGATATATGATGTAAATATGTCATGTCATTAAGGGTTAATGTTTATGAGGCTTTCTTAACTGTTCTCATGATTAGTCAATGGATTATTTCCGTTCCTGCCTTTCACAGGAACGGGTCTCTCCATCTTAGAATCATAGAATCGTAGAGTTGGAAGGGACCTCCTGGGCCATCTGGTCCAACCCCCTGCTCAAAGCAGGATTCGCTAAATCATCCCAGTCAGATGTCTGTCCAGCCTCTGTTTGAAGACTTCCATTGAAGGAGAACTCACCACTTCTCGTGGCAGCCTGTTCCACTCATTGATCACTCTAACTGTCAAAAAGTTTTTTCTAATATCTAATCTGTGTCTCCTCCCCTTCAGTTTCATCCCATTGCTTCTAGTCTTTCCTTGTGCAAATGAGAATAAAGTTGATCCTTCTACAATGTGACAGCCCTTTAGATATTTGTAGACAGCTATTAAGTCTCCTCTCAGTCTTCTCTTTTGCAAACTAAACATTCCCAAATCCTGCAACCTTTCCTCATAAGACAGGGTTTGCAGACCGGTCACCATTCTGGTCGCTCTTTTCTGAACTTGCTCCAGTTTGTTGATGTCTTTTTTAAAATGTGGTGCCCAAAACTGGACACAATATTCCAGATGAGGTCTGACCAAAGAGGAGTAGAGGGAAATAATGACTTCACGTGATCTAGACTGTATGCTTTTGTTAATGCATCCTAGAATTGCATTTGCCTTTTTTGCTGCTGCATCACGCTGTTGACTCATATTCAGTCTGTGATCTATTAGTATACCCAAGTCTTTTTCACATGTGCTGTCACTTAGCCCTATTCCTCCCATTCTGTATATGCTTTTTTCATTTTTATTGCCCAGATGTAGTACTTTGCATTTCTCCCTGTTAAAAACCATTCTGTTAGTTGCTGCCCACTTCTCCAGTTTATTTAAATCTTTTTGAATCCTCTCTCTCTCTTCTCTAGTATTAGCTATCCCTCCTAGCTTTGTGTCATCAGCAAATTTAATCAGTTTACCCTCAATTCCTTCATCTAAATCGTTGATAAAGATGTTGAACAATACAGGGCCCAGGACAGAGCCCTGTGGTACCCCACTTGAGACATTCTTCCAACTGGATGTGCAGCCATTTACGACCACTCTTTGGGTCCGATCATCTTGTCCGAGTCCTGACTTCCAGAGGTGGGTTTCAGACAATAGCCAAGCACAGCTGCATTACGAAGCTTTCCTATACATTCAGGGGTGTATTCCAGCAGTGTACAGCATATTGCTACGCTTTTCTGTAACATCTTTACAGTAAAATTCCAACAGACCAGGACTTAGAAGCAGTTATTCCAATGTCAGAGCTGAAAGGCAGATCTGAATAAGTAATAGTATAGACAAGAAAACTTTCCAGATGTCAGATAATTTTTCAGATTAAATTGAAAACAAATACTGTCCAACTATCAAGACAAAAAAAAATCTTGCACTTCCATCTTTAGTGATTACTGCCGAATTTTGGGCGCTAGTTTGTTATGATTTCTAATATTGCAGGAGCACCATCTTGTGGCCATTATATGTAATTGCCGGGTCTCATCCAGTCATCAGATTTAGGGCTCATACATATGTGTATAAATTGGCTGTGAAAATAACAGATACTGACAGGGTCCCTGATCCTGCAAAACGGGCTTGTGCGAGTTTTGCTGCTAAAATTGTTTTGAAAAAGAAAGAAAAAATGAGAATTGCAGAGAATTTTGCCAGATATCAAAATAACATCCATATTCCTTGAAAAAATAACATGTAGTTATTATAGTTTGTTGTTGTTGAGGGGCCCAGGGTACCCATCGCCACCATCACATGGATCCTCATGTTGGCCATTGGTCGCTCGCTTACCACACCCTGCATGGTGACTGACAGAGCAAGGTATAATACATCAGGGATACCGTGTCCTACCTGGATATGATGTAACGCTAACTCCTCATCCCTACCTCATTATAATCACAGCTCAAGGACAATTTGGGGGGAGGAAAGGAACTTAATTGGCTGCATGTACCTTCCCCTCTCACCCAGAGGACCACATAGACCTTGGAGCAGCAGTATGTCCATGTGGCTGTTCTGACCATTGCAGGTTTCTTGGATGCCTCAGCCTTCAATATTTGCTTCCTCTAGGATATTCAGAGGCAGACATGCTACAAGCGAGTTGGGCACCATGTTGGATGCTAACAGCAGGTTAGCACTTTCATGAGGTTACTGGTGGACTTCTGCCAGGCAGCTTTACATTTAGAAGGTCCCTTAACTATCATGAAAACCAGCACACATTCAGTGACCGGCATCCCAAGCGTTCCCTTAGACCACCTAGATGTTACAGTTACTATTAACACTTAGGAGGGGTAAGCAGGATCACACATTATAGATAAAATATAACATAACATTCAAGAAATAAAATATGGGTAGTCAATACCTCGCAATGATATATACAGACATTAAAGTGATAAAGTGAACCAGCTCAATTGAAAAAAAATGTTTGGATCTTATCATTAGAAGCTTTCAAATCAGCAAAAATATCATGCAGGAGGGAGAAAAGGGAAATTAAGCTGGACAAGTAAAACTACAATCCCTGTCATGTCCATTGCAATACCGCCCATCCTGACAAGGACAGTGCACAAGTGGAACCCATCCCCCTAAAAATGACCTTGTACAAACGCTCCCTACACATTTCATCACCCTGTAGTGGGGGATTCATCAGGGTAGATGAATGGATATAAAGAGAATAGACTATGTATAGTGATCGGCGAACTCCTGGATATTTGGGTCCAGCCAAACATGTAAATAAAATTTTAAAAAATTATATTTACGGCTCAACGTTATAAACTTCTGTGAAGCACCTGAGTGTTCAATGTGCTCACGACACATCTAGATCAGTTCCCTGAGGGGTCTAGCTTCCAAAATGGTGTCACTTGTGGGGGATTTTCACTGTTTAGGTGGATCGCCCTCCCAGGGCTGTGGGGTACTCGGTACCGGGCAGGTATCTCAGAGGGAAGTGTCACAGTAGCGGGGACCTGGTACGTGGCCCTGGGCGTCCATGTAAAAGGGGTTAAGAGTGGCTGGTTAAAATTTATAAGTGGATGATTCGTGACACCACCTGTGGTGTTCGGCAATGAAGGTGTTAAGCCGACGCTGCAGGCAGATCTGCTGGGACAGATCGTGTGGTGCAGCAATGATGGTGTAGCCCTCCACAGGCAGGGCTGTAGTCCCAGGGCAGAGTATATGAAGAGGATAGGTGTTGAGGAAGAGGGTGTAGTGTTTGGCACAGAGATGTAGCAGTGCTGGAGAGTTTGCAGGAAGAAAGCAAGGACACAATAGGGTGCAGTTTCTTTTACCTTTACTTTACTTGGTAAATGCAGTCCAGAATGCCAGATTACAGATGAAACAGAGGCTGGCCGGCCTGGAAGCAACTTAGGAATCTCTCTCAGATCAGATGGGTTGTGTAGTCTCCTTTCTAGCGCTTATTTTAGGTACTTGCAGTACTGTGTTACACTGAAGTTCCACTTGCTTGTTCTCATTTAGAACTCCCTCGTATGGCAGACAGCTGTAGGCTTCTTCTTCTGGCTCACCCGTTGCTGTTGTGCCTCTGAGTCTTATGTGGGAACAGAGCATTTATAGCTTCCTATTCCTCCGGTTTCTGCTGCAGGAACATCAGTATCCATACAACCTTGGAGACCGGGCTCCAGATCATGCGCTATAGCTAGAAGAGAGCTCCGAACTCTGCTCAATCTTCCAGCTCCTCTCCTCACGTCCACACACATTGCCCTCCTCACACAAACTTCCAATTTCCCCTTCCTGGCCCCCAGAGAGTAGCTCTTCCCCCAGGTTTGGTTCAGAGCTCCCTCTGCTGACCTGGAATGGAAACTGTGATGTGGTTAACTGCCAGAGAGATCCTTTATTGCTTCCAAGCATGACATCATACTCCCTAGGAGGAAGGCAATGCCACTGTGGCGACCATACTCCTGGGGGCGCCACATTCCCCCCTAGTGCAATTCAGTACTCCCGAACTGAGAGAAAAAATATGTAAACATATAAACAATTATAAATATAACAAGATTTCCAAAAGTGAAAAATACAAAAACCAAAGCTCAAAAATAGTCCTGATGACGGTTAGTCCAAGCGTCAATGTCCATGGTGCAATTCCTGAGCAAGTTGGTAAACTATTTACAAGTAAAGTTTTGACCACACATAGTCCTGTGGTCCAACTGTCCATTGAAAACAAAATAAAATATCCAAAAAGTCTCTGTAGGCACAAAACTTGAAACGTTGCATATTTACAGGTTAACATTTACAATACTTATCTATATGCAGAACCTTAGGGGTGGAATACCTTGGGTACTACGGACAGACCTACGTAGCACTGGTGTGGGTAAACTGGGTAGTAGCCATCTGCGAACTCTTAGACTCACCATGGGCATGACAGATTCACCACTGGCAGGGCAAGGATTCTCTGGCTCCACTGCTGGTGTGGCATCCGCTGCCTGAACTTCCTGATTTTCAGAGTTCTCTTGAGTCTCTGCTACTTCAGTTGCAGTAGGCTGGGGAAAGATTAGGACAGGAACTACGATGGCTTGATTCATTCTTGTCCAGTTTGCAGGAAATTCTCCAAGTACAGTGCTGACCTTTTCTTCCTCTTCTATGGGTTGACGGTTGTTTGTTCTCCCATCCTTTCCTTTAGCTGGTCAGGGCACAATTTCAGATGATCCCTCGATACTGCTGATGAGGTTTCTCCTCCATTCTTACTGATAAGGCACACTTTGGTGTTGTCGAAGTTTGATGGTAAGACGGTATATGGTTCAGCTTCCCATTGATCATCCAATTTATGCATCCTTCTTTTCCTCTTTAGGACTTGTTCTCCTGGTGACAAGGGAACTGCAGGTGCATGTTGATTGTAGTTCTTTTCTTGTTTTTATCTCGCCTGAGCTAGACTCTTTTCTACACACTCTTGTACTCTCCGGTACTGTTGCTGCCATTCTGTATCCCAGTCAGCATCTGGTGATGTCACCTCAGGTGTCAGGACTCCCATATCCAAATCAATAGGCAGCTTGCCAGGCCTCGCTCTCATTAGGTAGGCTGGTGTGCAGTTGGTGGAATTCACATGAATGTGATTGTAGAGGTCTACCAGATCTGGCAACTTTTCTGGCCACAGATTCCTTTCTTCCAAAGGCAAGGTCTTCAGTAGATCGATCACCACCTGATTCATCTTTTCACACATGTCATTGGTCTGTGGATGGTACGGTGTTGTCCTTATCTTCTTGCAACCGTACAAGTTACAGAATTCCTGGAACACTTCTGCCTCAAAGGCTGGACCTTGATCTGTAAGCACTCACTCGGGATATCCGTGTGGTCTACAAAAGTGCTGTTGGAAGGCTCTGGCTGCTGTCCTGGCTGTTTGATCCTTGACAGGCACGACTACCAGGAACCTCGAGTAGTGGTCAACGATGGTAAGAGCATAAATGTAGCCTGAACGGCTTGGAACCAGCTTCACATGGTCCAGGGCAACCAACTCAAGTGGTTGTTTGGTTATTATTGGCTGCAAAGGAGCTCGCTGGCTGTTACGGTCCTTCCTGCGCAGGTTACATTGTCCACACTCCCGGCACCAATTATAAATGGCCAGCCCAGAAGAATCTCTCCAGGAGCAAGGCCTCCAACTTCTTCCATCCGAAGTGTCCAGCTCCATTGTGGTATGCTTCCAAGACTATTGATGCCTCCCTCTTTGGGACTACCACCTGCCAGACCAGATCATGCGTGCGGGCATTAATACTCCACCGACACAGCTTTCTCTCATAGATGAACAGCCTGCCTCTTTCCTTCCACAACTGCTGGGTTTCTTCAGGAGCATCTGGACTTGGGCGTGAGTCAGCTTGCGACAGTAGCTCCTTTAACAGGTGGACTGCGGGGTCGTTATCCTGCGTTTCTGCCCAGTCATGATGAGGCAATGGATTTAGGGTGGCCTCTTTCACGACAGACTGTCTGTTTCTCACTCCTTGGGCACATTGGGTGGCAATTGGCCGGTGGAAGGCAGGTAACTTTATTTCTTTGAGTGCCTCAGGGTCTTCTCCTGCATCTGGCAGATTGGACATTCTGGACAGCGCATCAGCATTCTTGTGCCCCGCTCAGTACTTGATGGTAAATTCATAGTTAGACAGCCGGGCCATCCATCACTGCTCCAGTGCACCTAGTTTTGCAGTTTCCAAGTGAGTGAACGGGTTGTTGTCCATTAAGATGGTAAACTTGGCTGAAGCTAGGTAATGCTTGAATCGTTCAGTCACAGCCCAGACTATGGCGAGGAACTCCAGTTTGAAGGAACTGTAGTTGTCAGGGTTCCTTTCAGTGGGACGAAGCTTCCTGCTAGTGTAGGAGATCACTTTTTCTTTGCCATTCTGTACCTGTGACAGTACTGCTCCCAGTCCCACGTTGCTGGCATCAGTATACAGAACAAATGGTTGGTCATAATCTGGGTAGGCCAGACCTTCATCTCCTGTGAGAGCCATTTTCAGTCGAGTGAAGGACCTCTCCAGTTCCTCATTCCATTCAGATGTAGGACTCTTCTTTCTGGCTTTCTTGGGCTGGCCCACCAGAAGATTTTGCATAGGTGTGGCTATCTCAGTGAAGCCTTTGATGAACCTTCGGTAGTAGCCTACTAACCCGAGGAATTGACGTACCTCATGGAGGTTGCTGGGCTTCTGCCAGTCCCGGATGACTGTGACTTTGTCAGGATCTGGTGCCACACCTTCTGCACTCACTACATGACCGAGGTACTGTACCTTGGGCTTCAGGAGGTGGCATTTGGATGGCTTCACTTTCAGGCCAAAGTTGGACAGGGCTTCAAACACCTCAGCCAGGTGCTTCAGATTGTCTTCATAAGTCTTGGAGAAAACAATGACATCATCAAGGTACAACAGGACTGTATCGAAGTTCTTGTGTCCAAGACAGCACTCCATTAGCCGTTGAAATGTCCCTGGAGCAGTGCAGAGCCCGAATGGCATGTAGTTGAACTCACAGAGACCCATTGGTGTAGTAAATGCTGTTTTCTCCTTGTCTGCCTCTGCCACGGGAACCTGCCAATACCCACTAGTGAGATCTAAGGTGGAAAAATAGTTAGCAGTTTTAAGTGTGGCTAATGACTCCTCAATTCTGGGTAATGGGTAGGCATCCTTATGTGTAATGCTGTTAATTTTTCTGTAATCAACACACATTCTCATGGTACCATCTTTCTTTTTCACAAAGACTATTGGAGCTGCCCAGGGGCTACAACTGTCTCTGATCACCCCAGCCTCCTTCATTTCCCACAACATACTACTGGCACATTGATATTGTGTTGGGGGTATAGGTCGGTACCTTTCTATAATGGGTGGATGATCTCCAGTGGGGATATGGTGTTGAACCCCTTTTGTCTTCCCAAAGTCTAGAGGGTGTTTACTGAATACCCGCTCATACTCCTGAGTCACTCGGTAAATCCCATTCTTTTGGTATGAAGGGGTGGAGTCAGTTCCCACATGCAGCTGCTGACACCCCTCGTCCAGCTGCTTTACAGAGCCATTGTCCACCTGGTCGGATGAGACCAAGGGCTCTGTTGCCCGTATTGCATTGTTACTGACAGTAAGCAGCTTAGCAACTGTGGCATACCGAGGCATTGTGGCCTCCTCCTCCCCACAATTCAAGAGGCGTACAGGTACTCTCCCTTTGCGGACATCAACTACCCCTCTGGCTGTCAGGACAGTGGCCCGGCTATCAGAGTACACTGGCTCTACCAATGCTTGGTAATCTCCTCCTTTTCCTCTGAGGCCTATGGCTGCCCGACACCAAATTAACATTTCACATCTGGGGGGTATCGCAATGGGGAAAGAATCACTCACTCTGACGCTGCCAATTTCTCCGCCAGAAAGTTCTACCTGCTGTCTTTGCATCAGGACCTTGATCTCCTTCTGCAGGACTCGTTGTTCACTGGAATCAGCAGTCTCAGCCACCTGTTGCAACAAAACAATAACCTCGGCCAATTTTCAATCACATTAGTACCTAAGGTCATCATTGGGTTACATTCTCGTCGATCAATGTCTACAACTATCAGACCTTGAGATTTTAACTCTACTCGCCCCACTTTAATGGTAATCTCTTTACATCCTACTTGCGGCAAAGACTGACCATTGCTGACAACTACTGTCAGTTCATCACTTGGGCCACGGGTAAGTTCAGAGTCAGCCCAATACCGCTTGTAAAGGATATATGGCATAGTTGTCACCTGAGAGCCAGTGTCCAGCAAAGCGTTCATGGGGATGCCGTCAATCACCACTGGGAAGACCGGTCGCCCTCCAACATACTTGGCTCACCAGTTATTTGGGCCTTGTGGTCCTACTCCTGGAGGTTGGCCCTCTGCCCCAGGGGTTGCTCGTTTAAATAACAGAACCTTGCAATCTGGCCTGCCTTGTGGCAGTGACGACAGATGGGACGTCGTCCAGGTCCTAGCGATCGTTGTCTCTCCCTCGGCGTGGTGGGATCCTCTTCTTCCGTAGCCATGGGACATCCTCTGGACGGGAGGCCAGCTGGATCTTCTCCTTTGATGACACCTGCAGGGACTGCACAGTTTTGTTAAGTGCAGCCATATTTTTTGGTCAGCTCCTGGACCTGAAGATGCAGTTCGGCAGAAGGATCTTTGTCCAGAGTCTGGGCATCAGCCTCCACCGGGCTAAGAGGGAAAGATGCTGCTTCTTGATGGTATGTGATTGCTGGGCGCCTAGGGGACGCTGGACGGCTGACGTTTGGTTCATGCAGTACCCAAATAGCCGTCTTTGAATTCTGCAAAGTCTAGATTAGGGTTCTGTAGGGCTATGATGCGCAGCTGGGCTCTGTGGGTACTGGACAGGAGTCCCTCAATAAACTGCTCCTTTAAAAGTCTGTCTCCATCTTTCACACTGTCTGGATCAATCTGCTTGATGGCTCGCAGCGCCTCCTGCAGGTTGAGAGCATAGTCCTGTATACTGTCCTGCACTCTTTGCTTACACCCAAAGAATCTCATCTTTATTTCAGCTGCAGTACGAGTGTCAAAGGTGCTTCTTAGCTTAGCCAGGCTCTTTTTAACAGTCTCTTTATCAGTGTCCTGCCAAGCTTTTACTTCCCTTTGCGCTGCACCAGTTAGCTGCCCAATAAGGATGTTCACTTTCTGGCTTTCAGACAGAGGATACACCTCAAACAAACTGCACAGTCTCTCTTTAAACTCACTCAGGGTATGTGACTCCCCTGACTACTGTGGTAGCCAGGCTGCTCCCGGTATATAGGACATGGACAGCGGCATTATGGGGACTGCTGTGATGAACGCTGATTCTTGCGGTGCTCTGGAGGCAGCGCTGGCTGCTGGATTCTGTGGTGCCATTGGAGCTGCAGCTGCGCTGGCCCCTGCATCTTGCGGCGCTGTAGGGGGTGAGGTGGCGTCCACCGCTGCATCTGCTCTTGCCTCATTCTCCTCCCCCCAGTTAACGTTTGGCCAGGCCCTGGGTTGCGCTGGCTTACCGGCTGCCGCTCTGCAGGCTGGATGATCGGGCGACGCCGGGACTGCAGGCCTCTGCTCCTCCCTTCCCACGCGCTGGCCTCTTCCCGCGCAGCACTTCACTTTTTTGCACTTTTCGGCTGGCTCAGCCCACGACGGCCCGCCCCTTTGGCTTCCCGCGCGCGCCAAGTGGCGGGGTAATGGCGGCAATTGCAAAGATAGTCTATGGCACACAACACAGTCTCTGGCACACAGGACCCAGTGACACCGGGCTCCATAAATCCTGTTCATGACGCGCCATGGCTGTGGGGTACTCGGTACCGGGCCGGTATCTCAGAGGGAAGTGTCACAGTAGCGGGGACCTGGTTCGTGGCCCTGGGCGTCCATGTAAAAGGGGTTAAGAGTGGCTGGTTAAAGTTTATAAGTGGATGATTCGTGACACCACCTGTGGTGTTCGGCAATGAAGGTGTTAAGCCGACGCTGCAGACAGATCCCCTGGGACAGATGGTGTGGTGCAGCAATGATGGTGTAGCCCTCCATAGGCAGGGCTGTAGTCCCAGGGCAGAGTAGATGAAGAGGATAGGTGTTGAGGAAGAGGGTGTAGTGTTTGGCACAGAGATGTAGCAGTGCTGGAGAGGTTGCAGGAAGAAGGCAAGGACACAATAGGGTGCAGTTTCTTTTACCTTTACTTTGCTTGGTAAATGCAGTCCAGAATTCCAGATTACAGATGGAACAGAGGCTGGCCGGCCTGGAAGCAACTTAGGAATCTCTCTCAGATCAGATGGGTTGTGTAGTCTCCTTTCTAGTGCTTATTTTAGGTACTTGCAGTACTGTGTTACACTGAAGTTCCACTTGCTTGTTCTCATTTAGAACTCCCTCGTATGGCAGACAGCTGTAGGCTTCTTCTTCTTCTGGCTCACCCGTTGCTGTTGTGCCTCCGAGTCTTATGAGGGAACAGAGCATTTACAGCTTCCTATTCCTCCGGTTTCTGCTGCAGGAACATCTGTATCCATACAACCTTGGAGACCGGGCTCCAGATCATGCGCTATAGCTAGAAGTGAGCTCTGAACTCTGCTCAATCTTCCAGCTCCTCTCCTCACGTCCACACACATTGCCCTCCTCACACGAACTCCCAATTTCCCATTCCTGGCCCCCAGAGAGTAGCTCTTCCCCCAGGTTTGGTTCAGAGCTCCCTCTGCTGACCTGGAATGGAAACTGTGTTGTGTGTTGTGGTTAACTGCCAGAGAGATCCTTTATTGCTTCCAAGCATGACATCACACTCCCTAGGAGGAAGGCAATGCCACTGTGGCGACCATACTCCTGGGGACCCCACATAGGCACATCAGAGGCTCTCCAAACATGACAAGGTATCCCCCAATTGTTCCAGCACATTTTGCATTCAAAAAGTCAAATGGCGCTCCTTCCCTTCCGAGGTCTGCCATGTGTCCAAACAGTGGTTTTCTCCCTCATATGGGGTATTGGCAGGCTCAAGAGAAATTACACAACAAATTTTGGGGTCAATATTTTTCCTGTTACCTTTGTTAAAATAAAAAAATTGGATCCGAATTCAATTTATGCGAAAATAAGTAAAATGTTAATTTTTTTTTCAAAAAAATTCCAGTGAAGCACCTGAAGGCTTAATAAACTTCTTGAATGTAGTTTTGAGCATCTTCAGGGGTGCAGTTTTCAGAATGGTGTCACTTTTGGGTATTTTCATTCATAAATATCCCTCAAAGTAACTTAAAATGTGATGTGGTCCATAAAAAAAAAGGTTTTGTAAATTGTTGGAAAAATAAGGGAAAAAAAATCCCCGGGCCAACTTTTAACCCTTATAACTTCCTAACAAAAAAATTTTGGTTCCAAAATTGTGCAGATGTAAAGTAGACATGTGAGAAATGTTACTTAAGTATTTTGTGTGACTCAAAGTTGGAAAATTGCGAAATTTTCACCAAACTTCCGTTTATTCTCCACAAATAAATGGAAGTCATACCGAAGAAATTTTACCACTATCATAAAGCAGAATGTGTCACGAAAAAACATTCTCAGAATCAGTGTGATCTGTTGAAGTGTTCCAGAGTTATAACCTCAAAGTGACAGAGGTCAGAATTGCAAAAATTGTCCCGGTCATTAACGTGCAAACCACTCTCAGTGATAAAGGGGTTAATTGAGCACTGGTTCACTTTAACCCCTTTCTGCCATTGGACGTACTATCCCGTCCATGTGACCTGGGCCTTAATTCCCATGGACGGAATAGTACGTCATGTGCGATCGACAGCGCTTACAGGGAGAGCGTGGCTGGGTGTCAGCTGATTCTAACAGCTGACACCCGGCAGTAAGTGACAAGGAGCCGTCACACTGCGATCAAACGTGATAGCAGCATTCCGGAGCCGGAACAGGGGCTGAGAGCCCCTCTGCCTTTGGATCAGAGACCCCGCGGGTCCCGATCGCTGCTATGGAGACCTGATGTCGTATGGCATGCAGATGCTGCTTCATCTGCATGCTATAGAAGCGATCAGTCTGCAGAAAATCATTGTCCCATAGTGGGACAAAGTGTAAAAGTAATAATTAAATTTATTTTATTTTTTTTTTAAATAATTGTAAAAATATTTTAAAAAAATAATAAAAAAATCAATGTATTCTATCAGTAAATAAATATTTGAATAAAAAAAATCTACACAATAGAAGTACACATATTTGGTATCGCCACGTCCATATCGATCTGACCTATAAAACTGTCCCAATAGTTAACCTCTTTAGTGAACACCATAAAAAAACAAGGCAAAAAACAATGCTTTATCATCATACTGATAAACAAAAAGTGGATTAACGCGCAATCAAAAAGACGGATATAAATAAGCATGGTACTGCTGAAAACATCATCTTGTCCTGCAAATTTGGAATTTTTTTATTTTTTTGCCCTTAAATCAGAGATATGTCACAAAAAATACTTAATAAATAACATTTCCCACATGTCTTCTTTACATCAGCACAATTTTGGAACCAAAATTTTTTTTTGTTAGGAAGTTATAAGGGATAAAAGTTGACCAGCGATTTCTTTTTTACAACAAAATTTACAAAACCATTTTTTTTAGGGACCACATCTGTTATGATGAGTCACCGAAGGAGGAAAAAACAAAATGCTAGCTAATTCCAGAAAAACCAGAGAGGTTGGCAGCTATCGGATTGCAGACCCCTGAACCTATCCACAACAACTAGCAGTAGCCGTGGGGGGTTCCTACGGTGCCCTAGACCCCTCGATCACAGCCGGAGAACTACATAGCCTAAAGACAGAAAGGGGAAAAACTAAACTGCCCCAGAGCAGACCCCAAAGCAATAGGCAGCCCCCAACATATAATGACGGTGAAGCAAGATGAAAACACTAACACAGATAGAAAGATAGGTTGAGCAAATGATGGGGCCCAAGCTAACTAAGTAGGACAGGATAGGAAAGTCGCTGTCTGCCATCCGCAAAAACTATCTAAAATGTGCCAACCGACTGATAGGAAAAACAGGCCCTGAAGTCGCTAGGCTTCAAAAGACTATATCAGCACTCAGGTATATTCTGAAGACAGAGCAAAAGATCAACAGATCAGAGACAAAAATGGAATTCAGCTCAGCCCCGGCTGGGGATGGCAGAACTCCCAAAAAGCAAGGCAAAACAAATCTGAAGTGTACAAAGCAGAGCAGAAAAACTTAGCTTTGAGAAGCAGGAATCAGACTGGTCTCCAAGAATCCAGCAGGATCACCAGCAAGGCAGAAGGGCGTCAGCTGCCTTATATCCAGTCCTCAATTCCAGCCACCCAGTCATCATCTAGCTGCCCAGGTGTTTGGTAATCAGCCTCACTACCTTCCTTCACCAGAGGAGTGAGTTCATCAGACCTCAACGGTGAAGGGAAAAATGAACTCACAACACACATCACATTTGAAATCACTTTGAGAGGTCAATATGACAGAAAATACCCAAAAGTGACACTATTCTAAAAATTGCACCCCTCAAGGCACTCAAAATCACATGCAATAAGTTTATTAACCCTTTACGTGCTTCACAGGAACTGAAGCACTGTGGAACGAAAAATTTAACATTTAACTTTCTTTTACAAACATTTTACTTCAGAACCATTTTTTTTTATTTTCACAAGTGTAAAAAGAGAAAATGAACCACAAAATTTGTTGTGCAATTTTTCCTGAATATGGCGATACCCCATATGTGGGGGTAAACCACTGTTTAAGCGAACAGCAGGGCTTGGAATGGAAGGAGCGCCATTTGACTTTTTCAGTGCAGAATTGGCTGGAATTGAGATAGCACGCCATGTTGCATTTGGAGAGCCCCTGATGTGCCTAAACAGTGGAAACCCTCAACTAGTGACCCCATTTTGGAAACTAGACCCCTTATGGAACTTATCTAGATGTGTGGTGAGCACTTTGAACCTCCAAGTTCTTCACAGAAGTTTATAACATAGAGCCGTGAAAATAAAAAAACGGATTACTTACCGGTAATACTCTTTTATAGAGTCCACGACAGCACCCACTGAGAGAGGGGATCCGCCCCTAGGAACAGGAAGCCAACGGAGAGATAAAAGGGGCAGCCCCCTCGCTCCCTCAGTTGGATTACAGGGAATGAGAGGAACCACCTCACAAACTTTAGTTAATTTTCTCCATAAGCCATTTAAAGTATATACATATTTACACTCTTTAGTTTATATGCAATCACATATTTTTTCACCTATATACAATTAACCACTGTCCCATCAGAGTGAACCGCGTGTAACTATAACTAAGGGAGGGAATTGAGTGGGTGCTGTTGTGGACTCCATAAAAGAATATTACCAGTAAGTAATCCATTTTTTTTATAGCACCCACTGAGAGATTTTCAGAGACAATCACCTGGCAGGGACCACAGTGTCAAGAACTGATCTACCAAAGACTAAAGCCCCCGTTACACACTGCGATATCGCTAACAATATCGCTGTAAAGTCACCGATTTTGTGACGTAGCAGCGATATTGCTAGCGATATCGCTGCATGTGATACTTACCTCCGACCGGCTCCCCCGCTGCTCATCGTTGGTCGCGCGAGAAGGTCCTGGAGCATTTCTCGTCGGCCACTTCCTGCAGCGCTTCCTGTGGCGCCGACGAGCGACGTGTGGATGCGGGCGGGAGGACGTCAGGATCGCCGCGTCTGACAGGTAAGTAGCGACCCTGACCCCAGCAATGTCGCTGGTGAGATCTGCCAGTGTGGCAGCTCACTGGTGACCACTTAGCGATGCACCAGCGATCCATATCGTTGTCGGGATCGCTGGTGCATCGCTATGTGTAACGGTACCCTTAGTCGGCAGAGGAAGATAAGTCTAGCCTGTAATGACTATAAAAGGTAGAAGGTGAGGACCAGGTTGCGGCCTTACAGTACATATGAGGTCAATCGGGACATCTGCTCTTTCAGCACATGAGGAAGATACGACTCGTGTGGAATGTGCCCTCACGCCCTGCAGCGTGTTTTCTGCTCTTGCCGAATATGCCAGTCTTATCACGTCTCTGATCCATTGAGACAGCGTGCCCCTCGTGACCCCTTCTTGTTACCCTGAAAGGACACAAAGAGAGCCCTGCTCTGCCTCCAGGGTCTGGTCCTACCTAAATAGGCTAAGATGGCCCTCTTTATGTCTAAAGGTGAGGATCCTTTTCTCTTCTGGTGTTGCCGGGTTATTATAAAAGGAGGGAAGATAGATTTCTTGAGATCTATGGAATTTAGTAGCCATTTTAGGGAGATAGGACGGGTCTATCTTTAACACTATTCTGTCAAGAAATAACTGACAAGAAGGGAGGATGTACTGACAAGACCTGGAGATCATTCACTCTCCTTGCCGATACCAAGGCTACTAATAAGGCAGTCTTTAATGTAGCGTACTTCATTTACGGGATTGTAAGGCGCTCGAATGGGGCCTCTGTTAAGGCATCTAGGACTCAGTTAAGGTCCCAAGGTGGTACCTGAGGTATATGAATCGGGTCTCCTCGCTGGCATGCTGAGATAAATCGAGCTACCCATCTGTTGCCCGCAACGTCATAAATATACAAGGCCCCCAGAGCCGAAATCTGAATTTTCAGAGTGTTTACTGATAGTCCTAACTCATGCCCTCTCTGCAAGAACTCTAAGATAGCAGGGATAGACACATTGCTGGAAAGGCCCGCTGAATGGAAATTTAGAAACTACTTCCACACTCTGGTGTAGATTTTTGTCGTGGCTTCTTTTCTACTATGTAAGAGGGTATCAATTAGATTATTCGAGAATCCTCTTAGTTTCAGTAGCTGCCTCTCAAATTCCATGCCGTGAGGCGCAGGCCCTTGACCTGAGGGTGGTAAAAGGGTCCTTGTGAGAGAAGGTCCTGATCCCAAGGGAGGATCCACGGGTCGGAGACTGACATGGCCCTCAGCCATGAAAACCATGCCCTCTTGGGCCAAAATGGGGCTATTAAGATTACTCTCACCCTTACCTCCCTTATTATTCTGATGACAATCGGCAACAGTATCATTGGAGGAAAGATGTAGGGCTGATGAAACGTCCATGGGGACTGAAGGGCATCGAGTATATCTGGATTGTCTGTTTTGTACAGTGAAGTGTTGTCCCTTGTAGTGAATAGGTCTATCTCTGGTATGCCCCACATGACCGTTATCATCCTGAAGATGCGACGGTTGAGCACCCATTCCCCTTGATGTAGGGTATGGTGGCTGAGAAAGTCTGCTGTGGAGTTGTCTACTCATCTGATGCGCAGAGCTGATAGGGACAGGAGATGTTTTTTGGCCAGATCTAGGATTTTTTCCGCAATAGACATGAGAATCTCTGATCGTGTACCTCCTTGGTGGTTTAGGTACGCTACTGAGGTAGTGTTGTCTGACTGAATCCTTGTATGAGATCCTTGCAGCTGCGGAAGAAAGTCTTAGTTACTCACCGGTTAACGGTATTTTTCGGAGTCCATGACAGCACTACCTGAGAGAGAGGATCCGCCCTTCAGGAACAGGAAACATACAGATACAAAAGGGCGGCACCTCTCCCACGCATCGGTTGGATTACAGAGCACAAGAGGACCTCCGAGGTTAATGGCATGATTTATGTATTGTACTATTATTACTTAACTATTTATCACCAGTGGATATATACAAGAGGAAAAAGTGCACACCAAAACTTAAAGGCCAGGGCGGGAATCTACGGGTGCTGTCTTGGACTCTGAAAAATACCGTTAACCGGTGAGTAACTAAGACTTTATTCGGTCATCCATGACAGCACCGCCTGAGAGAATTACAGAGAGTAATAACTACTTTAGGGAGGGACTACAGCCTGCAGAACCCTGACACCAAAGGAGAGGTCTGAGGAAGCACCCAGGTCTAGCCTATAATGACTATAGAAGGTGCTCAGAGAGGACCAAGTAGCCACCTTACATATCTCGTCAATGGAGACTTCTGATCTTTCAGCCCACGAGGTCGCCATGGCTCTGGTGGAATGCGCCCTCAGCTTCCCAGGTGCCGATCTGCCTTTTGAGGTGTAGGCTAGTGAAATAGCCTCTCTAATCCACCTGGCTAGTGTGTTTTTTGATGCTCTAAGACCTTTCCTAGCGCCTTGATGGGAGACAAATAGGGCATTATCCTTCTTCCAGGGATCGGTAGCTGTCAGATATTCTATGAGACATCTCCTAACATCTAAGGTGTGTAGTTTATTTTCCGTCTTGTTAGCTGGATTAGGGATGAAGGATGGAAGGACTATTTCCTGTGTCCTATGAAAACTAGAAACTACCTTAGGTAAGTATGCTGGATCAGGCCTAAGTATTACCCTATCGTCTTTTAACTGTATATAAGGAGTAGAGTTGAGCGACTTTTGCTTTTTTAGGGTCGCGTTTCGTTTCGTGAAACCCGACTTTTCCAAAAGTCGGGTCGAGCAAGATCGTCCGATTATAGGGAAAAGTCGGGGTCGTCCCGAAACACGAAACCCAATGTAAGTCAATGGGGAATAAAAGTCGGCAGTGAGAGGAGGACAGGAAACACACCTACAGTGCCCATTTGAATGCCAAAAGCATCAATTCTTCTTACTTAAGCTTGTCAACCTTAATTAACTTCATAATACAAGTTACGCACTGAAAAATGGGGGTAATTTGGCTAAATTTGTGGGGGGGGAGGGCTGGCTGCAGGTTTTCATGTGCCCTGAGCGAAAGAGCGCCCCTTTAACACATACCACAACTCATCATGCTCCGATACGGCAGAGAAATAGCGGTATAGTACAATGAAAAATACCTCACTTTTTACATCTCATGACGAGGCCCATCTATTTCTCCATACAAAATCATTGGTCCCATATAATGTTTGAAACAGTATATGATGAGCTCCACATAATGCTACAGTATATGTTGGTCCCCATGGATGAAGCTCCACTGTCTTATGGGCCCAAATAATGCTCCAAACATAATGGGCCCCATTTCTACTGCTCTAGTGTATAATGGGCCCTGTAAATGCTGCTCCAGTGTCTGATGTCCACCTTTGGAATGTTCCAGTGTATGGTGGGCCCCATCTATCATTCTCCAGAGTATAGTGCTCCCCAAAAATTGCTGTCCCAACATAGAAAACAATCAAATAAGTCTCCTCGCTAGGGAATCCCTGTACTTGTCTGGACAGGTGCTGTAGCTTGCTTAACAGCTCGCCAGCCGTTCTCACGCCCAGTATGGATTGCACGTGATTGCACAAAGGTTAGAAAGGGTACCGTATCCATGGATAACATGTATGGATAGCATACACATTCAAAATATATGTCTATACAGCATGAGGCAGGCTCAGACGGTGTTAGGCCCAGTATGGATTGCACGTCATTGCACAAAGGTTAGAAAGGGTACCGTATCCCTGGATAACATGTATGGATAGCGTACACATTCAAAATATATGTCTATACAGCATGAGGCAGGCTCAGACGGTGGTAGGCCCAGTATGGATTGCACGTCATTGCACAAAGGTTAGAAGGGGTACCGTATCCCCGTATAACATGTATGGATAGTGTACACATTCAAAATATATGTCTATACAGCATGAGGCAGGCTCAGACGGTGTTAGGCCCAGTATGGATTGCACGTCATTGCACAAAGGTTAGAAAGGGTACCGTATCCCTGGATAACATGTATGGATAGCGTACACATTCAAAATATATGTCTATACAGCATGAGGCAGGCTCAGACGGTGTTAGGCCCAGTATGGATTGCACGTCATTGCACAAAGGTTAGAAGGGGTACCGTATCCCCGGATAACATGTATGGATAGCGTACACATTCAAAATATATGTCTATACAGCATGAGGCAGGCTCAGACGGTGTTAGGCCCAGTATGGATTGCACGTCATTGCACAAAGGTTAGAAGGGGTACCGTATCCCCGGATAACATGTATGGATAGCGTACACATTCAAAATATATGTCTATACAGCATGAGGCAGGCTCAGATGGTGTTAGGCCCAGTATGGATTGCACGTCATTGCACAAAGGTTAGAAAGGGTACCGTATCCCTGGATAACATGTATGGATAGCGTACACATTCAAAATATATGTCTATACAGCATGAGGCAGGCTCAGACGGTGTTAGGCCCAGTATGGATTGCACGTCATTGCACAAAGGTTAGAAGGGGTACCGTATCCCCGGATAACATGTATAGATAGCGTACACATTCAAAATATATGTCTATACAGCATGAGGCAGGCTCAGACGGTGTTAGGCCCAGTATGGATTGCACGTCATTGCACAAAGGTTAGAAGGGGTACCGTATCCCCGGATAACATGTATGGATAGCGTACACATTCAAAATATATGTCTATACAGCATGAGGCAGGCTCAGACAGTGTTAGGCCCAGTATGGATTGCACGTCATTGCACAAAGGTTAGAAAGGGTACCGTATCCCCGGATAACATGTATGGATAGCGTACACATTCAAAATATATGTCTATACAGCATGAGGCAGGCTCAGACGGTGTTAGGCCCAGTATGGATTGCACGTCATTGCACAAAGGTTAGAAAGGGTACCGTATCCCTGGATAACATGTATGGATAGCGTACACATTCAAAATATATGTCTATACAGCATGAGGCAGGCTCAGACGGTGTTAGGCCCAGTATGGATTGCACGTCATTGCACAAAGGTTAGAAGGGGTACCGTATCCCCGGATAACATGTATGGATAGCGTACACATTCAAAATATATGTCTCAGGAGGCAGGCTCAGACGGTGTCAGGCACAGTATGGATTTGACGGCCCAGATTACACAGCGGAGGAGCAGGGAGAGGTAAAGATTGCAAATGCTGGGGCCCTGGCCAAGCAAGGGGGGCCCACTCGTGGGCGTCGGTACTGGCACTGGGCCCCTCATAGAACAGCGGTGTGTCTGACGGCGGGTGTGCACCACCGCCGTCAGAGACACTTGATTGCACTATGAGGGACCTTGTGCCAGTGCCCGCGCCCAAGAGTCGGCCTACCCACCTGTCCAGGGCAACGGCACTCGCACGGTGTCGTGCGTGCGCTAGGTGGTGACCCCGGCCATGGGGGGGGAGGCAGCACAGTTAGGGAGTTTTAGAAAGTGGCATATGTTGATGTTGGACATTCAACTGATGCAAAAGGCGAAATAGGTGAAGTACCAGGAAGAGGTGGACCAAAGCAAGCCATTTTTCTGTCACCCTATGTGTCATCAGGGGAAGGTGGGACAAAATCCTTGGAAACCCATGCGTGGTTCATTTTAATGAAGGTTAGATCATCCACATTTTGGGTTGACAGACGGGTCCTTTTTTCTGTCAGGATTGATCCAGCTGCACTGAAGACTCTTTCCGATAGCACACTTGTAGCTGGGCAAGCGAGCTCCTGTAAGGCATATTGGGCCAATTCAGGCCAGGTGTCCAGTTTAGCGGCCCAATAGTCAAAGGGGAATGACCTGTGTGGGAGAACATCGATATGGGAGGAAAAGTAGTTTGTAACCATAGTTGACAACTGCTGTCTCCTGTCACTTTCCATCGATGCAGTATTACCAGTTGTGTGAGCGGAATTTGAAAAATCAGTCCACAACATTGTCATGAAACCCCTGTCTCCAACGCCACTTCTGCTGTGTGCACCACAAACACCTCTGCCAAGCTGCCCCCGGCCCGTACGGCTCGTGTGAGAACCATCACCGCTGCTGTGTGCTGGGAATGCCTCAAGCAACCGATTTACCAGAGTTGCTTGTTTATTAGCCAATATTAGGTCAAGGTTCTCCTGTGGCATGATGTTTTGTAATTTGCCTTTATAGCGTGGATCCAGGATGCTGGCCAACCAGTAGTCGTCATCGTTCATCATTTTGGCAATGCGGGGGTCCCTTTTTAGGATCCGCAAGGCATAATCTGACATGTGGGCCAATGTTCCCGGTGTCAATGATACACTGCGAGTGCTGGGTGGAGGAGCACTTTCTGGCAAATCCACATCCCTCCAGTCATGCACAAACCCTGTACCAGACCTTGCCACGCCAACATTTTCACTTGCCCCACGAGATGCATCCTCCTCCCCTAAGTAATCATCCCCATCATCCTCCTCCTCTTCTTCCTCCACCTCGTCCGGGAGAGGTCCCTGAGCAGACAATGGCTGAATGTCATCAAGGATTCCCTCCTCCTCTTCCTCCTCATCAACATTGGCTGCAGACGCCTGCTCCTTAAGGTGCGTCAAAGTTTGCATGAGCAGACACATAAGTGGGATGCTCATGCTTAGGATGGCGTCGTCTGCGCTTACCAGCCGTGTGCATTCCTCAAAACACTGAAGGACTTTACAAAGGTCTTTCAGCTTCGACCACTGCACGCCTGTCAACTCCATGTCTGCTCTCAAAGTGCCTGGCCGTGTATCCTCCCACAAATGCATTATGGCCTGCCTCTGCTCGCACAGCCGCTCCACCATGTGCAGGGTGGAGTTCCACCTTGTTGCAATGTCGATAATGAGGCGGTGGTTGGGAAGGTGGAGCAATCGCTGCAGCTTCTGCATACGAACGGAGTGTACAGGCGACCGGCGGATGTGCGCGCACAGTCTTCGCACCTTCTGGAGCAGGGCTGTTAACTCCGGATAATTTTTGAGGAAGCACTGCACCACCAGGTTCAAGGTGTGAGCCAAGCAAGGTATGTGGCTGAGTTTTGAAAGGGCTATGGCTGCCACAAAATTACGGCCGTTATCACTAACTACCTTGCCTGCCTCAAGATGTACACTGCCCAGCCATGACTCAGTTTGTCGCTTCAAGTACTCGGCCAGCACCTCGGCGGTGTGTCTGTCGCCCAAACACATCATCTGCAACACAGCCTGCTGATGCTTTCCACTAGCTGCTCGACAGGGGGACACATCGTGTGCAACAGTGGCAGCTGCAGATGGAGTGCTCGTACGACTGCGCTCTGTGGACGAGCTGTCGCTTCTGGAGGAGGAGGAGGAGGAGGGTCGAACGCCTACAGCCAACTGTTTCCTATACCGTGGGCTAGGCAGCACTGTCCCACCACCGCTGTCCCCTGTGGACCCTGCATCCACCACATTAACCCAGTGCGCAGTGATGGACACGTAACGGCCCTGGCCATGCCGACTGGACCATGCATCAGTTGTGAGGTGCACCTTTCCGCTCACTGACTGCTTGAGTGCATGGACAATGCGGTCTTTCACATGATGGTGGAGGGCTGGGATGGCTTTGCGAGAGAAGAAGTGGCGACTGGGTAGGTCATAGCGTGGTACTGCATAGGCCATGAGTTCGCGGAAAGCTGTGCTTTCCACCAATCGAAAGGGCATCATCTCAAACGAGATTAGTTTGGCAATGTGGGCGTTCAAACCCAGTGTACGCGGATGAGAGACTGAGTACTTTCTTGACCTACTCATAGTGTCTGGGAGGGTGAGCTGGACTTGAGAGCTGCATATGGTGGAAGTAGCGGTGGACAGGGCGGACTGAGAGAGGGTTGATGATGGTGATGGAGTTGGTGTTCTTTCTGATGGCCTAGAATCAGTCTTTCGTTGATATAACAGTGGGATTCCCTGACTGCTGTGGCCTTGCAACGACACCTCAACATTTGCTGCTGTGCTAACCGGTGGGCTTACAGTGGGGGAAACAATGTAGCGTTGCTGACTACCTTCGTTGTGATCAGTTGCACATGTGGCACTTGAGGTTTGGTGTTGTGTCCACGCTTGCAAGTGCATGCTGGTTAAATGTCTAAGCATGCAACTGGTATTCAAATTTTTCAGATTTTTCCCTCGGCTAAAGGTCTTTGCGCACTTCTTACAGATAACCTTGGCCTGATCATGAGGATTTTGTTCAAAAAAGTGCCACACTGCACTCTTCCTACTTTGGCAGACATTTTGCGGCCTAGCACGCTGTGATCTTTTGACCCTCTGGACAAGCTGTCCAGCAACTCTTTTGATGTTTGGAACCTGTCTTTGGAGTGCTCTGGGCCTGCCAGATAACAGCTGTTGCGATGTCGATGTCTGCTGTGGATGCTCCTCATCTGAGCTATTGGAAGCAGCACCCTCTTCCCCCAATGGATGCCAATCTGGGTCAACAACTGGGTCATCCATCACCTCCTCTTCTATGTCATGTGCACCTTTCTCTGTGTCACCGTGTATGGTGGTATAGTGTGCGGGAAGGGGCACCTGAGTCTCATCAGGGTCAAAATCTGGCTCTGTACACTGCGAGGACAATGTAGTGCTCTGAGTGAATGTACCAGCAGAATCATCCATCAGCGGCTGTGCATCAGTGCACTCCATGTCAGATTAATCTTGGCCTGGGTAATTCACCATTTGACTTGATAATCCAGGCATGGTATGTGAAAACAGCTCCATGGAGTAATCAGTAGTATGGCCTGCGTCATCCTTCAATCTTGGTTGGGGTGAAGGACACAAGGAAAGGTGTGGTTCATGAACATGAGCCTCCAATGACGACTCAGTGCTTTTACTTTTTACAACTGAAGAAGAGGAGGCGATAGAGCTGGAGGCTGAGTCAGCAATGTACGACAAAACTTTTTCCTGATGCTCTGCCTTTAAAAGCGGTTTACCAACTCCTAGAAAACTAAGCGTTCGAGGCCTTATGTAGCCAGACGATGACGCAGGGTCAGCACCTCCTGCATTCGGTCCTATTTTGCTCTTGCCACTACCATCAGATCCACCACCAACACCATCATTACCAGCTGCCAACCCCGGCCCAATTCCACGGCCTCTTCCACCAGCCTTCCTCATTTTTGGTAGAAATGTAGACAAAATCCAACAAACTATATAGTAATGTAAAACAAGGTACAAGGTGTCTATAGGACAGGGGAGTTTTAGAATTTCTGCACACACTTGTGGACAGTGGACACTTGTGGATTGTGTGCGGCCCACTGATATCTGAGCGCTATGTGACACGCTCGATGGCACAGCTGCCTGTGACCAAAGTGACGAGAGGATAATGGAGATTTTGAATCTCTGCGTACACTTTTGGACAGTGGACACTTGTGGATTGTGTGCGGCCCACTGATATCTGAGCGCTATGTGACACGCTCGATGGCACAGCTGCCTGTGACCAAAGTGACGAGAGGATAATGGAGATTTTGAATCTCTGCGTACACTTGTGGACAGTGGACACTTGTGGATTGTGTGCGGCCCACTGATATCTGAGCGCTATGTGACACGCTCGATGGCACAGCTGTCTGTGACCAAAGTGACGAGAGGATAATGGAGATTTTGAATCTCTGCGTACACTTTTGGACACTGGACACTTGTGGATTGTGTGCGGCCCACTGATATCTGAGCGCTATGTGACACGCTCGATGGCACGGCTGCCTGTGACCAAAGTGACGAGAGGATAATGGAGATTTTGAATCTCTGCGTACACTTTTGGACAGTGGACACTTGTGGATTGTGTGCGGCCCACTGATATCTGAGCGCTATGTGACACGCTCGATGGCACAGCTGCCTGTGACCAAAGTGACGAGAGGATAATGGAGATTTTGAATCTCTGCGTACACTTTTGGACACTGGACACTTGTGGATTGTGTGCGGCCCACTGATATCTGAGCGCTATGTGACACGCTCGATGGCACAGCTGCCTGTGACCAAAGTGATGAGAGGATAATGGAGATTTTGAATCTCTGCGTACACTTTTGGACACTGGACACTTGTGGATTGTGTGCGGCCCACTGATATCTGAGCGCTATGTGACACGCTCGATGGCACAGCTGCCTGTGACCAAAGTGACGAGAGGATAATGGAGATTTTGAATCTCTGCGTACACTTTTGGACACTGGACACTTGTGGATTGTGTGCGGCCCACTGATATCTGAGCGCTATGTGACACGCTCGATGGCACAGCTGCCTGTGACCAAAGTGACGAGAGGATAATGGAGATTTTGAATCTCTGCGTACACTTTTGGACACTGGACACTTGTGGATTGTGTGCGGCCCACTGATATCTGAGCGCTATGTGACACGCTCGATGGCACAGCTGCCTGTGACCAAAGTGACGAGAGGATAATGGAGATTTTGAATCTCTGCGTACACTTGTGGACAGTGGACACTTGTGGATTGTGTGCGGCCCACAGATATGTGAGCGCTATATGACACGTTCGATGGCACAGCTGCCTGTGACCAAAGTGACGAGAGGATAATGGAGATTTTGAATCTCTGCGTACACTTTTGGACACTGGACACTTGTGGATTGTGTGTGGCCCACTGATATCTGAGCGCTATGTGACACGCTCGATGGCACAGCTGCCTGTGACCAAAGTGACGAGAGGATAATGGAGATTTTGAATCTCTGCGTACACTTTTGGACAGTGGACACTTGTGGATTGTGTGCGGCCCACTGATATCTGAGCGCTATGTGACACGCTCGATGGCACAGCTGCCTGTGACCAAAGTGACGAGAGGATAATGGAGATTTTGAATCTCTGCGTACACTTGTGGACAGTGGACACTTGTGGATTGTGTGCGGCCCACTGATATCTGAGCGCTATGTGACACGCTCGATGGCACAGCTGCCTGTGACCAAAGTGACGAGAGGATAATGGAGATTTTGAATCTCTGCGTACACTTTTGGACAGTGGACACTTGTGGATTGTGTGCGGCCCACTGATATCTGAGCGCTATGTGACACGCTCGATGGCACAGCTGCCTGTGACCAAAGTGACGAGAGGATAATGGAGATTTTGAATCTCTGCGTACACTTGTGGACAGTGGACACTTGTGGATTGTGTGCGGCCCACTGATATCTGAGCGCTATGTGACACGCTCGATGGCACAGCTGCCTGTGACCAAAGTGACGAGAGGATAATGGAGATTTTGAATCTCTGCGTACACTTTTGGACACTGGACACTTGTGGATTGTGTGCGGCCCCCTGATATCTGAGCGCTATGTGACACGCTCGATGGCACAGCTGCCTGTGACCAAAGTGACGAGAGGATAATGGAGATTTTGAATCTCTGCGTACACTTTTGGACACTGGACACTTGTGGATTGTGTGCGGCCCACTGATATCTGAGCGCTATGTGACACGCTCGATGGCACAGCTGCCTGTGACCAAAGTGACGAGAGGATAATGGAGATTTTGAATCTCTGCGTACACTTTTGGACACTGGACACTTGTGGATTGTGTGCGGCCCACTGATATCTGAGCGCTATGTGACACGCTCGATGGCACAGCTGCCTGTGACCAAAGTGACGAGAGGATAATGGAGATTTTGAATCTCTGCGTACACTTTTGGACACTGGACACTTGTGGATTGTGTGCGGCCCACTGATATCTGAGCGCTATGTGACACGCTCGATGGCACAGCTGCCTGTGACCAAAGTGACGAGAGGATAATGGAGATTTTGAATCTCTGCGTACACTTGTGGACAGTGGACGCTTGTGGATTGTGTGCGGCCCACTGATATCTGAGCGCTATGTGACACGCTCGATGGCACAGCTGCCTGTGACCAAAGTGACGAGAGGATAAGGGAGATTGGATTGCTTTTAAAAAAGCAGTTTGCGGAGCAGTGGGTAAACAGCAATGCCAGCGTGTCAGGAAGCCTTAAAAGGCAGCCCAACAACCAACACCACTGATACACCACAATATAGCCTCCCCTTGCACTGCACACACAGTGACTTGTGTGTTGTGCAGGCCAAATCGCTAGCAGCAGAAGCAGTTTTTTTGTCTTCTTCCCTGCCTAACGCTCTCCCTACAGAATCAGCAGCAACCTCTCCCTATACTAAGATCGGCAGAAGTAAGATGGCGGTCGGCGTGCACGCCCTTTTATACCCCCTGTGACGCCCACCAAAGCAAGCCAATCACTTGCATGCCCTTCTGAAAGATGGTGGTGACCCGTGCCTATGTCATCACGTTGCCCACAGTGTCCGTGGATCCTGATTGGCTGAAAAAGAGCGCAAAACAAACTTTTGAAACGCGACTTTGGCGCGTAAGTCGCCGACCTCGTGGCCGACCTCATCCTAGGGTCGGGTTTCGTTTCATGAAACCCGACTTTGCCAAAAGTCGGCGACTTTTGAATTTTTTCGACCCGTTTCGCTCAACTCTAATAAGGAGGAAGCCTGGATGTCGCTTACTCTACGAGCTGACGTCAGAGCTACCAGGAAGGCTACTTTGAGGGACAGGTTTTTTATGGAAGCTGATGAGATAGGTTCAAATGGAGCTTCCGTCATAGCCATGAGAACTAGGTTCAAGTCCCACGGCATGAACCTATCCTTCACTACTGGTCTCGATCTACCTGCCGCCTTAATCAACCTACTGACCCAGTAATTACCCGCGATGTCGCAGCTAAAAAGGGCCCCCAAGGCTGATACTTGTACTTTAAGGGTACTGGTGAAAAGTCCCATGTCCAGACCTTACTGTAGGAATTCTAAGATCTGAACTATAGGTGCTGATTCCCCAGCGACTACTGAGTTCTGAAGGAATCTTTTCCAGATTCTAAAGTAAATTTTGGTTGTAATGATTTTCCTACTTTTAAGCAGGGTGTTAATCAGGTCTGGGGAGAAACCTTTATCTTTTAGCAGTGACCGTTCAAAATCCACGCCGTCAGATGTAGGCCAGCCACCTGAGGATGGTAAACTGGGCCCTGGGATAGGAGATCTGGGATGTCCGGAAGCACCCACGGGTCGGACACAGACATGGTCCTGAGGCATGAGAATCATGCCCTCCTGGGCCAAAATGGAGCGATCACTATAATCCTCGCCCTGTCCTTTCTGATTTTCCTCATCACCAGGGGTAGTAGAGATAGGGGAGGGAAGACGTAGGCTAGCCTGAAGTCCCACTTTATCAGAAAAGCGTATACCGCCAGAGGGTCCTCTCTGGGATTTAGAGAGCAGAATTGTCTCACTTTCCTGTTTTTCTTGGTGGCGAAGAGATCTACCTCTGGTTGCCCCCACTTTTGTACAATCAGGTCGAAGATGGAGGTTTTTAAGGACCATTCCCCTTGTTTTAGCAGATTGCGGCTTAAGAAATCCGCCGTGGTGTTTCTTTTCCTTTTATATGTAGAGCTGTTAAAGATAGAAAATGCTGCTCTGCTAGTTGGAACAAACGCTCTGCTACATTCATCAGGGGTCTGGAACGAGTCCCGCCTTGGTGATTGATATAAGTCACGGTGACCTGATTGTCGGAGAACACTCGCACGTGATGACCCTGTAGATACACAAGGAGCTTTTTAGCTGCCTGCTCCACCGCTGTCAATTCTTTCAGGTTACACGACATTTCTACCTGATGATGCTCCCATAGGCCCTGGACTAAAATCTCACCCATATGAGCCCCCCAACCGGAAGGGCTTGCGTCTGTGGTGACTATGCAGTTATGTTATACTCCCAGGGCACCCCCCCGGATAAGTTATTCTTCTCTAACCACCAAGGGACTCTCTCGTGTTCCGGGATAGATAGCTGGTCCTCCAGGTAATCCCCAAGGACTCTTTGATGTAATAAAACCTCGCCCTGTAGTTCCCTTGTATGAAACTGGGCCCACCGGACCGCGGGGATACAGGACGAGAGAGAGCCCAGAAGGGACATGGCTTTCCTGAGGGACATGGTGGGGTTACTGGAAGCGTTCAGGACTAACTTTTCAGGAGGCAGACGGCATTCCTGCTTCTCAGAATCTAAGATTAGGCCTAAGAATTGCTGGACTCTCATTGGCTGCAATCAAGATTTTTTGATGTTAAGTAGCCATCCTAACTGCTCTAGGGCAGACATTGCCCTTTGTAACTGCTCCAAACAATGTTCCGCCATTTTGCCTATAATAAGGAAGTCATCCAGGTAGGGGACCACTAGAATGTCTGATTCATGCAGATGGGCCATAACCTCCGATACAACTTTAGTAAATACCCGTGGAGTGACTGCAACCCCAAAGGGGAGGGCCACATATTGGAAATGTTGAACTGACCCATCTAACTGAACCGCCACTCTGAGGAAATGCTGATGGGCTGCATGAATGGGTATATGGTAGTAGGCGTCTTTTAAATCTAACAGCACCTTAAAGCAATTTTCAAACAGCAATTTTATTGTGGAATTGATTGTTTCCATTTTGAACGGACGTATGACCAGGAACTCGTTAAGGGCTTTAAGATTTATTATAGTCTTGAAGGAGCCGTCTGGCTTACTGACTAGGAACAGAGGGGAGTAGAAACCTCTTCCCCTTTCTGCCTCCAGCACCTCCGTCAGTGTTAGAATGTAGAGTGTTAGCGACTCCTGGAGTGGACCCTCTGGGTCGCGGCACCAACCCTCCCAGGGCGAGCTAGCCTAGTGAGGACCACCCCCTATACAGGGAGTGTCAGGAGCAAGCCCCAGGGGATACGATACCACGACTGCTGGCA
This sequence comes from Dendrobates tinctorius, assembly GCF_039654945.1. Lineage (NCBI taxonomy): Eukaryota > Metazoa > Chordata > Amphibia > Anura > Dendrobatidae > Dendrobates > Dendrobates tinctorius. Next base: position 54,004,608 of record NW_027361917.1, read on the forward strand.
CCAGGCGCCCGGCTCACAGGAGATAACGAGACTGTGTAACTGGAGGGTGCAGGATACTAGGGAACACAGGAGAATACTCGGGAGTGCGCTGAATACAGGATAGTGCAAGACGGGTACACGTGGGCACATAAGGCGTGTAGCGAGCAACACATCCAGAGGTAAACAAAGCAGGACGCGTGCAAGGAGCACGACAGGGTACAGGATGAGACAGCAGTCGTGCAAGGGGTTGTAGCAGAACACAGAAATAGAGTGAATGCCAGGAAGCAAGACTGAGCAAGAAACAAGGGACAGGTTACGAGAGGATGTGCCAGGAGGCACAACTGAGCATGAAGCAACAAAGGTTCAGAGCAATTGCTAGGAGCACCACAGAATAGCAGACAGAGCAGAGGACCTGAGAACAGCGCACAGCCAGGCTGGGACACAGCTGACCCAGCCAGGAAGCACAACAATTATCAGGCACCTCCCCTAGGGGGAGGTCGTCTGATATAGCACATGACTACTACTGGTTCCGGGTCAGGACCTAGCCAGAAAGCACATGACCACTAGTGGTTCCGGGTCAGGTCCTCCAATACCATAGAGGAGACCGAGCCCTATACAGCACTGACAGGAGCGCGCAAGCGCAAACGTGGCATGGAGGAGGAGACCCGGGGACGAGAGTTGCGCGTGCGCACCCAACGGGGACCCCTGAGGGACCGCCGTACCGGAGGGAGTGACGTTGGGGCTGAAGCCCCGCCTCCTGGTGAGTGCGGCATAACAGTACCCCCTCCTTTAAGCCCCCTCTCTCTAGAACTGGAAAATAACACCTTGACACTATGAGCGGGATCCAGACACTTCCTAACTGCATGAGGACCAATGAGATCCAGAGTCTCAATACGAGAAAATTCGGTCTCCTGCCATACCCTGGAGAACTCCACGGACAGAGAGTCGGAGGCAGGTATCCCCGAGACAGGTCGAACCGGCAGAGGCACACTGACATGCTTGGAGGCCGAAGCGGTGGTGCAGTCATTGGAAGTCAATTCATCCTTAGGAGGCGAGCTGTCGGAGGATGGTTGCTTGGGAAGTCTTTTCTTGGCACACGATGGGCAAGCAGCCACGAAGTCTTTGACGTCCTGAGCAATAGACGGCCACCAGTAATCGTGGGATAAACGGGAGAGTGTCCTCTTGGCACCAACATGACCGGCAGCCGGAGACTAGCCAACTGGGCAGCATTCCCAGGCTCAGAGGACTGAGAGGCAGATAAACCGGACTCCATGGACTTGAGAAATGCCATAATCCTAATCTGGTTTTCCCGGAGGAACGTCAGCTCCTTTTGGACGGAAGCTGCAGTACCAGCGGGGTCCATGGCCTGATTATACTGTTAGAATGTTAGAGTGTTAGCGACTCCTGGAGTGGACCCTCTGGGTCGCGGCACCAACCCTCCCAGGGCGAGCTAGCCTAGTGAGGACCACCCCCTATACAGGGAGTGTCAGGAGCAAGCCCCAGGGGATACGATACCACAACTGCTGGCACCAGGCAGCCGGCTCACAGGAGATAACGAGACTGTGTAACTGGAGGGTGCAGGATACTAGGTAACACAGGAGAATACTCGGGAGTGCGCTGAATACAGGATAGTGCAAGACGGGTACACATGGGCACATAAGGCGTGTAGCGAGCAACACATCCGGAGGTAAACAAAGCAGGACGCGTGCAAGGAGCACGACAGGGTACAGGATGAGACAGCAGTCGTGCAAGGGGTTGTAACAGAACACAGAAATAGAGTGAATGCCAGGAAGCACGACTGAGCAAGAAACAAGGGACAGGTTACGAGAGGATGTGCCAGGAGGCACAACTGAGCATGAAGCAACAAAGGTTCAGAGCAAGTGCTAGGAGCATCACAGAATAGCAGACAGAGCAGAGGACCTGAGAACAGCGCACAGCCAGGCTGGGACACAGCTGACCCAGCCAGGAAGCACAACAATAATCAGGCACCTCCCCTAGGGGGAGGTCATCTGATATAGCACATGACTACTACTGGTTCCGGGTCAGGACCTAGCCAGAAAGCACATGACCACTAGTGGTTCCGGGTCAGGTCCTCCAATACCATAGAGGAGACCGAGCCCTATACAGCACTGACAGGAGCGCGCAAGCGCAAATGTGGCATGGAGGAGGAGACCCGGGGACGAGAGTTGCGTGCGCGCACCCGACGGGGACCCCTGAGGGACCGCCGTACCGGAGGGAGTGACGTCGGGGCCGAAGCCCCGCCTCCTGGTGAGCAAGGCATAACAGTCAGGACCTTCTTGCAGCATAGATCATGAACCTCGGCCTCCAGGGCAGCTTGTTCTGATGGGGAAGATCTAAGAGAGGTAACCTTAAATCTGTTTTGGGGGACACAGGAAAATTCTAGCCGTAGTCTCGATGCTATCAACCCCAGGATCAAGTTGCTACTAGAAATTAGCAACCAGGCCGGGTAGAAGGCAGCTAGTCTCCCTCCTACAGGAGCAACTAGTCATTGGGGTGGCTTTTTAGCCTTACACGCTGGCCCTTCCTGGCGCCCCCCTACTCCAAACATAAATCCTGTACCTTTCCTTCTTTTTTCATCCCATGTGCCTTAATCTCTGGATGACCTTCTACGGAAATATCCCTTCCTGGTAAAGGGACGTCTATAAGAAGGATTCGGCAGACTGGGGAATTTCTTTTTATCATCCCCAGCTTTTTCTAAAAGATCGTCCAGCACGGGACCGAATAGATATTCCCCCTCACACGGAATGGAACAGAGTCGGGACCTGGCCTCGATATCTCCCGGCCAACATTCCAACCAGAGAGCCCTTTGAGCTGCATTCGATAATCCTGCGGTCCTGGCCGCCATCCTTGCCGAATCCGCCGACACATCAGCTAAAAAGGCAGCGGCGTTTTGAATGATCGGCAGGGTCTTCCGGATGGATGCTCTCGAGGCTCCGTCTTTCAGCTGAGAATCCAGTTGATCCAGCCAGATTATCATGGATCTGGCTGTGCACATGGCGGCTACTGCTGGTCTTAGAGCGCCAGCTGACATCTCCCATGTTCCTTTTAGAAATGAATTCGCTTTTTTATCCAACAGATCTTTCAAGGAGGCCATATCGTCAAACGGTATGGAGGATTTTTTGGAGGCTTTAGCTAATGCTGCGTCAAGCTTAGGGGCCTTGTCCCATCTGCTTACCACTGGGTCATCAAAGGGGTACCGCCGTTTAAAGGCCGGTGGTAAGGTGCACCTCTTTTCAGGCCTTTTCCACTCTCTATCAGGCTCTGGACCTTGTTATTTAGAGGGAAGGCCCTGTGCTTCCTTGGATCTAGACCACCGAACATCATATCCTGTGCTGAGAGCTCTGGTTTTGTGTCCGCTACCCCCATGGTGGATCTTACTGCTTTGACAAGTCTATCCATTTGGTCTAAGGGGAAGCAGAAACGGCTGGAGTCTTCCTCCGAAGATGAAAAGGAGGCAGGGGACTCTGAGGAGTCATCGTCCTTCCTAGGGGCGACCGAGGACTCTAAACCCGAAAGACTAGCTTCTCTTCTCCTAGAAGACTCCCCTTGTAATAGGGTTTTCATTTCTGTCCTGATTATTTTTCTCAGGCTTGTGGTGAAGTCAGGCATCTCTTCCGCTACCTGTATAAACGGGGGAGAGTGTAAGGGCCTGCCAATCTAGCCATGGACTATTGATCCCTTTTAAACCCTACCGTCTGTCACACGCACGGCTGACACAACTTTTTAGGGTGGGCATCTGGCAAGGGGCAACTACAGAGGGCACACTCCCTGTGCTTCTGTTTACCCAAACTTTTCTTCCCCTGCGAGAAAAAAAACCATAAGGGAATACTGCATCAGGGTACTTTCACAGAGATCTCATACCCATGCAGTCGAAGCAGGTACCGGATCATGGAGGGAGGCAGCGGGATTCTTCAGTCTGGAGGAACTTCTGCGGCTTTGCCCGCTCGTTCGTCCTTGCTTCTTCTGCTGACCACTTGTATGAGGCTTTACTGAGGTCTGCCTCTGCTGGTGCTCCTGCACCTCATCCTGTTGGTCTATGGGGGCTTTCGTCGTATCCATTGCTGCAATGGGCCTTCAGAAGCACCCCAGCAGCGTCCCAGCCTGCCTTATATTGCCTCCGGATATCCGGCCAGCAGGGTTCTGGCCAAGGGCACCTCCCACTTGGGACCGTCCCGTAACCTCACCCGCCCCGTGCTCCAGCCCCCCCCCCCTCCCCCCCGGCCGCTGCATGCGACCCAGGACAACCGAGCTCCTGCGACACATACAAAAAAGCCAGCCGGCACCCGACTTCCGGTTTCAGTGTTCCCGGCCCCGCCCCCTCTGCAGCGTCACTTCTGCCATTCAAACTGAGACCGCGGGACGCACGATAGGGAGCTGGCACGGCGCCCTGGCCCGGTATGCCTCCAGCCCCCCGTGCGCTGACATGTACCGCTGACTGGGCGCTAACGCAGGACCGGGCCGAAGATGAAGACCGGACCTTGGGGGGGGTGCACCAGGAAGGGCCCGGGGAATACATACCTCTGGTGCCGACACTCTGGAGACGGCTGTCCTCCGGACCCCTTGCTCCACCTGCTCCGCACACTGCCGTGGCGACCTGCCCGGCCCCACTGTGGCTCTTCCAGGGACCCTGCACTGACCGAGGTAGGAGACCCCCCGCTACCTGGGTCGGTCAGCCGGCCTGGGAATTTCCTTGACGATCCATGGCAGACGATCTGTAGGAAGTCCTGTCCTCTAGGAACAGGAAACCATCTGATGCGTGGGAGAGGTGCTGCCCTTTTGTATCTATGTTTCCTGTTCCTGAAGGGCGGATCCCCTTTCTCAGGTGGTGCTGTCATGGACGACCGAATAAAGTTACATATGGCGTGATATATAGCCTTTAACTCCCTCACATTCGACGAACCGTCTGCTTCAGCCCTGGACCACCGTCCCTGAACCATGTTCTCAGCTAAATGTGCTCCCAACCCAAAGGGGCTAGCATTCATAGTAACTATATTTGAGGGATAAACTACCCATGGGACTCCTCCCGAGAGGTTGATTGGATCCAGCCACCATGCCAGGGAGCTGATTACCTCCAATGATAAGGACATTATGCCCTCCAACTGTCCCTGCAGTATTTCCTCTTCTTGCAAGATGGCCCTCTGCAACATTCTAGTATGAAACTGGGCCCACTGTACTGCAGGGATACATGATGTCAGGGAGACAAGCAAGGAAATACCCTCCCTCAAGGATATTCTAGGACTGCCGATTGCTGAATGCACTTTATTAATTATTGTTAATTTCTTTGCTTACGGCAAGAGGCATCTCTGACTTAGGCTGGGGGTCACACTGCATCAATGCAGTCCGTTTAACGGATTGCGCTACAACACGGCATAACGCGATATAACGCAATGCGTTAACGCTGCCACTAACCCCCATTTTCGGGTGCATCGCCAACGCATGCCATAATCGGCATGCGCTAGCGGTGTGCCGTCATTCTGTGATGGACCCTCGGACGCGGGCTGCAACGTCCGAGGGTCCGTCACCACTAGCACAGATGAAGCATCTGCGCTAGCGGCATAGCATAACGCGATTGCGTAATGCTATAGCATTAACGCAGTCCGTCAACGCTATGCGTTGAACGGACTGCATTAACACAGCATGATCCTGGCCTTACTGAGTCCAGATGAAGGCCCAGGAACCTCTGGCAGGTTACCGGGTGTAGCCTGGATTTTTTCCAGTTGATCAGCCAACCTAAAGCCTGTAAAGATGAGATTACATCAGCCAGCCGCTGTTAACATTGGAAGGTAGAATTTCCCACTACCAGAAGATCGTCCAGGTACGGGACTATTAAGGTGTTGTTTAATCGTAAGTGTGACATCACCTCCAGCATCTATTTGGTGAAGACGAGGGGCGCCATGGACAACTCGAAGAGCATCGCCGTGAATTGAAGATGACAGATGTGGCCTTCTAATACGACCGACATCCGGAAGAAACGTTGATGCGAGATATGTATTGGGAGATGGTAATATGCATCCTTGAGATCCAGGACTGCCATGCAGCACCTGGGAAATAAAAGTTTTATGGCTGATCGTATGGACTCCATTTTGAAGGTTTGAGATCTTAAAAAGGTAATCAGTTTTTTTTTAATTAATTATGGTTCTAAAAGAGCCATCTGGCTTAGAGACCGGAAATAAGGGGGAGTAAAAGCCTTTTCCCCTTTGATCTGCCGGGACCTCTACTAGAACCAGTTTGGACAATAGGCCTCTAATTTCCAACTCTAACCCCTCCTGCTGAGCCTGGTAACTTTAAGGGGGTTTTACACATAGCGATATCGCTAGCAATATCGCTAAAACGTCACTGATTTTGTGACGTTATAGCGATATTGCTAGCGATATCGCTATGTGTGATACTTACCTCCGACTGGCTCCCCCGCTGGTTATCGCTGATCGCGCGAGATCGGGCGGCTCCATTTCTCGTCGTCTGCTTCCTGCTGGGCTTCCTGCTGTGTGAGACGAGCGACGCGTGGACGCGGGCGGGAGTACGTCAGGATCGCTGTGTGTGAAAGGTAAGTATCGTGCGCTGCGTCGCTGCTGCATCGTTGTGAGGTCTGCCTGTGTGGCAGCTCACTAGCGATCATTTAGCGATGCACCAGCGATCCTGACCGGGTCGGATCGCTGGTGCATCGCTAAATGTAAAAGGGCCTTTAGAGAAGTCAATAGAAAGGAGTCTGGAGGGCTCCGGGCAAACTCTAATTTTAAGCCAGATGTCTCAATTTTAATGGCCCAGGAGTTAGCTGTTATCGCTCCCTATTCATGGCAGAAATGTAATAGAAAAAGACAAATCTTTGTTCCAGCTCCTTGCGTAAAAATCTTCAAAATTTTATTCCAATGATTAAAAAATGACAATAGACATGCTCCAAGACCGCACCATATGTGCACAGAGGGACAGCAGGCGACGCGTTTCGACAGCAACAGCAGTCTTTATAATTTTATTTATTTTAGATTCGATTTTAGTTGGACAGCCTTTCGTCTGTCTTTTCTTCCATTGAATCATCCTTTTGAAACGTGATACGTGGAACAGGGATTTCTTGAAGAATTCTACGCATCACTCAAGAATCGTGTTTGTGTAATAGCATATTTAATTATGTATTGTATTGCACGTTTGAAGATCAATCATGCTGATCATAATTGGATTTCATTTGTATTATGGTTATTTTTGTTATTTTAGTGCATATTATTTCACTGATATTACGTTGCTATTATCACTGTTTATTATAAGTAATCACATCATATTATTATTTGTTTTATAAATGTATCACAATTGTCACTTTATTTTCATTATATTCCTTTTTATTTGTTTTTCTATTCATTATATTATGATTTAGTTTTCCCTAGTTCCTCCAGTGGATGATCCAATGTATTGTTCAACCGCTGTGTCTAGTGCGCATGTCTGGCTTGGTCTAACTCCGACCTCCGGCAGGCGGACAATTGGTAAGCAGTGCGCTTGCGTGGTCGTCTTGACGACGCGCCGCTGCTTCTGCTCCAAGTCCGTTAACCTGTGGTCTTGCTTCAGGGAGTGTGACGTCAGCGGCACATGCGCCATGAAGGCAGGAAGCGGTGATACGTAGTGGGGACGGGCCGTATGTTAATTTAGTGACGTGCACATTTTCCTCGATTTTTGATTGGCTGTCCAGTATATTTAATACCCACCTACCTAGCCCTTAGACACGCCTCCTGACGAAGAAGTGAAACGCGCGTTGGGGTGAGGGGGAAGCCAGCGCCATTACTCACATCTTGCAAGTGCCCCTGTGTGAACTGCCCGTATGCTTGTATATTGTCTTTTCACTTTAGCACTTTTGTTTTGGGCGCTCCCAGTAATTGATATATAATCATGGACTGGCTATGTTTATTCCCACTGTGGAAAGCACTGTGAGTTCAGTTGCATTTGCGCTGTTCTTATTCTGATTACTGTTACTAGTTTGTGTGCAGCATACTTTATGCCATTCCATGAGTAATAATTGTATTTGATTTGTATCTTTACTTGTATATGTTCATTCGGGCACGTGTGCAATATGGCTCCCTCTTTGGATAGCAGTGACCCATTTTTGTAATTTTTATCTATTCATTTGTTATGCTTTTGCATTCAATAAAATTTGTATTTATGGCAATTTATACTTATTTTTGTGGTTTATGGTTTATATCTTGAGTTTTTGCCGTGATTATTATTCATTGGGTTTGTGTTGGTTAATATTTTTTCTGTTCTTTAACAGATTATACCCAAATTTGGTCACTATGGACCTAAAAGCTAGGGAATTGACTTGGCTTCAAAAAGCGTCTAATATATTTGTTCAAGGGACTGCTTCCAATTTTAATGATACTCAGTGTGATTTTAAGGACCTGACCCGGAACCATAAGAATCTTGTTCATAAAAAGACCCGGTTATGGTGGACTAAGATCTCATTGGACAACTATTTGAGGTTGAAAATAATTCCAAGGGGTTTACGTGGCCAATTGTTTCCGTCTTTTGAATTGGATGACGAGCTGCTTCTTAAGAAATGGGAAGAATGTGCAACTAATTGTTCTTTGTCTTTCATGCAAATCATTAATGAGAAGAACGTTAAACTGCTTGCAGAGATTGATTTGCAAATTGAACAATCACAGAACTCGATGAGTCAGAAATTTCAGAGTGAGGAGTTGAATTCTTTCTACAAGGACCTTGAGCGTGATTTGAGTAAATGGGAACAGGATATTAGTACTATTAAAACAAAGAAATATCAAAGAGATGTTGGCGACTATGAAAATAAAAAAGTGTATCGTTGGCAATTCAAGACGCGCAAATTGGAAAAGCCCTTGATTAGGAGTTCTTCCAATGTATCTTTATCATCATATGCAAGTAGTGCATCCTCGAACTCGGAATCTGAATCCGGGGGGTATGCCAATACTAGAACAAGGTTTGGTGGAAAAAGGATGAATCGGGATTACAAAATAAGACAAGATAATTATAGGTGTAATGATCATCCTAAGGTAATAAACCTTTCGGAACATTGTCTCTCTGATACTCAGATTGATTTACTTGAGAAGGGTTTAACTTTTTCTCCTGGTACTCCCTTAGACCCATTTACGGCAATAAAGGATGTGCACTTGTTTGCCAGAAAGCTGATTCTCAAACGATTTCATGAAAAGTCTAATACGAATATAGGATTTGATACTAGGGAAGAGAGGGAGGCTCTGGAGATCTTGGAATCTTTGGCGGATGAGAATGGTGTTTCTGAGGTTAGTGATTTCCCTCATTATCTCTTTAACAAATCAAAAAAATTCCCTAGTCTCAATATTTGCCCGGCAGTTGATATTTTTGTTAAATTGGTTTCAGCTGACATTGAGAAATTGAGAATTGTTCCTTCTAAAAATAAGAATAGACAGTCAGTTGAAGCTGCTATCAAAGAGTTAAAGTCTTGGTCAGATGTTACATTCAAATCTGCCGATAAAGGTGGCAACCTGGTAATTTGGCCAAATATACTTTATGAGAAACAGGCTATGAAATTGCTGTCGGACAAAAAGTGTTATAAAAAATTAACACATAATCCATTAACATCCTTTCAGGAAAAACTTAGTGAAATAATTATTAAGGCTTTTGATATGAACATAATTTCCAAAAAAATGAAGGACACTATTGTTGGTATTAAACCACGCCTTCCAACATTTTATTTAATTCCCAAAATACATAAAAATCCGATTGATCCACTGGGGAGACCCATAGTCTCTGGGAATGGAGGACTCTGTGAGATAGTGTGTCAATTTATTGACCATTATTTAAAACCATTAGTCTCTACTTTGCCCTCCTTCATTAAAGACACAACATCTGCCTTGGGTCACTTTGATGGGCTAGATTTGCAGGATAATATGCTGATGGTGACCGCGGATGTGGAGAGCCTTTATACTTCGATACGTCATGAGGATGGTTTGCGTGCGGTGTCGTGGTATTTACATTCCAGCAATTTAGAGAAACCTTTGGTAGAGATCTTAATTCTTCTTCTTGAGTTTATATTGAAGCACAACTGTTTCACCTTTAATGGTCAGGTTTTCCTACAGCTCCAGGGGACAGCTATGGGGGCTTGCTGTGCCCCCTCGTACGCCAACTTGTTCCTTGGGGCTTGGGAGCGTGACATATTTCAGAGTAACCCGGTGAACCAGATGGTTAGAATCCACAAATGGATTCGTTATATTGATGACATTTGGTTCATTTGGGAGGGCTCGGTGGAACAGTTGGATTGTCTGATGATGGAACTCAATGATAATTGTTTAAATATTAGGCTGACCTATTCTCATGGTCGTAGAGTCAATTTTCTTGATGTAGATATTCAATGCATGGAAGATGGCCATTTGGCCACTGATGTATACCGCAAACCCACGTCAACTAATGCCCTATTACATGCTGGCTCTTCACATCCGCGTTCAACCATCAGTAGTATCCCAATTGGTCAGCATCTTCGAATCAAGAGAATATGTTCGACGAAAGAAACTTTTGATCATCAGGCTAAAGATTTATACTCAAGATTTCGTGAACGCGGGTATATCCATAGGACTATTCGGCGGGGTTATCATAGAGCATGCAATGTTACAAGGAATGAATTATTGTATAAATCATCTAATAAGGAGATCAATGCTAATCCATCACTTAGATTGATTACCCCATTCAACAATCAATGGGAGTCTCTAAAAGGAATTCTTCAAAAGCACTGGGATGTACTGAAAATGGATCCCATTATTAAAAATATCATTCCAGCATCACCTTTAGTTACAGCTAAAAGATCTAAAAATCTGCGTGATTTGCTTGTGCGAAGCCACTATGAGAGTTCTAGGAACAAATTGACTTGCCTGTCTATTAAGGTTTTCTTCCCTTGTGGACTGTGCAAAGCTTGTAGAAATTTAGTTAAATGCAAGGAATTTTCCAACTTTGATGGATCCCGCACATTTAAAATCTTGCATCGTCTTACCTGTTCATCCTCAGGAGTCATTTACCACGCTCAATGTCCTTATGGACTGATTTACGTAGGAATGACTACTCGAGAGCTAAAAATTCGTGTCCGTGAACACGTACGTGATATTGAAAAGGCAAAGAACACGGATTCCATGGATACGTTGAAGACTCTCGCGAAACATTTTAAAGTTCATCATAAGTCTGATTCAAGTAAGCTGATTGTTAAAGCTATTGATCAAGTGTCTTTGGGCCCTAGGGGTGGGGATCTATTTAAAAGTTTATCCCAGGTAGAAAGTGGATATACAGATTACATTCCATCACCCCTTTTGGGTTAAATGAAAGTTTCGGGTTCAGCTCATTTTTATAATATAATTTGTGGGCCTTTTTTCTGTGGTTGGGATTTCGTTGTTTTTATTGTTTGTTTTGTTTTTTGTATTTATTTTAATTTTATTTATTTTAGATTCGATTTTAGTTGGACAGCCTTTCGTCTGACTGTCTTTTCTTCCATTGAATCATCCTTTTGAAACGTGATACGTGGAACAGGGATTTCTTGAAGAATTCTACGCATCACTCAAGAATCGTGTTTGTGTAATAGCATATTTAATTATGTATTGTATTGCACGTTTGAAGATCAATCATGCTGATCATAATTGGATTTCATTTGTATTATGGTTATTTTTGTTATTTTAGTGCATATTATTTCACTGATATTACGTTGCTATTATCACTGTTTATTATAAGTAATCACATCATATTATTATTTGTTTTATAAATGTATCACATGTCACTTTATTTTCATTATATTCCTTTTTATTTGTATTTCTATTCATTATATTATGATTTAGTTTTCCCTAGTTCCTCCAGTGGATGATCCAATGTATTGTTTAACCGCTGTGTCTAGTGCGCATGTCTGGCTTGGTCTAACTCCGACCTCCGGCAGGCGGACAATTGGAAAGCAGTGCGCTTGCGCGGTCGTCTTGACGACGCGCCGCCGCTTCTGCTCCAAGTCCGTTAACCTGTGGTCTTGCTTCAGGGAGTGTGACGTCAGCGGCACATGCGCCATGAAGGCAGGAAGCGGTGATACGTAGTGGGGACGGGCCGTATGTTAATTTAGTGACGTGCACATTTTCCTCGATTTTTGATTGGCTGTCCAGTATATTTAATACCCACCTACCTAGCCCTTAGACACGCCTCCTGACGAAGAAGCGAAACGCGCGTTGGGGCGAGGGTGAAGCCAGCACCATTACTCACATCTTGTAAGTGCCCCTGTGTGAACTGCCCGTATGCTTGTATATTGTCTTTTCACTTTAGCACTTTTGTTTTGGGCGCTCCCAGTAATTGATATATAATCATGGACTGGCTATGTTTATTCCCACTGTGGAAAGCACTGTGAGTTCAGTTGCATTTGCGCTGTTCTTATTCTGATTACTGTTACTAGTTTGTGTGCAGCATACTTTATGCCATTCCATGAGTAATAATTGTATTTGATTTGTATCTTTACTTGTATATGTTCATTCGGGCACGTGTGCAATATGGCTCCCTCTTTGGATAGCAGTGACCCATTTTTGTAATTTTTATCTATTCATTTGTTATGCTTTTGCATTCAATAAAATTTGTATTTATGGCAATTTATACTTATTTTTGTGGTTTATATCTTGAGTTTTTGCCGTGATTATTATTCATTGGGTTTGTGTTGGTTAATATGGTGCGGTCTTGGAGCATTTCTATTTCTGTTGTATATCGTCTCATCAGGACGGAGTTCCCGTGCACCTGCAATGTGGTGAGCTGGCTTCATTTTCTTTCGTACAGAAATGTAATAACCTGCGACCCACCAGTAGGTTGGAGCTACCGGGATTTATCTCCAGACTTGAAAGGATGTCTGCCAAACAGGTTTCCCTTCTACTTGAAATACTTATTGACCCAGCGGTCTTGACTCTTATAATCCTTCTTCCTGCCGAACGACGACTTTCTGAATGCTCTCCTGTAGAATGGAACATATGGATTAGGGAACCCCTTCTTTCTTTCACCTGCTTTGGTGAGGATTTCATTAAATACTGCACCAAACAGGTACTCACCCTGACAGGGTATAGCGCAGAGTTTGGACTTGGTCTGTGCGTCACCTTTCCATCCTTTTAGCCACAAGGCCCAGCGGGCTGCATTGGTTAGTCTTGCCATTCTGGCCACCAGGCGGAGTCAGCCGAGTCGTCTGACAGGAAGGCTGCTGCGCCTCTGATTAGAGGGATAGAAGAACGCAGTTTGTCTCTAGACATACCATTCTTTAAATTCTCCTCTAAGTGGTCTAACCATACCAACATGGATCTTCCGGTAAACATGGCCGATATTGCTGGTTTGAAGGTTCCTGTGCATGACTCCTAGGACCTTTTAAGGAGTGCATCCGCTTTGCGATCCAGGGAGTCAGATAGTGTGGTGCACCTGAGGGTTCAGTCACCACAGAGGTACTGCACCGCCTCCTGAGGTGTGGTACCCCACCATTCAGGTAAGGTGGAGACACCTGACCACACTCCAATACCTGCATCCCACACAAAATAGTAGTGTAGCAAAGCACCCTTTGGTGGCTCCCTGCTTGGAACATGAAGCGTGCTGGGAGGCGGGTGGAGTTTAGTTAGCATCAAAAGAGCGGGAAGAGTTTAGGATTTAGTCAGTCTGACAGAGTCAGAGTAAGATTGAAGATCCCCTGAGTGGGATGGATGAAGGAAGTGCTGCAGCCGACCTCAGTGACCTGGGTCCGCTGGCACAAGAAAGGAACATTGATAGAAAGCCTGACTCTCTCCATAAGAAAGGATTAGTACGGAACATGAGGAGAGGAGGACTAAGGATTAGGGTTAGAGCAGAACCCTTCCCAAGTTCACAGCGCAAGGTCGGGGTCCGGTCCCCGAGGTTGTATGGATACTAATGGTCCTGCAGCAGACACTAGAGGAATAGAAGTTGTCACCACTTTATTCCCACACAAGACTTGGGGGCACAACAGCAACGTGAGTGAGCCGGGACTTAGTAGCAAGGAGTCCCCGAAGCAGGCTACAGCTGTCTGCCGTACAAGTAGAGTTGATAGGAACATCTGACAGGAGGAACTCCAGTGTAACTCAGTACTGTGAGTACTTCACTATAGGCGCAAAAGGGAGACTTCAACACACCCAGCACTGCTACATCCTTGTGCCTAGCCCTGCACCATCCCCGTCTCTCCCCTATCTCTTCATCTACACTGCCCTGGGACTACAGCCCTGCCTGTGGAGGGCTACACCATCATTGCTGCACCACACCATCTGTCCCAGTGGATCTGTCTGCAGCGTCGACTTAACATCTTCATTGCCGAACACCACAGGTGGCATCACGAAACATTCATTAATAAACTTTATTCCATCACTCAACATTCCCCTTTTACAATGGACGCCAAGGGCCACGGACCGGGTCACAGCTACCGTGACATCACCCATTGAACTCAACGGGCCCGGCTCCGAGTACCCCGCTGCCCTGGGCGAGGGCGATCCAACTTGGAGTCACAAACAGGATGACGAAGCCCGGTGCCACCGGGTTCTGGGTGCCTGAATTTATTGGACTTAAACATTGCTGAGAATGTGCAGAATAACCAAATTAATAGACTGCAAAAAGGACTCTCAAAATGGCTTCCGGCGCAGTGAAGAAGGGCGTGACAACATGGGTGGTCCTAAGGAAAGACCGCAAACTGTCCTGGGCCTCCCCTGCCTGAACTTCTATGCAACTGCAACATGGCCCACGCCCCGAGGGGTTTGGATACTGGCTTGGTATGGAGGATTAGGAAGAAGACGCCGCCCCCAGAAGAGCGAGAGCTGGTGGCGGGAAAGGGGGCCAGGAAGGAGAAAGAACACCAGGACGCCATGATGGAAGAAGGAAGGAGGACCGAAGAGCGCGAGGAGGTTGAGCTGAACCTCCCCGGCGCATTGGCTGAAGGCTCCAATCCGACTTCCAAAATGAACCGCCAGCAGCTGGAGGACGAGATTGCCCAGCTGACACATCATAGAATCATAGAATCGTAGAGTTGGAAGGGACCTCCTGGGCCATCTGGTCCAACCCCCTGCTCAAAGCAGGATTCGCTAAATCATCCCAGTCAGATGTCTGTCCAGCCTCTGTTTGAAGACCTCCATTGAAGAACTCACCACTTCTCGTGGCAGCCTGTTCCACTCATTGATCACTCTGTCAAAAAGTTTTTTCTAATATCTAATCTGTGTCTCCTCCCATTCAGTTTCATCCCATTGCTTCTAGTCTTTCCTTGTGCAAATGAGAATAAAGTTGATCCTTCTACAATGTGACAGCCCTTGAGATATTTGTAGACAGCTATTAAGTCTCCTCTCAGTCTTCTCTTTTGCAAACTAAACATTCCCAAATCCTGCAACCTTTCCTCATAAGACAGGGTTTGCAGACCGGTCACCATTCTGGTCGCTCTTTTCTGAACTTGCTCCAGTTTGTTGAGGTCTTTTTTTAAAATGTGGTGCCCAAAACTGGACACAATATTCCAGATGAGGTCTGACCAGAGAGGAGTAGAGGGAAATAATGACTTCACGTGATCTAGACTGTATGCTTCTGTTAATACATCCTAGAATTGCATTTGCCTTTTTTGCTGCTGCATCACACTGTTGACTCATATTCAGTCTGTGATCTATTAGTATACCCAAGTCTTTTTCACATGTGCTGTTGCTTAGCCCTATTCCTCCCATTCTGTATATGCTTTTTTCATTTTTATTGCCCAGATGTAGTACTTTGCATTTTTCCCTGTTAAAAACCATTCTGTTAGTTGCTGCCCAATTCTCCAGTTTATTTATATCTTTTTGAATCCTCTCTCTCTCTTCTCTAGCATTAGCTATCCCTCCTAGCTTTGTGTCATCAGCAAATTTAATCAGTTTATCCGCAATCCCTTCATCTAAATCATTGATAAAGATGTTGAATACAGGGCCCAGGACAGAGCCCTGTGGTACCCCATGTGAGGAACTGAAATACTTTCCCAGCACAGATGACTAGTTACCTCAATTTATGTTGTATTTACATGCAATGACCTTATCTGGTGGGGGAATATGTGCCTTTCTCTCGGCAGGGGGGCCACTTGGGTTCACACCACTCCAGACTGGCCGGAGACTTCACTGGCAGTGAATTCAATTTTCATTGGTTAGGGGGTTGGGAGTAGAGTTGAGATACTTGATGGGGGAGTTCAGTTGTGTCTGGGGATCTGAAGCGAAAGGAGCAGAGTTAAGGCCGCTCCTGGAACCCATGAATGGACTATCAAACTTGGAACTAAGTTTTCTCGGGCTTCGGTCGCGAGATCTATATTCCCCTAGGAATTAACCCATGGACTATTTTTACTGACTTGTTGCTGATCCCGTGGACTGGGGGCATTGCATTGGGGTCATCTATCTGGACTTACTGAAATGCTTGTATGGATACAAATAAAACTTGTTGCATCGTTAACCTGCCTAGGTGATTACTAACACCCTCGACTCTAGATCTTCACACCCCACTTGAGACATTCTTCCAACTGGATGTACAGCCATTTACGACCACTCTTTGGGTCCGATCACTAAGCCAGTTATGAATCCACCTAACAGTTGGCTTGTCCATTCCATACTTAGTCATTTTTTCAATAAGGATTGTATGAGAGACTTTGTCAAATGCTTTGCTGAAGTCAAGATATACTATATCTACAGCATTTCCTTGATCCACCCAATCAGTGATTCCGTCATAGATGGAAATTAAGTTAGTCTGACATGACTTATTAGTTACAAACCCATGCTGACTCTGTTTAATCACTTCATTCTTATCCAGGTACTGACATACATGTTGTTTAATAATTTGTTCAAAGATCTTTCCTGGTATAGAAGTCAGACTCACCGGCCTATAGTTGCCTGGGTCCACCTTCTTCCCCTTTTTGAAGATCGGAACAACATTTGCTCTTCTCCAGTCTTCTGGGACTTCTCCTGTTCTCCAAGAATTTTCAAAGATTATGGAGAGGGGTTCAAAAATTTCTTCTGCTATCTCCTTCAGTACTCTGGGGTGTAATTCATCTGGACCTGGAGACTTGAATTCATATAGGCTAAGTGTTTCCTCACTATCTTTCTGTTTATAGATATCCTGGATTCTTCTATTCCCTTAATAGGACAGTGAAGAACAGTTGATGTTACATTTCCTTTCTGAGAGAAAACAGATGCAAAATAGGAATTTAAAAGTTCGGCCTTCTCAACATCCTGTCTTACCATTTCATCATTTTCTTCCTGTAAAAATCCTATAGCATCTTTAACTTTTTTTACTTTTGACATACCCCCAAAATCCTTTATTATTGCTTTTGACATCTCTTGCAAGCCTCAATTCATGGTCAGCTTTAGATAATCTGATTTGTGCCCTGCAGGTTCTGCAGACAGCATTATATTCTTCTTTAGATATGCCTCCCTCTTTCCATTTTATAAACATTTTTTTCTTCCTTTTTAGAATGTGCTTAAGTTCTGTGTTCATCCATCCAGGTTTCCTTAAATGCTTCCTATTCTTCCCTCTTTTCGGAATTGTTAACATTTGTGCTTTGAGAATTATTTTTCAAAATTTCCCATCCTTCCTGGACATTTTTGTCTTTAAGGATATCCAGCCATTGGATCCCTCCAATTCTCTTTCTGAATCCTCCTGTCGTGAGTTCCCAGGAGGCCTGGAGGCTGAAGCGGAGGGAGTTAGACTCCTGCCAGGACCTGACGCGGCCGCGCAGGTCCCACCGGAGACCCCTGTGGACCCGAAGCCGCCACCCACTCTACCGCCGCCTCCGACCGCTGACTGGACTATCCCTGTGGATGTTCCAGCTATTGACCGCCATCCCAAACCTGCACCGGAGCATCGCCAGGAGGCCCCAGGTACGTCTGTTGCCCCTGCACCTGGGAAGGCCTCGGGGTGTACAGCTGCTGCAGCGTCCGGACAGGTCATGCTGGACCTGGTCTGGGACCGGGATTCTAAACCCTGGGGGGAAACATCTGATCCCCTGGCGGTAGTGCCCCTGTCCACGGTGGGTAGGGGTCTGGCCCAAGAGGTGGAGAAGGAAGAGGAATCCTATTGGCAACAGACCCTCCGCCAGCTGGCAGCAGAGCAGAGGGAACGGGAGCAGCGGAGGCTTGCAGTGCTAGGCCCTGATATGGACCAGAAGAAGGTCCTTGCTGGTCATTATGGGCCCCGGGACTCAGCAGGATGGAGTCAGGTCCTTAATGTTAGAACGGGGGATTGGCTTCATCTCGGACCCCCAGAGGATCTCTGACCTCTTCTTCAGCCGGAGGGATGTAGAGTCTCACCTCCGGAGGGGCCACCATGCTCGAGACTTGCAACCGGGAGAGTATGTAACTTTCACCCGACATGAGGGACTCCATGGCTGGTGCGCCATGAACGTGCGCCGCATACCAGAGGATTTTATTGCGGCCTACAAAAAGGAACATGCGTACGTTCCCCCGGCAGGAATACCTCCCACGGTAGTAATTACCTCTGCCCAAGCCAGGCAGATAACATCCACCCCAGTACCACACCCTATGGTTCAAATAGCTAAACCCGCTGTACCTCGGGCAGCAATCCACCCAACGGCCACTACCTCTTATGTGAACCCACAAGCAGGAAGAGGATGCCCTGCAATTCTCCCCTGGAAGCAGCCAAAGCAACCCGCTTCCACTACCCCAGGAGACCACCAATAGAGAAACAATGTACAAATAACTGAACTGTTACCCAACAGGGTATAGGCACTGTTAGGCCCTTTACAATTTTGTTCATCATGCTGTTTGTTTGTTTTTTCTTTTGGATTCAAGTTTGCCTAGTTCTGTGGCAGCCTTTATAATTGAACTGTGAGATCATGGACAGTGAATGATCCAGAACTGACCTGTACATAGTTGCACCTCTTTAGGTGCCCTTTCTTGGTTTTACATAGGTCTTTTATGGATAAGGACTACCTCAACTTGGAGCATGGCTCCCACCTAAAGGACACTGCAAGAAATCCTGGCTGGGAGCGGTGTCCAGCACTTACAAGAATTATTGAAGTTTTGATGTGGAGTATTTTATAATGTGCCTTATGAAAGTATTAATAGTCATAGAACAGCTTTTATATAGAATTTAATTGATAGTAATAATAACTAAGAATGTTTTAATAAAGAGATGAAGGATTTGAATAAAAATGAAAATCTGAATGAAGTTTGAAAATGCAGGTGGCGAACCAGGCATCAGCGGTTGTCACCTAGGGTTTAGAAGTCTAGAAGTAATAGAAAATGTGTTAGTGATGATACTTGAGCTGGTACCATAGCACTTTAAATTAGGTAATATAGCTTTTAATATATATTAAGTATAGATAGTTAAATTGTTTGTAACGTTCAAGAGTGAGTGCCTCCCAAATTGGGAAGTTTAGATAAGTATTGTTCTTTAAGCATTTCAAAAACTTTTGTATGTTCCTTTGTCTGTCTAACTTTGTTTCGCTTGCAGCCCGCGGACATGCTGTGTTTAATGGGGGGTATGTGGCGCCCCTGAGGGTTCAGTCGCCACAGAGGTACTGCACCTCCTCCTGAGGTGTGGTACCCCACCATTCAGGTAAGATGGAGACACCTGACCACACTCCAACACATGCATCCCACACAACATAGTAGTGTAGCAAAGCACCCTTTGGTGGCTCCCTGCTAGTAACACGAAGCATGCTGGGAGGCAGGCTGAGTTTAGTTAGCATCAAAAAAGCGGGAACAGTTTAGGATTTAGTCAGCCTGACAAAGTCAGAGGAAGATCCCCTGAGTGGGATGGATGAAGGAAGTGCTGCAGCCGACCTCAGTGACCTGGGTCCGCTGGCACAAGAAAAGAATATTGAGACTGTCTGGCTCTCTCCATAAGAAAGAAGGATTAGTACGGAACGTGAGGAGAGGACTAAGGATTAGGGTTAGAGCAGAACCCTTCCCAAGTTCACAGCGCAAGGCCGGGGTCCGGTCCCCGAGGTTGTGTGGATACTAATGGTCCTGCAGCAGACACCGGAGGAATAGAAGTTGTCACCACTTTATTCCCACACAAGACTTGGGGGCACAACAGCAACGTGAGTGAGCCGGGACTTAGTAGCAAGGAGTCCCCGAAGAAGGCTACATTTGTCTGCTCTACAAGTAGAGTTGATAGGAACATCTGACAGGAGGAACTCCAGTGTAACTCAGTACTGTGAGTACTTCACTACAGGCGCAAAAGGGAGACGTTCAGAAAAGGCACATATGTTGGCAGAGTGTTGGAAAGGAGTACTTCATCTTGCCTGGAAGTTGGCTGAGCCCCTGACCCGGAGGACACGGCACCGAGGCGGGCACCTGTACCTGCAACAAACTGTGAGTAAAGCTTTGGAACTACATGTCCTGGTGTCCTCCACTTAGTCCTGCGTCAACACACCCACCACTGCTACATCCTTGTGCCTAGCCCTGCACCATCCACGTCTCTCCCCTATCTCTTCACCTACACTGCCCTGGGACTACAGCCCTGTTGTGGAGGGCTACACCATCATTGCTGCACCACACCATCTGTCCCAGAGGATCTGTCTGCAGCGTCGGCTTAACATCTTCATTGCCGAACACCACAGGTGGCGTCACGAAACATTCATTAATAAACTTTATTCCATCACTCAACATTCCCCTTTTACAATGGACGCCCAGGGCCACGGACCGGGTCACAGCTACCGTGACATCACCCATTGAACTCAACGGCCCGGCTCCGAGTACCCCGCTGCCCTGGGCGAGGGCGATCCAATAGCATTCCAGAGTCCTCTACAGGCAAGGAAGACCGGCGGGAAGTGGAGGCTATGGCCGCATCTACCTTGGGGGCCTTAGCCCAGGAAGCCAAATCTTCATCATCAAAGGGATATCGCCGTTTGGATGTTGCGGGCATGAAACCTCTCTGCCCCTGCTTCTCCCATTCTTTTTTCACCAGCTCCTTTATTGCTATGATCACTGGGAAAGCTCAACCTTTCCGCTGGGAGAGACCTGCAAACAATCTTCTGTAGAGTTTAGGGGTCCTTAGTATCCAACAACCCCATAGTGTTCTGCACCGACTTGACCAGGTTGTTAATGCTGTCCGTCGGAAAACACACGTGTTCCTCTTCCTCTGAGGATGACTCTAGGGAGGAATCGGAGTCAAGCTCCCCGCTGTCTGAAGGGGATCTGGACTTAGGTGAGGTTATCTCCCGGCACTACTGGAACTCCCCAGGGCCTGTAGCTCCTCCATGTCCTCTGTCCTTACAGAGGACTCCTCCTGCAGGGTCTGCGCAATGCAGATTTGACAAGCTCTTGGGATAACTATCCAGAAGGGGATGGGAGCACAGGGCACATTCCTTGTTTTGACTTCTCGGTCCTTTTAGCCCAAAAGGCTGTACAGAAAGAAGGGGCCCATCAGCTTGACCGGTGTGATTAATAACACTCTCCCAAGTGACGCTTGTCAGCATGGTACTGGCTGCGGAGGCTCGGACTTTGTCCTTTCCACTCTTGTCTGTGGAACCGCTCTGCTTGGAGGGTCCCGTGCCGCTTTCCTGCTGCTGCGTGAAGGCACCTCTAGCTCAAGTGGGCGCAAAACAGGATCACTTGGGGATGACATTACTGCGCATGCCCTCTGGCCGGTGCTTTGATGCAGCTTGTCTCACATAAGCGCAGGACTTTTTTTTTTTTCTTTACCCACCCAGAAGTGCCATCCTCCTCACTGCAGGGTCCTGTGCCCCGTGCGGCCACTCTGTACAGGCGGCGCCACATCTCTATGCTCCTCGGTACCCCCAGAGGTTGAACCGACCCAGACACTTCCAGGGGAGAGCGCTCTGCTGTCCTCCTGCGCATGCCGGCTGTGCTCCCGGTCACCGCCGGAAAGAGGGCCCCCCCCGGGCAGACCGTTCCCGCGTCTCTCATTGCAGCGCTGCCGGACCGGACCATAACGCGGCTGTCTGTGCCGCCTCTGGGTCATCAGGTAGGGCGGCTTCCACTGCCAATACCCCCTGCCGCGCTCTCCCGGATCCTGGTCTCGCAGTGTGCCATCAGGGGGGTGCTGAATGCTGAAGTCCCTGCGTCCAGCCGCACCGTGCTCCCCACACGAGCCAGGGCGGCCATACCCGGACCCTGGCCTCACGCCGCCCTTACCAGATGAGGGGGAAGCTGATAAACAGGCCTCCCCTGACGCTGGAGCCTATGCCATGTCTGCATAGACTGCACAGGCAGCCTCACAGCCCAGGTATCCTTTTCTCTCCATAGGTTCCCTTAGGAACAGGAAACCAACTGAGGGGGCCACCCTTTTTATCTCTGTAGGTTTCCTGTTCCTAGGGGCGGATCCCCTCTTTCTCAGTGGGTGCTGTCCTGGCAAAGAGAAAAAATAATTTTTTTCCACAAAAACGATCTTTTCGCCCCCAAATTTTTATTTTTACAAGCGCAACAGGAGAAATCATACCCCCAAAGTTGTTGTACAATTTGTCCCGAGTACGCACATACCCCATATGTGGGGGTAAACCACTGTTTGGTCACATGGCAGGACTCAGAAGGGAAGGAGCACCGTTTGACTTTTTCAATGCAGAATTGGCTGGAATTGAGATTGGACGCCATGTCGCTGATGTGCCCAAACAGTGGAAACCCCCCACAAGTGACTCCATTTTGGAAACTAGACCCCTTAAGGAACTTATCTAGATGTGTAGTGAGCACTTTGAACCCCCAAGGGCTTCACAGAAGTTTATAACGCAGAGCAGTGAAAATAATTTTTTTTTTTTTCCCCACAAAAGTGATTTTTTTAGCCCCCATTTTTTTTTTTTTCCCCAAGGGTAACAGGGGAAATTAGACCCCCAAAGTTGGTGTGCAATTTGTCCCGAGTACGCTGATGCCCCATATGTTGGGGTAAACCACTGTTTGGGCACACGGCTGGGCTCAGAAGGGAGGGAGCACCATTTGACTTTTTGAACGCAAAATTGGCTGGAATCAATGGTGGAACCATGTCGCGTTTGGAGACTCCCTGATGTGCAGAAATAGTGTAAACCCCCTCAATTCTAGCTCCAACCCCAACCCACCTCTAATCCTAACCCCAACCCTAACAGAAAAGTGAAAATAAATATATTTTCTTTATTTTATTATATTTCCCTAAGGGGGTGATAAGGTGGGGGGGGGGGGTAATTTACTATTTTGTTTATTTTGATCACTGTGATAAAACCCTATCACAGTGATCAAAATGTACATTGAATGAATGGAATCTGGCAGCAGATTCGGCGGCGCATGCGCCCGCCATTTTCTTCCCGGACAAAGATGGCGGCGCAAGTGTGACCCTGACTTAACACTTAGGATCATCACTGACATTGCAGCGTGATGTCAGCTGTAATTTAAGTCAACCTACTGCTGATGTAGTGCACTCACCATTCATTTATGACAAAAATTATTTCAATCATTCATGTATAAAATGAAAGCAGATAAATTTGTAATAATTTATTAAACTTCATGCAAATATTGCACACGTAAATATATACAAGCAGAACAGGACGCTTACAGACACTTTATACATATTTACAGATATACAAAAGCATATTGAGTCATAAAACTAGCGCAAAACAAAAGCAAACCTTAGAACTTGGCAAACTTTGTAACATTTCTTAAAACTGATTGAATCTTGAGATTTAAAAATATTCATTGTTTTGGTAATTATAAAAGATTGAAAAAAAATATATTTAAGATCAAATAAAAAAAAAAAAAAAATCTTGGAAAGATTCACAGGCAAACCAGGAGTAAAACCATCAAATTCCAAGACACCAACTATACGGCATCCAGAACACGAGTTTGGGGAGGGATTTCATGAGGCACCCTCAAAGCTGCTGTGTATCAGGAGGTCTTCGAACATGTATAAGACTTATGTGACAGGAATATACAGGGTGTCTAATAGGCTTTACACACTCTGCTTAAAAGTTTTTGCCAGAATTAATGTACTGGATTGGCAGGAAGAATAAGTGACTGGAAGTTAATGCCAGGCACCAGTAGATAATTTAGAACGTAGTTTGCCAATAAACATTATTTCAGCTTTCCGTTTACAAATGGGATAAAACATACTTTCTATGTGAAATAAAACAGTTTGCTTTTGTCATTCCAACAGGAAACATTTGATTGGTGTTTTTTTTTTCTTAGATAAAGTTATAGCCTTCGCAAATTCTGCTTGCTCTTCTTACTCCCTGGAAGTGGTTCTGACAAGTATCTGTGATTTTGAGCTTTGCTGGTCGCACAGTCTTTGGAAAAATGATATTTACAATTGCACAGCGTGCAGAAGTCCAGCTGACAACTGTCCCTGGTACAGACAGCCCTGTGCTGGTAGGAGTCGTACTTGGCAGGAGAACCACAGTCTATACACATTTTTAGGCTTCGGTCATTTGTCAGTGTTCTTCCAGCCTGTGAGGAAAGCAGAAAGAGCAAGTGAGAACAATTAGACATAAATTGCTTATTCAAATGCTGTCATTTTGGCTGTGGTGTTAAGAGTTAAATCCATGATTGAAGTGAGAGATCCCACTCGTTAACCTATACGAAAACATTGGTTATTGGGTACTGAATTAAGGACCACCGATTACATAAGGGACTACAGTAAAAACAGCGTTCACTCCTGAACTTGAAATCTCTCCGCAAGTTTGAGGATGAATGTCGCTACAGCCGTTGGCCCCTTCTTGATGAACTGCCACAATCTAGCATAGAAAACCCCAGAGCCCACATATCACAGTACAGCAGCCATGTCCCTAGACCAGGGTTCTCCAGTTACAGTCCTCAAGAGCCACTAACAAAACATGTTCAGGATTTCCTCAGCATTGCCTAGGTGATATCTGCTCACCTGCACAGGCAATAATTCCACCACCTGTGCAATACTAAGGAAATCCTGAAAACATGACCTGTTGGTAGCTCTTGAGGACTAGAGCTGGGGGGAACACCGCCCTGACCCCTGCTGCCACAGGATCTGGTGTTTAACAGTGCATGCTGCGCAGTCACATTCATAACACTCAAGATGGGGGTTGGACATGTGACTTCCGACATCAAAGCGTCCCCAGTTGTACCCTCAGCTGCCCAAAAATAGTTTAGTAAAGATATAAATATTTTGTGGCATTTGATCTTTCATGCTTAAACAAATAAGAGGACACAGCTTGAGAATTCATGGTGGCCACCATTAGCTCAAGTTCCATTGCATCAGCACACCAGTTTTTTTTCCTTTATAGAGGTGAACCCCCTTAGCCTATAGCACAACAGCCAGTAAATAGGAGTCATGATTTCAGCATCTCTTGAGAATCAAAATGACTACAATTTGACATTTGAGTCTTACCTCAATATACTCCGAGTAACGACTGTATGACTGAGACAGCTTGTTCTTTTGAGTACTTTTCTTCTTGGAAACACAGCAGGCAGCGCTGGCTACCTTCTGAACTGATGACAGGGGGACCCGGAAGAGAGAAGCTTCCCGTGTAGCAGTATGTTCCACCTTCCTGGCCTCTACTTCCTGTGAAGATACAGAATGTTACTTGAGAATGTAAAGCAGATGCAATCCAAGATTAATATCTAAACATTAGGCGAGGGACAGAGGCTTTCCAAAACTGGAAACCCATTATAACCCCATAATGACCAATACGATTTAAAACTGACCTGAGATCTAAGAGAATAGCATTTCACCCATTAGGGAATGCAACACTTAGCTGTACACTATGGCTGACACCCTGCTGCAGTCAGTCACAAAACTGTGTTGGCAACAACCATGGAAGCTTAGCACCTTAGATGCTGTGGTCAAATGACAACATTTATTTTATTTATTTATATAGCTCTATTAATTCCACAGCGCTTTACAAACATTATCAGCACTGTCCCCGATGGGGCTCACAATCTAAATTCCCTATCAGTATGTCTTTGGAGTGTGGGAGGAAACCAGAGAACATAC
The DNA here is from genome assembly GCF_039654945.1 of Dendrobates tinctorius. Taxonomy (NCBI): domain Eukaryota; kingdom Metazoa; phylum Chordata; class Amphibia; order Anura; family Dendrobatidae; genus Dendrobates; species Dendrobates tinctorius. Next base: position 54,030,471 of record NW_027361917.1, read on the forward strand.
AAACTCCTTGCAGATGTTGTCCTTGGTGGGATTTGAACCCAGGACCCCAGCACTGCAAGGCTGTAGTGCTAACCACTGAGCCACCGTGCCAACATCTAAATGGTAAGAGTGTGGGGGCTTCTTTAAACCCATTTGCACCCAGAGATGACTGTGTGGGCCTCATGTTTGCCATGGCAATTCAGAGCCAAATAATGGCCTTAGAGTCTGCCGGCTGTAGTGACCTGTTCAGAAGTTAGCGGTATTTTTCTTACCCGTCATGCCACCAATTCCTGGAAACCAGGGCTGTGGAGTCGGTGCTCATTTTCGTGGAGTCGGTATAAAATGGACCGACTCCTAAAATATATAATAAATTGGGTACAGTAATTCAATGCAGGATGTGCTGAATATTTTTTAATAGGAGTTTGGGAAAGTTATGAAATATCCTATAAATGGCTGTTCTATTCCTGATCTAAGGCTACATTCACACACAGCGTTTTTCCTGTGTTTTTTGAGGATACGTTTTTCCGCTGCAAAAGCTGATCATCTTTTTAAAAAACCGCATCACCTGAAAGGTTTTTGAGCTCATAGATAATGTTTTCAATAGCAAAAGCAGATTAGAAATCTGCTCTATCCATTTATCCATATCTGTCTATCCATATCGTATCTGTACCAAAAAGAATGAAAACCGGGTAGTACACCAATATATATTCTGTTCTATCTAAATATCTTGATTATTGGATCATAAAAATGATTAAATGTCTGAGGTTCACATTGTACTACAATAAATTTTTCACTTAAATATAAGCAATATGTGTGGGAGTCGGAGTCGGAGTTGGAGTCGGTGTAAGGGAAATTGAGGAGTCGGAGTCGCAGGTTTGGCTTACCGACTCCACAGCCCTGCTGGAAACCGCCTGAAGGGTTACTAAACTACCTGACTGTGGTTTTGAATATGTTGAGGGGTGCAGTTTTTAAAAATGGTATCACTTTGGAATAATAATAATCTTTATATAGCGCCAACATATTCCGCAGCGCTTCTTTGGAAGATCAATATATTAGTCACTTCAAAACAGAAAAGGAATCTGTCACCCCTTGGGACACGTCTAAGCCATTACTATGGGCATACAGGTAATAGAATGGTTAAATCAGTTACCTGTACACCTCATAGCTGTGGTCTAGATGATGAGAAAATCAGTTTTAATCTTTTATGCTAGTGATTTCTTGCAGGCTCCAGGGCGTGCGGTGCCTGGAAGAAATCTCTGCTTCCTATCTTAATTATATAATGGCACCCCACACCCATGCACGTCACATTGACCGGTGACGTGCAGTTATGGTGCACTTGCACGGTCTTTGGTACCTTGCACTAAACCCTTATTCCCCAATTGTCATTTTAAAGTGGTGACGAGTGAATAAGGCCCATTTGCAGGCAGCGTTTTAATGCATATCGGTGGACCTTAAGGAGTTAAGTTAATCTGAGTTCAGGAAAAAATAAATAAATGTTTGAAGACATCCATTGAAAGAGAACTCCCCACTTCTCGTGGAAGCCTGTTCTACTCATGGCTCACCCTCAAATCATAAGACTAAATTCAATGTTTTGTTGAAAACCTCAACCTGAAAACAGTGGGATTCGAACCTACTCTTCTGAAGAGACTTGAGCCTAAATCAAAGGCCTGAGACCACTCGGCCATGCCATCATCATCTTGGTCTGTCTGGTGAGCACCCAAGAAAAAGTTTGCGGTGCCCTGATCTAGTAAAACTCAGTGATTTTATATTTCACAGGAATTATGCAGCAGGTCAGGAAAAAGTCTCCAGTGTTAATATCAACTAGCAGAATTGGTGTAGCTAATGAAGCCATTACTTCAGCCTGAACATATTTCACCCTTCTCATCGATTGACAGTTTGACAATTTTAAGCCCCCCTACTAGAAATGCACCATGTAAAAGCTGAAGAGTCTCACTAGATCAGATTATTAGTTTCCCATTTTTCCTTAAGTCCATCACGTGTGCAACACACTATCAAGGCCTCACATTGCCACAGGGTCTCGCCTGTGCAATACTAACGAGATCCTAAAAGCATGATCTGTGGGCCCTGAGGACTGGAGTTTAGGAAATACTTCGAGTATGCAGACTAAATCTCAGCGCACAAAGGGTACTTACACAGATTTCTTTATGGCACCGTTTATATACACTGTATGCCCAGTTGTCCCTCTCTAAGATCTTCCGCCATGTTGTGCTCACACTGATAACACTAAAAGAAACCAAAGCGTCAGGAAAACACAAAAAACAAAAAGTACCCTCTAATAAACAACCACACTGGTTCCTATATATTGTCTAATAGTAATATCATGAGTGGATGATGCAGCATATAACAAATTATGGATCTGCACTGGCGTGAACAAAAGGACGCCGAGTCCCACCAAGGGCATCCATAGGGCTCCATTCACCTAGCGCAGACCAAAGAGGCTGTTATACCTTCTATTGACAATTACTGGACACGTGAACATAGTCCAAGAGATATGATCCAGAAGCAGCATCGTTTTGAACGCAGCACATATTCGCTGTGTCCAAGGCGCTGTAGTCCATTGAACGAACACAGGTGAATCCGCATGTGTTCAATGAACTGTGCGTATTCATCTCGTTAAACACATTTCATCTGTGAAATTTCTCTTGTGGAGACGCTAGTCTCCTCAGGAGAAATTAACTTGATGTGGTCTGGAAAGATGCACCACATGTCGTCTCCATGGGGGAGCCACGGGTGTCTGTGGACACAAAGGACATGGGATTTCTTGAAATCCCGTTCACTATGCTGTAACATCTGGCCGTTGTGGGTTCGACGCTGTGCAAGAGCGCAGCATCGAACCCGCAGCAACTCTGGATCGTGTGCACCTACCCTCATGGAGGAGAAAAGGGAAGTGACCCAAGTTCCATATGTTAAAACCAGAAATCACATTTTAAATCAAAAAGACAAAGCAAGTCAGAATGAAACAACTCACAGAAAAAGAAACTTACTTAATTAAATCAATATCATTAAGATATTTTAAGATTTGGCTGAGCAGATGCTTAAAATCCCTCTGGAAAAGCTCTCCAAGGATGTCCATTCTTTCCAAACCCATTTTTTTACCAATAAGCTTGTCAAGGCAGAAAGCCTCACGCGAGACTACTTCTTGAAGAGCATCCCAGTCAACCTTTGAACATCGTTTACCACTTTTTTTTAATGTAGAACAAACAGCTTCCTCAAAGCGGAGAACCGGTAAAGAGAGTGTACTTGGGTGGACTGGAGCAATATTTTCCTGAGAGTCTTGTTTTGGTGTCTCAAACAAATGGGTGGATATAAGGTTGGTGCCAAAATCCTCATCCTGGCTCTGAGAGTCACTGAGAAGCACCGAAGAATAACCGCTGTCCTGCAGAGGACTACACTCCAAGTCGCTGGTATCTACGGCACTCAGCCTACGCAGAAGATTTTCCTTGTTATTCACAGGTCTGTCTACCCAAACGATAGAGACTCGACTAGGAGATAAGTGCTCGCTGGTGTCTGCCTTTGGGGAGATTTCATGCCCTCCACAAGGGTTAAGGTCATTCTTTGTTGGGCTCTCTTCTGGTTTTAACTTTGATGGAGATAACTTTGTTGGAGTCTTAACCCCACACTTCATCTTTAGGCTTGTAAGTCAGTAACAGATCTGCAACCAAAGGAAAAAAAAATAGATAAAAAGTGAATCTTTTAATCGCCTGAAATTGTGATGTTGCTGGGATAAAAAAAAAAAAAAAAAAAAAAAAAAAAAAAAGAAAAACCCTAACGCTGGAGTTTTGATTTTTTTCTCGCTATGCCATTTACCAATCAGAATAATTATTTTTAAATATTTATATGCAAAGTGGTAGACTACAAGGTGATGCCACACACCCATAATAAGTCAACAAGAGTCTGTGCCTAGTCCATAGCCAGGGTTTGTTAATTCTACCATAGACAGCATCTTGAGTCAGATGACTAAAGGTGGTGGGGGGGACACACAGAAGAGGGGCGGGCACCACCACACCACAGAAAGTAATACATTGTATCTTATGTGTTTTTCTCTACCTTGAGTCCTTTTTGACTCAAAACACTGTATGGTAGATTTAAACCATGGCTATGGACTAGGTACAGCTGTGGTCTCCCACTTTAATATTTTGGTGTGTTTCATAAAGTTAACATTTTTTTTGTCTATGGTTCTTCTGTACAGTTTACATATGTGATTTGAGTGTTATAACATGGTCTGTGGACAGCTTGTATATCAAAGTGTCATATTTGGAGTATTGTCCCATGAAACGATATAATATTTACAAAAATATACCTCGCTAATCCAACGGTTCCCCATTCTCACTTCCTTACACCCAGTAACACTTTCTATCTGTACTTACACTGGCTGAGAACTGGTTCATGAAGCGTTAAATTATGCCCCCATTTCTTATACTGGTGGCTTATGATACTTGACACTTATTTTTGCCTTTTGTGTCTCTCGTACTTCCTAATAGATAGTAGCATTACTGGGCAGGTCACCAGTATACACCCTATATCTCCCCAGTATAGCATTACAGGGCAGGTCACAAGTATATACCTTATTTCTCCCTAGTATAGCATTACTGGGCAGGTCACCAGTATACACCCTATATCTCCCCAGTATAGAATTACAGGGCAGGTCACAAGTATATACCTTATTTCTCCCTAGTATAGCATTACTGGGCAGGTCACCAGTATACACCCTATATCTCCCCGGTATAGCATTACTGGGCAGGTCACCAGTATATACCCTACACCTCCCCGGTATAGCATTACTGGGCAGGTCACCAGTATACACCCTATACCTCCCCAGTATAGCATTACTGGGCAGGTCACCAGTATACACCCTATACCTCCCCAGTATAGTGTTACCAGGGCTGTGGAGTCGGAGTCATGGAGTCGGTGCTCATTTTGGTGGAGTCGGAGTTGGAGTCGGTATAAAATGGACCGACTCCTAAAATATATAATAAACTGGGTACAGTAATTCAATGCAGGATGTGCTGAATATTTTTTCATAGGAGTTTGGGAAAGTTATGAAATGTCCTATAAATGGCTGTTCTATTCCTGATCTAAGGCTACATTCACACACAGCGTTTTTCCTGTGTTTTTTGAGGATACGTTTTTCAGCTGCAAAAGCTGATCATCTTTTTAAAAAACCGCATCACCTGGAAGGTTTTTGAGCTCATAGATAATGTTTTCAATAGCAAAAGCAGATTAGAAATCTGCTCTATCTATATATCCATTTATCCATATCTGTCCATCCATATCGTATCTGTACCAAAAAGAATGAAAACCGGGTAGTACACCAATATATATTCTGTTCTATCTAAATATCTTGATTATTGGATCATAAAAATGATTAAATGTCTGAGGTTCACATTGTACTACAATAAATTTTTCACTTAAATATAAGCAATATGTGTGGGAGTCGGAGTCGTGGAGTCGGTGTAAGGGAAATTGAGGAGTCGGAGTCGCAGGTTTGGCTTACCGACTCCACAGCCCTGAGTGTTACTGGGCAGGTCACCAGTATATACCCTATACCTCCCCAGTATAGCATTACTGGGCAGGTCACCAGTATATACCCTATACCTCCCCAGTATAGCATTACTGGGCAGGTCACCAGTATATACCCTATACCTCCCCAGTATAGCATTACTGGGCAGGTCACCAGTATATACCCTATACCTCCCCAGTATAGCATTACTGGGCAGGTCACCAGTATATACCCTATACCTCCCCAGTATAGCATTACTGGGCAGGTCACCAGTATATACCCTATACCTCCCCAGTATAGCATTACTGGGCAGGTCACCAGTATACACCCTATACCTCCCCAGTATAGCAACACTGGGCAGGTCACCAGTATATACCCTATATCTCCCCAGTATAGCAACACTGGGCAGGTCACCAGTATATACCCTATATCTCCCCAGTATAGCATTACAGGGCAGGTCACCAGTATATACCCTATACCTCCCCAGTATAGCAACACTGGGCAGGTCACCAGTATATACCCTATATCTCCCCAGTATAGCATTACAGGGCAGGTCACCAGTATATACACGATGTCTCCCCAGTATAGCATTGCTGGGCAGGTCACAAGTATATACCCTATATTAGTGATGTGTCGTTCGCGAACGATCCGACAGAGCCACTAAAATCCCTGAATGGCTCTCACTGGGTGTAAAATCCCGGTGTTCTGCACACGTAACTCCACCCACACAAACAAAACTCCGCCCGCTCGGCTATTTAATTGGTACCTAGAAAGTGGGTGGGGTTTACATGGTAGGTGGGCGGAGTTTCGGACACCTGAACATGTATGCAATAGGGATCCATTTAGGATCCAAAAAGAGCCGGCTCTTTTTGGTGAGCGGAGCCGTGAGAGCTGGATCACCAAAAAGAGCCGGACTGCCCATCACTACCATATATCTCCCCAGTATAGCATCACTGGGCAGGTCACCAGTATATACCCTATATCTCCCCAGTATAACATTACTGGGCAGGTCACCAGTATTTACCCTATATCTCCCCAGTATAGCGTTACTGAGCAGGTCACCAGTATACACCTTATATCTCCCCAGTATAGCGTTACTGGGCAGGTCACCAGTATACACCCTATACCTCCCAGTATAGCATTACAGGCAGAGGTCGCATTAACGCCTGTCTGGGCATCTATGACGCACAGGCAGGCTAAAAAACGCCTTCAGATTAGTACGATACGTCCACGGGACGCATCATTCTCACCTACAGTGGCAGCGAGTTGGACGGAGCTGGGGAAAGGGCAGTATCAGAGGTGCACTTGCGCTCAGTGACAGGCCGTCTACATTGCAGCTGCACTTGCGCGCAGTCCTTCCCTCTCCTTACCGGATGTATCCCCGCCCCCACCACGGGCATCGGAAACACACTCGGCGCCCCGAGTTATTGTGCGTGGGAGAGCGAAAGATGGCGGCGAATATGTACCGGGTGGGCGGTGAGTGCCGGGTCCTCAGCCCTCGGGGACTGTGGGGAGGGCTGTGTGCTGCTCGTCCATGCTCCTGTCGGCTGTGGAGTGCGGGCCGCGGTGACCGTCCACAGGCCTCCGTGCTGCCTGCTCCCCTCACTGTGCTTCCTGCCCGGCCTGCAGGGGGCGCACAAGGCATGTTGTGTCCCTGTACGACCCCCGGGGGTCTCCCTTCTAGCTGTGGGTGATGTTCTGGAATCTTCTATATGTGAATGGACTGATTTCTGTCCGGGGCATTTTACCTCTTTAACGCCCCCAGTTTCTGGTCCCGGTTCTGTTCCGATTCATCTCCACAAAATGGAAAAATCAGCAAAATCCGCGTCTGCGGAATGTTCCCCCTTCCAAAGTTGCAAGCGGATTTAAATCCCTTTTATAAGGTGTCTTCAGAGGTCGCATTAACGCCTGTCTGGGCATCTATGACGCACAGGCAGGCGAAAAAACGCCTTCAGATTAGTATGATACGTCCACGGGACGCATCGTTCTAAGCTACAGTGGCAGCAAGTTGGACGGAGCTGGGGAAAGGGCAGTATCAGATGTTGCGGAGCGACTCACGTCATCGCGGCGCGCCCTCTGTGCTTGTCTCTCAGCGGGTGGTAGCGTGCAGCAGCAGCAGCCGTACGGACACGTAACCCGCGCGACTGTCGTCATCGCGGCGCTCTCTGTGCATCTCAGCGTGTGTAGCATCAATTTTAATTCATACAAATTGCGTACTCCTCCGTGGTGAAAAATACTCCTCAAAAATATTGGGAGGAGTATTTTTACTCCTCTGAAAAATATGTAGCGCGACCTCTGATTACAGGGCAGGTCACCAGTATATACCCTATATCTCCCTAGTATAGCAATACAGGGCAGGTCACCAGTATATACCCTATATCTCCCGAGTATAGCATTACTGGGCAGGTCACCAGTATATACCCTATATTCAAAGAAGCTTTACTGGCAGGACTAAATACACATTAGTTTTGCCAAAGCAAGTGTACAGAAGGGAATGGGGATAGGGACTGTAGGGATGTTGGGTAGGGACTGTAGGAAAGGTGGATGGGGGCAGATCCAGGATGGGGCTATATCTCCCCAGTATAGCATTACTGGGCAGGTCACCAGTATATACCCTATATCACCCCAGTATAGCGTCACTGGGCAGGTCACCAGTTTATACCCTATATCTCCCCAGTATAGCATTACAGGGCAGGTCATCAGTATACACACTATATCTCCCCAGTAAAGCCTTACTGGGCAGGTCACCAGTATACACCCTATATCTCCCCAGTAAAGCATTACTGGGCAGGTCACCAGTATACACCCTATATCTCCCCAGTAAAGCATTACTGGGAAGGTCACCAGAATACACCCTATATCTCCCCAGTAAAGCATTACTGGGCAGGTCACCAGAATACACCACCTCTCCCCAGTATAGCATTACAGGGCAGGTCACCAGTATATACCCTATACCTCCCCCAGTATAGTGTCACTGGGCAGGTCACCAGTATATACCCTATATCTCCCCAGTATAGCATTACAGGGCAGGTCACTAGTATACACCCTATATCTCCCCAGTATAGCATTACAGGGCAGGCCACTAGTATACACCCTATATCTCCCCAGTATAGCATTACAGGGCAGGTCACCAGTATACACCCTATACCTCCCCAGTATAGTGTCACTGGGCAGGTCACCAGTATACACCCTATACCTCCCCAGTATAGTGTCACTGGGCAGGTCACCAGTATATACCCTATACCTCCCCAGTATAGTGTCACTGGGCAGGTCACCAGTATACACCCTATACCTCCCCAGTATAGTGTCACTGGGCAGGTCACCAGTATATACCCTATATCTCCCAGTATAGCATTACAGGGCAGGTCACCAGTATATACCCTATATCTCCCCAGTATAGCATTACAGGGCAGGTCACCAGTATATACCCTATACCTCCCCAGTATAGTGTCACTGGGCAGGTCACCAGTATATACCCTATACCTCCCCAGTATAGTGTCACTGGGCAGGTCACCAGTATATACCCTATACCTCCTCAGTATAGTGTCACTGGGCAGGTCACCAGTATACACCCTATACCTCCCCAGTATAGTGTCACTGGGCAGGTCACCAGTATACACCCTATACCTCCCCAGTATAGTGTCACTGGGCAGGTCACCAGTATATACCCTATACCTCCCCAGTATAGTGTCACTGGGCAGGTCACCAGTATACACCCTATACCTCCCCAGTATAGTGTCACTGGGCAGGTCACCAGTATACACCCTATACCTCCCCAGTATAGTGTCACTGGGCAGGTCACCAGTATACACCCTATACCTCCCCAGTATAGTGTCACTGGGCAGGTCACCAGTATACACCCTATACCTCCCCAGTATAGTGTCACTGGGCAGGTCACCAGTATACACCCTATACCTCCCCAGTATAGCATTACAAGGCAGGTCACCAGTATATACCCTATACCTCTGCAGGGGGCATTTATGCACACTTTATCCAAGTACAGTTTATCAAAGTACTGGCAGTTAGACAGGGCAGGAGACAGGTAAGACATTTATATACATCTACTCCCTGTACATTTGGAGTACAACAAATATATACCATATGCATTTGTGTAATTTTAATCCTGGCCGCTGCATTCACACACATCCACCGCCCTGGCATTAACTCTCTACACTCCATCCACATTGGCCCCTCGCTTCTTTCCTCTCCTATGTATAGCACTCATGCTCTTTTCACGTTGTTAAACTGCACAGATCCAGTCAGTCCCACCATTCAACATCAGAGACGCTCTCACAAATCACTTAACCATCTGCTCACTCTTTCTATCCTCCTTCTCCTAGTCGCAGGAGACATTGCTCCCAACCCTGGTCCCCCATGTTATAGAAAGTCAAACCTCCTGACTGCTACACTCAGAAACCCCTCTAATCTTATTAATATTCCCTGCCTGCCATCTGTCTCTCTTAATTGTGCACTTTGGAATTCTCGCTCAGTGTGTAACAAACTCTCATTCATGACTTTTTCCTTTCTAATTCTCTTAACCTTCTGGCTCTTACTGAAACCTGGATCCAGCAGTCAGACACAACCGCTGCTGCTGCTCTTTCATACGGGGGGCTTCACTTCTCTCATACCCCAAGATCAGACAATAGAGCTGGTGGAGGCGTTGGTCTGCTCCTATCACCAAAATGTACCTTTCAGGTTATCCCGCAAGTACCCTCACTTGTCTTCCCTTCTTTTGAGGTCCATGCCGTCACTCTACACCCCCTTCTCCATGCGAGTGGCGGTGGTGTATCGTCCTCCCGGCCCCTCCCATCAGTTACTGGATCATTTTGCCACTTGGCTTCCACATTTTCTCTCCTGTGACATCCCTACCCTCATCATGGGAGATTTCAACATCCCCATTGCTCTTCCCCTCTCACCATCTGCTACTCACCTTTTCTCTAACCTCCTCATTTGGCCTTTCGCAGCTTACTAATTCTCCAACGCATGAAGACGGAAACTCCCTCGACTTGGTCTTCTCTCGGCTTTGTGCAGTGGATGATTTTGCAAACTCCCCTCTCCCGCTCTCTGACCACAATCTTCTTTCATTCTCCATCAAGAACTGCCAGGCTGCTCAGGTCACCCCCACTGTCCAGACTTATAGAAACACACAGGCCATTAACACCCAGAAACATATGAAGAACTTGCAGTCTTCATTGGCCCCTATCTCCTCCCTCTCATGTCCTGATTCTGCATTGAAGCATTACAATGAAACACTTCAAACTGCCCTGGATGAATTTGCACCCCCTATAAATACAACACCACAACGCAGACGGCGACAACCCTGGCACACGGTGCAAACACGTTTCCTGCAGCGGTGCTCCAGGTGCGCCGAACGTCTGTGGAGAAAATCCAATCTACCCGAAGATTTCATCCATTTTAAGTTTATGCTTAGAACATACAACACTGCCCTTCACCTCTCAAAACAAACCTATTTCAACACCCTCATCACCTCACTGTCCAATAACCCGAAACGTCTTTTTGACACTTTTCATTCTCTACTCAATCCAAGAGTACAGGCCCCAACCACGGAGCTCCGAGCTGACGATCTGGCCAATTACTTCAAAGAAAAAATTGACCAGATCCGACAGGAAATTACCTCCCAATCACCTCATACCATGCACTGTCCTCCCTCCCCCACTGCATCTAACTCACTCTCTGATTTTGAACCAGTCACAGAAGAAGAAGTAAGCACGCTCCTTGCATCTTCTCGCCCAACTACTTGCACCAGTGACCCATTTCTGTCACAGCTCCTCCAGTCCCTTTCCCCTGCTGTCACCCCTCACATAACTAAAATATTTAACCTCTCTCTCTCTTCTGGTATTTTTCCCTCCTCATTTAAGCATGCCATCATACATCCACTACTTAAAAAACCATCCCTCGACCAAAACTGCCGCTAACTATAGACCTGTCTCTAATCTTCCCTTCATCTCTAAACTCCTGGAACGCCTGGTCCACTCCCGTCTTATCCGCTATCTCTCAAAACTCTCTTCTCGACCCTCTCCAATCCGGTTTCCGCTCTTTACACTCCACTGAAACTGCCCTCACTAAAGTCTCTAATGATCTGCTAACAGCTAAATCAAATGGTCACTACTCCATGCTAATTCTCTTGGATCTCTCTGCAGCATTCGACACTGTGGATCATCAGCTCCTCCTCACTATGCTCCGTTCCATTGGCCTCAAGGATACCGTTCTCTCCTGGTTCTCCTATCTCTCCGACCGCTCCTTTACTGTATCTTTTGCCAGTTCCTCCTCCTCTCATCTTTCCCTTACTGTTGGGGTCCCCCAAGGATCGGTTCTAGGCCCCCTCCTCTTCTCCTTGTACACTGCCCCTATTGGTCAAACAATCAGATTTGGTTTCCAGTACCATCTCTATGCTGATGACACCCAATTATACGCTTCTTCTCCTGACATCACGCCAGCCTTTCTAGAAAACACCGGCGATTGTCTAAACGCTGTGTCTAATATCATGTCCTCACTATATCTGAAACTGAACCTGTCAAAGACTGAACTCCTGGTGTTTCCTCCCTCTACTAATGTACCTATACCCAACATTGCCATTTCTGTGTGTGGTTCCACTATTACTCCCCAGCAACAGGCCCGCTGTCTTGGGGTCATACTTGATTCCGAGCTTTCCTTTGCCCCCCACATTCGACCACTGGCTCGCTCTTGTCATCTGCACCTCAAAAAACATTTCTAGAATTCGACCTTTTCTTACCTTTGACTCTGCAAAAACTCTTACTGTTTCTCTTATTCATTCTCGTCTCGACTATTGTAACTCTCTTCTAATCGGTCTCCCTCTTACCAAACTCTCCCCTCTCCAATCTGTCTTGAATGCTGCAGCCAGGATCATATTCCTCACCAATCGTTACACCGATGCCTCTACCTTGTGCCAGTCATTACACTGGCTACCCATCCACTCCAGAATTCAGTATAAACTTATTACCCTCACTCACAAAGCCCTCCATGGCTCAGCACCACCCTACATCTCCTCCCTTGTTTCAGTATACCACCCTACCCGCGCCCTCCGATCTGCTGATGACCTGAGGTTAGCATCCTCAATAGTCAGGACCTCCCACTCCCGTCTCCAAGACTTTACACGTGCCGCGCCAATTCTTTGGAATGCACTTCCCAGGTCAATACGATTACTCCCCATTATTTTAAGCGTGTCCTGAAAACGCATTTATTCAGACTGGCCTACCGCCTCAACACATTAACCTAATCTATCCCTGTGTGGCAGAGCCAAAAGTTTTACCATAACCAGGTTCCCCGCATCATTCTCCCACATGCTTTATGCATCCATTAGCCCTCTGTGTCCGTACTGTCACACACCTAACATTATGGCTGGTCCATACAATCAGGGCAACTGTTACCACCCACCTTTCGTGTCTACCTCTTTCCTCATAGACTGTAAGCTTGCGAGCAGGGCCCTCTTTCCTCTTGGTATTTGTTATAATCTACTGTATGTGATTATTGTTATGCTGTAATGTCTATTGTCTGTACAAATCCCCTCTGAAATGTAAAGTGCTGCGGAATATGTCGGCGCTATAAAAATAAAATTTTTTATTATTACCTCCCCCAGTATAGTGTCACTGGGCAGGTCACCAGTATACACCCTATACCTCCCCAGTATAGTGTCACTGGGCAGGTCACCAGTATACACCCTATACCTCCCCAGTATAGTGTCACTGGGCAGGTCACCAGTATACACCCTATACCTCCCCAGTATAGTGTCACTGGGCAGGTCACCAGTATACACCCTATACCTCCCCAGTATAGTGTCACTGGGCAGGTCACCAGTATACACCCTATACCTCCCCAGTATAGTGTCACTGGGCAGGTCACCAGTATACACCCTATACCTCCCCAGTATAGTGTCACTGGGCAGGTCACCAGTATACACCCTATACCTCCCCAGTATAGTGTCACTGGGCAGGTCACCAGTATACACCCTATACCTCCCCAGTATAGTGTCACTGGGCAGGTCACCAGTATACACCCTATACCTCCCCAGTATAGTGTCACTGGGCAGGTCACCAGTATACACCCTATACCTCCCCAGTATAGTGTCACTGGGCAGGTCACCAGTATACACCCTATACCTCCCCAGTATAGTGTCACTGGGCAGGTCACCAGTATACACCCTATACCTCCCCAGTATAGTGTCACTGGGCAGGTCACCAGTATACACCCTATACCTCCCCAGTATAGTGTCACTGGGCAGGTCACCAGTATACACCCTATACCTCCCCAGTATAGTGTCACTGGGCAGGTCACCAGTATACACCCTATACCTCCCCAGTATAGTGTCACTGGGCAGGTCACCAGTATACACCCTATACCTCCCCAGTATAGTGTCACTGGGCAGGTCACCAGTATACACCCTATACCTCCCCAGTATAGTGTCACTGGGCAGGTCACCAGTATACACCCTATACCTCCCCAGTATAGTGTCACTGGGCAGGTCACCAGTATACACCCTATACCTCCCCAGTATAGTGTCACTGGGCAGGTCACCAGTATACACCCTATACCTCCCCAGTATAGTGTCACTGGGCAGGTCACCAGTATACACCCTATACCTCCCCAGTATAGTGTCACTGGGCAGGTCACCAGTATACACCCTATACCTCCCCAGTATAGTGTCACTGGGCAGGTCACCAGTATACACCCTATACCTCCCCAGTATAGTGTCACTGGGCAGGTCACCAGTATACACCCTATACCTCCCCAGTATAGTGTCACTGGGCAGGTCACCAGTATACACCCTATACCTCCCCAGTATAGTGTCACTGGGCAGGTCACCAGTATACACCCTATACCTCCCCAGTATAGTGTCACTGGGCAGGTCACCAGTATACACCCTATACCTCCCCAGTATAGTGTCACTGGGCAGGTCACCAGTATACACCCTATACCTCCCCAGTATAGTGTCACTGGGCAGGTCACCAGTATACACCCTATACCTCCCCAGTATAGTGTCACTGGGCAGGTCACCAGTATACACCCTATACCTCCCCAGTATAGTGTCACTGGGCAGGTCACCAGTATACACCCTATACCTCCCCAGTATAGTGTCACTGGGCAGGTCACCAGTATACACCCTATACCTCCCCAGTATAGTGTCACTGGGCAGGTCACCAGTATACACCCTATACCTCCCCAGTATAGTGTCACTGGGCAGGTCACCAGTATACACCCTATACCTCCCCAGTATAGTGTCACTGGGCAGGTCACCAGTATACACCCTATACCTCCCCAGTATAGTGTCACTGGGCAGGTCACCAGTATACACCCTATACCTCCCCAGTATAGTGTCACTGGGCAGGTCACCAGTATACACCCTATACCTCCCCAGTATAGTGTCACTGGGCAGGTCACCAGTATACACCCTATACCTCCCCAGTATAGTGTCACTGGGCAGGTCACCAGTATACACCCTATACCTCCCCAGTATAGTGTCACTGGGCAGGTCACCAGTATACACCCTATACCTCCCCAGTATAGTGTCACTGGGCAGGTCACCAGTATACACCCTATACCTCCCCAGTAGTGTCACTGGGCAGGTCACCAGTATACACCCTATACCTCCCCAGTAGTGTCACTGGGCAGGTTACCAGTATACACCCTATACCTCCCCAGTAGTGTCACTGGGCAGGTTACCAGTATACACCACCTCTCCCCAGTGTGTATACACTGTGCACTGGATGAGGTAACACCAGGCGCCCCCTCCCCCACTAAGCGCCATTTTCCATCCGCCTAAACTTGCTTTTGTGTGCCTCCGGCCGCGCACACAGACTGTACCCAGCAGAGTGACGACCCCCACAGTCTACTCCATTATTCCCCTCACCCCATTTCTCCCACAGAAAGTGATGCAGGGCTCCGGAGGGATTTTGGCGGGTGGCAGCCGGTGTCCGCAGCCTTCCCTCGCAGCGAGCTCCCACCTGACGGTTACACTCAGCACAGCAGGCTCCGTCCTCACAGGTCCCGCCATCTCCACCGTGCACTCCCAGCTTCCCCGGCACATCGCCCTCCTCCGTGCAGAGCCATTAGTACAGACGGTGTCAGCTACTTACTGCTTCCCAGCCTCAGGGTCCTGGCTGTGCTGCTCTCAGCGCTTCATGTAGATGACCATGAACGATTAAAGCCTGTTCTATTAAACCTCTTCCCGCCGCTCGGCACCAGCGCTCCGGCCGCTCACACACAGTTAAATGGCGCCAGCTGCTCAAGCAACTTAGAAAATGTTTAAATTTCGCGTCTAAAAGCTTTGACCAATGAAAGGCCACTTCCGATCTCTGCTAGCCAATCAGGAGGCGTCTGGCGCCGAAGCAGTCTGAGCAGTCCATTGGCTGATGGGAGGCACGTAGCATCAGCACAAACATTCCTGGTAATAAGGGGCCGGGCGCAGGAGCCACCATGTTGGTGTCTGGCGGGGGACAATGGCGGTGTGTTACTGCCGGGTAGTAGGGTGGCATCAGAGATGTACATGCTGTGACACAGCTGGTGACAGGGTGGCGCATGCAGCATTGGGTACAGCAACACAGTGTACTGCAGATGATATGACACACTGCTGTCCCCAAATAAATAACAGGTCCGAACTAAAGGCTCCAGGACATAGTATGGCCATGATGGCACCCCAGACATTGCCTGTCCATGAGAGCTGCTGCCTAGACTGAGGTCATCAGGGAGACCCCACCATCAGTAACCACAAGCTGTCTGGTTATGGCGGGGTCTGACTGCTGGGACCCGCAGTGAACTGGAGAACGCAAAATCTATCACCGTTACAAAATGGCTCTGCCATACCGGCGCCCATCCGCTGCTTCATCCGTTCTCTATGGGGCCGCCAGAGAAAGCGTTACCAAACAGAAGGAATGGCGATCACACCGTAGGAAGTCACTGTGTAGGGAGCAATGGATCCCCCATCCCTTCCAGCTAACAGGGAAGCGAGACGCACTAGGGATGAGCGAATATCCAAATAGCTACCACCCAGGCTTTCCATGCATGTGATGTGACTGTCCCCAGCCGTGACATGCAGCTGGTGATGGGGAGCGCTCAGCCCTCGTACGCACATGTTCTCCCCACAGCCGCACCGCCAATTAAGCTGCTGCACATTACCCTCCTCCATATTAAACCCTTAACGACCAGCGGTATTTTCATTTTTTGCTCCCCTTCTTCCCAGAGCCATATCTTTTGTGATTATCTGGTCAAAATGGCCAGGTGATGGCTTGTTTTTTTGCAGGACGAGTTGTACTTTTGAATGACATCATTGGTTTTAACATATCGTGAACCGGAAAATAGGGGAAAAGTACGCTCCAAGTACGGTGAAGTTGCAGAAAAAAAAAAGTGCAATCCCACACTTGTTTTTTGTTTGGCTTTTTTGCTAGGTTCACTAAATGCTAAAACTGACCTGCCATTATGATTCTCCAGGTCATTATGAGTTCATAGACACCAAACATGTCTAGGTTCTTTTTTACTTAAGTGTTGAAAAAAAATCCAAACTTTGGTTAAAAAAAAATAGCACCTGTAATGTCTCCATTTTTCCTTATTTGGGGCTGGGTGAGGGTTTAATTTTGCACGCCGAGCAGACGTTTTTATTGATACCATTTTGGTGCAGATACAATTTTTTTTGATCATCCGTTATTGCAATGTAAAAAACCCCCCGTAATTCTGGCTTTTTAAATTAACTTTTTTCTCATTACACCGTTTACGGAGCAGGTTAAATTTCTTTATCTTGATAGATCGGGAGATTCTGAATGTAGCGATACCAAATATGTGTATGTTTGATTTTTTTGTTATTGTTTTATTTTGAATGGGGCCAAAGGGAGGAGATTTTAACTTATTTTTTTTTATATTTTTAAAAACTTTTTTTTTTTTTTTACATGCTTCAATAGTCCCCATGGGAGACTAGAAACTGCAGTTGTCTGATTGCTCGTGCCACACACAGGCAATGATCAGATGGCCTGTGTGTAGCAAAAGTGCTCACTTGTTATGGGCGTAAACCAACCAGGCAGCGCTCATAGCAATACGGCCATGAGAACCCTAGAGGGCTGCTGGAGACCTCTGGTTGTCATGCTGACCCATCGGTGACCCGCGATCAAGTGATGGGCGAGACTTCCAGCGCCCTTCTGGTAAGCACAAATTAAATGCCGCTGCCAGAGATTGACAGTGGCATTTGACAGGTTAACAGCAGCGTGTGGATCGCAATTTCACAACAGCTGACGTTCCGGGAAAGATGTGGGCTGTGTGGAGTTCTGGAAATCACAGGATGTAGAGACATATTTGTGATACGCAAAATGATAAAACGGAAACATTTTGAAAACATCTCAACTTATTCAGTATCTTGAGTACGAGCACCAACATGCAGGAATCCCCACACTTACATGTCTATTCTGCCATCTAAGAGGTTATTACTGTTTGTCTTAGGAATGTTCCACCACACAATGCACTTTGGCAAGATTTTTTTGTTATGTAATTTGAAAGCAGCATGATGTAGGTAAAGAGATCCTGCTCACAGGGATATGTCCCTTGCTAGGCTGTGTTTATCTGTTTCAATATAAATGTTTTATCAGCAGTAGATTATCATTACAGAATACAATGCACATAGAAAGCTTCTAATTGGGTTGATGGGGTTACACAGGGCTCAAGATAATGAGCTCTGACAAATCTGCAGCAGAGGTAAATGATTATATCACTTAAGCTGGAGTCACACATCGCGACTCACCAGCGATCCCGACAACGATATCAACGTGTCAGGATCGCTGGTGAGTCGCTATGTGATCGCTGGTGAGCTGTCACACAGACAGCGTCACCAGCGATCAGCACAGCGACGCCGAGCGCAGGGCGTCGCTATGTTCGTTAGTTACCAGCGCGCTGATGCAGGGAGCTGGTAACTAATGTACACATTGGGTATCCAAGGGACGTGCGTCCCTTAGATACCCAATGTGTACATTAGTACCAGCTCCCTGCATCAGCGCGCTGGTAACTAACGTACACATCGGGTATCTAAGGGACGCACGTCCCTTGGATACCCGATGTGTACGTTAGTTACCAGCAGATCGCTGGTCTCCCGCAGCGATGCGTGGCCAGCGGGAGCCCAGCGACAAAAGAAATGTCCAGCGGTTTCCTACAGCAATCAGCGATACCGGCAGGGGGGCCGGTCGCTGATCGCTGTCACAGCCATCTCGCTGGTGAGATCGCTGTTGTGTCACAAAACTTGTGACTCAGCAGCGATCTCGCTAGCGAGATCGCTATGTGTGACGGGGCCCTTAGTGTTCTGGGTGCAGCAGTTGTGATACATCACTGGAATCTGGGACCTTGTTCCCATATAATAGTGCATTTAGATTAGATAGCAAAAACCTGCTGACAAATTCCCCAAAGTAGAAAGTATTTTTGAAGGGTAAAGGAAATGATGGTTTTCTTATTATTTTAAAAATATAAATCTGAAAAATGTGTCGTGCATGTGTATTCAGACCCTCTGTATTGTGATACCCCTAAATAAAACCTGGAGTGACCAATAGCATCCAGAAATCACAATTAGTAAATTGAGTCCACCTATGTGTAATTTATTTTCAGTATAATTACAGCTGTTCTGTGAAGGCCTCAGAGGTTTGTGTGAGAACATTTAGGGATCAGACAGCATCATGAAAACCAAGGAACACACCAGACAAGTCAGGGATAAAGTTGTGGAGAACAGTAAAGCAGGCTTTAGTTTATAAAAATAAAATAGCCCAAGCTCTGAACATCTCAGAAAACAGTTCAATCCATCATCCCAAAAAATGGAAGGAGTATAGCAGAACTTCAAATCTATGAAGACTTGGCCATCCAACTAAACGGACATCCCAAGCAAGGAGAGCACTAGAGAAGCAGCCAAGAGGCCCATGATCACTGCGGAGGAGCTGCAGAGATCCACAGCTCAGGTGGGAGAATCTGTGCACAGTTCGTTGTATACTCCACAAATCTGGCCTTTATGGAAGAGGAGCAAGAAGAAAGTTATTTTTTTTACAAAGGAAGCCATTAGAAGTCACATTTAAAGTTTGCAAAAAGCCATGTAGAGGACACAGCTAGCATGTGAAAGAAGGTGCTCTGGTCAGATGAAACCAAAATAGAACTTTTTGGGCTAAATGAAAAAATGCTATGTTTGGTGGAACACAAACACTACATATCATCTCAAACACCTTCCCCACTGTCAAACATTGTGGTGGCAGCATCATGCTGTGAGGAGGATTTTCTTCAGCAGAGACAGGGGAGCTGGTCAGACTTGATGGAAAGATGGATGGAGCTAAATATAGGGCAATCTTGGAGGAAAACCTGTAAGAGGCAGCAAAAGATTGAGTCTGGGGCATAGGTTCACCTTCCAGCAAGACAATGACCCTAACATTCTACCAGAGCTACATGGTTTAAAGCAAAGCACATTAGTGTGTATAACTGGCCCACAGTCCAGGCCTAAATCCCATTGAGACACTGCAAGACTTAAAAATTGCTGTCCCTGTCGCTCTTGATCCAATCTCACTGAGCTAGAGATTCATATTTTTAAAATAATTAGAAAACCATGCATGATTTCCTTTATACATCACAAATACTTGCTACTTTGTGTTGATATATCACACAAAATTCAAATTAAATACATTTAAGTTTGTGGGTGTAACATGAAAAAATGTGGAAAAAGTTCACAGGGTATGAATACTTTATGAGAACCAAACAAAAAATCCTTTAAAAAATACCTTTTAATCAATACTTTAAAAAAGTCAAATACCCCAATTATTTGTGAGTGCCTGTTGAAAGCAGTTAAAACTGTTTTGAATCACTGACTGGTAACTAACTTACGATTTTACTTAAAAAAATGCTTTGTCCCAATTAATTTGCACAGCACTGTAGTTTATCAATCAAGTTAGAGAATTATATGATAAATATATCCAATAGGTAAATAAAGATACCGGAAGAGTCTAGGGAAGATCGGTTGAGCGTAAAGCCCCAGTCACACACAGCGAGATCGCTAGCGAGATCGCTGCTGAGTCACAAGTTTTGTGATGCAACAGCGATCTTGCTGTGTGTGACATGTATCAGCGACCGGCCTCCCCCCACCAGGTATCGCTGATCGTGCTCTAATGCCCTGGACATTTTTTTGATCGTTGGTCTCCCGCTGGCCAGCACACATCGCTGCGTGTGGCAGTGGGAGACCATCGATCACCGAGCTGGAATCCAAGGTAAACTGTGGGTAACTAAGCGCGCGCGCGTCGCTTAGTTACCCGCTGTGTACCTTGGATACCAGCGTGCTCGCGCTGGGAGCTGGTATCCAAGGTAAACAGCGGGTAACTAAGTGCTCCGCGCGCTTTAGTTACCCGCTGTTTACCTTGGATACTAGCTCCCAGCGCGAGTACGCTGGTATCCAAGGTACACAGCTGTTTGGCAGCTCACCAGTGATCATGTAGCGATACACCAGCGATCCTGACCAGATCATAGCGTTGTCGGGATCGCTGGTGCGCCGCTGTGTGTGAAGGGGGCTTTACCCTATATAGAGTCCCTTCCTAGCAGCGGATGTTGACACCCTGGGTAGCGAATTGGTACCCCGCTCCACTTCGACTGACCCTCCCTGGCCCTGATCAGGACTCCCTAACAAAAGCCACCAGCAAACACCAAATAAAGTGCTTTTAGTGCAAACAAGTGGTCTGGTCCTTGGTGCCTAGACTAAAGTGAGCCGTGCAGAAGATAAGGCTCAATATTACATAGCAGTGATATCGATCAAGCACATCTCTCATAAGCCTTTGTATCCAACATCCAAGCGCTCATATAGGTCTGTCCATTTATATTCATATCTCAGTGTGATAGTGAGAGGGGACAACCAGACTGTTATCCCTAAATCACAAGTAATTTAGATAATATCTAGATGTGTCTCTCAGGCGAGAAATGTTTTTCAAATGAAGAAAGGCAAGAAAGAATGATCAAGTATCAGCCACTCACATTGAAAGATGCATGGTCCTGTAAGCATAATTGTATTAATTCCCCACCAGCACCATGAATCTTTAAAAGCACCAATAAGCAACCAGTAATAGAAAAACACTTCTCAGAGGGCAGGTGCCCCATCCCGACGTGTTTCCCTCTATATTCCCAGTCCAAAATGGGGTTCATCAGGGGAGAAGGCAGCAATGAGCCACAGGCAGCATCTGTCAATAAGGAGCTGCTTGTGATACAGTGGGCACGGGTCCTTCCATACAGCTCTGGCAAAAATTAAGAGACCACCACATCAAAACCCTGTCATGGACAGTCCATTCTCCAGACCTAAACCCCTTTGAAAATCTCCGGAATGCAATCAACAGGATGATGGATAGTCACAAGTCATCAAAGAAGAACTGCTTTTGCGTCAGAAGCAGTGTGAAAGAATGGTGGAAAGCATGCCAAGACGCATGAAAGCGGTTTTTAAAAATCATGGTTATTCCACAAAATATTGATTTCTGAACTCTTCCTGAGTTAAAACATTAGTATTGTTGTTTCTAAATGATTATGAACTTGTTTTCTATGCATTATTTGAGGTCTGAAAGCACTTGGTTGTTGTTTTTTTTAATTTTGACCATTTTTCTTTGTCAGAAAAAAAATACAAAATTTATTGGTTGGAAATTCAGAGACATGTTGTCAGAAGTTTATAGACTAAAAGCAGGAATTAGTCCTACCGGTAATGGTATTTCCAGGAGTCCATCATGACAGCACCACCAAGAGGTTGTCCTTCTTATCCTTGATAGGGACAAGAACACAGAAGAGGTTAAATAGCCCCTCCCAACTAACACCCTTCAGTGATTTTCTAAGTACCATACCAGGATGGATGCAACACAATTTTATTGAACTTCCTTCTACACATGTTTACATCACATATCAGGCTGGAAATTCAAGGGAGGGTATATAGGGGTGCTGTCATGATGGACTCCTGGAAATACCATTACCGGTATGACTAATTCCTACTTTCCAGGACACCCCTCCTGACAGCACCACCAGGAGAAATACCAAGTTACTCCAAGTAGGGCAAGATTACAGCCTAAAGGACTTTCCTCCCAATGGCCATTTGATAATTTGCCATAACATCCAATTTGTAATGTTTACAAAAGGTATTAAATTTAGACCAGGTTGCGGCTCTGCAGATCTGGTCCATGGATGCTCCTGAGCTCTCTGCCCATGAGGCAGAAACGGTCCTAAGGTTTTCTGATGGAGTTTCCCCCGCCAACACATATGCTGCACCAACAGTTGACTTCAACCATCTGGCCAGGCTAGATTACGATGCCTTCTTCCCTTTGTTTTTGCCTGCCATTTGGACAAAGAGATTAGAGTCCACTCTCCAGTCTTTCGTGAGTTTTACGTATTGAAGAACGGTTCTTTTAAAGTACAAGAGGTGGAGAGAGCGTTCTCTCTCGTTGCTGTAATTCTGGCACAAAGTATATAGTACTATTTCTTGATTCCGGTGGAAAATCGGTAACCACTTTGAGAAGAAAGGCCAGATTTAATTTTAAGACCATGCAGTCTTCCTGAATTTTTAAATATGGATGTTTTATGGACAGGGCCTGGATTTCCTCTATGCGTCTCGCAATAATTATTGCTAACAGAAAGAGGGCTTTGAACGTTACTGATCTTAAGAGGGCCTGCTCTAGTGGTTCATATGGTTCCTTGCGTAGTTCATTTAGAACTAAGCTGAGATCCCAGGGTGGTATTGAGCTTCGGATTGTGGTCTCATATGCTGTATGACTTTTATGAACCTCACCACCCAGAGATGATTGGCTAGTGGATAATCAAAATATGAACCTAGGGCTGACACCTGTACTTTTAGCGTACTAGGCCTCAGTCGTTTGTCAAAGCCCACTTGGAGGAAAACGAAAATATGGGGGATATTTGGACCTTGCTAACAGATACTGGTACTGTACACTGAGAACAGAACCTCTTTCAGATTTTCCGGTATATGGCTGAGGTTACCGATTTCCTACTCTTTTGCATAGTTGATATTACTAGTTCGGAGAGCCCTTTTGATTTTAGGATCTCCGCCTCAGGATCCAGGCTGATGGCTGTAGCATCTCTGGTCTCTGATGTACAAGAGGTCCCTGGGTTAGAAGGTCTGGTCTCACTGGTAGTAGTATTGGATCTTCCCATGCCATCCATCTTAGTAGGGAGAACCAGTTTCTTTTGGGCCAGTAAGGGACAATCAATATTACTGATGCTCTGCTTTCTTGGATCTTCCTTAAGACCCTTGGTATAAGAGCAAGTGGTGGGAAGGCGTAAGCGAGTTCCATGTTCCAGTCTTGTGCCAAAGCGTCTACCCCTGTTGGGTTGTCTGCTGGATTGAGAGAAAAAAATTTCCATGTTTTTGAGTTCCTCTTTGAGGCAAATTAATCGATCTCTGGAGTCTCCCAGTCCCAGGATAACTGTATGAAGACTTCTTTGTTTAGTGACCATTCTGAAGGTTGGACCTTCTCTCTGCTTAGTAAGTCTGCCACCTGATTTTTGGATCCTTTCAGGTGAACTGCCGCAATCGATTTTATCATCTGCTCTGCCCAGATAAAGATTTCGTGAGCTAGGTCCTGCAGGTGATGGTGTCTGGGCCCCCCTTGATGTTGAAGGAAGGCAACTGTAGTTGAATTGTCTGAGAAGATCTTGACATTCTGACCCCTCAGATCTCTCTGGCATGCCTTTAGTGCCTCCCAGACTGCCCTGAGCTCTCTGTAATTTGAGGACCGGTTCTGTATTGTTTGGCCCCATGTTCCTTGGAGGTAACGACCTTCCATGTGAGCCCCCCAACCTCTGAGACTGGCGTCGATAGTGATGTTTATACACAGCAACGCTTTTCAGGTTCTTCCTTTCCTGAGGTTTTGTGTGTCCGTCCTCCAGGACAGAAACTGCTTTACTTCTTTGGAGACTCCCATGTTTGTGTCTAGTGATGATTCTTTGCCGTCCCAAGCTGCCAAGACTTCTTGTTGCATGATCCTTGAATGGAACTGGCTCCACTGGGACACTGGAAATGCACAAAGTCATGAGACCCAGGACTCTCATGGCCTTCCTTATGGAGACGTACTTCCATCTTTGGACCTTCTGGACCTCCTGTATGACTGCTGTTTGTGCAGGGGAAGGAAGGAACATTCTCTTTCAGAGTTTAGGATGACTCCGAGAAACATCTTTTCTCTTTCTGGTTGAGACTTGACTTCTTCCAGTTTATTAACCATCCTAAACTTTGCAGGATTGATACGGTGGTTGTAAGGTCTCTCTCCATTTGTTGTGGAGAGTCTGCCAGTAGCAGCAAGTCGTTCAAGTATGGTAGGATGAGCGTATTCCTTTCCCTTAGATAGGCCATGACCTCTGCCATAAGTTTTGTGAAGACCCGGGGGGCGGAGGCGAGCCCGAATGGTAAGCAGCGGAACTGGTAGTGTTGCATCTTCCCGTGGTCCTTTATTGCGAACCTGAGGAATCTCTGGTGTGATGTATGGATGGGCACGTGGTATTAGGCACTCTTTAAATCTAAAGTGCTCATCACTGAGCCCTCCTTTATTGACGATATGACTGCTTTTAGAGATTCCATTTTGAATCTCATGTAGGTCACCCACCGATTTAGTGGCTTCAGGTTTATTATAGTTCGATATTCTCCTCCTGTTTTTTTTTTTTATGGAGAATAGAGCTGAATAGTGACATTGAAATTTTTGAGCATGGGGTACCCGGGTTATGGCCCCTCTATTAGCTCTTGTACATCTTTTAAAAGCCTTTGGTGGGTCACGCAGTATCTCCTGGGAGGTTGCTCGGTGAACTCCATCTTGTACCCTTCTACGACCGTATTCAGAATCCACGGGTTCTGGGTAATGTCCTGCGAGTTCTTTTGGGAGTAAAGGAGTCTCCCTCCTATCTTCCTAGCATCATTGTCTGCTAGGTCTTGTCCTCTGCTCTTGAGGGGAACTTTTCCCTTTTCCCCCTTTTGGGCAGCTCAACCTGCCGGACTTTCCTTTTTCTTTATAGACCTGCCTGGGATGGAAGCAGGTCCTCCGAAAGGATGGCATTCTGTTAGGCTTTTCCTCTGGAATTCCTTTCTGTCAGAAGCTTTCTCGAGTAATTCATCCAATACGGGCCCAAAAAGATGAAGTCCTGAGAATGGTATGGAGCACTATTTGTTCTTTGAGTGTCTCCTGTCCAGGACCTCAGCCACAGCGCTCATCTTGCTGCGTTACACAGGGTATTATTCCTTGCAGCGAAGTGGACCGACTCCGCAAAGGCGTCCACCATGAAGTCGGTTGCGATTTTCAGAAGAGGTAGGGAGTTTAGAATTTCCTCTCTGGGGGTTTTGTCCCTAATCTGATTTTCTAGCTCGCCCACCCATAAGATCAATGATCTGGCTGCCGAGTTGGCTGCTATGTTAGACTTCATAACGGCTGCAGATGCTTCCCAGGCTTTCTTAAGGAGGTCCTCTGATCTCTTATCCATTGGATCCTTAAGGCCAGATGAATCCTCAAAGGCAATAGCTGTCTTCTTTGACACCCTGGCTACGGGTATGTGGATTTTTGGGACTGTTTCCCACCCCTTGGTCTCTTCTGGATCAAAGGGGAGGCGGTATCTGAAGTCTTTTGGGACTACCAGTTTTTTCCCCATTTCTTCCCATTCTTCTAATATCATTGTCGTTATGTGCCTGTTAACGGGACTCTATTCCTATGGGCTCTTAGCCAACCAAACATCTCATCCTGGGTTGTTCGTGGCTCCGTAGAATCTTCTAGAGTCCTTGTTTTTCTGACTGCTTGTAGGATCAGTGTCTTCAAAGTAAAAAAGGTATCTCTTCCTTTCTTCCGGAACAGCTGCCGAGGAACATTCCCCCGAGTCAGGATCAGAGTAGTCAGACATCTCTCCTTCCTCCAAACTCTGTTCCAGTTCCCATCTAGGCCTCTTAGGATGCAGGGGACTGTGATGGTACAAGTGCTGCAACTGTAGTCTGCACCTCTTCTCGGATCATAGACTCTATATTGTCTAGAGAGGATTGCTCCTGTTTGAGGAGTCCCGATATGCAGCCTTCACATAGCTTCTTTGTATGTCCCGGCGGGAATCTGGCCGAGCATAGGGGGCATTTATTAGGTTTCTGCTTGGTGGCCGTGGTGGATTGCCTAGGTGCTTCCTTGGCCTGCAAAATATGTATAGGAAAGAGGCTCCTGTATGTCTGCGTATGGGACCATACTAGCCTTTTACTCACATGGTCCGGGGCTGGCTCTAGGGATTGGACTTCTGGACGGCTACCACTTTCCATCTTTACTGAGTCAAGTGCGCTGTCAGTCTGTGTGTCTTTAAATAGTCCGCCTTGCCCGGCTTCAAGACATCTGGTTCATCCTCTTTCCGAGCACAGCTGCTGTTGCGATGACGTGGCTGGCCCTGCTGCGCAAGCCCCCCGCGCGCCGATCCGTCAGGCTCAGTCCCCGTCTAAAGCCCTGCCTTTGTCGACGCCCCCCAATGTACGGGGCGCCGGAATTCAAACTATGCTGGCCTCGGTACACTCTCCCACGCCAAAGGCCACGTCGCGCTGGGTGCCGCCATGTTTGTCTCTGGCCCCGCCCACAGAAGTTGTCACCGGCGCACCTTCCGATTACGCAGCGCGCCGGAAGTCTAGGGCACGAGGCGCCGGCTGCCCTGAAGCCGGAACAGCAGCTGCTGCGCAGAGCCCTCTGGGGGGATGCAGCAGGGATGGGGAGCACACAGCTCGACCCCTCACTGAGGGACGTCTGGCGGTATCAGCACTCATTGTGGAGTGGGTTCTGGCTCCTGCCTCCTCCGCTGAGAACCCTCTGGAGAGGGCACTGCTTCTCCTGGGAGCTCCTGCTCCACCGGGTCCCGACACCCTGAAGAACGCCGGCCTAACAGGTACTCCATGCACCTCTGTGGTCCTCTGCAACTATCCCTGATAGGGGCAGGAAAAACATTGAAGGGTGTTAGTGGGGAGGGGCTATTTAACCTCTTCTGTGTTCCTGTCCCTATCAAAGATAAGGACAACCTCCTGGTGGTATTGTCAGGAGGGATGTCCTGGAAAGAACAATTTACATTTTACTCAAAAATATACCTATAAAGAGAAAAAGCAGACAACTGAACATTTGAAAGTGGTCTCTTAATTTTTGCCAGAGCTGTAGTCTCCCATGGCGCCAATGCTTGACGGAAAGCATGTTGTCCATAGCGCCTTCCGTATCCAGAAATGCTAGCTGGAACGCAGAAATGTGACCGGAAATGGTCTAAGCCGAGACCAGGCATACAAGCTGAAACGCAGTATGCCCTTCAGCAGGCATGTAACCAGGGCTGTGGAGTCGGTAAGCTAAACCTGCGACTCCAACTCCGATTCCACGACTCCAACTCCCACATATATTGCTTATATTTAAGTGAAAAATTTATTGTAGTACAATGTGAACATCAGACATTTAATCGTTTTTATGATACAATAATCAAAATATTTAGATAGAACATAATATATATTTATTGGAATACAACTTTAGAACCCAAAAAACTAATAAATTGTAAATATGTAATACACTATGTAATATCGATTATATATATCACTATGTAATAAACTATGTAAGTGGCAAAAAACAGTTTTCAACAAAAACATACTAAATAACATTTGTGCAGGCTATGAATTTGTTCTAAGAAATAGAATTTCCTCCATCAGATCCTCCTTCATAGATGACCTAAAATCGGACCTAATAATTTAAAGGCTAGATAACAACCTCTCTACACTAAATTGGGTTGGAGGCAAAGCCGTAACCACATGGGCAACATCTCTAACAATTTCCGGGTATAAAGGAATTGCCTCATGCACAGTCAGTTTTGATGAACGGTTGAATTTTTCTATTTCTTTGAGAGCAAGTGAAACATTTTGCTGAAATATGGTCATTCTGCTTGCTATAGGAGACAGAGTGAAATCTTTTTCCTTTCGGCAACGCTTTGTCTGCTCCATGTCATCCAAATACTTGTCAAAGTCAAACTCCTCATCTGATGAGGATGAAGATACGGCAGCAGTAGCACTGTCAGGACCCAAGTCCTCTTGCGCCTGGCAGTCCTCCTGTAGGCCACTCATCCTAACTGCTACCTCAGTCAGAGCTTCTTTTCCTTTAGTAAGCTGTTGATCATCAAGCAATATACGATGACTTGGGTCCACATAAACAGCTGCCAGAAAATTTTTATTTTCCAATAGCTGTGTCTCTCTCCGTTTGATTGAAGCGGAAATGCCATCTGCGATTAAATCTGCTCTTTGGGACAGTCAAAATAGCAAGTTCTTCCACTCCCTTATGAAAATGCCAGGAGTTAAATCCTCAGCTTGTAATTTTTTAGTCACGGTTAATAGGTGATTAAGAAATTCCTTCAATTCAGCCACCTGTGTCCATTGACCTTCATTTAGGGTTACCTGAGGGTTCGCCATATCTATAAGAAACGGTTTTTGCCAGGATCAAAATTAGGGGGGGGGGGGGGGGGGCAGAACCTCATACTGTTCTGCAGAATCTCATACTGCACGCCTCAGCTGCTGCAGAACCATACTGCACAGCCCTACACTTGAAAATAAAGCCTGCACCTTAAGATGTGGTGAATGCAGTCTATTTATTCCAACTGTCAATTGATGTTGATGTGTTACTGAAGACGAGCAATGCCTGTCCTGGGCGTCCTTTTGGGCAGCTATGAGGTGTACCCGACTGATGCTAAAAAAAAAAAAAAAAAAAAAAAAAAAATGGAGTGTTAGTCTGTGTGCTACCCGGCTTTCATTCTTTTTGGTACAGATAAGATATGGATAGACAGATATGGATAAATGGATAGATAGAGCAGATTTCTAATCTGCTTTTGCTATTGAAAACATTATCTATGAGCTCAAAAACCTTTCAGGTGATGCGGTTTTTTAAAAAGCTGATCTGCTTTTGCAGCTGAAAAACATATCCTCAAAAAACACAGCAAAAACACTGAGTGTGAATGTAGCCTTAGATCAGTAATAGAACAGCCATTTATAGGACATTTCATAACTTTCCCAAATTCCTATGAAAAAATATTCGGCACATTCTGCATTGAACTACTGTACCCAATTTATTATATATTTTAGGAGTCGGACCATTTTATACCAACTCTGACTCCACGACTCCGACTCCACAGCCCTGCGTGCTATTACATTTTTTGTTCGGCGGTACGATAAAGCATTTTTTGCCTTTTTTATGGTGTTCACTAAAGGGATTAACTAGTTGGACAGTTTTATAGGTCAGATCGTTGCGGACGCGGCGATACTAAATATGTGTACTTTGTTTAGATTTTTTTCCATTCAAATATTTATTTAGTGATAGAATCTATAGTTTTTTTTAAATATTTTTACCTTTAAACTTTTTTACTTGGTCCCACTATGGAACAATCATTTTTTTGCATGTTGATCGCTTCTATAGTATGCAAATGAAACAGCATCTGCATACCATAGAGGCTATCAGCTCTGCACTGAGAGAGACTTGCTGATCATGCACTGTGAACGATCAGCAAGTTTTCTAGTTCTGGTGACCCAGATGTTGTCATGACGACATCGGGTCACCATGGCAACGAATGGGACCCTGCGTCATGCCGGGGGTTCTGCCAATCCAAAGGCAGAAGGGCTGTCAGTCCTCTGCTGGCTTTCGGAATGATGCGATCGCGTTCGATCACAGCATTTCGGGGGTTAAAATGCCCGGGAGCGCTCTGTGACCGCTCCTGGCACCTAGTGCCAGGTGTCTGCTATCAGAATCAGCTGACACCCTGCAGCAAACCTATCGTGCGTACCTGGTCAGATATTCCGTCCATGTGACCTTGGCCTATTACGTCAAATGTCAGAAAGGGGTTAATCATCCTTTCTGGTCCTTTTTTCCAAAAGGTAATCTTTAAGGGTTCATTCATATGCTAAAGACTGTCAGCAGCAGACATTCGGGATTATGGGTTGGTCATCCTGTTTTGAACAGTACTGAATACTAGACAAACTTACAAATACAGCACCTTTATTTACAAATGTTCGCTTGTTCAATCATTTCCAGGAGGGTCTCGTAGTCAGAAAATTCACTAAGTGCCCGAATCATCTCGTCTAAAAGTTCATCACCAAACAGGAACCCATCAATGTTGTGCACGGACATGCCAATCCGGTGGTCTGTAACACGGTCCTGAGGGAAGTTGTATGTTCTAATTTTTTCTGACCTTCCTTTTGTCCCAACCTAGAGAAAACAATTGATAATATGTTAGATTTAGTTCAAACACAAGCATCAATCCTATAGCTGATGGGGTGAGGGATTAGCACTATTGTGCAATATTGGCACCAGGAATGCCATAGTATTGCTAATATTTGGGCCTAGAGTAACACCCTCATCCCCATCAGTGCATGCTAGGATAAAATCCATATGACTTGTGATATTGCTGCCTTTTATTAGCTTGGCACATCGAAAATGTTCATGACATCTGCTATAAGAGAAGCCAGAAGCGGACTATGCAGGTATGAAGCGAAGGCAGGTTTAAGTAGTGGATTAATGATCTGGATGACAGTCCATTTCAACTAACCCAACCTCCCTAGCTACAAATTTGACATCCCAATAACATTTTTGAAGCTTTCTGGGCCATTTACCTGGATTTTTCTTGCAGTCTGTCGTTTATTAACCTGCTCTTCTAATTTCATGTTGTATAACTTTGCACGGAGAACTTTCATGGCAGTCTCCTTGTTTTTGATTTGGGATCTTTCTTGCTGGCATTCAGAAACTATTCCTGCAATATAAAAGTATGAAAATCAATTAAATAACAATTATCCGTTATTAACCTCTTACCGACATCGGACGTACTATTAGGCAGAGACACACTGCCGTATTTCTCGCACGAGAATCGCATTGTAAAACTCGCACTGGCTGTCTGCTCTCCTGACCTGAGCTTGACAGCTGCATAGCAATCCATCATGCTGTCATGCTAAGGTCAGGAGAGGTGCCGGCCAGTCCGTTCAGTGCGATGCGATTATTGCACAAGAAATACGCCAGTGTGTCTCTGCCCTTACATGGATGTCCGTATCCCCCGCTTTGATGTGGGCTGTAGCAGAGCCAATCAGGATATGGCAGCTTCTAGCCTCCTATGCAGGCTATTGAAGTATGCCAAAAGTAAAAAAGAAAAAGTGTTTAAAAATATAAAAAAAAAAATATAAAAGTTGAAATCACCCCCCTGTTGCCCCATTCAAAATACAAACAAAAAAAAAAAAAACAACACACATCGCCGCATTCAGAATCACCCGATAAAAAAAAAAAAAAGGATTAACCCAATCGCTAAACAGCGTAGCAAGAAATAAAATTAAAAACGCCAAAATTACATTTTTTTTGGTTGCCGTCACATTGCATTAAAATGCAATAACTGGCAATCAAAGGATTGTATCTGCACCAAAATGGTATTAAAAATGGCAGCTTGGCATGCAAAAAATAAACCATCACAGAACCCGAGATCACAAAAAACGAAGACGCTGCGGGTATCGGAATATGGCGCAATTTTTTTTTCTTTTAAGCAAAGTTTGGAATTTTTTTTCACCACTTAGATAAAAAAAGAACCTACACGTTTGGTGTCTATGAACTCGTAATGACCTGGAGAATCATAATGGCAGGTCAGTATTAGCATTTAGTGAACCTAGCAAAAAAGCCAAACAAAAAACAAGTGTGGGATTTCATTTTTTTTTTGCAATTTCACTGCACTTGGAATTTTTTCCCATTTTCTAGTACACAACATGGTAAAACCAATGGTGTGTTCAAAAGAACAACTTGTTCCGCAAAAAAACAAGCCCTCACATGGCCATATTGACGGAAAAATAAAAAGTTACGGCTCTGGGAAGAAGGGGAGCAAAAAAACGATAAAACAAAAAAAGCTCCGATCATGAAGGGGTTATGTAATTTATTTTTTTTCCATAAATCCAGATCCCCCTTAGAGCATATGCACACAGAGCCTTTAAGACGGCTGTGTGTGTGTTGAGTTTTTCCTGTAAAAGACACTTTAGGAAAATGGTAGCAGTATTTTCCTACCTTGCGTTCTTCTCAGTCTTTAGCATCAGCTCTGCGCTGGCAGTTTTTCATTTTTTACTGTATATATTAATAATGAGCGCCTTCCAAGCAGAAGCCGCCCAAAAAGGGACCAGTCACTTCGATCAACCGCTTTGTGGCTTTGGAAACCTGAAGCGATCAACAGAAGTTCAAAAAGACTGAACATGTGTCTTTTTTCACATTGCCATGCTTACGTTCATTTTTTTTCAGCACTTTTTCAGGCAGAATCCTTACAGGGAGTCAGTTATTAGGTTATTGGTACGTAACCTGATAGCAGCATAATGAAGTGTGGAGACTCATTATAGACAGGTGTCATTTACAGAAAAAAAAAAACCTAGAGATCTGAACAGGGATAAGTTGGTGTGCATGCGGTATGTAAGTGCATGTTCACACTGGCCACTAAACAGGAAAAAAAACAAAAAAAAAAACAAAGATGGAAACACAAGCAAATACCCTGCCCTAAATAAACCG
This sequence comes from Dendrobates tinctorius, assembly GCF_039654945.1. Classification (NCBI taxonomy): domain Eukaryota; kingdom Metazoa; phylum Chordata; class Amphibia; order Anura; family Dendrobatidae; genus Dendrobates; species Dendrobates tinctorius. Next base: position 54,063,495 of record NW_027361917.1, read on the forward strand.
CAATAGCGCAAGAAAATAATATAGGGTCCTTAGTTAATTTTGGTTAAAAAAAAAATGCAAAAGTAATCCCACCACTTCACGGTGACCCCAATAGTGATGGTCCTAACCTCTAGTATTAAAACCTTACCATCGTGCTGCATGCACATCAACTTATATCCCAGTTCAGATCTTAAAGTTTTTTTCAGTCTGTTTGAACCCTGTGCATATAAAAGGTGTAACTTGCCTTTTCTTTGAGCTGAACTAATATTATATTCATGTGGTCCCACATGGCTATGTGTTTACTAGCAGGGTTTTGTCCTTCTCAGCCCTTATCCACATTACGTCACTTGACAAGCTGGAAGGTTTTAATATCTGAGGTTAGGACTGTCCCGATTAGGCCTCTTTCACACTTCCGTTTTTTACAATCAGTCACAATCCGCCAGGATTTGAAAAAAACGGATCCGCAATTTTCTTTTGAGGATCCGTTTTTTTCCCCATTGACTTCCATTATTGGCGGATTGTGACGGATTGCCGTCGATGAAAACGGATCCGCCAGCCGTCCTTTTGGCGGATCTTGACTGATGCAAAAAACTGAAGTATGAAAGAGGCCTTAGGGTCACCGTGAAGTGGTGGGATGGCTTTTGCATTTTTTTTTAATCAAAATTATATTAACCAAATACTCTATATTGTTTTCATGCACTATTGCTGTTTATTTGTTTGTTTTTTGTTTGTTTTAAGTATCGACTGAGCCAATGTGTGAATGGTCCAATCTCTTGAAGCCCGGATGAGCAGCACAATGAGTGGGCGCCCTGTGGCCTTTACTGTTGGCTACCTTGTGCCCAGTACTGGTGTCCCGGAGATCCTGTGCCACATGGTCAGGATAATTATGGTGTTGATACAGCTATGCCATCAGTGTCATACTTGGATAAAACAAAAATAACATAGTAAATGAGTGTTGGGAGTTTGATGTCCTGGTGAAGATTAGCAGAGCCATCTTGGCCACCTACCAGTTGGTATGTGAACAATCCTCACGGCGCTGTCTGTGGTGTTCACATGTTGTCCACCAGCACCACTGGCTCTTTTGGTTTCAATACGTAAATCCTTAGGATTAATTATTAGATGAATCTGCCGGCAGAGAAGTGAAAGAACACGTTTTATAGACATTCAGAGGCTGGCTACAGACCCTAACCACATCCTGATCACACCTGCAAGGGTGGTTACAATGCATCACAGCTCATAGGAGTTTAAGGCCTTGCTCAGACCTCTATTTATTCTGTAGTATATGAAAAAAAGCAGATGATTTTCATTGGCATGCCAATTTTTGACATAGGATATTTTCTTGAAGGCGAAAAAAAAAGTTGTAAAGTTTCTCTTATCCATAGGGGCTTATGAAGACATCCACGCAAATCAATCCAAACAAGGAGTGCTAATGCACAAACTGGCCGCAGGTCTTCCCACCGGAGTACGGCAGCTTCATGTAGGTCTAGGAGGCCTTCCCGCTCGGGTTGGGAGAGCTGCAGCCAGTCTGCATGGCGAGATCCAGAGTAATCGGTTTGAGTTAAGAAACAGACAACGCACTCATTGCACAGTGATGCCATTCATGTGCTGTCTGTGATTTTTTTCCAGACATTTCGGCTATGTTCACACGTTGTGTTTTGATGCTGTTTTATGCAAATTTAAAGCTGTGATTTACAGTACCTGCAAAAGCTATCAGGTTTCAGAAATCTCATTCACACATATTGTTTTTTCTTCTGATTGAATTTCAAGACTGCAGCACGTCACTTTCAGATTTGGAAGCGTCTTTTCAACCATGGTGTAAAACAAAACAAAAAAAAAATAGCAAAAACGCAGGTATCAGATCTTGCTGTGTTTTTGGTGCAGAAAAATGAGGAACAGGCACTAAACCGTATCAGCATGAAAAAATGACAGGAAAAAAAAACGCCTGCAATACCTGCTTTTTTAAGCAGCTTCTTTTCCTATGAGAGCAGGCTTTGCTTGAAGAAAAAAAAAAAAACACCACAAACGCAAAGTGAGAACATAGCCTTAGTCTACAAAAAATAAAGAAAAAAAAACCCACATACATGTGAACGGCTCCACAGATTATAATGTGTCTGTGTTCTATCCATGAACGGAACTGAGAAAACACATGTGAAAAACTGCTGTTTGAATAATGCCAAAGACAGGAGAGAAGTTTACAACCGTGACTGCCCCAATGGCTGGAACCGCTCGTTATAGAAACGGAAAAACAAAATTGCAAGAAATTAATTCTTTTCATGATGGACACAAATATTCCAAGACCACCTCATAAATCTGCACTACCAGAAAATGTTTTTTTATGCCTGAAACTGGTGTAAACTTATATGTAAAGTAGTGTAATTGTGTTAATATAATCAGCGATCGCTGGCTTGTCCGGTTCCTGGCGCCGCTCCTGTCCTCTCACTCACATGACTTCAATTCCTCCTCACCAGATAACGATCTATGCATCGGCTGCAAGGATTTTTTGTTCAGTGCATGCGTATGAAGTATCAGAACAAGGCTGCATAGACTTGTACTATAAGGCGCCGTTCACATGTTCTGTGTTTTTCATTCTCCTGATTTTTTCTTACAAATACTGAGGTAAAAAAGTCTCCAAATACTGAAGTGGTGATGTGTTTCTATTATACTTTTCCTCTGATTAAACCAGGAGAGGAACAATGACCAAATACTGAAGGTGTGAACGTGGCCTAATAGAGACTTCTGACTCACACATAAGACCATAGTGAGCTGGTGAGGTGGAATTTCAGCCAAGTGAATGAGAGCAGTAGCACCAGAAACCTAAGAGTATGGTGATCGACAAGTATAGGGAAATGCTTCATTAACTAGTGAGTAAAGATGTGCAAGTTTGTTTGGCTTCCTCCTTATTCGGAAAGCTATAGCGCTTACCGAATAAGCTGCATCAGGAACCTGGATCGCTCCTGCTGATCAGATGTTCGCCGCCACAGCTCCATATGTCGCAGCTGTGTGACAGTCACAACACATGCATGGAGAGCCTGTGCGTTGGGCTCTCCATGCATGTGTTGGGATGTAGCTGCAGTGGTGGACAACTGATAGCCGGTGCGATCCAGGTAGCCGGGTTCCCGATGCAGCTTATTCAGGAAGCGCTATAGGAGGGAGCCGAACAAATTCGCTCATTTCTACTAGTGAGGTCTTTGGATGGCATTCAGCTGGTCGCCATTTTATTGGAAAATTAGTGCTGCAAGCTGCCTGTTTTGCCCCGAAAAAAAAGTGTAAGATTTGCCACAAAGCCTTTTAATGGAGGCTCCAACACATTTGGACTTGACACCATCATAGATATTGACAATGTTAGTTTGGAAACCAATTTAATTAAGGAAATACAACCAGCCATGCCTGCAATTGTGTCCGTAATACAGATGAGAAAAAAACGGCAGCTATACAGTCCTGGGAAATATTCTTATGGTATGTGCAGACAATTAGTAAATGCTGCGGGTTGGGCGATGCGTACTTCTGCAGCGTCCAGCTGTTACAGCAAAGTGGATGGGATTTCAAGACATCCCATGCCTACTATGCGTCCAGAGATGCCCCCAGAGACGGACAGGCGGCGCATCTTTCCAGACCGCAGCTTGTCTATTTATCTTGCGCAGGAAGAGAGTCACCCTTACAATATATTGGACACTGTGAACCCACACGGTTCAGTGAACACATGCGGATTCACCTGCGTTCAATAGATGGCAGCGCTTTGGATGCAGTGGACATGTGCAACGTCCAAAGCGCCACCAATTACTGAACGTGTGCACCTACCCTTACAGTTGATGAAAATGGATGATTTTAACGAACATTAGTGTCAGTCATCGTCTGGAATCAATTTCAATGTACAAAAGATCTTTTATCCACGAACAATATTTCTTTCAGGCCATGTTCACTGGAGAGCTTTAAAAGTACCCGTGCTGTCCGTGTCGAAAATTGGATATCATACAGAGCGATGTTATGGATTAGATTGCCTTGGACATTCATTATTTTATGTTATTGGCAATACAGTGGAGAGACAGTGTAACAAGACAGCACTATTTTGGGAAGTTATTGAGTATTGGGCAGATTCAGAGTTTTCGCTTGGAGTGTGGGTCTGTGTGTAAAAACAGCAGAATGCACTAGTGTCTTACTCATTTTGGATGAGACTCACCTACTCAAGACTATGGGTGTGCAAAAATCGGGTCCAATAAGAATCATCTCATTCATCCATTTATTTTTTTTAGGCACAGATCAGTTATAGATAGATTGCAGGTTCAACAATAGTTACGGTAAATTATAATCAGGTTATTGACTGTGCATGTTTCTATAAAATATATCTAATCTCTGATAATTCCCCAAGAGGCAAAGTCCATCTGGTGCCCACTGTGGCCATTCAAAAAGCCTTGTCTACCCATCTACTAGACAAGGCTAGATTATGAATAGAAGCTGAATGCCTTCATTTCACTCCTGTCAGCCCCTCACTACCAGTCAACGCTGCAGTACAGGGGGATGTTACAGTCACCGCTCACTGTACAGTGAGTGCACATTAATCACTGCCCAGAACATCGATTGACAGCCGGCTCCAGAGTGTGTATACAGAGCAGACTGTCAATCACTGGAACCGCTTTCTGCAGCACCCCAATCACTGGCAGGGAGAATAAAACACCATCTTCTCTTCATATAGGTGCTGCCCACAATAAGGCAGCCAGGCATAATTTACATGCCATTTACCTGCACATTAAAACTTCAGCAACAGGGAAATAGCATTTGTGGAGGTTACTGGTTCCTTCTAATTATTGAGGTATACGGCCACATGCACACTTTGAGAATCTGGTCAGTTTTTTACCTCAGTATTTGTAAGCCAAAACCAAGCGTGGAACAATCAGAGGAAAAGTATAATAGAAACACGTCACCACTTCTGGATTTATCTCCAACTCCTGGTGCTGGCTTACAAATACTGAGGTAAAATACTGACCAAATACTGAAAGTGGTCTAAAACTGGCTGCCATGCAGAGGTCATATGGATGAATAAAGAAGTGGACATACAGATAACACGGATGCTTATCGGTTTTTTGCTATCCATGTAAAGCCAGCCTTAACCGCTTAGGCCTGTTTCACACTTACGTTGTCGGCGGTCAGCTGAAATCCGCCAAAGGTGAAAAACAACTGATCTGTCTCCGTTCAGTGATGTACGGATGACAGCGGACCACGTTGTAGTTCGGATCCGTGGAAGATGGAAAGGGGAAAAGGGGGAAAGGGAGAGAGAATTTTTGCGGCTCCCGGAACGGCATTTAATGGTTAAAACTGCTCCCGGGGCAAACCTCACGGGCATGCGCAGTTGAAATTAGCGGACTGTCAACCAAAAAAAACGTTGCAGTGTCCATCTGGTCCACCCAGGAGCCGATAAAATGCTCATGGATCCGTCAAAAAACAGACCCAACGGACGACCATCAGTCAAAATCCGCCACTAATACAAATCAATGGGGGAAAAAACGGATCCGCCGAAAAATGGGCGGATCTATTTTTTTCTAAAAGCGGCGGATCTTGACTGACGTCAAAAAACTAAGTGTGAAACAGGCCTTAACTTCTTAATGACAGCCAATACATCTTTTTACTGACCTGAGATATAAGAAAATATCATCCCCATACAGGTGACAATCCAGCACCTCTCAACTGTACACTATAGCTGACACCTTGCTGCATCACAAACGATCAGTGTTGGCACCGTCCATATCTGTTTAAACCCTTAGTTGCTGATGACAATAGTGACTACATCTAATAAATGGTTAATATATTAAAGCAGAAGCCCCCACAATCTAATTGACACACTGAGATCATGACTGTGTGGTCCTGATGTTTGCCATAGCTGTTCATGGCCAAATAGCGGATTTAGAGTCTCCCGGCTATAGCGGACAGTTCAGAAGTTAGCGACATTTAGGTGGTAAACAAACACTTTTTCATTCTTGCTATACCACTTTGCATTAATTCCTGAAACGCACCTGAAAGGTTAATAAACTATCTGACATAAGTTTTCAATATGTCAGGGGGTGATGTTTTTAAAATGGTATCACGATTGGGGTTTTCCAATATATAGGACCCCCAAAGTTACTTCAAACCTGAATAGGTCCCTCAAAAAAAATAAATTTTGTAAATTTCCTTGAAAAAATGACTGCTACACTTTTAAACCTCCTGAAAGGCTAACAAAAAAATTAGCGTTTTAAAAATGGTGCTGATGTAAAGCAGGCATGAGGGAAATATTATTTATTAATGTTTTGCTGTGCTATGACCATCTGGATTAAAGGGATAATCATTCAAAGTTTGAAAATTGCAATTTTTTTTTATATTTTTGTCAAATTTCTGATATTTTTTATAAATGAACACAAAATGTATCAACCTAAGTTTACCATTATCATAAATTGTAATGTGCCACGAAAAAAACAATCTCAAAATCAAAGTAATTTGTTGAAGCGTTCCAGAGTTATCACCGCGTAATGTGACACTGGTCAGAATTTAAAAAATTGGCCCCGTCAATAAGGGGTTAAGGACCCTGTGATTTTTCATTTTTAAACTTTCGTTTTTTTTCTCCCCTTATTCCTAAAGCCATAACATTTTTATTTTTCTGTACTCCTAGCTGTATGAGGGCTTACTTTTTCCAGAAAAGTTGTTGAATAACACCATCCATTTTATCATGTGATGTAATAGAAAGTGAGACATAAAATTCCAAGTAAAGCAAAATGATTCTCTTAACCTTCTGGCCCTTACTGAAACCTGGATCCAGCAGTCAGACACCACCGCTGCCGTTGCGCTCTCATATGGTGGACTACACTTCTCTCATACCCCAAGATCGGGCAACAGAGCAGGTGGAGGCGTTGGTCTGCTCCTATCACCCAAATGTACCTTTCAGGTTATCCCTCAACTACCCTCACTTGTCTTCCCTTCTTTTGAGGTCCATGCCGCCAGACTCCACATCCCTTTCTCCATGCGAGTGGCCGTGGTGTATCGTCCTCCGGACCCCTCCCATCAGTTCTTGGATCACATTGCCACCTGGCTTCCTCATTTTCTCTCCTGTGACTTCCACACCCTCATCATGGGTGATTTCAACATCTCCATTGCTCTTCCCCTCTACCCATCTGCTACTCACCTTTTATCTCTAACCTCCTCTTTCAGCCTTTCGCAGCTTACTAATTCTCCAATGCATGAAGACGGAAACTCCCTCAACTTGGTCTTCTCTCAGCTCTGCTCAGTGGATGATTTCACAAATTTCTCTGTCTCACTCTCTGACCACAACCTTCTATCAATCTTTATCAAGAACTGCCATCCCGCTCAGAACACCCACACTTTCCACACATATAAAAACATACAGGCCATTAACACCCAGAAACTTATGAAGAACTTGCAGTCAGTCATCTTTGGCCCCTATCTCCTCCCTCTCATGTCCTGATTCTGCACTGAAGCATTACAACAAAATACTGCAAAGTTTCCTGGATGAAATTGCACCTCCTATACATAGAACAATAGGCACAGACTGCGACAACTGTGGCACACGCTTCCTGCAGCAGTGCTCCAGGTGCGCCGAACGTCTGTGCAGAAAATCCAATCTACCCGAAGATTTCACCCATTATAAGTTTATGCTTAAAACATACAACACTGCTCTTCACCTCTCCAAACAAACCTATTTCAACACCCTCATCACCTCACTATCAAATAACCCGAAACATCTCTGACACTTTTCATTCCCTACTCAACCCATGAGTGCAGGCCCCAACCACAGATCTCCACACTGACGATCTGGCCAATTATTTCAAAGAAAAAAAATGACCATATCCGACGGGAAATTATCTCCCAATCCCCTCATACCATGCACTGTCCTCCCTCCCCCCACTGTATCTAACTCACTCTCTGATTTTGAACCAGTCACAGAAGAAGAAGTAATCGAGCTCTTTGCATCTTCTCGCCCTACCACTTGCACCAGTGACCTCATTCCGTCACATCTTCTCCAGTACCTTTCCCCTGCTGTCACTGCTCACCTAAGGCTACTTTCACATTAGCGTTTTTTAGCGCTGCGCTTTGTGCGCAATGGAAACACATGCAAAAAACGCATCATGCGTTTTGCATGCATTTGATTTTTTTAGGCGCGTGCGTTTTAACCAGTTTCTAGCCATCTTAACTCTTAAAACGCATGCGATTTTAAACACAGGAGTGCGCATATCCATGTGCATGCCTGCGTTCCCATAGACTGTAATGTGTTATTTTGGCGCATTCCGTGCGCATGCTTTTTTTTTTTTTTAAACACAGGTTGGACGGACCAAAAATGCAACAGGTTGCGCCTAGGCGCACACTACAAAAAACGCATGCGCACAAAAACACATGCAAACGCTAGACCATGCGCCCCCATGTTAAACATAGGGGCGCATGGACGCGCACAATGCGCTGCGCTTAAAAACGCTAATCTGAAACCAGCCTAACAAAAATATTCAACCTCTCTCTCTTCCGGTATCTTTCCCTCATTTACGCATGCTATCATACATCCATTACTTAAAAAAAAAACATCCCTCGACCAAAACTGTGCCGCTAACTATAGACCTGTCTCTAATCTTCCCTTCATCTCTAAACTCCTGGAACGCCTGGGTCCACTCCCATCTCATCCGCTATCTCTCAAATAATGCTCTTCTCGACCCTCTACAATCCAGTTTTTTCCCGTTACACTCTACTGAAACTGCCCTCACTAAAGTCTCTAATGATCTACTAACAGCTAAATTTAATGGTCACTACTCCATGCTAATTCTCTTGGATCTCTCCGCAGCATTCGACACTGTGGATCATCAGCTCCTCTTCACTATGCTCCGCTCCATCGGTCTCAAGGACACTGTTCTCTCCTGGTTCTCTCTCTCTGACTGCACCTTCACTGTATCTTTTGCTGGTTCCTCCTCCTCCTCCCCTCTTCCCCTTACTGTTGGGGTTCCTCAAGGATCAGTCCTAGGCCCCCTCCTCTTCTCTCTGTATACTGCCCCTATTGGACAAACAATCAGTTTCCAGTACCATCTCTATGCTGATGACACCCAATTATGCACTACTTCTCCTGATATCACACCTGCCGTTTTTAGAAAACACCAGTGATTGTCGTACCGCTGTGTCTAACATCATGTCCTCCCTCTATCTGAAACTGAACCTGTCAAAAACTGAACTCGTGTTTCCTCCCTCTACTAACCTACCTATGCCTAACATTGCCATTTCTGTGTCTGGTTCCACCATTATTCCCCAGCAACATGCCCGCTGTCTTGGGGTCATACGTGATTCCGAGCTTTCATTCACGCCCCACATCCGATCACTGGCTCACTCTTGTCATTTGCACCTCAAAAACATTTCTAGAATTCAACCTTTTCTTACTTTCAACTCTGCAAGAACTCTTACTCTCTTATTCATTCACGTCTGGACTATTGTAACTCCCTACTAATCGGCCTCCCTCTTACTAAACCCTCCCCTTTCCAATCTGTCTTGAATGCTGCAGCCAGGATCATAGCCCTCACCAATCGTTATACCAATGCATCTACCTTGTGCCAGTCCTTACACTGGTTATCCATCCACTCCAGAATTCAGTATAAACTTATTACCCTCATCCACAAAGCACACCATGGCTCAGCACCACCCTACATCTCCTCTCTCGTCTCAGTCTACCACCCGACCCGTGCTCTATGTTCTGCTAATGACCTTAGGTTAACGTCCTCAATAATCAGAACCTCCCACTCCCGTCTCCAAGACTTTTCACGTGCTGCGCCAATTCTTTGGCATGCACTACTGTTATGAATGGGTCACCGAGGAGGATAGCAGGCCCAGGCTAAGCCACAGAAAACCAGAGAGGTTGGTAACTAAGCAGATTCAGACCCCTGATCCTGTCCACACAACTAGCAGTAGCTGTGGAGCGTATCTACGATGATCCTAGACGCCTCGGCACAGCCGGAGAGCTAACTAAGCATAAAGCAAGAAAGGGGAAATCTAAACTGCCCTGGAGCAGACCCCAAAGGAATAGATAGCCTCCAAACATATACTGTCGGAGAGACAAGATGAAAACACAAACGCAGGCAGAAAAATAGACTGAGCAAACGATGGGGCCCACACTGACTAGACAGGACAGGAAAGGAAAGACACTGTCTGCAATCACGCAAAAAACCCTGCAAAAAGTCCAACACGTCTGATGCACAAAAACACTGAAGTCACATGACTTCACCCCACTATATCAGCACTCTGGTATATTCTGAAAACAAAGCAAAAAGAGACCAATATAAAACGGGACAAGACAAACTGGCACATGCAGTAAACATATGGGCGGTGATTCAGAACAGCCCCAGCCGGAGCTAGCTGACCCGCACAAAGCAGAGATAAACAAAACCAGATCAAATGCAAACAGAATAGCAAATGAACAACTTAGCTGAACATGCAGGGAAAGAGCAGGAGACATCAGACCTCAGGAGGCCCAAGAAGAAAATCACCAGCAGGGATAGGTGGAGTCAGCTGTCTTTAATTCCAGCCAGAAACCCCAGATCTCCAATCGTCTTCCTCATTATCAGGTGGCAAGCCTCTGTAAATCAGATCAGCTCCACTACCTCCAGTAACCACCAGAGGGAGCCCAGAAAGAGAACTCTCAATCTGACCAGCTCCACTGTCTTCAGTAATCACCAGAGGGAAGCCAGAGAGAGAATTCACAACACCTACCCAGGTTTATACGATTAATTCCCACAATTTTAAGCGTGCCCTAAAAAATACATTTGTTCAGACTGGCCTACCGCCTCAATGCATTAACCTATCACTGTGTAACCCATTCAAAATTTTAACCATAACCAGGTTCCTCGCATCATGTCCTCACATGCTTTATGCATTTAATAGCCCTCTGTGTCTGTATTGTTACATACTTATGCTGATAACCGGTTCATGCAGCAACAGGAACACCCAATTCCAACACTATGGCTGGTCTGAACAACAAAAGCAATTGTTACCATCCACCTTTCGTATCTTCCCTTTTCTTCATAGACTGTAAGCTTGTGAGCAGGGCCCTCATTCCTCTTGGTATCTGTTTTGATCTATGTGATTATTGGTATGCTGTAATGTCTATTGTCTGTACAAGTCCTCTCTAAAGTAAAGTGCTGCGGAATATGTCACCGCTATAGAAATAAAATTTTTATTATGCATTATATTATATATATTAGCCACCTGCGCATGTGCAGATTGAGATCTCGGGAGATAACCATTTTTCCCACTACAGGGCAATCAATAGGAAAGGGTACTCCGCTCACCATCATGTTATGAGAGCTCAGGGTCTGCAGCCCTGCATCGCCTGGATGCCTCCTCCCAGCCCAAGACCTACAACATCACCCCACTCCAGCCATCACCGGCCTCCTGAAACAGCGTGCCTGCCACCTGTGACCCCTGTGCACCCCCTGGTTAGCTACCATTATGACGGACTACAAGACATTTAAAAAGAAAAAAAAAAAATCAATTCTGGAGTTTTGACTTCTTTTATCGTTATGCAGTTTTTCATTCAGATTTATTTTAAATTTTGATGGATTGGACTTTTACATACGCAGCAATACCAAATATTCTGTATAATGTATATATACCGTATATACTTGTGTATAAGCCGAGATTTTCAGCCCATTTTTTGGGCCTGAAAGTCCCCCTCTCGGCTTATATGCGAGTCATATACCGGGGGAGGGGGAGCGGGGGTGTCAGAGATCATACTCACCTCTCCTGGCATGTCTCTGCAGCCTCTGAGTCTCCCTCTGCCATCTGCATTCAGCGGTCACGTGGTACCGCTCATTAAACTCATGAACATGTGCATATTTATGAGTTTAATAAGCGGTACCACGTGACCAGCTGAATGCAGGAAGCAGACGGCAGAGGGAGAAGCAGGGGCTGCCGCTGCAGAGAAGACCTTGCACTAGAAGGGTGAGTATGACGGGGGCAGAGTGATATTCACCTGTCCCCATTCCAAGCCGTGCACCGCTGTGTCGGCGTGATGACGTAGTCAGTGCGCGTCCTCTGCTGTCAATGCAGAGATCCGGGAGACACAGTGGTGCACGGCTTGGAACGGGGACAGGTGAATATCGCCACTGCCAGGGGCTCAGGACACCGGCACCTAGCCCCCAGCGATGGAGAGGTGAGTGTCATTTTTTTTTTACTGCAGCAGCAAATAAGGGGTATTTATGGAGCATCTTATGGGGCAGCATTAACCCTTGTGGAGCAGCATATGCGGGGTATTTATGGGGCAGCATTAACCCTTGTGGAGCAGCATATGGGGGGTATTTATGGGGCAGCATTAACCCTTGTGGAGCAGCATATGGTGGTATTTATGGGGCAGCATTAACCCTTGTGGAGCAGCATATGGGGGGTATTTATGGGGCACCATTAACCCTTGTGGAACAGCATATGGGGGGTATTTATGGGGGCAGCATTAACCCTTGTGGAGCAGCATATGGGGGATATTTATGGGGCAGCATTAACCCTTGTGGAGCAGCATATGGGGGATATTTATGGGGCAGCATTAACCCTTGTGGAACAGCATATGGGGGGTATTTATGGGGGCAGCATTAACCCTTGTGGAGCAGCATATGGGGGATATTTATGGGGCAGCATTAACCCTTGTGGAGCAGCATATGGGGGATATTTATGGGGCAGCATTAACCCTTGTGGAGCAGCATATGGGGGGTATTTATGGGGCAGCATTGACCCTTGTGGAGCAGCATATGGGGGGTATTCATGGAGCATCTTCTCGGACCACCATTTAACCCTAGGCTTATATGCGAGTCAATACGTTTTCCCAGGTTTTTGTGGCAAAATTATGGGGGTCGGCTTATACACGAGTATATACGGTGTGTGTGTATATATATATATATATATATATATATATACACACACACACACACACACACACACACACACACACACACACACACACACACACAGTACAGACCAAAAGTTTGGACACACCTCATTCAAAGAGTTTTCTTTATTTTCAAGACTATGAAAATTGTAGATTCACTCTGAAGGCATCAAAACTGTGAATTATCACATGTGGAATTATATAATTAACAAAAAAGTGTGAAACAACTGAAAATATGTCTTATATTCTAGGTTCTTCAAAGTAGCCACCTTTTGCTTTGATTACTGCTTTGCACACTCTTGGCATTCTCTTGATGAGCTTCAAGAGGTAGTCACCTGAAATGGTTTCCACTTCACAGGTGTGCCCTATCAGGTTTAAGAAGTGGGATTTCTTGCCTTATAAATGGGGTTGGGACCATCAGTTGTGTTGTGCAGAAGTCTGGTGGATACACAGCTGATAGTCTAGTCAGTAGGACTGTTAGAATTTGTATTATGGCAAGAATAAAAAGCAGCTAAGTAAAGAAAAACGAGTGGCCATCATTACTTTAAGAAATGAAGGTCAGTCAGTCCGAAAAATTTGGGAAAACTTTGAAAGTGTCCCCAAGTGCAGTGGCAAAAGCCATCAAGCGCTATAAAGAAACTGGCTCACATGAGGACTGCCCCAGGAAAGGAAGACCAAGAATCACCACTGCAGCGGAGGATAAGTTCGTCCACGTCACCAGCCTCAAAAATCGCAGGTTAGCAGCAGCTCAGATTAATAATAATAAATAATAATAATAAATTTTATTTTTATAGCGCCGACATATTCCGCAGCACTTTACATTTCAGAGGGGATTTGTACAGACAATAGACATTACAGCATAACAATAATCACATACAGTAGATTATAACAAATACCAAGAGGAAAGAGGACCCTGCTCGCAAGCTTACAGTCTATGAGGAAAGAGGTAGACACGAAAGGTGGGTGGTAACAGTTGCCCTGATTGTATGGACCAGCCATAATGTTAGGTGTGTGACAGTACGGACACAGAGGGCTAATGGATGCATAAAGCATGTGGGAGAATGATGCGGGGAACCTGGTTATGGTAAAACTTTTGGCTCTGCCACACAGGGATAGATTAGATTAATGTGTTGAGGCGGTAGGCCAGTCTGAATAAATGCGTTTTCAGGACACGCTTAAAATTGTGGGGATTGGGGACTAATCGTATTGACCTGGGAAGTGCATTCCAAAGAATTGGCGCGGCACGTGTAAAGTCTTGGAGATGGGAGTGGGAGGTTCTGATTATTGAGGATGTTAACCACAGGTCATCAGCAGAACGGAGGGCGCGGGTAGGGTGGTATACTGAAACAAGGGAGGAGATGTAGGGTGGTGCTGAGCCATGGAGGCCTTTGTGAGTGAGGGTAATAAGTTTATACTGAATTCTGGAGTGGATGGGTAGCCAGTGTAATGACTGTCACAAGGTAGAGGCATCGGTGTAACGATTGGTGAGGAATATGATCCTGGCTGCAGCATTCAAGACAGATTGGAGAGGGGAGAGTTTGGTAAGAGGGAGACCGATTAGAAGAGAGTTACAATAGTCGAGACGAGAATGAATAAGAGAAACAGTAAGAGTTTTTGCAGAGTCAAAGGTAAGAAAAGGTCGAATTCTAGAAATGTTTTTGAGGTGCAGATGACAAGAGCGAGCCAGTGATCGAATGTGGGGGGCAAAGGAAAGCTCGGAATCAAGTATGACCCCAAGACAGCGGGCCTGTTGCTGGGGAGTAATAGTGGAACCACACACAGAAATGGCAATGTCGGGTATAGGTACATTAGTAGAGGGAGGAAACACCAGGAGTTCAGTCTTTGACAGGTTCAGTTTCAGATATAGTGAGGACATGATATTAGACACAGCGTTTAGACAATCGCCGGTGTTTTCTAGAAAGGCTGGCGTGATGTCAGGAGAAGAAGCGTATAATTGGGTGTCATCAGCATAGAAATGGTACTGGAAACCAAATCTACTGATTGTTTGACCAATAGGGGCAGTGTACAAGGAGAAGAGGAGGGGGCCTAGAACCGATCCTTGGGGGACCCCAACAGTAAGGGGAAGATGAGAGGAGGAGGAACTGGCAAAAGATACAGTAAAGGAGCGGTCGGAGAGATAGGAGGAGAACCAGGAGAGAACGGTATCCTTGAGGCCAATGGAACGGAGCATAGTGAGGAGGAGCTGATGATCCACAGTGTCGAATACTGCAGAGAGATCCAAGAGAATTAGCATGGAGTAATGACCATTTAATTTAGCTGTTAGCAGATCATTAGAGACTTTAGTGAGGGCAGTTTCGGTGGAGTGTAAAGAGCGGAAACCGGATTGGAGAGGGTCGAGAAGAGAGTTTTCTGAGAGATAGCGGATAAGACGGGAGTGGACCAGGCGTTCCAGGAGTTTAGAGATGAAGGGAAGATTAGAGACAGGTCTATAGTTAGCGGCACAGTTTTGGTCGAGGGATGGTTTTTTAAGTAGTGGATGTATGATGGCATGCTTAAATGAGGAGGGAAAAATACCAGAAGAGAGAGAGAGGTTAAATATTTTAGTTAGGTGAGGGGTGACAGCAGGGGAAAGGGACTGGAGGAGCTGTGACGGAAATGGGTCACTGGTGCAAGTAGTTGGGCGAGAAGATGCAAGGAGCCTGCTTACTTCTTCTTCTGTGACTGGTTCAAAATCAGAGAGTGAGTTAGATGCAGTGGGGGAGGGAGGACAGTGCATGGTATGAGGTGATTGGGAGGTAATTTCCTGTCAAATCTGGTCAATTTTTTCTTTGGAAGTAATTGGCCAGATCGTCAGCTCGGAGCTCCGTGGTTGGGGCCTGTACTCTTGGATTGAGTAGAGAATGAAAAGTGTCAAAGAGACGTTTCGGGTTATTGGACAGTGAGGTGATGAGGGTGTTGAAATAGGTTTGTTTGGAGAGGTGAAGGGCAGTGTTGTATGTTCTAAGCATAAACTTAAAATGGATGAAATCTTCGGGTAGAGACCAGGTCAATGCCACACAGAGTTCTAGCAGCAGACACATCTCTACAACTGTTAAGAGGAGACTTTGTGCAGCTGGCCTTCATGGTAAAATAGCTGCTAGGAAACCACTGCTAAGGACAGGCAACAAGCAGAAGAGACTTGTTTGGGCTAAGGAACACAAGGAATGGACATTAGACCAGTGGAAATCTGTGCTTTGGTCTGATGAGTCCAAATTTGAGATCTTTGGTTCCAACCACCGTGTCTTTGTGCGACGCAGAAAAGGTGAATGGATGGACTCTACATGCCTGGTTCTCACCATGAAGCATGGAGGAGG
Organism: Dendrobates tinctorius; assembly: GCF_039654945.1. Taxonomy (NCBI): domain Eukaryota; kingdom Metazoa; phylum Chordata; class Amphibia; order Anura; family Dendrobatidae; genus Dendrobates; species Dendrobates tinctorius. Next base: position 54,079,668 of record NW_027361917.1, read on the forward strand.
AGGTGTGATGGTGCTTTGCTGGTGACACTGTTGGGGATTTATTCAAAATTGAAGGCATACTGAACCAGCATGGCTACCACAGCATCTTGCAGCGGCATGCTATTCCATACGGTTTGTGTTTAGTTGGACCATCATTTATTTTTCAACAGGACAATGACCCCAAACACACCTCCAGGCTGTGTAAGGGCTATTTGACCAAGAAGGAGAGTGATTGGGTGCTACGTCAGATGACCTGGCCTCCACAGACACCAGACCTGAACCCAATCGAGATGGTTTGGGGTGAGCTGGACTACAGAGTGAAGGCAAAAGGGCCAACAAGTGCTAAGCATCTCTGGGAACTCCTTCAAGACTGTTGGAAGATCATTTCCGGTGACTACCTCTTGAAGGTCATCAAGAGAATGCCAAGAGTGTGCAAAGCAGTAATCTAAGCAAAAGGTGGCTACTTTGAAGAACCTAGAATATAAGACATATTTTCAGTTGTTTCACACTTTTTTGTTAATTATATAATTACACATGTGCTAATTCATAGTTTTGATGCCTTCAGAGTGAATCTACAATTTTCATAGTCATGAAAATAAAGAAAACTCTTTGAATGAGAAGGTGTGTCCAAACTTTTGGTCTGTACTGTATATATATTTTAAAAACTGGAAACAAATTGGCTAATCTGCGCAGCAGCTGAAGAATGAAGAGATGTAGAATCCAAATGTAATTGGTTTATTCGTCAACGTGTTTCAAAGTTTTACAACTTCTTTATCAGGACAAACCACGATATAGTCAATCAGCATGGGCAGAAATAGACTAAGTGTTGAAATAAAGGCGCACATAAACAGGGTCACCATGATCATGTCGTTAAAGGATGTTCCCACAAAGACTAATCGTATTTGAGCATAAATAGTCAATGTGAACTGTAACAACCAATGTAGACTAAATGTGTATGGCCTAAATATTCAAAAGTTACATGATGTAGGGGCAAAGACCCTGATTCCAGCAATGTATAAGTTACCTTTCTGGGTGCTGCAGTTTTGATAAAGTTACGGTTTTCTCTGCTGCAGATCTAGCAGTGCTCAGAAAGCCGAGCTCTGTATAACCCTGCCCACAACACTGATTGGCAGCTTTCTGTACATCAATGGCAAAAAGCTGCCAATCAATGGTGGGATGGGGTTATACAGAGCTCATGAATATGGAGGACTACATGGCAGCAGGTTTACTAGTCTTCTAGTGATACAAAAATGATTTTATCACCAGGAGGTTATCAAAACTACAATGAGAAGCCCAGTAAGTGACACATTGCTGGAATCAGGGTCTCCGTCTCTACAGTATGATGCTCTCAGATTACAAAGCAAAAACCTGGTCCATTTAATGTCTGTGGCCACTTAAAAGTAGATCGAAAAAAAAAGGCTAGACAATAAGTTAAAACTTTGTAGAAACTAAACATGTCGGCTCACAGTTCTTACCTCACTTGGTTGAGGCAGAATAGCGACAGTCATAGTGCTGGTATGAATTCTTCCTTGCCTCTCGGTCTTGGGTACTCTCTGAACCCTATGCACGCCACCTTCGTATTTCAGGTGGTTATAGGCATCAGACCCAGCCACACTTGCTGTGGCATGCCGCACACCTCCTGCAATACACACAATAGTCATTGGTATAACCATAGTATAAGACAATATGTCTCTCTGGTGAAGTAGGCAACAAAATATTCACCTAAATCACTGTGAAAATACTCCAGTATGTCAAAGCTCCAGTTTTTATAGGTGGCAAAACGCTGATACATATTAAACATCTCAGCAGAGAACAGCATTGCCTCCTGTCCTCCGACACCGGCGGTCACTTCTAATATAAGATTACACGCGTCGGCTTCTTCTTTGGAAATTAAAAGCGAAGCCATCTGTACAACAGAAATGGTAGAGTATAATGTAAGTCGCATGACGGGGAAGACCCAAACCAAACAGATACACAGCACAACCTTATACGCAAATTAAAGGGGTTGGACAGGACTTCCAACTTTGATGACCATTTTTTTTTTTTTTTTATTATTACTATTATTTAGCATGCAGGAGCCGGCTGACGAATCCTTCCATCTGCTGTCGCCTGCTCTTGCTGCTATTAGCGGCAGCTGATGGCAGTAGTAGTCCCATCATCAGACGCCAGTGACCGGAGGTAACGTTTTTACGTTTGGTCACAGCTGCTAGCTCACGCTGTCATTTGACAGTAAGGGTACCGCAGATCTCTGACCGCTTGTAATGATCAGAGGCAGTGCTTGCGGCGCTGTATTGCACATGACAGCGTGGCAAACACTCGATGTTCGGGCCCCCCATTCAAGTAAATGGGGTCCGGGTACTGTTCTGGTACCAGAACCGAACTTTTGTTTTTAACTGTTCAGCCAGACCCAAACATCTAGGGGTCTGCCCATCACTAGAGACAATGAGACATCCTATAAGGCTATGGTGTTAGAGGCGTACACTCCTGTGGACACATCGCAACATGAGTGTGGCGCCCCTGAGGCTCAGTCGCCACAGAGGTACTGCACCTTCTCCTAAGGTGTAGTGCCCCACCATCCAGGTAAGGTGGGAACTCCTTTCCACGCTCCAACACTCACACCCCACACACCAGGGTAGTTCTGCACAACCACATTGCGGTACCCGTGACACCGGTACCCGCCGCTGCTGCACCGGACCTCTTCCAGGCAGACCCTGCAACCGCTGCCATGCCATCGGCAGCGTACCTTGTTCCCTCACTGCCGCTACTACCGGAGGAGTTACCGGAGACCCCGGGAGCAGAAGCGGAGGAAGAGGAGCTCCCGCCTGGATCTGACGCGGCCGCGCAGGTCCCTACAGAGACCCCAAGCCTGATTTTATACCACTGCACATCTACTGCAAGTAGTAGGTTCTCTTTGCTTTTCTACTGTCTCAAGGGTGTACATCATCACCAATGTTATTCACTTACAATAACTGATAACACAAGGATATTTTAGATGTAAATTACTACATATTTCTGCTATTAATAACGCCAAATCCGCCACCTGGCCTTAACTTTATATAAAATCACAACATTCTCTTCCCCCACTCCCTTTGAGCGACTCTGTAAAGGGAATCCCTCTACAAAGGGTTTGATCACGGACCTACTTTTAGTAGGAGCAGCACTGTGCCACTGGAAGAAACATATAAAATGTTTTGCACAATTTTGCTACAACTATTCTTGTGTTTATGATGTTATTTGTACAAGAAAAAGGAAAATCTTTCAAAAATAAACAGTTTAACCAAAAAAAAAAAAACGTAGCCCCATAGTGTCTTCTATGGCCAGCATCTCTATTCCAGGGTTTATTGTTTGCTTTTTTCTTTGGACAGGCTGCCACCTTGTGGCAGATTCTGGAATGCCACCCCGTTTAGTCCTCAAATGATTGATATAAACTGCATTAAATAAGACAGAATACATTTTTTAAAAAACAAACTAATAAAAGCATCCTATGAACTGACTGTATAATCACCGCATCATATACTGTGTTATTGTTTCTGCTGACATAATTTTGCATATTAATGAACAGGTTACTGTTATTACTCATCACTTATTTTTTTGGATTTTTGTACAGTTATGATGAAGGCTCACTAATTAGGACTGAAACGTTAACCATTTGGACTGCCATTAAAAATAATTTATTTCAGTCACTGCAATTTGAGTGCAGAGTCCTGTACTTGGTGGTAGACGGGCTGGAACCCCACATGAGCCCCTCGTCTCCTAACCAGGGAACGCTGTATATGTCTAGAGTACATTTTTTTATTTTTCTGTCCGCATAGACATTAGGGCTTGTTTTTTGCTGGATGTCGTATGTTTGAACAACACCATTCATCTTACCACACAGTGTACTGGAAAACAGGAAAAAAAAAAATTATTAAAGTGTGGGGAAAAATGGTCGTCCTCATCAACAACAAAAAAGGGAGGCAAGTACGTTATTTCAGTGGTCAGAAAAATAAAAAAAAGCCGCAATTTGCCAGGACCCATAATGTTTTAATTATCCAGTTGATGGATGATTGCTTCTTACAATGTTTTTTTGCAATGTGGTGAATAAAAAAAAAAAAAATTCAAATTTTTTTCTCTTTACGGTGTTTAATAAATCGGGTTAATTATTTTTACATTTTAATAAGTCAAACTTTACTGGAAGCGTCGATATCTCGTGTGTTTTTGTATCTTTGGAGGATAAGGTTTGTGATTTGAACCTTTCTTTTTTCCCCACATTTAATATTTTTCTTTTTACTTTTCATTGTATTTATTAGTCCCCTTAGGGTTGTGCAGACGCTGCGGAATCCGCTGCGGATTCATCCGCGTGGATTTTGCAAAAACCGCAGATAAAACCGCAGGTCAAAAGACCTGCGGATTATCTGCGGTTTGGTCCTGCGGTTTCACCATCTCCACAATGGTGGAGATAGGAAACCGCTGCGGATTCCGCAGAAAGAATTGACATGTCAATTCTTTCTGCAGTTTCAAAACCGCAGGAAAACAGCGCGGATAAATCCGCACCGTCTGCACAGCGGTTTTTGGTTACCATTCATTTGAATGGTACTGTACACCGCAGCTAAAACTGCTGCGGGTCCGCAGCGTGTGCACGTAGCCTTAGGGGACTTGAACCTGCAGTCGTCTTACAGATTGAACTCTACACAGCAATAGCACAGTATAACTACACATATTAATATTCAGTCTCATTTGAAGCCCGGCCACGGATCCTCCCTCCACTGCAAGCCCGGCCACGGATCCTCCCTCCACTGCAAGCCCGGCCACGGATCCTCCCTCCACTGCAAGCCCGGCCACGGATCCCCCTCCACTGCAGGCCCGGCCACGGATCCCCCCTCCACTGCAGGCCCGGCCACGGATCCCCCCCTCCACTGCAAGCCCGGCCACGGATCCCCCCTCCACTGCAAGCCCGGCCACGGATCCCCCCTCCACTGCAAGCCCGGCCACGGATCCCCCCTCCACTGCAAGCCCGGCCACGGATCCCCCCCTCCACTGCAGGCCCGTCCACGGATCCCTCCTCCACTGCAGGCCCGGCCACGGATCCCCCCTCCACTGCAGGCCCGGCCACGGATCCCCCCTCCACTGCAAGCCCGGCCACGGATCCCCCCCTCCACTGCAAGCCCGGCCACGGATCCCCCCTCCACTGCAAGCCCGGCCACGGATCCCCCCTCCACTGCAAGCCCGGCCACGGATCCCCCCCTCCACTGCAGGACCGGCCACGGATCCCTCCTCCACTGCAGGCCCGGCCACGGATCCTCCCTCCACTGCAGGCCCGGCCACGGATCCCCCCCTCCACTGCAAGCCCGGCCACGGATCCTCCCTCCACTGCAAGCCCGGCCACGGATCCCCCCTCCACTGCAGGCCCGGTCACGGATCCCCCCCTCCACTGCAGGCCCGGCCACGGATCCCTCCTCCACTGCAGGCCCGGCCACGGATCCCCCCCTCCACTGCAGGCCCGTCGGGGTCCCTCCCAGCAGTCGACGGTCTCCAGGACTGAAGCAGGAGACCTCACTAGAGCTTTCTATAAGAAGAAACAGTTCGTTCAGCACACCGGCATAAATGAAAAAAAACTTTATTAGGCTAATATGCCATATTAAAATGCACTTTTTCTTCTTGTGGACATCTGCTGTGCTCACCAGCGTATTCATGCACCCACCTGTGGATCAATGAACTCAGCCCAAAGTGGTTTTCATTTGGATGCGATGCAAGCTCCCAGTCCTCCCTCTCCTAGTGCTTTCTATACTGTATCCACAGCACTTCTTACCAACGATGATACCAAACCTTCAGTATGGGCCGTCGGCCCGTCTGACAGCCGACTTCCTGCTCCCGACTGTAAGGACTTACTAAAACATGCTTGCAGAGTCCCATGCCGACAGCCCCAATGTAAGACGTTGGGCAGTCGGCAGGATGATGAGCCTCTTGTATTAGTCTTCTCACCCACTGTGGAAAACCTTCCCGACAGCAGTGTAAAGAAATGAAACCATACGGCACCTTGTATTTTAGGTGGGTTATCTCCGCCTCGCAGGAAGCCATGTCTGTTATCGCCAGGGACTTTAAATCTTCATTTTCCTCTATAAAGTGAAACACAGGAACAATAAACACTTATTAATCTGCCCCTTTGGGCCTTTACGCCAGACCGCTGTTTTCACTTGTTTTTGGGGGACGAGTTGTATTTCTCAGTGCCATAATTTTGGGGGTTCATGGCTTGTCCGTAGGCAGCCCCGCCGTCCTCCCTAACGGGGAGCTGCTGTCAGTCAGTGTCGGGGGCGCAGTTACAGCCGCCGGTTTCCATACACGGAGCAGTGACAACATTAGGGCAATGGGGCTGGACGAGAGCAGGTTTCTTGTGTGACAAGCTGACAGTCGCTCTTTATTGCAGTGTGATGACTGGAAAAAATATATATCTCTCCCTCTCTCTCACAGTTTTGGCGTTTCTACTGTTATTCTGCCAACGACATTTACTGATCGGGATAACTAGTGTGAGGTACAGAAGATGGGGCTGTCATGGCCGCCGTGATGCCACAGACGGGCGAACAGCAGGGGATGCAAGGTTTGAATAAAAACTATTTTTCCTTTATTTTTCCGGCTGATCAGAGGACCGGACCCTGCGATTGTCCGGGGACTTAGCAGCAGCAATTACATTCTACTTGTCTTGGTTTTGTTTTTTTAAGTTCACATTTGACAAAATGCAGATTTTTTTTAGCGATTTGTTTCGGTGAACATTTATTCTGAACAGACATAATAAGGGACGATACGTTAGCGGAGATTTTCTGAACTACAAACCCAGATTGCTGGGGAAAACCCATGTGAGCAGCGGATTGTGCGTTACTTCTACCCCGGACTGCACTACAGCACCCAGCATTATAGGGCAGGCCTCCTACTAGCGCCACACAGCCGGCCTGGGGCCCCTCACTGCCTGGTCAGGGCCCGTACCCACCTGCCAGCTGCCGCAGCGCCTCCAGTTCCTTCTCTTTGCCCCTCAGTTCCCGAAGAACCGGGAGCAGCCGCTTCACCACCGCCACATCGCCCCCTCCATCCGCGGCCCCCCGCTCTTCCAGACGCCCGAGATAACCCGTCCACGCATCGCTCCTGATCAGCTCCTGTAGGAGCGGAGCGCGGCCATCATCGGACACCGTGCGGCTTCCCGGGACGCAGCGCTTAGTTACTACATTATCGCATTTCCCCCAAAGGTTTCTTCGGACCCCGCATAGAATACACCGGGAGAGGCTGAGAAGCATGGCTTGCTGCACTTTCACCTCTAACCCGCGCGTCAATGACGCGTCGCCATCTTGTGACTGGCATCTCGGAGTGGAGCGCGTCCACTGGCGCCATCTTGTGACTGGCATCTCGGAGTGGAGCGCGTCCACTGGCGCCATCTTGTGACTGGCATCTCGGAGTGGAGCGCGTCCACTGGCGCCATCTTGTGACCGGCATCTCGGAGTGGAGCGCGTCCACTGGCGCCATCTTGTGACTGGCATCTCGGAGTGGAGCGCGTCCACTGGCGCCATCTTGTGGCAACGATTGAGTCATGCATTAGATATCATCTAGAAAGGCCGGTGCACAGTGATGACTGTGAGCAGCGCAATGGCGGCGTATTCTCCGTGCACATGTCGGTTTTCGGGGCCCCTCTCCTCAGGTCACCGGTTGGCAGCGTCAATTCCTTCTGCTGCAGTTTGAAGCAGTGCACACGTACCGGAACTCTCGCGGAAATTACCGCGAGAATTCCGGAATTCCAGTCCGCGGGAAAATCGCATTTTAAATTCCCGCGATTTTCCCGCGGAAAAACTAGCATTTTGCAAGCGTATTTAGCTTGCAAAATGCTAGCGTTTTCCAAGTGATCTGTAGCATCGCTTGGAGAACTGATTGTATGACGAGTGTGACCAACCTGTCATAGTGTTTGACGAGTGTGCCTATGCGGCATCAGTAGTAAAAGATAGAATGTGAAAAAAAATAAAAAATACTGTTATTCTTACCTTCCGACGTCCCGCGCAGGCGTTCCCAGTAGTCCTTTGCGAAAATGTCCACGATGACGTCAGTTCTCGCGGGATCGCGACGTCTCGCGGTAATTCGCGATGACGTCGCGCGAATTACCGCGAGACTTCGCGATCCCGCGAGATCGGACGCCATCACGGGCATTTTCGCAAAGGACTACTGGGAACGAGAGCGTGGCGAGAAGCAGGAAGGCTGCGCGGGACGTCGGAGGGTGAGAATAACAATATTTTTTATTTTAAATTCTATTTTTTACAGGGATATGGTACCCAAAGCCCGGAGGACAGTCTCCTCTCCTCCACACCGTGGGTACCATCCGCAAATGTTCTGCTTACTTTCCGCATGTTGTGCACAGCCACATGCGGGAAATAAGCGGAACAATGCATTCCTATGGGTGCGGGATCGCCGCGATTCCGCAAATTAATGAGCATGCTGCGGTTTTTACCGCGAAGCGATTCCGCTGCGGTAAAAACCGCAGCATTAGCACAGCATTGCGGAATCCCATAGGAATGTATGGGATGCTTATTTTTCGCGTTTTCGCGGCAAAATCGCGCGGTTAAAACTGCCGCGGAAACGCAAAAAAAAGCCACGTGTGAACTCAGCCTGACACCTGTTCCATTGTCCAGGTGTCAAAACGAGGGGAAACCGCAGGTAAATCCGCAGGTCATTTTACCTGCGGATTTACCTGCAAACCCACGCGGAAAAATCCACAGCTGAATCTGCACCGTGTGCACTCACCCTAAGGGTACGTGCACACGCTGCGGACTGCAGTGCAGATTTGGCCACGCGGATTTTGTGAAATCCGCAGGTAAATCTGCAGGGCAAAAGACCAGCGGTTTTACCTGCGGATTGCTCTGCGGTTTTGCCCTGCGGTTTTTCATCTCAATGGAGGAGATGGCAAACCGCAGCGGAATCTGCAGAAAGAATTGACATGTCAATTCTTTCTGCGGTTTCAAAACCGCGGATAAATCCGCACCGTCTGCACTGCGTTTTTTTTATTCCCATAGGGAATCGTGGTACTGTACACTACAACAAAAACTGCTACGGAACCGCAGCAGAATCCGCAGCGTGTGTACACACCCTTAGGCTATTTCCATGACATACAGTGGCGTATCTACAAAGTTATGGACCCCGGAGCGCACTTTCAAATGCCCCCCCCCCCAAAAAAAATATTTTCCACCCAAATTCAACCAGAATCTCCATTATCAGTGATGTGTGGGGGAGGGGAGGTGACAACCTCTATGACCTCCATTATCCTGTTATTTCTACAACTGCAGTACCACAGACGACCTCCAGGATTACTTTTCAAGAGCTGTATGGCAGCACAGGGTTCATACCCAGCATTGCCTATATAGACATGGCTCTTTTTGCAGCGGGCGAGGGAGTGAATATTGTGTGTCATGTTAGGCTAGTTTCACACTAGCGTATGGAGGAGCTGCAGAGGGATGCGGACTTCCTCTGAAGCTCCACCAATGGTCGCACCTTCTCCGGTCAGCTTCGGCCTGCGTACCCTATCTTTACCATCTAATGATAGGGTATGCACGCCGCATGCCGACGGAAGCGGAGCTGACCGGAGGAGGAGGTGCGGCCATGGGCGGAGCCTCACAGAAGTCTGCATCCCTCTGCAGCTCCTCCATACGCTAGTGTGAAACTAGCCTTAAGTACCCTATTTTGCTGACTACTGGGAAGGACATCGGCCATGCTGAAAGAGACCATTTACACATGAGAAATGGCGCCTGGGAGATATGCAGGATGTGTGTTATGGCCAGTGCACACATCTGACATGTCAGAGTCTCTGGTACAATACTGTGCCTGCAAAAGAGGAGACAATTGTGTCTTCTCCTCATTGTCACCCCAGCAGTATCAGCAGCTCCTGTATGATCCATAGTGGCTGCTGAGTCCTCCAGTGTGCCTGCTTCTTCACTGCTGTGAGTGACTGTCATTGTGGCGCCCCTGAGGCTCAGTCACCATCGAGATACTGCACCTTCTCCTAAGGTGTAGTGCCCCACCACCTAGGTAAGTTGGGAACTCCTTTCCGCACTCCAACACCTGCACCCCACACACAGGATAGTTCAGCAGGACCCCGTTGCAGCTCCATGCTTAGAGGGTAGCAGAGCGCCTTTCGTGGTTCCTTGCTTCGTAACACGAGATGTGCTGGGAGGTGGGTGGAGTTAGATATATAAAAGGTTGGGAAGGTTTAGAATGACAGGTCAGTCTGACGGGAGGTTAGATGAGTCTGGAGGTCAGTCAGGAGAGACTGAGGATGGATCCCTGGAAGGGGGGATGGATGAAGGAGTACTGCAGCTGCCTCAGTGACCTGAGCCAGCTGTCACGGGAAAGGAACAGAAGGAGAAAGACGTAGAACTGCAACCTAAGCTTCCATAAGAGAGAGAAGGAACAGTGAGGAACGAAGGAGTAGGAGAACAGAGAGCAGTTGTGGGTTGGAAGAGGAACCCTGCCTATAGGTTCTCAGCGCAAGGCCGGGGCCCGGTCCCCGAGGTTGTATGGACACTTATGGTACTCAGCAGACACCGGTGGAGTAGTTGGCTGTAAATGCATTACTCCCATCCAAGACTCGGGGCACAACAGCAACTGTATAGAGAGCCAGGATTCCGGAGAAGGGAGTCCCCGAGAGAGGCTACAGCTGTCTGCCATACAGCTACATCTGGGTACCAACATTCCTCACACCGCCTGCGCCTATACACTGCCCTGGGGTTACAGCTTCACCTGTGGGGAGCTACACCATCTATGCTGCAACACACCATCAGCCCCAGAGGATCTGTACGCAGCGTTGGCTTAACATCTTGCTTGCCAAATACCACAGGTGGCGTCACAAACTATTCCACTTAATCCACATTACATTCCCCCATTATTTGGGCGCCCAGGGCCACGGACCAGGTCACCGCCGCTGTGACACCACATCCCCCTGACACCGGTACCGAGTACCCCACAGCCCTGGGAGGGCGACCCATCATGATATGCAGGTACACGGGCCTCAGAGAGTAGCCATAACGGAGCACACAGGAGCTGCTGCTGGTGATCACTGTTCTTCTTGCTTTGGCTGCAGACATTACCTCATTCCACGAGAAGGTAAGCAGGATGATGAGCTGAGCTCCCTGAATGAGAAGAGGGGCCTCAAGCACTCACACTCACCCAAAGGGATCTTCCTTTAGCCCATCCTTCCCTTCGGTGTGGCTGAAGGACCTGCGGTGACGCCTCCCTCTGGGTCACATAGTAGGGTCCTTCACTATTGCGCTCCCTGTTTCTCTTTTTTCAGCATCTTTGCTAGACCGGGCTCCTAAGCACTCTGGGGACCGCAGTAGTTGTGCTCCTGGTGACATAGGAAATTGAGAAAATGTACTGTAGCTGTCACGTGACCTTAGCTGAGGTAATGTTCTGTATGTGGGAACATTTAGCTCCTGCTGATTTCTCCTTTCAGGAGGCTCCAGGAGACAATACAAAGGTGCCAGTGACAGCTGCGTGCAGTGTAAGGCTAAAGAACATTAGGCCCCCTGGAGGATTTGATTCTGAGGGCCCAATTTTCACCCCCTGCTCCAGAGCCCCATAGCAACTGCAAGGTTTGCACTATGAACTTTCCTGAAGGAGAAGCCAGGGCCCACCTGAGGATTCTCCGTTTTTTTGGTGGGCCAGTCCAACTCTGGCTAAGTGCCCCAATGATCTGCCACTTCTCTCAAAAGTGCACACACAGCTGAAATATGTATATAAAAAGGCTTTATTAGACACCAATGCCTGACAGACAGAAAATACAAGTTAAAAACACCATAAAAATCACAAAAAGCATGGACAATTCAAACCTGACAAGGTAGACTGGTAAAGCAATATTTAATCAGGGTATAGTAAAGAATAAAGAATCAGTAAATAACTGACACATATATAATGGCTGAGGTAGCATGAATGTTTAGGTGTTTTTAACTTGTATTTTCTGTCAGTCATTGGTGTCTAATAAAGCCTTTTTATATACATATTTCAGCTGTGTGTGCACTGTTTCTTGCGTTTCTGTCCTTGTCTCCTTTTTCATAGTATTTAGACGCATAGTAGCACCAGGCTAATTTATAGGCATATATTAAGTGCGGTGCCCACTTTTCATTCTATTTCCCTTCTCTCAAAAGTGACTGCCCTTATTATACCATTCACCTGCCCCCCAATACTACGTGCTATTTACCTGCCCCCAATACACCGTGCCACTCACCTGCACCCCCATTATACTGTGCCATTAACCTGCCCCCCCATATACCAGGCCATCACCTACCCCCCATATACCGTGCCATTTACCTGCCCCCCCCCCCGATATACCGTAACATTCACCTGACCTCCAATACACCGTGATGAAATCTGTCTTGTGGTTGTTGTTTAATCTTTATTTTCAGTTTTCCATTAATGAGATTCTTGTGCTCTGGGGCGACCTGTGGGTGGGATCTTTATGTGGTGCTCTGCTCACATACTCATCTTTACGGCTTATGACAGGTCACTGATCCCTCACAGACCTACCCAGTTGTGGAGAAATGGGGTCAGTGGGTGCTCTCGTCCGCTGGCCTGGCTGCCTTTAGAAAGACTGCATGGACCAGGGTTTTACCACTGAACACCCGCTCTATACTACACAGACAATGCAGCGTTAGGGTAAAACAGTGTGGCAATACTTTACTGAACCACAACACCAAATAGCAAACAGAACAATCCCAACAATTACACCCAACATGGTGCACATTACAGGGCCTAACCGGTCCGCTGACTCACCTGGATAACGGTAAATGTTACGTCAGAGATCCAAGGGTCGATATTCCACCTGTGATATACACACAGAGAAGAGATATTGACAAGCATAGGGAGATTACCGAGAACAGTCCATAGAGTCCATACAAGGTCCAAAGCTAGTTGACACAACATCAGACCTTCCAGGTCGCTATTACACCTGTGATATACACACAGAGAAGAGATAACAAGCGTAGGGAGATGACAGTCCATATAAGGTCCAAAGCCAGTTGACACGAGAGTCACCACCTGGCTTATCCGACCATCTCGATGGAACCAGGCGACCAGCGGGTCCCAAAACCTGGCTTTCTCCAAACATATTGTCATGGTTTGGACAGTGTTCTTGCCCTGCACTCACAGGGTTACGTGTACGTGGCCTCTCTGGATCTGGGAGGGGTATTTATACTCACTCTTTACCAGGGTTCTCTGTCAGCTATACTGTTGTTCTGATTGTGTGTCTGACCCCCCTGGTGTGCGTGTGCACTGCATTGCTTGTTTGCTTCCTGTGTATGACCCGGTCTGTCCCCTCACTCTGTACTCTGTCTCTCGTTTTGGTATTGTCTTTTCCGGTTCTGACCTCCTGGCTTGGCTATCGTTACTCCATTACAGTTTGTCCCTATTGTACCGTCTATTGCCCATTCTGGTTTTCTGATCTATTGCTACGTCCTGACTATCCATTCTGCCTAACCCTTTGGTACTGTCGTGCTATCTTGTGCTTTGACCCTGGCTTGATCTGGTTTCTGTCTATGCCCCTTGGTAATATTGTCCTGTAGTTACCTTTCTAGGAGTTTTCCTCAGCTCCTAGCTCTCTGGAGTTTAGACCACGCCCTCAGCAGTCACATGCTTCAGGTCCTGTGAGCCTGGAGCATGCATCGTCACTACTGCTGCCCCATTCCACAGGTATCTTTGTGCACAGTTTTGTACTCAGGACACACGTACTGGCTCTGTGAGCAGGTGCAGTGTGGTGATCCTGACATTATAGCTGACCCAAACATTTAAGCGAGGTTTGCACTTTTTTTTTCTTGAATCATGGATCCGCTGCATGCTCTCCCTGAGCATGTGAATAGCCTCACTCAAATGATGAAAAACCTGTCTGTTGAGCAGCGAACCCTGGCTCAGTTGCAGCAACAGGTTCAGAGGGAGGTTGCTGATGCCAGGGTTCTTTTCCTTCTGGGGCCCGGGATGAGGGTACCACAGATGTTTCCTTAACTTCCCCTGAATCACCTGTTAAATTGCCTGACTTTCTCTGGGGATAAAAAAAACATTTAAGGTTTTTAAGGAGGGGTGCAAACTCTTCTTCTCGCTAAGGCCTGTTTCACACTTAGTTTTTCGTGTCCGTTGGCAGCCGCCAAAAAGGCGGAGAACGGATCCGTGGCCGACGAAACACCAACGGGAGCCACCGGACCGTTGGTGCGCCGGGATCCGCCGAAATGGGAAAGTTAAAGGAACCGCACCTGTAAAAAAAAAAAATGAATACTGGCGATGTAGCGGTATCCGAGAGCGGGCAACTGGCGGGGACTGGTGGAGAGATCTCGCGGCGACTGACGGTGAGCGGGCAATGTCGCGGGGAGTGGAGGAGAGATCTCGCGGGGAGTGGAGGAGAGATCTCGCGGCGACCGGGCAATGTCGCGGGGAGTGGAGGAGAGATCTCGCGGCAACCGGGCAATGTCACGGGGAGTGGAGTAGAGATGTCGAGTCGACGATCGGGTAATATCACGGGGACGAGAGAGAGATTTTCTCCAGCAGCCATATTGGATTCAGGGTTAAATATGTAGCAAAAGGCAAAAATGCGGATCCGGCCGCAAAAAAAACCATTGCATTGTCCGTCCGGTGATGTCAGCGGACGCCAACATTTTGGCGGATCTGCCGACATACGGATGCAATGGACGAGAGTCAGTCAAAATCCGCCGATAATGCAAGTCAATGGGGAAAAAAACGGATCCGCCAAGAAAAATGGCGGATCAGTTTTTTTTGCAAAATGGCGGATAGTGACAAACGGATGTGTGAAACAGGTCTTAGGCCACGCTCCTCTGGGGATGAGAGTCAGAGGGTTGGGGTCATTATGTCTTTGTTAAGGGGTTCCCCTCAGGCTTGGGCTTTTTCCCTTCCCCCTACCTCCCCTGAGAGAATGTCAGTGAATGCATTCTTCAGGGCACTCGGGCACATCTACGATGAACCCGATCGTGTGAGGCTAGCCGAGGATATGGTGATAAGTGTGTGCCAGGGGAAACACTCGGCCGAGTGGTTCTGCTCTGAGTTCAGACGCTGGGCAGCGGATATCTTTTGGGATGATGCTGCCCTCCGGGGTTTGTTCTGTAGAGGCCTGTTTGAACGTTAGAAAGATGCCCTGGCCCTTCATCCTCCACCGGATTCTTTGGAGGACGCTATGATCCAGGCTGTCCACATGGACCATAGGCTGCGGGTGAGAGGGGTCATGCTGCAGGAGACCCCTTTATTCTCCAACCTGAGAGACTCTGCATCTAGCCCTGAGCCCACGGAGGTTGGTGCCACGTCCTTGAAGGAAAAAGAGGAGACGCCGTAGAAACAACCAACTGTGCATCCTCTGGACATTGAAGAAGGAACTGTCCTTCTTGCCCTTCTTCAGTGAAGCTGTCAGGAAAACGACTGAGTCTGGGTAACAATCGAGGAGGTTGCCCAGACTCCCAGGTACCTTTTTCCTCGCTTTCTAAAATTCTGCTTCCAGTGGAACTAGAACTTGCAGGCGGTCTGGTTGTGACTACCGCCTTTGTTGACTGTGGTTCTTCTATTAATCTGATCGATGCCAAAGTTGTGACTTTTCATAAGATAGGGACAGTCAGGTTAAAAGATCCTGTTAAAATTGTGGCAATTGATTCTTCTCCTATCACCTGGGAGGGAATTTGTTTCATGACTGATACCTTTTCTCTGAAAGTGGGTTCCACTCACGTGGAAAAATTAAGGTGTTTTGTTCTAAATAATCTGCCGGCTGGACTGGTACTGAATATGCCTTGGCTTCAAAGCCACAATCCTACTATTGACTGGGTCATGGGGGAGGTCATTCAGTGGGGTTGTATGGCTAATGGTCTATGTTGTAACTTGACAACTCTTGTCACCCCAGTAAAATCTGTGTCAGTGTCGTCTGTTGGTCTGGAAGGTATTCCAGAGTACCTGAAAGATTTTGAAGACGTATTTTCCAAAAGTGAGGCTGAGGCGCTACCACCACATAGACCCTTTGATTGTGCCATTAATCTAGTCCCTGGAGCCAAGCTACCCAAGGCTCGCCTGTTCAATTTGTCCGGGCCCGAACGTCTAGCCATGAAGGAGTACATTACCGAGAGTCTCCGCAAAGGGCATATTAGGCCTTCTATTTCACCTGTGGCGGCGGGCTTCTTTTTTGTTAAGAAAAAAGATGGTGGTTTGCGGCCATGCCTCGACTTTTGGGAATTAAACAAAATTACTGTGAAAAATACATACCCTCTCCCCCTAATTCCTGATCTATGTAACCAACTCACCGGGGCCAAGTGGTTCTCTAAACTGGATTTACGTGGGGCATATAACCTTATAAGAGTCCAGGAAGGGGACGAATGGAAAACAGCATTTCTGATGACTGAAGGGCTGTTCAAAAACTTAGTTATGCCCTTTGGTCTCACCAATGCTCCTGCTGTTTTTTAGAATTTTCTTAATGTAATTTTCTCTGATTTGATTGGTCGTTTTGTGGTTATCTATTTGGATGACATTTTGGTGGACAGTCAATCTCAATTGCACCATTTGGGGATTTTTCTCATGAGACTGAGGGAGAATCATTTGTATGCCAAGTTGGAAAAATGATCATTTTTCATGCAAGAATTATCCTTTCTGGGTTTGATTGTGTCAGGGGAGGGGTTCCGCATGGATCCTAAAAGGTCCAGGTTGTTACGGATTGGGTGCAGCCTCATGACTTGAAAGGGTTGCAGCGATTTTTGGGCTTTGCCAACTTCTATAGGAAATTTATTAAGGGCTTCTCGCAGGTGGTAAAGCCTCTAACGGACCTCACTCTCAATGGAGCTGATGTAAAAAATTGGTCTGTAGCTGCAAAAAATTATTTCATGACATTAAAAAAATGCTTTTCTTCAGCCCCTGTATTGGTACAACCCGACCAGTCAAGACCTTTTGTCGTGGAGGTTGATGCCTCAGAAGTAGGGGTGGGGGCAGTATTGTCTCAGGGCCCTCCTACCCTTACTAATCTGAGACCTTGTGCCTTCTTCTCTAAAAAATTTTCCTCTGCCGAGAGACATTACGATGTCGGCAATAGAGAGTTATTGGCGGTACAGTTGGCTTTTGAAGAATGGAGGCATTTCCTGGAGGGGGCTGTTCATCCCATTACAGTCATCACTGATCACAAAAATTTGGCTTATATCGAGTCTGCCATGAGTTTGACCCCCAGACAGGCTCAGTGGGTGCTTTTTTTTTTCTCGATTTCAGTTTACCATCACATTCCGCCCGGGATCTAAAAACATCAAGGCTGATGCCTTATCCCAAAGCTTTGATTCGGTGTCCCCTCCAGAACCTCCCTCCTCCATTCTTCAGCCAGGAGTATTGGTTGCCGAAATCTCATCTGAGTTACAGAGAGGGATTTTGGAAGCCCGGGCTCGGGCTCCGGGTGGTAAGCCCCCTGGTAAATTGTTTGTACCGGAACGTTTTTCTCTCGGACTTATGCAGGAGTTTCACGATTCTATGTTGAGTGCTCATCCGGGGATTGCAGCAACCTGGGGGACAATTGCAAGGTGTTTCTGGTGGCCCTCTATGGTAACAGATATTAAAAAGTTTGTGACTGCATGTGGGGTGTGCGCTCGTTCTAAAAGTTATCAGGTCCGGCCGGCCGGGGAGTTGGTGCCTTTGCCAATTCCGGATAGACCATGGACACATTTGTCCATGGGTTTTATCACAAATCTTCCTCCTTCCAGGGGCAACTCGGTGATATAGGTGGTGGTGGATAGGTTTTCAAAACAAGCCCACTTTGTACCTCTCCCCACGTTACCATCTGCTGAAACCCTGACCCGTTGATTTATTCAGCATATAATTCGGTTGCATGGAGTGTCTATGAATGTGGTGTCAGACAGAGGGGTACAGTTTGTGGCCAGGTTCTGGAGGGCTTTTTGCAAAAAGCTGGGGATTTCGTTGTCCTTCTCTGCCTATCACGCAGAGTCTAATGGACAGACTGAGTGCACGAACCAATCATTGGAGCAAATTCTGAGATGCTTGGCCTCTTCCAGGCAGGAGGACTGGTGTGAGGTATTGCCCATGGCAGAGTTTGCGTTCAACGGTCATGTGAGCCAATCCACTGGGAAATCTCCCTTTCAGATCAACTATGGGTTTAACCCACATTTTGGAGAGTTTTCCCGCATGGATTCAGGTTGTCCTGGTGCTGAGGATATGACACAACATCTTAGAATTCTTGGGAGGGAGGTTCAGAGGAATATTTCCAAGGCCCAGGAAAACTATAAGCGGTTTGCTGACAGGAGGAGGGGGCCAGGTCCAGTATTTGCAGTAGGGGAGAAGGTGTGGCTATCCACCCTCAATATCAAGCTTAAGATACCATGTATAAAGCTGGGCGCCAAGTTTATTGGCCCATACAAAGTTGTGGAGATGGTTAACCCAGTAGCCTACCGACTGCAGCTGTCCATCTCCTTTAAAATTTCTGAGGTCTTCCACAGGTCCCTGTTAAAGCCTGTGGGGACTGTGAGAGAGGATTCCTGAACCAATGCTCCACCAGTGCTGGTAGAGGGGCAGCTGGAGTATGAAGTAGGGCGCGTTGTTGACTCCCGGTGGGTGCGCCGGAGACTCCAGTATCTGATACACTGGAAGGGGTACTCTCTGGAGGATCGGTCATGGGTTTCGGCCACTTCGGTGCATGCCGATCGTCTGGTGCGGGCTTTCCATGCCAGATACCCAGACAAGCCAGGGGGTCCAGTGGCCCCCCCCATTAAGAGGGGGGTACTGTCATGGTTTGGACAGTGTTCTTGCCCTGCACTCACAGGGTTAAGTTTACGTGGCCTCTTTCTGGATCTGGGAGGGGTATTTATACTCACTCTTTACCAGGGTTCTCTGTCAGCTATACTGTTGTTCTGATTGTGTGTCTGACCCCCCTGGTGTGCGTGTGCACTACATTGCTTGTTTGCTTCCCGTGTATGACCCGGTCTGTCCCCTCACTCTGTACTCCATCTCTCGTTTTGGCATTATTGTCTTTTCCGGTTCTGACCTCCTGGCTTGGCTATCGTTACTCCATTACAGTTTGTCCCTATTGTACCATCTATTGCCCGTTCTGGTTTTCTGATCTATTGCTACGTCCTGACTATCCATTCTGCCTAACCCTTTGGTACTGTCGTGCTATCTTGTGCTTTGACCCTGGCTTGATCTGGTTTCCGTCTATGTCCCTTGGTAACATTGTCCTGTAGTTGCCTTTCTAGGAGTTTTCCTCAGCTCCTAGCTCTCTGGAGTTTAGACCACGCCCTCAGCAGTCACATGCTTCAGGTCCTGTGAGCCTGGAGCATGCATCGTAACAATTCCTGCCCCATTCTACACGTATCCTTGTGCACAGTTTTGTACTCAGGACACGCATACTGGCTCAATGAGCAGGTGCAGTGCGGTGTTCTTGACACATATCCATGGTTCAGAGATGGTCACTGGATCAGATCTGTATCCTTCCAACCGGAGCCGATCATTCCTAGGTTGTTTTCCTTAGAATCATAGATCCGTGTCCCTCGTGATGGTGCCATGATGAATTGGCTGCAGTCCTCTCTCTCGTCCATTGAGTGTGGTGCAGACTGGTAGCTCTCTGTGTCATGAGATGAGATCCCGTCTCTGTCTGAGGGTCTTTTTATACCCGAGGCAGGTAAGCTATTTTTAGAATTACCCAGTGTCCTTCCGTACACCCTCACAGCCTTTCCCTATCTACAGTCAACAAATTGTTATAGAATACAATACAAAATTAGCATATCAGCTAACAATAAACACACACTATGTACAAGTCACTATTACAGACTTACATAGTATGTTAAATGATATGCAAGTCTGTCTTTTTGACCCACCAGAATCCACACTTAAATCCCCAAGTCAAATATACAGACAAAAAGTCAATTCCTCCAGGCCTGCAAAAACATAGCCATCTGGGCAATTAAGATATACTCTGGTTTCTTCACATTGCTCCCCCATCTTAATTAACCAAACGTGATAGGCTTCTGGTCATCCATCTCTACTTATGGGAGCAGTCCACAAAATGTCTTTATGCACAGTCACGAATGTAAGAGGTCTCACCTTTATGACCAAAACATTCTATCATCCAGTTTCCTTAGAGCATATTCCATGTTCTCCTTACGAAAATAATCTCCACACTCAACTGAAGAGAAGCAACTGGTATCCATTGGGTCCATGCATGGCTTTGTCCGCATTCCATGGTTCCTGGATTAAGTCCCTTTCAATCCGTTGAATCTGGAACATCTCCTGTAGTTTCTGTAAGGTACACCTGGGGTGGAACCGCTAGACCGTGGCAACGAACCTCCCGGGGGCGAGCTGACCAGGTGGACCACCCCCTATACAGGGAGCGTTTGGGGCAAGCCCGCGGGTAACTATTACCACGGCAGCTGGTACCCTGGGAAGTAACGACAGACAGACAGCTAGAGCCGAGTTGGGGATACAGGACTGATGGTACCGGCTAGGAACCACAGGACAGACGGGCACTGCTTAGAGACACGAGATAGGTGGGCATGGCCTGGAGACACAGGAGAGGCGGGCACGGCCTGGAGACACAGGAGAGGCGGGCACGGCCGGGAGACACAGGACAGGCGGGCACGGCTGGGAGACACAGGACAGGCGGGCACGGCTGGGAGACACAGGACAGGCGGGCACGGCTGGGAGACAGAGGACCTAGGAGAGAGGAAAAATGGAGAGGTGAACGAGCAACGGATGGACAGGACGCGATAGCGTGCATAGAGGGCGGCCAGAATCACTAGGGAAAAGCAGTGATACTCAGGCACCGCTGGCAGGAAGAGGCGGCCAGATATAGGGGCTAGTAGGAGGACTTCCGGGTCGTGACCTAAAGTGGAGGAGGAGCAGGCGCGCGTCCTCAGGAGGAGGAGGAGGAGGCGCGCGCGTGCCCAGGCACAGTATGTGCGCGCGCCCGCCGAGCAGGAGGAGCGGGAGCGTGCACCCGGCGCGGTCCGGAAGACCAGACGGAGGAGACCGCCGGACAGAGAAGAGTCGCCGGGGAGGACCGCGGAGAAGACCGCGGCCGCCGGCGCAGAGAGGAGCAGGACACCGGAGGATGGGTAAGCTGTGGCCGGGAGGAGGCAAAGAGAGGAGTGCGCGGCAGCCGCCGCGTGACAGTACCCCCCTCCTTACGCGCCTCCCTCCGCAGTCCGGAAAAAAACTTAGCCAAGATTCGAGGGGCCTGGATGTTCTCTTGGGGCTCCCAGGACCTCTCCTCGGGACCAAAGCCCTTCCAATCAACCAAAAAAAAGGTTCTCCCCTTTTGCTTCCTCATGGCCAAAATATCTTTAACCTCAAATACATCGTCTGCGGAGACAGGCGGAGGCGAGTGAGGGGCCTTAGAAAGGAAACGATTGAAGATGACTGGTTTTAGCAAGGACACATGAAAGGCATTAGGGATATGGAGAGAGGCAGGAAGCCGTAGTTTGTAGGAGACATCATTAATACGGGAGAGGACCTCAAAAGGTCCAATATAATGGGGACCCAGTTTATGGGAAGGGATCTTGAGGCGAATAAACTTGGAGGCCAGCCAAACTTTATCACCAGGGTGATATGGCGGAGCATCCAGGCGTCTTTTGTCGGCGTGTCTCTTGACTCTGTTACGTACCAACTCGAGAGCGGCCTTGGTCTCCTGCCAGATCCTGGAGAATTCCCCGGTCAGAAGGTCAGCCGCCGGTACACCCGAGGCAGGGGGAACCGGAAGAGGTACACCAGGATGTTGCCCGTAGACGACAAAGAAAGGAGACTTGCCCGAAGACTCACTGACGTGGTTATTATAGGCGAACTCAGCCCACGGGAGAAGTTCAGCCCAGTCGTTCTGGTGGACATTGGAAAAATGCCGGAGGTAGTTCACCAAGCACTGATTTGTCCGTTCGGCCTGACCGTTGGACTGGGGGTGGTGAGATGAGGAGAAGTCGAGAGTGATATCCATTGATCTGCATAGGGCTCTCCAGAAGCGAGAGGTGAATTGGACTCCTCTGTCAGAAACAATATGTTGGGGCAGTCCATGAAGACGGAAGATGTGCTGAACGAAAATCTTCGCCAAGGCTGGGGCCGATGGCAAGCCGGAAAGAGGAACGAAGTGTGCCATCTTAGAAAACCTATCAACCACCACTAGGACGACAGTACAGTTGGCAGAGCGGGGCAGGTCCGTAATAAAGTCCATGGCAATGTGTTGCCAAGGGGACGAGGGTACTGGAAGCGGGTGTAGAAGACCAGAAGGCAGCTGCCTAGGCACCTTGATCTTGGCACAGGAGAGACAGGAGGCGACGAAATCCCGGACATCCTGGGGAAGAGTCGGCCACCAGTAGTAGCGGGACACCAGGAGAAGTGTCTTCTTAAGCCCGAGATGGCCAGCCAGCTTGGAAGCATGTCCCCAGTGGAGGATTCGTCCTCGGTCCTTCTCCGGCACAAAAGTCTTGCCAGGTGGAGGTGAGAGAAGAGAAAGTGGTGCCACCGTGATGAGCCGGGATGGATCCAAAATATGCGTGGGTTCCTCTTCGACATCTGCGGGAAGGAAGGACCTGGACAAGGCGTCAGCTTTGAGGTTTTTGTTGCCTGGGCGAAAATGCAGGTCAAAATCGAATCGAGCGAAGAACAGAGACCACCTGGCCTGGCGTGGGTTGAGTCTCTGTGCAGACCGAAGATAAGCTAGATTCTTATGGTCTGTGAAGATTGTGAAGGGATGTGCGGCGCCCTCCAATAAGTATCTCCACTCCTCTAGAGCCAACTTGATGGCCAGCAGTTCTCGGTCCCCAATGGAATAATTCCGCTCTGGGGTGGAGAAGGACTTGGAAAAGAAGCCGCACGTAACGAGCCTACCGGAGGAAGATTTTTGAGACAAAACCGCTCCAGCTCCAGTTGCTGATGCATCCACTTCGAGGACAAACGGTTTGTTGACCTCAGGACGATGGAGTACGGGAGCCGTGGCAAATGCTCGTTTCAGAGATAGGAAGGCCTCCTCTGCTTCAGGGGTCCAGACGTGCGGGTTGGCTCCTTTACGAATCAAAGATGAGATAGAGCCGGCCAATGAGGAAAAATGAGGGATGAACTGCCGATAATAATTTGCGAAGCCGAGAAATCGCTGAACGGCTTTCACCCCTTGGGGACGTGGCCAGTTGAGCACGGCAGACACCTTCACCGGATCCATACGCAGGCCGGAGTCGGAGATGATATAGCCCAGAAATGGAAGGGAGGACTGTTCAAAGGCGCACTTCTCCAATTTGGCGTACAGGCGATTCTCCCTCAATCGGAACAGTACTCGGCGGACATCTCTTCTGTGGGTGGACAGATCGGGAGAGAAGACCAGGATATCGTCAAGGTACACAACCACACTGGAGTACAGAAGGTCTCGGAAAATGTCGTTCACAAATTCTTGAAAGACTGCGGGGGCGTTGCACAACCCGAAGGGCATGACGAGGTACTCATAGTGTCCATCCCTGGTGTTGAAGGCGGTCTTCCATTCATCTCCAGAGCGAATACGGACGAGATTATAGGCTCCACGGAGATCCAATTTAGAAAAGATTCGCGCCCCTCGTAGCCGGTCGAAAAGCTCGGGGATGAGAGGTAAAGGATATATGTTCTTGATGGTAATCTGGTTAAGACCTCGATAGTCAATACAGGGGCGGAGAGACCCGTCCTTCTTCTTGACAAAAAAGAAGCCAGCCCCAGCGGGAGAAGATGACTTTCGGATGAAGCCTTTGGCCAAATTCTCTTGTACATATTCAGACATGGCCTGGGACTCGAGTGGACTCAACGGATAGATTCGCCCCCGGGGCGGAGTTGAGCCGGGTACAAGCTCGATGGGGCAATCATATTGCCGGTGCGGTGGAAGAGCCTCTGCCTCTTTCTTATCAAAGACATCCGAAAAAGCCCAATAGGCCGAGGGCAAATCCGCAGGGCCCGAGACAGGAGACGAGCATTTGAGGGGTTGTACTGGACGAAGACATCTAGTCTGGCAAACGCAGCCCCAGCGAAGAATGTCTCCGGTCCGCCAATCCAGGACAGGTTCATGCATCCTCAACCACGGAAGACCCAGGAGCAAGGTGTGGGATAGAGACGGCAGCACGAAGAAGGCTATTGTCTCACGGTGCAGGACCCCGATCTGTAATTCCAGCTCTTCAGTGACCAGCGTAACGGTCTCGCGCAAGGGAATGCCGTCGACTGAAGCTAACTGCCGGGGAACCTCCAAGGACCTAACAGGTATCCCCAATCTCTTCACCGCCTCGAGTTGGATAAAATTACCAGCAGCCCCTGAGTCAATATAGGCTAACTCCGAGAAACGTTTGGATCCCTGGATAAACAAAACAGGAAGGGTCAAAGGTAGAGAGGTGTCGAAGGCACCTAGGGAGGCCTCTCTTACCTGTCCTAGGCGGAGGAGTTTCCCGGCCTCACAGGGCAGGAACGTAGAAGGTGGGAAGCACTGCCACAATAGAGACAAAGGCCATGAGTGAGTCTCTCCTGGCGGCGTAGCTCTGCGGGCCTGAGTCGGTCAACCTGCATAGGTTCAGGGGCTGACGCCGAGGTGGAAGGCCGAGAGCGGGGAGGACTGCGTGTCGGAGGAGAAAACCGAGTGGGTCTTCTCTCCCTGGCGACCTCGCGGGAACGCTCCCGGAAACGCAGGTCAATTCGCGTTGCCAGCGAGATGAGATCTTCCAAAGATGTAGGTGTATCCCTGCCTGCCAACTCATCTTTGATTCGGGGCGACAAGCCACGCCAAAAAGCCCCTACTAGAGCCTCATTGTTCCATCCTAGTTCAGAAGACAACGTACGGAACTGGATGGCGTACTGTCCCACAGAGAGAGCACCCTGGCGAAGGCAAAACAAGGACTCGGTGGTGGAGACCAGACGGCCGGGTTCATCAAAGACCTTACGAAATGTCTCCAAGAAGGTTGCGAGCTGGGAGACTATCGGGTCATCTCGCTCCCACAATGGATTCACCCAAGCCAATGCCTCACCCTCTAAGTGGGAAATCATAAAGGCCACCTTGGCCCGGTCGGAGGGATACTGCAGGGATGCCAGCTCGAAGTGCAACTGGCACTGGTTAATGAACCCCCGACAGAGTTTGGGATCTCCACTATAGCGTGGGGGTTTGGCCAAGCGGGGCGAGGACTGAGAAGCTGCCGCAGGCGCAGGGACAGCGGCCGCCGTCTGTAGAGGTAGAAGGCGGTTATCTACAGAGGCTATGTAGTTCAAAATATGGGCCTGGGTGTCGCGCTGCTGAGCAAGCTCCTGCTGTAAGCCGGAGATTTGGGAGGCAATCCCCGGATCGGAGGTTTGCAGAGATGAAAGTCTGGACTCCATTGACTTGAGGAACGACATGATCCTCGCCTGATTCTCACGAAGGAACAAAAGTTCCTTTTGGGTCGGGGTCGGGGTACCAGCGGGATCCATGGCCTGAGTATTCTGTAAGGTACACCTGGGGTGGAACCGCTAGACCGTGGCAACGAACCTCCCGGGGGCGAGCTGACCAGGTGGACCACCCCCTATACAGGGAGCGTTTGGGGCAAGCCCGCGGGTAACTATTACCACGGCAGCTGGTACCCTGGGAAGTAACGACAGACAGACAGCTAGAGCCGAGTTGGGGATACAGGACTGATGGTACCGGCTGGGAACCACAGGACAGACGGGCACTGCTTAGAGACACGAGATAGGTGGGCACGGCCTGGAGACACAGGAGAGGCGGGCACGGCCTGGAGACACAGGAGAGGCGGGCACGGCCGGGAGACACAGGAGAGGCGGGCACGGCCGGGAGACACAGGAGAGGCGGGCACGGCCGGGAGACACAGGAGAGGCGGGCACGGCTGGGAGACACAGGACCTAGGAGAGAGGAAAAATGGAGAGGTGAACGAGCAACGGATGGACAGGACGCGATAGCGTGCATAGAGGGCGGCCAGAATCACTAGGGAAAAGCAGTGATACTCAGGCACCGCTGGCAGGAAGAGGCGGCCAGATATAGGGGCTAGTAGGAGGACTTCCGGGTCGTGACCTAAAGTGGAGGAGGAGCAGGCGCGCGTCCTCAGGAGGAGGAGGAGGAGGCGCGCGCGTGCCCAGGCACAGTATGTGCGCGCGCCCGCCGAGCAGGAGGAACGGGAGCGTGCACCCGGCGCGGTCCGGAAGACCAGACGGAGGAGACCGCCAGACAGAGAAGAGTCGCCGGGGAGGACCGCGGAGAAGACCGCGGCCGCCGGCGCAGAGAGGAGCAGGACACCGGAGGATGGGTAAGCTGCGGCCGGGAGGAGGCAAAGAGAGGAGTGCGCGGCAGCCGCCGCGTGACAGTTTCCGTCTCTTGTTGAGGTCACATACTCACTCTGGTCTTCTTCCCATGGCCGAGTTGGTGGGTTTGGACATAGTAGCATCCGAAACCTGCTGTGCATGCCTCATCAATGGTCTGCTGGATCTGTCTGGTTGCCTCCCTGGTTGTGGAGCCCTGGACGGTTTGTAAGAACACAAGCCCCCTGCAGCTCCCCCGGTTCCACCGGGCTGAGTAGTATCCCACTGCTGCCAACAATTGTGGAGAAAA
Source organism: Dendrobates tinctorius (assembly GCF_039654945.1). Taxonomy (NCBI): domain Eukaryota; kingdom Metazoa; phylum Chordata; class Amphibia; order Anura; family Dendrobatidae; genus Dendrobates; species Dendrobates tinctorius. The sequence continues at coordinate 54,106,174 of NW_027361917.1, forward strand.
ATGAGGATGAATGAACTCATAGATATCAACATCCAACACTGCGGAGACACCACCACATGTTTCTCAATGCAGTGATTTTAGAGCAATGCCCGCATCTCGTATGGGAAATATGCAAAAACATGCAAAACACAAGCCGCGGAGACACCATCACATGTTTCTCAACGCAAGCAATGACTAGCTAGGTCTTTCCCCGAGAAGGAACAACCACGGGAAGGGCAGTTTCCAATGAAGGAAACCACCTATGCCAAAACATGGTATCCATCCACAGACAGCTGTTTCGGGGTATTGCCCCTCAGTGTGGAGTACGAAACTGGCTAGTAGGAGCAATGCCTAGTAAAAGACTGTGAAAAATGAGGATGAATGAACTTATAGGGATCAACATCCAACACTGCGGAGACACCATCACATGTTTCTCAACGAAAACAGCTGTCTGTGGATGGATACCATGTTTTGGCATAGGTGGTTTCCTTCATTGGAGACTGCAATTCCCGTGGTTGTTCCTTCCCGGGGAAAGACCTGGCTAGTCATTGCTTGCGTTGAGAAACATGTGATGGTGTCTCCGCGGCTTGTGTTTTGCATGTTTTTGCATGTTTCCCATAAGGGATGGGGGCATTGCTCTAGAATCACTGCGTTGAGAAGCGTGATGGTGTCTCCGCCGTGTTGGATGTTGATCTCCATGAGTTCATTCATCCTCATTTTTCACAGTCTTTTACTAGGCATTGCTCCTACTAGCCAGTTTCCTACTCCACCCTGATGAGGGGCAATACCCCGAAACAGCTGTCTGTGGATGGATACCATGTTTTGGCATAGGTGGTTTCCTTCATTGGAGACTGCCCTTCCCGTGGTTGTTCCTTCCCGGGGAAAGACCTGGCTAGTCATTGCTTGCATTGAGAAACATGTGATGGTGTCTCCGCGGCTTGTGTTTTGCATGTTTTAACAATTGTGGAGAAACGGGGTCAGTGAGTGCTCTTGTCCGCTGGCCTTGTTGCCTTTAGAAAGACTCCATGGACCAGGGCTCGTACCACTGAACACCCGCTCTATCTCCCCGTGGGCAATATACTGCACAGACTACACAGGGTTTGGGTAAAACAGTGTGGCAATACTTTATTGAACCGGTACACCCAATAGCAAACAGAATAATCCCAGCAAATACCCCCAACATGGTGCACATTACAGGGCCTAACCCTTCCGCTGACTCGCCTGGATAACGGTAGATGTTAAGTCAGAGCTCCCAGGGACGATATTCCACCTGTGATATACACACAGAGAAGAGATATTGACAAACGTAGGGAGATGACCGAGAACAGTCCATAGAGTCCGTACAAGGTCCAAAGCCAGTTGACACAACGTCAGAGCTCCCAGGGTCGCTATTCCACCTGTGATATATACACGGAGTAGAGATAACAACACGCGTAGGGAGGTGACAGTCCATACTGTCCATACAAGGTCCAAAGCCAGTTAACACGAGAGTCACCACCTGGCTTATCCGACCATCTCCATGGAACCAGGCGCCCAGCGGGTCCCAAAACCTGGCTTTCTACAAACACATCCATGGTTCAGAGATGGTCACTGGATCAGATCTGTGTCCTTGCAACCAGAGCCGATCATTCCTAGGTTGTTTTCCTTAGAATCATAGATCCGTGTCCCTCGTGATGGTGCCATGATGAATTGGCTGCAGTCCTCTCTCTCGTCCGTTGAGTGTTGTGCAGACTGGTAGCTCTCTGTGTGATGAGATGAGAACTGGTCTCTCTGTCTCAGGGTCTTTTTATACCCCAGGCAAGTAAGCTATTTTTAGAATTACCCAGTGTCCTTCAGTAGACCCTCACAGCCTTTACCTATCTACCTTCGAAGTCAACAAACTGGTTATAGAACACAATACACAATTAACATATCCGCTCACAATAAACACAGATAAGTACACACTATGTACAAGACACTATTACAGACTTAGGGCCCCGTCACACATAGCGACTCACCAGCGATCCCGACAATGATATCAACTTGTCAGGATCGCTGGTGTGTCACTACATGATCGCTGGTGAGCTGTCAAACAGACAGCTTCACCAGCGATCAGCACCCAGCGACGCCGAGCGGGCGTGTCGCTGTGTACCTTAGTTACCAGCCCGCTGATGCAGGGAGCTGGTAACCAAGGTACACATCGGGTTTCTAAGCAGCGCGCCCTTAGAAACCCGATGTGTGCCTTTGTTACCTGCTCCCTGCATGAGCGCGCTGGTAACTAAGGTGCACATCGGGTTTCTAGGTGCCGGGCGGGGCCTAGAAACCCGACGTTTACCTTAGTTACAAGGTTCCTGCTCGCTGGTCATTGCTCTCCCGTTTGTCACATGCAGCGATGCATGCTTGCCAGCGGGAGAGCAACAACCCCAAAAAAGTCCAGACATTTCCCCAGTGATCAGCGATATCCGGCAGGGGGGCCGGTCGTTGATCACTGTCACACACAGCGATCTCGCTGTTGAGATCGCTGTGGCGCCACAAAACTTGTGACTCAGCAGCGATCTCACTAGTGAGATCGCTATGTGTGATGGGGCCCTTACACAGTATGTTAAATGGTATGAAAGTCTGTCTTATTGACCCACCAGACATAAACACTTAAATCCACAAGCCAATATACAGATAAAAAGTTAATTCTTGTGGGTTTACAAAAACATGGTTGTCTGGAAAATTAAGATACAATCTGGTTTCTTCACACAGGTATATTGGGCGGAAGCTGAATAACAAAGTATAGTGGGACAGGTGAACGGCACGGTATATTGGGGTCACGAGATCACGGGTTACCAGTGCGTTAGCGCTGTCACTGCTGGTTTGCTGTGAGTGCCACCCATGGCAGGCAGGCAGACCAGGCAGATGCCAAGGGCCCCCGCTCCCCCAGGAGGCCCCCAGCCAGTGGCATGCCACTAATAGTGGCACACCGCACAACAGCTATGGGGTCCATGAATCATGGGGGTCCACCAGGCGCCAGCGCCGATTGCCCCCCACATTTAACTATTTTGGTGTCATTACACCGATACCGTTGAAAGCAATGATGGAGGAGAAAGCGTCACATTATGTTCCCTCTCCCATCATTCCCCTCTGCCTCTGACACTGCGGGTGCGCGATGACGTCACGAATTGGGGGTGTTTGGTTGCCCCCAGTTCTTCTTCAGCAAGGACTTAAGTATATCCCACCGCTGCCACCAATATGTCAGAAACTGGGGGTGTTTGGTTACCCCCAGTTCTTCTTCAGCAAGGACTTATGTATAGCCCACCGCTGCCACCAATATGTCACAAACTGGGGGTGTTTGGTTGCCCCAAGGTCTTCTTCAGCAGGGATTTATGTATATCTCACTGCTGCCACCAATATGTCATGAATTACAAGGAGGATATATTTGGTTATACCACCGCTCTCACCAATATGTCTGCCACCAGCTCCTTGAATCGTCTTTCATTAACCCTTTCATGACCCAGCCTATTTTGACCTTAATGACCTGGCCATTTTTGGCAATTCTAACCAATGTCCCTTTATGAGGTAATAACTCAGGAACGCTTCAACGGATCCTAGCAATTCTGAGAATGTTTTTTTCTTGATATATTGGGCTTCATGTAAGTGGTAAATTTAGGTCGATCATTTTTGCGTTTATTTGTGAAAAAACAGAAATTTGGTGAAAATTTAGAAAATTTCGCTATTTTCAAATTTTTATTCTGTTAAACCAGAGAGTTATGTGACACAAAATAGTTAATAAATAACATTCCCCACATGTCTACTTTACATAAGCACAATTTTGTAAGCAAAATTTTTTTTGTTAGGAAGTTCTAAGGGTTAAAAGTAGGGATGAGCGAGTATAGAAATACTCGGACTCGCTGTACTCGTTACGAGTAACTCCTAATAACGAGTAGCGAGCCCAATGTAAGTCTATGGGAAATGTGAGTAATGGGCTGTGTGTGTGTGCTGGGCTTGGCAGGGACTGTGCGAAGACTGTGCCGGGCTGTGCAGGTACCGTCCATCTGTGGATCTGGACTGTCAGGTGGCCTGGTGAGCAAGGCGGTGATCCCAGTTCGGCAGCTTCCCTGAGAGAGAGGACTACCAAAGAATCGGTATCTGGAGCAGGAGCTCCTGCGAGGTAACCTCGGACATGGGGATATAACGGTTGGTGCTCGTGATGTTCTATGGACACTAATGAACTGTTCGGCGTGCGGTCACCCACGGTAACTGGACAAAGAGGTCCAGCATATTTAGTGACAGCGTATTAACCCCTTCATGATCCAGCCTATTTTGACCTTAATGACCTGGCCATTTTTGGCAATAATGACCAGTGTCCCTTTATGAGGTAATAACTCAGAAACGCTTCAACACATCCTAGCGATTCTGAGATTGTTTTTTCGTGACATATTGGGCTTCATGTTAGTGGTAAACTTAGGTCGATAATGTTTGCATTTATTTGTGAAATAAATGGAAATTTGGCGAAAATTTTGAAAATTTCGCAATTTTCACATTTTGAATTTTTATTCCGCTAAACCAAAATTGGAAACAAAATTTTTTTTTGTTGGAAAGTTATAAGGGTTAAAAGTTGACCAGCGATTTCTCATTTTTACAACAAAATTTACAAAACCATTTTTTTTTTTAGGGACCACCTCACATTTGAAGTCACTTTGAGGGGTCTATATGGCAGAAAATAGCCAAAAGTGACACCATTCTAAAAACTGCACCCCACAAACTACTCAAAACTACATTCAAGAAGATTATTAACCCTTCAGATGCTTCACAGCAACTAAAGCAATGTGGAAGGAAAAAATGAACTTTTTAATTTTTCCAACAAAAATTTTCTTTTAGCATCAATTTTTTCATTTTCACATGGGCAACAGGATAAAATGGATCCTAAAATTTGTTGGGAAATTTCTCCTGAGTACACTGATACCTCATATGTGGTCATAAACCACTGTTTGGCAGGGCTCAGAAGGGAAGGAGCGCCATTTGACTTTTTGAATGGAAAATATGCTGGTATGCTGGAATATTTAGCGGTTGCCACGTCGCGTTTGGAGAGTCCATGTGCGCCTAAACATTGGAGCTCCCCCACAAGTGACCCCATTTTGGAAACTAGACCCTCAAAGGAACTTATCTAGATGCATAGTGAGCACTTTGAACCGCAAGGTGCTTCACAAATTGATACGTAAAAAAAAAAAAAAAAGGACTTTTTTTCACAAAAATTTTCTTTTAGCCTCAGTTTTTTCATTTTCACATGGGCAATCGGATAAAATGGATCTTAAAATTTGTTGGGCAATTTCTCCTGAGTACACCGATACCTCATATGTGGCCATAAACCACTGTTTGGGCACACGGCAGGGTCCCGAAGGGAAGGAGCATCATTTGACTTTTTGAATGGAAAATTAGCTCCAATCGTTAGTGGACACCATGTTGTGTTTGGAAAGCCCCTGTGTACCTAAACATTGGAGCTCCCCCACAAGTGACCCCATTTTGGAAACTAGACCACCCACGGAATTTATCTAGATGTGTGGTGAGCGCTTTGAACCCCCAAGTGCTTCACAGAAGTTTATGACGCAGAGCAGTGAAAATAAAAAAATAATTTTTTTTCCTCCAAAATGATTTTTTAGCCTGCTATTTTTTATTTTCACAAGGCTAACAGGAGAAATTGGACCACAAAAATTATTGTGTAATTTGTCCTGAGTACACCGATACCCCACATGTCAGGGGAAACCACTGTTTGGGCGCATGGGAGAGCTCAGAAGGGAAGGAGCGCGATTTTGGAATGCAGACTGATGGGATGTTCTGCGGGCATCATGTTGCGTTTGCAGAGCCCCTGATGTGCCTAAACAGTAGAAACCCCCCACAAGTGAACCCATTTTGGAAACTAGACCCCCCAAGGAGCTTATCTAGATGTGTAGTGAGCACTAGAGTTGAGCGAAACGGGTCGAAAAATTTCAAAAGTCGCCGACTTTTGGCAAAGTCGGGTTTCATGAAACGAAACCCAACCCTAGGATGAGGTCGGCCACGAGGTCGGCGACTTACGCGCCAAAGTCGCGTTTCAAAAGTTTGTTTTGCGCTCTTTTTCAGCCAATCAGGATCCACGGACACTGTGGGCAACGTGATGACATAGGCAGGGGTCACCACCATCTTTCAGAAGGGCATGCAAGTGATTGGCTTGCTTTGGTGGGCGTCACAGGGGTTATAAAAGGGCGTGCACGCCGACCGCCATCTTACTTCTGCCGATCTTAGCATAGGGAGAGGTTGCTGTTTCTGTAGGGAGAGCGTTAGGCAGGGAAGAAGAATAAAAACTGCTTCTGCTGCTAGCGACTTTGCCTGTACAACACACCAGTCACTGTGTGTGCAGAGCAAGGGGAGGCTATATTGTGGTGGATCAGCGGTGTTGGTTGTTAGGCTGCCTTCTAAGGCTTCCTGACAGCTGCATTGCTGTTTACCCACTGCTCTGCAAACTGCTTTTTTAAAAGCAATCCCAATTTTTTTTTTTGTCCTGCTGAGGTACTGAGCGTGCATTTTTTCACACCATACAGCGGTGTACGCTCCTCACACAGTACCGTGTAACGGCTGTTATCACAGCCACAGTGAAGCTATCTGTGTGTCACTGTGGAAGGATAAGTGGAGGACTTGTTCCGTTCTTACAGACCTACACTCTAGGGAGATTCCTATTCTGCCCAATTCTACATACACCTTGTAGTTTGAGATACACTAGCCAATTTCTGCCTGTGACCTAGCGCTCTGATATTCAGTGGGCCTCACACAATCCAAAAGTGTCCAGTGTCCACTAGTGTGTGTAGAAATTCAAAATCTCCCTTATCCTGTAGTCACTTTTTTCACACCTGTGCCATCGAGCCTGTGACATAGCGCTCTGATATTCAGTGGGCCTCACACAATCCAAAAGTGTCCAATGTCCACTAGTGTGTGCAGAAATTCAAAATCTCCCTTATCCTGTAGTCACTTTTTTCACATCTGTGCCATCGAGCCTGTGACATAGCGCTCTGATATTCAGTGGGCCTCACACAATCCAAAAGTGTCCACTAGTGTGTGCAGAAATTCAAAATCTCCCTTATCCTGTAGTCACTTTTTTCACACCTGTGCCATCGAGCCTGTGACATAGCGCTCTGATATTCAGTGGGCCTCACACAATCCAAAAGTGTCCAGTGTCCACTAGTGTGTGCAGAAATTCAAAATCTCTGTGATCCTGTAGTCACTTTTTTCACACCTGTGCCATCGAGCCTGTGACATAGCGCTCTGATATTCAGTGGGCCTCACACAATCCAAAAGTGTCCAGTGTCCAGAAAATCAAAATCTCCCTTATCCTCTAGTGACATTTTTAAACCTGCGACATCGAGCCAGTGACATAGCGCTGTGATATTCAGTGGGCCTCACACAATCCAAAAGTGTCCAGTGTCTGCAGAAATTCAAAATCTCCCCTGTCCTATAGACACCTTGTTTTACATTACTATATAGTTTGTTGGATTTTGTCTACATTTCTACCAAAAATGAGGAAGGCTGGTGGAAGAGGCCGTGGAATTGGGCGGGGGTTGGCAGCTGGTAATGATGGTGTTGGTGGTGGATCTGATGGTAGTGGCAAAAGCAAAATAGGACCGAATGCAGGAGGTGTTGAGCCTGCGTCATCGTCTGGCTCCACAAGGCCTCGAAGGCTTAGTTTTCTAGGAGTTGGCAAACCACTTTTAAAGCCAGAGCTTCAGGAAAAAGTTTTGTCTTACATTGCTAACTCAGCCTCCAGCTCTATCGCCTCCTCTTCTGAAGTTGTAAAAAGTAAAAGCACTGAGTCGTCATTGGAGGCTCATGTTCATGAACCACACCTTTCCTTGTGTCCTTCACCCCAACCAAGATTGAAGGATGACGCGGGCCATACTACTGATTACTCCATGGAGCTGTTTTCACATACCATGCCTGGATTATCAAGTGAAATGGTGAATTACCCAGGCCAAGATGAATCTGACATGGAGTGCACTGATGCACAGCTGCTGATAGATGATTCTGCTGGTACATTCACTCAGAGCACTACATTGTCCTCGCAGTGTACAGAGCCAGATTCTGACCCTGATGAGACTCAGGTGCCCCTTCCCGTACACTATACCACCATACACGGTGACACAGAGGAAGGTGCACATGACATTGAAGAGGAGGTGATGGATGACCCAGTTGTTGACCCAGATTGGCATCCATTGGGGGAAGAGAGTGCTGCTTCCAATAGCTCAGATGAGGAGGAGCATCCACAGCAGACATCGACATCGCAACAGCTGTTATCTGGCAGGCCCGGAGCACTCCAAAGACAGGTTCCAAAAATCAAAAGAGTTGCTGGACAGCTTGTCCAGAGGGTCAAAAGATCACAGCGTGCTAGGCCGCAAAATGTCTGCCAAAGTAGGAAGAGTGCAGTGTGGCACTTTTTTGAACAAAATCCTCATGATCAGGCCAAGGTTATCTGTAAGAAGTGCGCAAAGACCTTTAGCCGAGGGAAAAATCTGAAAAATTTGAATACCAGTTGCATGCTTAGATATTTAACCAGCATGCACTTGCAAGTGTGGACACAACACCAAACCTCAAGTGCCACATGTGCAACTGATCACAAAGAAGGTAGTCAGCAACGCTACATTGTTTCCCCCACTGTAAGCCCACCGGTTAGCACAGCAGCAAATGTTGAGGTGTCGTTGCAAGGCCACAGCAGTCAGGGAATCCCACTGTTATATCAATGAAATACTGAATCTAGGCCATCAGAAAGAACACCAACTCCATCACCATCATCAACCCTCTCTCAGTCCGCCCTGTCCACCGCTACTTCCACCATATGCAGCTCTCAAGTCCAGCTCACCCTCCCAGACACTATGAGTAGGTCAAGAAAGTACTCAGTCTCTCATCCGCGTACACTGGGTTTGAACGCCCACATTGCCAAACTAATCTCGTTTAAGATGATGCCCTATCGGTTGGTGGAAAGCGCAGCTTTCCGCGAACTCATAGCCTATGCAGTACCACGCTATGACCTACCCAGTCGCCACTTGTTCTCTCGCAAAGCCATCCCAGCCCTCCACCATCATGTAAAAGACCGCATTGTCCAAGCACTCAAGCAGTCAGTGAGTGGAAAGGTGCACCTCACAACTGATGCATGGTCCAGTCGGCATGGCCAGGGCCGTTACGTGTCCATCACTGCGCACTGGGTTAATGTGGATGCAGGGTCCACAGAGGACAGCGGTGGTGGGACAGTGCTGCCTAGCCCACGGTATAGGAAACAGTTGGCTGTAGGCGTTCGACCCTCCTCCTCCTCCAGAAGCGAAAGCTCGTCCACAGAGCGCAGTCGTACGAGCACTCCATCTGCAGCTGCCACTGTTGCACACAAGGTGTCCCCCTATCAAGCAGCTAGTGGAAAGCGTCAGCAGGCTGTGTTGCAGATGATGTGTTTGGGCGACAGACACACCGCCGAGGTGCTGGCCGAGTACTTGAAGCGACAAACTGAGTCATGGCTGGGCAGTGTACATCTTGAGGCAGGCAAGGTAGTTAGTGATAACGGCCGTAATTTTGTGGCAGCCATAGCCCTTTCAAAACTCAGCCACATACCTTGCTTGGCTCACACCTTGAACCTGGTGGTGCAGTGTTTCCTCAAAAATTATCCGGAGTTAACAGCCCTACTCCAGAAGGTGCGAAGACTGTGCGCGCACATCCGCCGGTCGCCTGTACACTCCGTTCATATGCAGAAGCTGCAGCGATTGCTCCACCTTCCCAACCACCACCTCATTATCGACATTGCAACAAGGTGGAACTCCACCCTGCACATGGTGGAGCGGCTGTGCGAGCAGAGGCAGGCCATAATGCATTTGTGGGAGGATACACGGCCAGGCACTTTGAGAGCAGACATGGAGTTGACAGGTGTGCACTGGTCGAAGCTGAAAGACCTCTGTAAAGTCCTTCAGTGTTTTGAGGAATGCACACGGCTGGTAAGCGCAGACGACGCCATCCTAAGCATGAGCATCCCACTTATGCGTCTGCTCATGCAAACTTTGACGCACCTTAAGGAGCAGGCGTCTGCAGCCAATGTTGATGAGGAGGAGGACAGAATCCTTGATGACATTCAGCCATTGTCTGCTCAGGGACCTCTCCTGGACGAGGTGGAGGAAGAAGAGGAGGAGGAGGAGGATGATGGGGATGATTACTTAGGGGAGGAGGATGCATCTCGTGGGGCAAGTGAAAATGTTGGCGTGGCAAGGTCTGGTACAGGGTTTGTGCGTGACTGGAGGGATGTGGATTTGCCAGAAAGTGCTCCTCCACCCAGCACTCGCAGTGCATCATTGACACCGGGAACATTGGCCCACATGTCAGATTATGCCTTGCAGATCCTAAAAAGGGACCCCCGCATTGCCAGAATGATGAACGATGACGACTACTGGTTGGCCAGCATCCTGGATCCACGCTATTAAGGCAAATTACAAAACATCATGCCACAGGAGAACCTTGACCTAATATTGGCTAATAAATAAGCAACTCTGGTAAATCGGTTGCTTGAGGCATTCCCAGCACACAGCAGCGGTGATGGTTCTCACACGAGCCGTACGGGCCGGGGGCAGCTTGGCAGAGGTGTTCATGGTGCACACAGCAGAAGTGGCGTTGGAGACAGGGGTTTCATGACAATGTTGTGGACTGATTTTTCAAATACCGCTCACACAACTGGTAATACTGCATCGATGGAAAGTGACAGGAGACAGCAGTTGTCAACTATGGTTACAAACTACTTTTCCTCCCATATCGATGTTCTCCCACACAGGTCATTCCCCTTTGACTATTGGGCCTCTAAACTGGACACCTGGCCTGAATTGGCCCAATATGCCTTACAGGAGCTCGCTTGCCCAGCTGCAAGTGTGCTATCGGAAAGAGTCTTCAGTGCAGCTGGATCAATCCTGACAGAAAAAAGGACCCGTCTGTCAACCCAAAATGTGGATGATCTAACCTTCATTAAAATGAACCATGCATGGGTTTCCAAGGATTTTGTCCCACCTTCCCCTGATGACACATAGGGTGACAGAAAAATGGCTTGCTTTGGTCCACCTCTTCCTGGGACTTGACCTATTTCGCCTTTTGCATCAGCTGAATGTCCAACATCAACATATGCCACTTTCTAAAACTCCCTAACTGTGCTGCCCCCCCCCCATGGCCGGGGTCACCACCTAGCGCACGACACCATGCGAGTGCAGTTGCCCTGGACAGGTGGGTAGGCCGACTCTTGGGCGCGGGCACTGGCACAGGGTCCCTCATAGTGCAATCAAGTGTCTCTGACGGTGGTGGTGCACACCCGCCGTCAGACACACCGCCGTACTATGAGGGGCCCAGTGCCAGTACCGACGCCCACGAGTGGGCCCCCCTTGCTTGGGCAGGGCCCCAGCATTTGCAATCTTTACCTCTCCCTGCTCCTCCGCTGTGTAGTCTGGTCCGTCAAATCCATACTGTGCCTGACAACGTCTGAGCCTACCTCCTGATGTATAGACATATATTTTGAATGTGTACGCTATCCATACATGTTATCCGGGGATACGGTACCCTTTCTCACCTTTGTGCAATCACGTGTAATCCATACTGGGCGTGAGAACGGCTGGCGAGCTGTTAAGCAAGCTACAGCACCTGTGGTTTGCACACGTAAGTTTTTCATTTTTTCAGGAATGACGGTTAGGCCTAATTCCGGAACTGCGGTTGACCTGCACTTACTGGGAAATCATCGTTCGCGGGTAATAATTGTAATCAGTGATCCCCATCACTAACGTTGTTCAGCGGGTTATCTGCACCTGTAAGCGACAAACGCTGGCCTTTTCAGTGTAGCGCACATGCAGCCACGGACATGTAAGGGCATGACCACTGGCGTAGCGTGGGGGGGGCGGGGGGGGCGGTCCGCCCCAGGCGGCATGTGTGTGGGGGCGGCGCGGCAGCAGCAATTCCACCCTGCAGTGCAGTGCAGCGGCGGGCAGGGAGCTATGCGATCACGGCAGCTCCGCTGCCTGCAAGAGTGAATAGCAGGAGCGGAGCGGCAATGGTCCGTCCTGCTTCCTGCCCGGAGGCCGCGCTTCCTGTTTCACACAGAGGAGCGCCGCTGAGTGACGTCATCATTCAGCGGCCGCTGCTGTGTGAGGGAGGAAGCGCGGGCGATGCTGCGGACAGGTGAGAGGAGAGAGGTGGTGTCTTGTGTGTATGTATGTATGTCTGTGTGTGTGTGTGTGTGTGTCTGTGTGTATGATGGAGCAGGCAATGATGGGAGTGATGGTCTAGAAGGCAATGATGGGGTGATGGAGCAGACAATGATGGGGTGATGGAGCAGACAATGATGGGGTGATGGAGCAGGCAATGATGGGGTGATGGAGCAGGCAATGATGGGGTGATGGAGCAGGCAATGATGGGAGTGATGGGGAGAAGGCACAGTGATGGGGTGATGGAGAAGGCAGTGATGGGGAGAAGACAATGATGGGGTGATGGTCGAGAGGGCAATGATGGGGTGGTGGGTGAGAATGCAATGATGGTGGTGGTGGAAAGGGCAATAAATGGGGGTGGTGGAGGAGGAGGAAATGATGGAGGTGGTGGAATGGGCAATGATGGGAGTGGTGGGGGAGAAAGCAAAGATAGTGGTGGAGAAGAAAATGATGGAGGTGGGGGAGAGGACAATAATGGGATGCGAGGGGAGGAGGACAATGAGGGGTGTGGGGGATTGGGATGGGAGGAAGGGGGACTTATAATGGCCTTAGGAACAGGGGGAGGTGGAGGAAGACATTATCGTTTATTATGTCTAACACAGTCCCTTAGTATATAGTGTACTCACTAATTCTGTATAACACCATCCTTAGTTACATAGTTTCCTCTTTTATTATGTATAACACCGCCCCTTATTACCTACCATCCTCTCTAGTTATATATGGTGCCGTCCCTTATTATATAGCTTCCTCTGCTGTTATGTATAGTGCTGTCTCTTACATAGTGTATTTTTGTTATTTTTGTTATTCACAGCGCCCTCTTTTATTACATGGTCCCCTCTCTTGTTAGATATAAAATGACTGCTGATCGAGGAGCCGGTGACCAGACGACCAGTCCATCAGCTCCTCCATTAGAAAGGAAGCTTTCCCATGCTCCATCAGCCATCATTGCATTATACAGCTAACAAGACAGGACGGTATGTAATAAAAAACAGGGCTCTATATAATCCAATATGTAAGGGACAGAACTGTACATAACAAGAGAAGGCACTGTGTATGGGACAGCAATATACATAATAAAGGAGACTATGTAATATATACCTGTATGTGTGTGTGTGGCTATATAATATCAATAATCTATCTATCTATCTATATATATATATATATATATATACACACACACACGTAGCTTTGACGCCATAAAAGGAGGGGGGCCCGGACACATTTCTTGCACAGGGACCCCAAGCTGTCAGTGTCCGCCCCCTGTCCGCCAAAATAATTTGTACTTTCTGTTTTTTTTTCTGTCACATTATTAAAAATTATTATTAAAAAAAGCCATTAGGTCTTCATCCAGCATCATCAAGCTAATACATACATATATATAGAGAACTGCAAGAAGTTGAAAGTCTAGAAATTTAGAAATAATAGCAGAGTTAGTAGCAGACTAAAAATTAGATCTTTGAGTGTAGTGTGGGCTCTTCGGATGCTTCCGAATTATCAACGACCAAAGGGGCGGCAAATTTTTCGACCGCCCCGGGCGCCACAAACAGTTGCTACGCCACTGGGCATGACACACCAGTTATTGGCCAATCTCATGTGCCAGAGCCTCACGTGTCCCTCTAGTAAGCCGGACTTGGACCGCGGGGCATGACGGAGTCTCATTCGTTAACGGAATTAAGCTTGCAATGTGTGCATCTGTTCTGTAGCTGGCATGGTTGAGGTTTCCCAGGTGGAGTCGAATTTAACCGTAGGCTCCACTCCTGGTGGTGCCCTTCTGGACATTCCTTTAAGGTTCAGCTTTGCAACCATACTGCCCACGTAAAACAAACACTTTGCCTTCATGAACGCTGTTTGGAGGGTCATGACTCGTGGGAATAACGCCGCCCAATCAGTTAACCTGCTAGAGAGATCCTTCGTTGCTCCCAAGCATGACATCACACTCCCTAGGAGGAAGGTAATGCCACTGTGGCGACCGTACTCCTGGGGCGACACAAGTGCACTGATGCCCAGCCACTGCTCGATGAATGTGCTGGTACATTGACCCAGACCACTACATTCCCCTCACACACTACACGGCCTGAATCTGACCCTGGTGAAACTCAGGTTACCCTTCCCATATACAGTTCCATCTTACACGGTGACAAAGAGGAAGCTGCAGATGAAAATGCAGGTTCGGCCCACCCGCCATCAGACACACCACCGTACTATCAGGGGCCCTGTGCCAGTGCCGTCGCCAACGAGTGGGCCCCCCCTGCTTGCTCAGGATCACAGCACTTGCAAGGTTGAAATACTGTGCAGTGAGATGGAAGATGGGGACGACGAGGAGTCCAGACTAGTACAGGGATTCCCTAGCGAGGAGACTTATTTGATTGTTTTCAATGTTGGGACAGCAATTTTTGGGAAGCACTATACTCTGGAGAATGATAGTTGGGGCCCACCATACACTGGAACATTCCAAAGGTGGACATCAGACACTGGAGCAGCATTTACAGGGCCCATTATACACTAGAGCATTAGAAATGGGGCCCATTATGTTTGGAGCATTATTTGGGCCCATAAGACAGTGGAGCTTCATCCATGGGGATCAACATATACTGTAGCATTATGTGGAGCTCATCATATACTGTTTCAAACATTATATGGGACCAATGATTCTGTATGGAGAAATAGATGGGCCTCGTCATGAGATGTAAAAAGTGAAGTATTTTTCATTGTACTATACCGCTATTTCTCTGCCGTATCTGAGCATGATGAGTTGTGGTATGTGTTAAAGGGGCGCTCTTTCGCCCAGGGCACATGAAAACCTGGAGCCAGCCCTACCCCCCCACAACTTTAGCCAAGTAACCCCCATTTTTCAGTGCGTAACTTGTATTATGAAGTTAATTAAGGTTGACAAGCTTAAGTAAGAAGAATTGATGCTTTTGGCATTCAAATGAGCACTGTAGGTGTGTTTCCTGTCCTCCTCTCACTGCCGACTTTTATTCCCCATTGACTTACATTGGGTTTCGTGTTTCGGGACGACCCCGACTTTTCCCTATAATCGGCCGATCTTGCTCGACCCGACTTTTGGAAAAGTCGGGTTTCACTAAACAAAACTCGACCCTAAAAAACCAAAAGTCGCTCAACTCTAGTGAGCACTTTGAACCCCCAAGTGCTTCACAGAAGTTTATAAACGCAGAGCCATGAAAATAAAAAATCATTTTTTTTTGCTCAAAAATGATTTTTTAGCCCGTTTTTTTTTATTTTCACAAGGGTAACAGGATAAATTGGACGCCTAAAGTTGCTGTTCAGTTTGTCCTGAGTACGCTGGCACCCCATATGTGGGGGAGAACCACTGTTTGGGCGCACGGCAGGGCTCAGAAGGGAAGGAGCGCCATTTGACTTTTTGAATGGAAAATTAGCTCCAATCGTTAGCTGACACCATGTCGTATTTGGAGAGGCCCTGTCTGCCTACACTTTGGAGCTCCCCCACAAATCACCCCATTTTGGAAACTAGACCCCTAAGGAAGTTATCTAGATGCATAGTGAACACTTTAAACCCCCAGGTGCTTTACAGAAGTGTATAACGCAGAGCTGTGAAAATAAAAATATTTTTTTACCTCAAAAAATGATTTTTTTAGCTCGCTATTTTTTATTTTCACAATAGTAACAGGAGAAATTGGACCCCAAAAGTAGTTGTCCAGTTTGTCCTGAGTACGCTGTTACCAAATATGTGGGGAGGGACCTCTGTTTGGGCACACGTCGGGGCTCGGACGGGAAGTAGTGACGTTTTGAAATACCGACTTGATGGAATGGTCTGCGGGCATCATGTTACGTTTGCAGAGCCCCTGATGTGCCTAAACAGTGGAAACCCCCCACAAGTGACCCCATTTTGGAAATGAGACCACCCAAGGAACTTATCTAGATGTGTGATGAGCACTTTGAACCCCCAAGTGCTTCACCAAAGTTTATAACTCAGAGCCGCGAAAATAAAAAAATCATTTTTTTAGCCCCAAATTTTTTATTTTCCCAAGGGTATCAGGAGAAATTGGACCCCCAAAGTTGTTGTGCAATTTTTCCTGAGTATGCTGATACCCCATATGTGGGGGTAAACAACTGTTTGGGCACACGTCGGGGCTCGGATTGGAGAGAGTGCTGTTTGACATTTTGAACGCAAAATTGGCTGGAATAAATCGTGGCGCCATGTCGCGTTCGGAGACCCCGTGATGTGCCTAAACAGTGGAAACCCCTCAATTCTAACTCCAACACACCCCTAACCCTAACCCAACCCAAATAATAACCCTAACGCCAACACACCCCTAACCATAATCCCAACTCTAACCCTAACTACAAACCTAACCCTAATCCCAACCCACCCCTAACCCTAATTCCAGCCCTAACCCTAATTCTAGCCCTAACCCTAATTCCAACCCTAACCCTAATTCCAACCCTAACCCTAATTCTAGCCCTAACCCTATCTATAACCCTAATTCCAACCCTAACCCTAATTCCAACCCTAAATAGAAAAAAAAAATATTTTTTTTATTTTATTATTTGCGCCTGGCTATGGGGGTGATAAAAGGGGGTGTATTTACTTTTTTTTTCCATTTTGATCACTGTAAGAGTGTATCACAGTGATCAAAATGAAAAATTAACGGGCAGCCGGCAAATTCATGGGCGCCGCCATCTTGGACAATGGCAGGCACTGCGCATGCGCCCGCCATTTTCCAACATGGTGGCGCCCATGATCAGGACAGCGGGACGCTGGGAGCCACGGCGGGACACCAGGAGCACCATCGAAGGTCCCGGGGGGGGAATCGGAAGGTGGGAAGGAGCAATAGGAAGGGGAGGGGGAGCAGATGATGACAGCGGCGACCGATCGCCGCCATCCATCAGTGGCGGGGGCCGATCGGCCCCGCCAGTCGGTGTGGGGAGGGGGGTCGGATGTCGGTGTCCAGCCATGTCCGATGCTATTGCAGCATCGGCCATGGCTGGATTGTAATATTTCAAAAAAAAAAATAAATAAAAAATTTCATTGGTGAAATATTACAAATCGCTCTGATTGGCTGTTAAAAGTGAAACAGCCAATCAGAGCGATCTTAGGCACGTGGGGGCCAAGCCACGCCCCCTTGGTTAACTGTAGAGTGTCCTCTGTGTGCGGGTCGGGTGACCTTTCAGTGACCCCGGTCACCCGACCCGCAGGGGGGCTATTTATAGCATGACGCCTACGTAGGCGTCATAGGTCGTTTGGGCACGACTTTTCATGACGCCTACGTAGGAGTCATGGTTCGTGAAGGGGTTAAAGCCGTGTACTATGCAATGTTATGGACTATGTGTAAGCCTGTGAAGTATAACATGTCTTACGGTGCGGTTTATGATGGCACAATAAACTGCATTGGACTGTTTTAAGTGAAAGTGTTCCGGTGTGCATCAACATTGCAGCCAAGTGAGTGTTCCCCAACGCACTTAGTGAGCGCTACCTTACATAATATATATATATTTAATCTCGGTCACCATAAGAGGAGGGCCCAGACACATTTCTTGCACAGGGGCCCCAAGCTGTCAGTGTCTGACCCTACTTAAATGTAAAGGAGAACTGTGTAAAAAAAAATACAAAAGATCTTTTTGACATTTGCAAGCAAAATTGCGCATATTGTAAAAGCGTATAATGGACAGATGAATATAAATTACAGCCAGGATGTAAGAGAAACTGATTTTTTCACAATTCTTTGTATCCTCTTCAAGTTGTTAATTTAATGTAAGGCCAGTAAGTGGCACTCCTGTACTGTAGTTTTATGCCGCCATCCAAACACCATAAATTAAATCAATGTGCAGCATGTTTTTTTAATGTACACACTAGATAGAAACATTGATTTATGCACAAACAGCAACATAATGATAGTAAAATTTCCCATGAGCAATGAAATAGATTTAATGTAGTTTTCAGAATAAGCACATTGGCACTGATCATGGGGGAATGTTATACAAGTATTGTCTATAAGTCTTCAACACATTCAAACTTTGTAAGTAATGCAAGTTAATCCATTCTCGACATCAACTGTACATGTACGGTACAGGGAGCATAGAGTGCCATATGTGCATGGCCCAGGAGATGAAAGTGGGCTTAGAAGCTGAGCTTTCTCCATTACGGGTGTCAGCAGCATATTACAACTGACACACTACTGCAAGGGCTTCAATTGATGCAAGTGTAACCAATTAGCCCTCTAGATGCCATGGTCAATAGTGACTAAGGCATCTACATGGCTGTGAGAGGGAGAGGGATCCCTCTTTTATTTCATAGATGATATGGCAGTCCGATACCAAGTAATGGCCTCTTGGCCTGCCAGGTACAGTGGCCTGTTGGGTCACATGAGTCTGATACGGTACAATTGCATTTATCCAGTGATCAAGGCAGGCAAAGTTCAAAGTTCATATCCCATATTAGGACTAAGTATAGAAAACACCAATACAAATTGTAAAAAAAAAAAAAAAATATAGAATGCACTTTTTAAACAGCAAAAATAAAAAAAATTGACACATACTTGTTATTGTCATGTCCGGAATGATACAAGCTACAAAATAGTCACATGTATTATTTAACCCATACGGTGAACACTATATTAAAAAAAAATGAACCATACCAAAAATGTTTTTTTCATCATACTGCCACACTAAAAATTTGAAGGAAAAGCAATCAAAAAGTGATATGTAAAAAAAAAAAAGGGTTAACTTGAAGAAAAGTCAACATATGTCACAAAAAACAAGACTTTACACAGCTTTGTTGATAACAAAAAAAAAGTTACAGCTCTCAGGAGATAGCGACAAAAAAATAAATAGTTTTTAGTATGCAAAAGTAGCAAACCATGAATGAACAACAAATCTGTTTCTTTTTAATCATACAGACTTGAAAAATGAAATTCTCATATCAGTTTTTCCACATAGTGAATGGTTTAAAAAATATAAATAAAAGCTTTTCCTTAATTGCTGACTTATTGATTCTGACCTCCCCCCTAAAAAAGTGATCAAAAAACTTATGTAACCCAAAAGGTAATCATTGGTGCAACTAGAGATGATTGATTGTTTTGAAATTCAAAAATTGCCATCTTCAATTAATTTTTCCAAAAACAATTTTGTTCCCTGTAAATCTCTAGTGCTGCTAAGCCCATAATTGCTCAGGAAAGATGTGTAACACTCTGAGGTGTCATAGGTCTGAACCCTTTTTTAATGCAAGTACAGCCTTTGGAGTGTCAAAGTGACCTCGAAATATATGGCTACTTTTTTAGTCTGCTAAAAGCAACTCCTTTTGGGGAGCAGATGACTACCTTTCTGGCGTTTCTACAGAGGCGGTGCAAAGGCTTTTTTTCAATCCATCCAAAAAGTGCCTTTTTTAGAGAGCAGGAACAAGCTGACTGTTTTCAAAGTGAAAATGCAATAGCTTAACAACAAATTATCCCAATTTTGGTAGCTGTTTAATGTTTGTGTACCTTCAAGAGAGTACACGTCTCAGCAGCAGCATAATACAACACAATGGGCAGACGCAGAAGATGTGTGGGGGCATCTAACAGCAGTGTCAGCAGCAGAAGCTTGTACAGGTAAGGAGATGTCTGTCCGTATTGACAGGCTTTAGCACTACAGAATGCAACTTTTTTTGTTTATGGAAGTAGTGGCTCCTAGTATGCCCCCCTAGTTAGCTTGGAAGTGCCAGTCAGTCTTTCTCATTTGCATATCAGCTCTCTCACCGAGCACTCCGCCCTTCAGCGCGTGGTAGATTTTAATTGCAACAGGGTCTTACCTACCCATAAAATGAGACATTGAACAGAGATATTCACATCTATCCAGGAAATTCAGACTTCAGTCTTATGCTGTAGTCGCACACAACATATAAAAATATGGTCTGTATTTTACGATCGTAATACGCAGAAATGTTCCCTGAACAGTGATCTGTATGTCATCTGTTGGCAAGGCGTGGCTGCGTTTTTTGCACATGTAAGCATCCGTATGCTGAGATTTTCTCACTGGATTGCAAAATGGACATATAATGGATCCCAATGACAGGTTAAAACACAAACAAAAGGAATATATATATATATATATATATATATATATACACACACACACACACACACTAGCTGAAGAGCCCGACGTTGCCTGGGCATAGTAACCAACTGTGGTTAGTTATAACAAATTATAATGAATATATTGCACATAAAAACCGTGCATCTAATCCTATCCTGAGTGATTCTGTCTGCTGAGCCGTGTATCTAATCCTTTCCTGTGTGATACTGACTGCTGAGCCATGTATCTAATCCCATTCTGTGTGATACTGTCTGCTGAGCCGTGTATCTAATCCCATTCTGTGTGATACTGCCTGCTGAGCCGTGTATTTAATACTATTCTGTGTGATACTGTGTGCTGAGCCGTGTATCTAATCCTATCCTGTGTGATACTGACTGCTGAGCCGTGTATCTAATCCTATCCTGTGTGATACTGACTGCTGAGCTGTGCATCTAATCCTATCCTGTATGATACTGACTGCTGAGCCGTGTATCTAATCCTATCCTGTGTGATACTGGGCTCCCCCTGCAGTCTGTGTCAGAGGGTGGTCTGCGTTGGCACGGTAATAAATTGTGTTTTTTCCAGCTTTACAGAAGGACGATAACACCATAGAAATGATAAGAATAATAGGCCTCAGTTACCACAACTGTCTACAAAGAAAATTGTTGCTGATAGATCAAAAATGAGCTGTGATTGGTTACTTTTAAACAGTTCTGGGACAGCGTGGCGAGTTTTGAGTGGCGACTTTTGTGTTTCAACTTTTATGTGGAGAGGTTGGTGTATGTGTGGTGAAATGTGTGCTGAGGGTGGTATATTTGTTGAAGAATGTGTAATTAGGCCTCTTTCACACATCTGTTTTGCGCCGTCAGGCGAGATCCGGTTTTACAAAAAAAGCCGGATCCGGCGAAATGCAATGCCAGATCCGGTTTTTCCCCATTGACTTGTATTAGCGCCGGATGGCATTGCGGTTCGTCCGTTTTTTACCGGATCCGGCTATTTGGCTCATTTCGGCGTCTGGAAAAAACTGCTACTGTAACGTTTTTTGTCTCCGGCGAAAAAGCCGGAAGCGCCGGATCCGACACTTCTGGCTTTTTGCCACAATGAAAGTCTATGGGCGCCGGAATGCGCCGGATCCAGAAAAAGACGGGTCCAACCACCGGATCCGTTTTTTGAAGTCTGCGCATGCTCAGATCCAATTGGCCAGCCCCCAGGAAACAGATATAACCTGCTATACGGATCCGGCAGAAAAACGGATCCGTTTCTACAGTTGTCCAAAATTTACACCGGATCAGTTTTTTCTAAAAATAGCCGTATTCTGCCTGACGGCAAAAAACTGATGTGTGAAAGTAGCCTTAGTGTGTGGCACATTTTGTGTGTGTGTGTTCATATCCCCGTGTGTGGTGAGTATCCCATGTCAGGGCCCCACCTTAGCAACTGTACGGTATATACTCTTTGGCACCATCGCTCTCATTCTTTAAGTCCCCCTTGTTCACTTCTGGAAGCTGTCAATTTGCCTCCAACACTTTTCCTTTCACTTTTTTTTTTATGTAGATAGGGGCAAAATTGATTGGTGAATTGGAATGCGCGGGGTCCAGACGTGTGACAGTGCCAAATTTTGTGGCTGTAGCTGCGACGGTGCGGATGCCAATCCCGGACATACATACACACCCACATTGAGCTTTATATAATATATATATTTTATATATAAAAAAGGGCAGCACTACCAAAATTATACAATTGGTGCAGAACCTGTTCAGCAGTGTCCAAACAATCAAATGAATAAATAAAGAAAAATAGGCAGCACTCCAAATTAAATGTGAAAAAAGTGGATACTTTACTGATCCTCAGGTGACGACGTTTCAAGGCTTGATAAAGATGGGTCACCGTCGAAATGTCGCCACCTGAGGATCAGTAAAGTATCCACTTTTTTTCACATTTAATTTGGAGTGCTGCCTATTTTTCTTGAGATATATATAATATTTCATAGAGTTCTACATAGCATAATTGCCGCTAAATC
The DNA here is from genome assembly GCF_039654945.1 of Dendrobates tinctorius. NCBI lineage: Eukaryota > Metazoa > Chordata > Amphibia > Anura > Dendrobatidae > Dendrobates > Dendrobates tinctorius. Next base: position 54,128,398 of record NW_027361917.1, read on the forward strand.
AATTGCCGGATTTTGGGCTCCCATGGTACTTTCTCCGCCAGAGAGGGAAAGCCAGTGAGTGAGGGCAGATATTAATAGCCTAGAGAGGGATCATTGTTTTTGGCCCCCAGCCACCCCAGAAAAGGCGCGTCTATAAGATACGCCTTTTCTGGCACTTAGCCTTTCTGTTCCCGTTGCGTTTATCAGTGGCTAATAATAATGGGTCATTTCATGTCGGGTTTAGTAATGATTTTACAGAAGCCGGCAATTGATTTAGCAGCTTTTCTGCTATCTAGAACTCTATGAAATTTTATATATATATATATATATATATATATATATGTACACTGTACAGACCAAGAGTTTGGACACACCTCATTCAAAGAGTTGTCTTTATTTTCATGACTATGAAAATTGTAGATTCACTCTGAAGGCACCAAAACTATGAATTAACACATGTGGAATTATATAATTAACACAAAAGTGTGAAACAACTGAAAATATGTCTTATATTCTAGGTTCATCAAAGTAGCCACCTTTTGCTTTGATTACTGCTTTGCACACTCTTGGCATTCTCTTGATGAGCTTCAAGAGGTAGTCACTGGAAATGGTCTTCCAACAGTCTTGAAGGAGTTCCCAGAGATGCTTAGCACTTGTTGGCCCTTTGGCCTTCACTCTGCGGTCCAGCTCACCCCAAACCATCTAGATTGGGTTCAGGTCTGGTGACTGTGGAGGCCAGGTCATCTGGCGTAGCACCCCATCACTCTCCTTCTTGGTCAAATAGCCCTTACACAGCCTGGAGGTGTGTTTGGGGTCATTTTCCTGTTGAAAAATAAATGATGGTTCAACTAAACGCAAACCGGATGGAATAGCATGCCGCTGCGGTAGCCATGTTGGTTCAGTGTACCTTCAATTTTGAATAAATCCACAACAGTGTCACCAGCAAAGCACCCCCACACCATCACACCTCCTCCAAGCTTCACGGTGGGAACCAGACATGTAGAGTCCATCCGTTCACCTTTTCTGCGTCGCACAAAGACACGATGGTTGGAACCAAAGATCTCAAATTTGGACTCATCAGACCAAAGCACAGATTTCTATAAAGTAGATATGACAGGCTCAAACCCCAACTTAGGTGCTCTGGGAAAAAACAAGACTAAAGTATAGGAGTAACCCCGGCACACTAATAACATGAAAGTAAAGTCTTCTCAACGACAGTCTTTAATTGTTGTGATTTTATTGATTGTGAAAAAAAAAGGGTGGTGTTACAATCCAAAAAAGGGTGGTGTTACAATCCAACGTTTCAGCTCTACATCTCGAGCTTTCATCAGGGATATGACATGGGACTTTGTTTGTGCAAATACTCTGCCAGTTTAGAATCAATTGTACCCAAATTTAAGTGGAAGTTGATCAAATTGTCTATCTTTCTCTCTATGGAGTAGATAGGATTCGTGGGGATGGGTCTGTATGTCGTGACGTCAGAGAGTTGTCTCTGGATTTCAGACAGATAGTATTTCTTATCCAGTACTACAATGGAGCCACCTTTATCAGCAGGCTTTATGACAATGTCCTTGTTGTGTTTAAGACTTTTCAGTGCTAATGATTCTTCTCTATTAAGGTTATGCTTAAGGTGGTATTTACCATGTTTGATTTCATCTATATACTTATCCACAGAAGCATTAACAAGTGAAATATACGTCTCGACAGGATGATAGAGGCGAGGTGGTTGAAACGTGCTCGGGATCTTGAGTCCGAGATCTTTGAGAATAAACGTCTCTTGGGTGCTGGTTCCCGAGGAGAAAGGTACCTGGTTGTTGTTTATGTCTCCGCCATCTTTGTCAAAATGTACCTTAAGTCTCAAAGAGCGGTAAAAACGATTTAACTCTTGGTGTACGAGGAACGGATCAAAGGAGGGAGTGGGACAGAATGAGAGGCCCCTCTGGAGAACTCGGATCTCGGCAGGTGAGAGACAATAGGTAGAGATGTTGAAGACAAGATTGTTCTTACCTGAGATCGAGTATTGGGACGTGTATTCCTCTGGGGGTTCTCGTCTGTTTTTTCTTCTTCCTCCTCGTCTGAAACTGTGTTTGGAGGTGCCGGGGGTTTCTTGCGCGGGTCGAAAAAAGACTTGGGCGGTTTCCCACCGCGTCCTCCTCTGCCGCCTCGTCCAACTTGACCACCATCCGAACCTGAAGAACCTGATGAGCCATATCGGTTTCTGTAGGGGGGACCATCTGGAAGTGTGGTATACCGCCATCTATAGACCTGGTTTTTGAGATAGTCGTCCTGGTCTCTCAGAAACTTGTTCTTTTTTCGTGTTTTCGTTTTTACCGCTCTTTGAGACTTAAGGTACATTTTGACAAAGATGGCGGAGACATAAACACCAACCAGGTACCTTTCTCCTCGGGAACCAGCACCCAAGAGACGTTTATTCTCAAAGATCTCGGACTCAAGATCCCGAGCACGTTTCAACCACCTCGCCTCTATCATCCTGTCGAGACGTATATTTCACTTGTTAATGCTTCTGTGGATAAGTATATAGATGAAATCAAACATGGTAAATACCACCTTAAGCATAACCTTAATAGAGAAGAATCATTAGCACTGAAAAGTCTTAAACACAACAAGGACATTGTCATAAAGCCTGCTGATAAAGGTGGCTCCATTGTAGTACTGGATAAGAAATACTATCTGTCTGAAATCCAGAGACAACTCTCTGACGTCACGACATACAGACCCATCCCCACGAATCCTATCTACTCCATAGAGAGAAAGATAGACAATTTGATCAACTTCCACTTAAATTTGGGTACAATTGATTCTAAACTGGCAGAGTATTTGCACAAACAAAGTCCCATGTCATATCCCTGATGAAAGCTCGAGATGTAGAGCTGAAACGTTGGATTGTAACACCACCCTTTTTTGGATTGTAACACCACCCTTTTTTTTTCACAATCAATAAAATCACAACAATTAAAGACTGTCGTTGAGAAGACTTTACTTTCATGTTATTAGTGTGCCGGGGTTACTCCTATACTTTAGTCTTGTTTTTTCCCAGAGCACCTAAGTTGGGGTTTGAGCCTGTCATATCTACTTTATATTTGATCTATTTTAGACAGTTGTCTCCCCCTCTAAACCATATTTTCTCAATTTTTCATGGCCTCCTTCGGTGTCTTCTCCTTCAACGAAGAAGAAAGATCTAGTATTCTTTCTACGGTCAGAGAAACTGACAATTTCCTGAATATCCCTACCCGTGAGGTGAAATCGAGGGATTATGAAAAGGAATTGAAGAAACTTTCATCTTTTGAATTGCATGCGTATACTTTAGCTCAATACACGAAGGCACAGTGGATTCCGAGGGGACTCAGGGTCTCGTTACGACCAACCCTCTTCAGTGACAATGAGGAATATTGTCAACTTTTTGAAAATATTCTAAATAAGTGCTCTATAGATTTAATGGTGTTGACCATCAAATTTCTCCAGGAGAATATACAGAAGGTGAAAGATCAGGTTGCTGCTATCGAAAATCAGTTGACTAACACCCTTTCTCCAACAGATCTCGCTAGCCTTAAGGCAAGAGCCAACAAAACTCTACAAGACTACACCAATGAACTGAAAACACGAAAAAAGAACAAGTTTCTGAGAGACCAGGACGACTATCTCAAAAACCAGGTCTATAGATGGCGGTATACCACACTTCCAGATGGTCCCCCCTACAGAAACCGATATGGCTCATCAGGTTCTTCAGGTTCGGATGGTGGTCAAGTTGGACGAGGCGGCAGAGGAGGACGCGGTGGGAAACCGCCCAAGTCTTTTTTCGACCCGCGCAAGAAACCCCCGGCACCTCCAAACACAGTTTCAGACGAGGAGGAAGAAGAAAAAACAGACGAGAACCCCCAGAGGAATACACGTCCCAATACTCGATCTCAGGTAAGAACAATCTTGTCTTCAACATCTCTACCTATTGTCTCTCACCTGCCGAGATCCGAGTTCTCCAGAGGGGCCTCTCATTCTGTCCCACTCCCTCCTTTGATCCGTTCCTCGTACACCAAGAGTTAAATCGTTTTTACCGCTCTTTGAGACTTAAGGTACATTTTGACAAAGATGGCGGAGACATAAACACCAACCAGGTACCTTTCTCCTCGGGAACCAGCACCCAAGAGACGTTTATTCTCAAAGATCTCGGACTCAAGATCCCGAGCACGTTTCAACCACCTCGCCTCTATCATCCTGTCGAGACGTATATTTCACTTGTTAATGCTTCTGTGGATAAGTATATAGATGAAATCAAACATGGTAAATACCACCTTAAGCATAACCTTAATAGAGAAGAATCATTAGCACTGAAAAGTCTTAAACACAACAAGGACATTGTCATAAAGCCTGCTGATAAAGGTGGCTCCATTGTAGTACTGGATAAGAAATACTATCTGTCTGAAATCCAGAGACAACTCTCTGACGTCACGACATACAGACCCATCCCCACGAATCCTATCTACTCCATAGAGAGAAAGATAGACAATTTGATCAACTTCCACTTAAATTTGGGTACAATTGATTCTAAACTGGCAGAGTATTTGCACAAACAAAGTCCCATGTCATATCCCTGATGAAAGCTCGAGATGTAGAGCTGAAACGTTGGATTGTAACACCACCCTTTTTTGGATTGTAACACCACCCTTTTTTGGATTGTAACACCACCCTTTTTTTTTTTCACAATCAATAAAATCACAACAATTAAAGACTGTCGTTGAGAAGACTTTACTTTCATGTTATTAGTGTGCCGGGGTTACTCCTATACCAAAGCACAGATTTCCACTGGTCTAATGTCCATTCCTTGTGTTATTTAGCCCAAACAAGTCTCTTCTGCTTGTTGCCTGTCCTTAGCAGTGGTTTCCTAGCAGCTATTTTACCATGAATGCCTGCTGCACAAAGTCTCCTCTTAACAGTTGTTGTAGAGATGTGTCTGCTGCTAGAACTCTGTGTGGCATTGACCTGGTCTCTAATCTGAGCTGCTGTTAACCTGCAATATCTGAGGCTGGTGACGTGGATGAACTTATCCTCCGGGGCAGAGGTGACTCTTGGTCTTCCTTTCCTGGGGCGGTCCTCATGTGAGCCAGTTTCTTTGTAGCGCTTGGTTTTTGCCACTGCACTTGGGGACACTTTCAAAGTTTTCCCAATTTTTTGGATGGACTGACCTTCATTTCTTAAAGTAAAGCCACTCGTTTTTCTTTACTTAGAATTTGTATTATAGCAAGAAAAAAGCAGCTAACAGTCTATTTGGTAGGACTATCAGCTGCGTATCCACCAGACATCTGCACAACACAACTGATGGTCCCAACCCCATTTATATGGCAAGAAATCCCACTTATTAAACCTGACAGGGCACACCTGTGAAGTGAAAACCATTTCCGGTGACTACCTCTTGAAGCTCATCAAGAGAATGCCAAGAGTGTGCAAAGCAGTAATCAAAGCAAAACGTGGCTACTTTGAAGAACCTAGAATATAAGACATTTTCAGTTGGTTCACACTTTTTTGTTAATTATATAATTCCACATGTGCTAATTCATAGTTTTGATGACTTCAGAGTGAATCTACAAGTTTCATAGTCATGAAAATAAAGAAAACTCTTTGAATAAGAAGGTGTCCATTTTATTTTTATATATGTGTCTCAATCACATGTGTGTGTGTATATATATATATATATATATATATATATATATATATATATATGTACACACACCCTTTGTGTCTACCTATTTTTTATTAAACATGTCAGTGTGATTTTACTGTATCACAAAATTAATTGCTGGCTTTTGTTAAAGTACACCAGTGCGTATTTCTCGCAAGTTACGCATCTGGTCCATGTGTAATCTGTAGTTTTTCCCCATAGACTTGCATTGGCGTAATACGCTGACAATCGCAGCATGCTGCAATTTTCTCAGCCCGTATAATACAGCCGATTAAAAAAAAAATTCGGCTGATGGGAGCTGCTCCATAGATAAGCATTGGTCCAAGTGCAATGCGTTGTTTTTGCACTTCGCACTCATCTGTATTTCTCTCTAGTTTGACTCCGGCCTTAGGCTACTTTCACACATCCGGTGTGTGGGGTCCGGCGGCGTGCGGCGAAAAGCCAGGCCGCCGGATCCGGCCTGCAGCCATGACACCGGATGTGTGTGCGGCGAGATGATACGGCTCGGACATTATTAAAGGAGCCGCAGGACAGAGGCAGCCAATGAGACAGCTGCTGAAAGGGAGGTGAGGGGAGGAGAGGATAGGAGAGGGGAGAGGATAGGAGAGGGGAGGAGAGGGGAGGGGGGGTGGAGAGAGAGAGACATGGGGGGTTAACATTAGTGTCCAGGCAAGAGAATCTCTCTCTCTTGCTGGGCACTTGTGGGGTTAACCCCACAGAGAGATCTCTCTCTCACCCAGACATTGTGAGTGTTAACCCCACAAGTGCCCGGCGAGAGAGATCTCTCACAAGTGTCCGGGTGACAGAGAGAGATCTCTCTCTCTCTCGCCGGGCACTTGTGGGGTTAACATTCACAGAGTCCGGGCATGCGCTGTGGAAAAAGCCGGTCCGGCGCTGCAAAAAAACGTTACATGGAACGTTTTTTCCAGACGCCGGACAGGCTGTTTTTGCCGGATCAGGCAAAAACCGGATACGCCGCATAGGTATCCGGCGCGATGCGGCAATAATTTAACTGAATGGGGGAAAAACCGGATCCGGTGGCAACCGGCGCCGGATCCGGTTTTTACACTTTTCGCCGCATCGCGCCTGATGCTGAAAACCGGATGTGTGAAAGAGGCCTTAGAGAGATATTCACACTAGACACGTTAGGTCCTAGTGGATTTGAGACCACCTTGTCATTGGTTGCTGGGCATGCTTGAATTGTCCAAGTTATGTGTTAACCCTAGCATGTGTGACGCCTTTTAGGCCACCGTGCAAATCATATGGAGAAACTCACAAAAATAACTTTTACAAGTTTATTTCAAAATGGCAAAATAAGATATGAATAATGCACAACATTTTATTTATAATTTTTTTTTGCAGAAAACACCAAAAAATTTTTTTTTTCAAATTTCAAACAAAGATATGAAAAATAAAAAGGTATATAAATCTAGAGTAACCTAGCTGCAGCTACATTTCTTTTATAACTTTTTCGTTTCAATTTTATTGGTCTTTCAAACAATTTTCACATGTTAACTTTTCTGAAGAATGTTCTTTAGGCCGGTCTCACACTTCCAGATAATTCCGGTAGCGGAAAACCGTACCGGAGCTATCCATGTTCATTTGGATACATGGTACCATCGTGTGGCAACCATGTGCCGCACCAGGACCACATGGATGGCCGCCGGGAAAGAAGTGCTACCGTATGCGCTGTTCCCCTGCGGCTGGTGCTAAACGAGGCTGTCATTCTTCTCTCGTGCTCTGCTGGCAACAGTGAGCAGGAGAGAAGAATGAATGAAAACTTGACGTGGGGTCCACCTCTGTTTGTGAACCAACCAGACAAAACTTACAGCTGGGGGCTGCAGCAAGTTTGGTTCTCAAGAATAGAGGCGTCCCCACGCTGTTTTTTTAAAAAAAAAATTTAAATAAATAATGTAAAAAAAAAAAAAAAAGGCATGGGATCCCCTCTATTTTTGACAACCAAGCTGACTTCAGCTGACAGCTGATATTCTCAGGCTGGTAAGGGGCCATTGATCTTTCCCCCCCAGCCTAAAAAGAGCAGCCCCCAGCTGCCCAGAAAAGGCACATCTATTAGATGCAGCTATTTTGGAGCTTTGCCCTGTTCTCCTCATTTGCCCTGTAATGGTGGCAAGTGGGGTAATAAGGGGTTAATGTCACCTTTCTATTGTAAGGTGACATTAAGCCCGGATTATGCATAGAAAAAAAAAAAAAAAAAATGGAGAGCACCACTAACACACCATGAGTTTATATTGAGGAGCAAGAGGGTTCACCAGGGTATGTAAAAGACAATAGGTAAAAATGGAAAGCAGAGATCATACCCATAACAAGGGAACACCTCAATTGCACAAAAAAGTAGTGATACATAAAGATCAAAATTTATAATCATACAAGGATACATACATGGCAAAACCAAAACACAAAAACAATTAAAATTGCATGTAATATATGCAAAGAAACCCAACACAGTGCCACACCTTAATATAAAGGCTGTGGCAAACCACACAAGGTTCTCACAAAAGGCGCTATGTGGAGAAAAAGGCTGGCTTAAATATATACAACGTCACAATAAATATGTGACATAACACACTTCAAGTTGACATGGATCACATATATGCAAAAAAAATCAATACATATGCAAGAAGATGTGTACAACCAGAAAAATAACTGGCTTAAATATATATACAACTTCACGATAAATATGTGAAGTAACACACTTCAAGTTAACAAGGATCACATATATGCACAAAATCAATACATATGCAAAAAGATGTATACAACCAGAAAAAAGTGTGCATACAATACCAAAGGAGAGGAGGGGTCCAACAGCATTCGTAATGGGCAGAAAAGAAACAGTTTCTCTGATAATAAACTGATTTTTTCTTGCAAAGGGAATAAAGGAAGATTATCCCTAAGGCCTCTTTCACACTTCAGTTTTTTACAATCAGTCACAATCCGCCAGGTTTTGAAAAAAAACGGATCCTCAATTTTCTTTTGAGGATCCGTTTTTTTCCCCATTGACTTCCATTAATGGCGGATTGTGACGGATTGCCGTCCGTTGCATCCGTTTTTTTTGAGGATCCGCCAAAAGTTGCTGTCCGTCACCATCCTCAAAGATTTGAAAACGGAGCTTGCAATGTTTTTTTCTCTGGCGGATCCTCCAGACACTCATTTAACCCAAAATTCTTTCTGGGTGCTGGACAAAAAAAAATTCTCTCTCTCTCTCTCTCTCTCTCTCTCTCAGGCTACGATTCCTTTAAAATTCTTCATTTTGCGGATCAGTCAAAAAAAACAGATGGGTGGCATCCGTTGTCATCAGTTCTAAAACGGATCCAGCATCCATCCTTTTGGCGGATTTTGACTGATGCAAAAAACTGAAGTGTGAAAGAGGCCTAAGCAGGGATTTTAGCTACATAGGTCAGATATAAGAGACTCAGCAATTATGGATGCCCAACAGCTATGGTATATGAACAAAATAAGTTCATATGAATACTCTAGGATCATTATATGCCCCAGAGTGAACAAATGAGGCCAGCAGCGCCACAGGATGGAGAGAACCTAAGTGTGGGATGAGCTCCCACACGTATCCCCACACACAGGTGGCTTCCTCAGGGAAAAGATAGCATGTCATGTTTGCCATTCTGAACATATATATATATATATATATATATATATATATATATATATATATATATATCTCTCATTGCTGAATAATTGAGATGTGGCTCACCTGCAGGAGGGAGGAGAGAGTCAGTATTCATGACATGCTGTGCTGCACGTGGAGAACGCTGGGCGCGGCCATCTTGTGTGCAAAAACGATCCACAATAAAGTTCAGTTCAGGAGCTTAATGCACATGCGCCATAGTCGCAAATATGAACAGAGCGCCACTTGGCTCGCTCTACTGCACGAGGAGAACGCTGGATGCGGCCATCTTGTGTGCAAGAACAACCCACAATAAAGTCCAATTCAGGGGCTTAATGTGCATGCGCTGGCGCCATAGTCACAAATATGACTTATATAATATGTTTATACCATTCTCTGCACTGGAATTTGTTCTGTTTAGGGGTGACGTTTTATGTATTGTGTATTTTGTACCACATCTATATACAATCAATTTTCTAATTGGTTTTTTGACAAACATATTTTTACATCCCAAATGGTCTTCTCCAACAGCTTTCGTGACTCAATATTTGGCTCCTGCCACCTTTGGCAGGTCTTGTGGTGTCAATATTGACAAACACACTACCCTGTTCCAAGTGGGTCCATCCAACAGCATTTGTGACTCAGTACTAGGTTCCTGCCATTTTTTGGTGGGTGTTGTCAATGTTGATGAATATAATAATTTGTTCTGAGTGAGGCTTTCCAACAGTTTGTGATTATTTTCCTTTAGTTTGTAAAATTTCTACTATCTGGGATAGTATATTATCATTGCCCCTCCGAAAAACAACATCTGAATCAGTACTTTCCAGTATGAATATATATATATATATATATATATATATATATATGGATCTCTTGAGCGGGGCTTCACTAGTGTGCTTTATGTCCATCACCTTACAATTGCCAAATGGATATGTGCCTATTTTTCATGGTCAACACCTTTGTGTTTTTCCACTATGGTTTTTTGGCAGCAGTTGTTTCCTTGTCCATTTGTGGTTCATCTATCAGTCTTCTGTTATGGCTATACTAGTCAATTCAGACTTGGATCTAATTTCCAAAGAATTTTTCAGAAAGTTTTTTTTTTCCTATTCATGTTCTTGTGGTAAAAAAATCCGGCATTTTAACACAAGTCATACCAAGATATCTGGTTCAAAAGTGACAAGTGTGTTATATGATTGCTAATACTCTTTGTACACATTGCATTTCTGAGTCCTGCTGGTTTTTTCAATGAACTGGCATATTGTACAATAAGCACTCTAATTACTTTTTTTTAAATATTTTTTTATACTAAGATGGCTGCGGCGTCCTTTTCTTCAGGTCTGTATGGATGTTACTGATCCATGTGCAATAAGCACTTAAATAGATTTATATACATCAGTTGACACAGGCGCATTTAAAATTCAAAATTTTTAAAAAATTCAAAAAAATATACCTAATAGGACTTTACTGCGGTGCTATGTTTATATATAAAACGATTGACGCATGCTCAGCAGATATCTGAATGAAGAATTTATTCATGTGCTCTTTTTCGCAAAAGATGTCCCCGACTCTGTGTGTATATTTGCATCCATGGCATCCACACATGCGCAGTAAGCTTCATTTGTGAACTTTAGTTATTTATTTGTGTATAAGAGGGCTGACGCTTGCGCAGTTAACATCTGAGCAAAACTTTATTGTTTTGCTCTTTGTACACAAGATAGCTGCGGCACTCTTCATATTTGTGACTATGGCGCCAGCACATGCGCATTAAGCCCCTGAATTGAACTTTATTTATTCTTGCACACAAGATGGCCGCGTCTAGCGTTCTCCATGTGCAGCACAGCGCGCCAAGCGGCGCTCTGTTTATATTTGCGACTATGGCGCCAGCGCATGTGCATTAAGCTCCTGAACTGAACTTTATTGTGGATCGTTTTTGCACATGGCCGCGCCCAGCGTTCTCCACGTGCAGCACAGCACGTCATGAATACTGACTCTCTCCTCCCTCCTGCAGGTGAGCCACATCTCAATTATTCAGCAATGATATATATATGTTCAGAATGGCAAACATGACATGCTATCTTTTCCCTGAGGAAGCCACCTGTGTGTGGCGATACGTGTGGGAGCTCATCCCACACTTAGGTTCTCTCCATCCTGTGGCGCTGCTGGCCTCATTTGTTCACTCTGGGGCATATAATGATCCTAGAGTATACATAGATTCATATGAACTTATTTTGTTCATATACCATAGCTGTTGGGCATCCATAATTGCTGAGTCTCTTATATCTGACCTATGTAGCTAAAATCCCTGCTTAGGGATAGTCTTCCTTTATTCCCTTTGCAAGAAAAAAAATCAGTTTATTATCAGAGAAACTGTTTCTTTTCTGCCCATTACGAATGCTGTTGGACCCCTCTCCTTTGGTATTGTATGCACACTTTTCTGGTTGTACACATCTTTTTGCATATGTATTGTTTTTGTGCATATATGTGATCCTTGTTAACCTGAAGTGTGTTACTTCACATATTTATCGTGAAGTTGTATATTTAAGCATTATTTTTCTGGTTGTACACATCTTCTTGCATATGTATTGATTTTGTGCACATATGTGATCCATGTCAACTTGAAGTGTGCTATGTCACATATTTATTGTGACGTTGTATATATTTAAGCCAGCCTTTTTCTCCACATAGCGCCTTTTGTGAGAACCTTGTGTGGTTTGCCACAGCCTTTTATATTAAGGTGTGGCACTGTGTTGGGTTTCTTTGCATATATTATTTGCAATTTTAATTGTTTTTATATGTTTTGTCATGTATGTATCCTTGTACATTTCATCTTTATGTATCACTACATTTTTGTGCAATTGAGGTGTTCCTTACTTATGGGTATGATCTATGCTTTCCATTTTTACCTATTAAGCCCGGATTAGTAATGGAAAGGTGTCAATAAGACACCTATCCATTATTATTTCTAGAGTTTCTCAAGTGTTAAATAAACACTCACAATAAGAGCAAAGTATTTTAATGAATGAATACACCACACACAGTTTAAATCTTTATTACACTCCTAATTCCATTGCGACGCCATTGTTCTTCTGTAAAAAAGGTGAAAATAATAAGCCAAACATATACATTACCTGTCCAGTGCTCAGTCACGTCCCATGGCGTAATCCATCTGGGGGGTTAATCAGTTTACAGGCGGAGCGCTGCTAACAGAGGCGCTCTGACTGTAAACTACTGTAGAATGAATGGAAGCAGAGCACAGACTCGGTGATGAGCGGTGACGTCACCGCTAGTTACTGAGCATTTGCCGGCTGCTTCCATTCATTCTACAGTAGTTTACAGTCGTGTTCAGCACCAGCCGCAGGGGAACAGCGCTTACAGTAGCGCTTCTTCCCCGGCGGCCGTCCATGAGCACGGAGGACAGTGTGAGTTGTTCTCCGTGTGCACGTGTTCAGCACTTTTGCGGACCGTGCGCTCCCATGAACACTGACATGTCTCCGTGTTTCTCCCACGGACCATGTGTCCGTGAAAACACACTGACATATGCAGAGACACATTAATTTTAATGTGTCTGCGTGTGTCAGTGTCTCTGATACGTGAGGAAACTGTCACTACATGTACCGGAGCCACTGACGTGTGAAATCGGGCTTACAGATATTTTCCCCACAAGTGGCACAATATCACTCAGTTTTCCTCCCTAAGTTTCTTGGACAAATGGAACAACGCTTTTGTTTTCTTTCTCCTGGCCCTGGAATATCTTAAAACTGTACGTCACACCGTTTTATTGCTTCTTTAGTTTGCTTTGGCAAGCATTTCATGTTGCTTCACTCCATTATGTGAGGCATTACAAGTTCATGGCAAAGGTCCTTCAATCGGCGTCTCCTGACTTCCTCCCAATATCATATCATCACAGGTCCTTCAGCAATTAGCTCACAGTGTATACTGTCCCCAGTACTCTCTACACAGCTCATTACTGTGTTCAGAAGAACCTGAGATGATGTCATGGCCTTACCACTCCCTCCCAAAATCATATGACATCCTCATATAGCATGATCCACCTCCCGGCCCCTCCACGAGCAACCCTAACTACAAATAAAGTAACTTGAGACACAAACACTGCTGAGTACATGTTAAAAATAGCAGGGGCCTAAAAGGCCCCCATTCCATACAGATGTGGTTTTCCCCAAAAAAGCATTGTTGCACCAAAATGCCTATCAAAAAAATTATATGAACAACTGGATATTACCAACAACGACATACATGAGGATTACCTAGAGTTTCAAAGTTCTAGCTAAAGTAATTTTGCAGATAATAAAAAATGTAAGCACCGGGGCCTAAAAGGCCCCCAATCCGCATTGTAGGGTTAAGTGTCTCATTTTTTCCTAGTATCCAGAAGCAGTATTGCTATTCATATTTCATATATTCCATATTGACATGCTCTAGCAGTACAGAGTGCAACTTTTTTTGTTTATTGTATATGGAGGTAGCTGCTCGTAGTATGTACCTGTTCACATTAGCTTGGAAGTGCCAGTCAGTATTTTTGTCATTTGTATATCAGCTCTGACCGATCACTCCACCCTTCAGCATGTGGTGGATTTTAATTGCAACAGGGTCCTACCTACCCTTTGAAGAGAGGTATTCCCATCTACCCAGGAATTCAGACTTTAGTCTTAGAGAGGTATTCACACTAGACACATTAGGACCCAGCAGATTTGAGACCACCTTGTCGTTGGTTGCTGGGCATGCATGAATTGGCCAAATTATGTGCTAAGTGTCTCATTTTTTTCCTAGTATCCAAAAGCAGTACGTAATAATTATATGGGAACTATGGAATCTGATTGCGTAGGATAAAATGAATCTGAGACAAAAGCTGACTCAAATAAGTGTATTTAACAAAGCAAGAAGTGGAACAAAAACTAACAGATTTGTACGCACGGCACTTAAACGTAGAAGTCCCGCAATAATATGAAGCAAGAGTGCACATGGCACTTAAACAAAGAAGTACAGCAATAATATGAAGCAAGAGTGGGCATGGCACTTAAACACAGAAGTCCAGAATTACAAGGCGGAGCTTTAAAAGGAGAACGTTATTAAATGTACCTTTAGGGCTGAAACGTCCCACTCAAGTCCAGCACTGCAGACCACACACAGTCCAAGAAGTGATAATGTCAGAATGACTTACTTACTACAGCATTTACAGAGATGAGTAGCTTCATGCTAGAAGTCCGGACAATAAGTAACACCGGCTAGGATCAGGAAGTCACAAAGAGGACTGAAGGCAGCTGAAAGTGGAGAGGCAGAGCACCGAGTAATGAGCAGCTGCAGCAGGAACTCCAGTAGCAGACCAGGAAGAACCTCAGAAGCCAACAGCAACAAAATACTCAGACAAGGAGGATCTCCTGACCCAGACTTAAATTGCAGGACAGACAGGAAGTTCAAGGGCAGGAAGAAGTACCAGACTCCATCTTGGACAAGGGCAAAACAAGCTCCATGGAACATCCGGAACCCTTACATTACTTCCACCTTAGAAGCGGCCCCAGGACAATCCAGGACCAGGTTTCCCAGGATATTTGTGATGGAACAAAGCAATCTTTTGAGGAGCACAGATATTACTTACAGGCTCCCAAGAGTTCTCCTCTTTCAGGCATCTCAAACCAGTCTTAACATGCTCTTGATGTTCCTGCAATGAATCAGAAAATATCAAAATATCATCCAGATAGATTACGGCAAAATGATCTAACAGATCTCTAAAAATGTCATTAGCTAAGTGTTGGAAGGTTACTGGAGCGTTGCAGAGACCAAAAGGCATCACAAGGTATTTGAAGTGCCCATAACGACATCTAAATGTAGTCTTCCATTCATCCAAAGAGTGGATCCGAATCAGATTGTAAACTCCTCGAAGATCCAACTTAGAGAACATTTTAGCATGACATACTCATTCCAGCAGTTGAGGAATCAACGGCAAAGGATAACGGTTCCGAATGGTTACCTTGTTGAGCTCCCAATAATCAATACAGGGTCTAAGAGCTCCATTCTTCTTTTTTACGAAAAAGATGGGTGCTCCAGCTGGTGATGAGGAGGGGCGAATGAAACCCTTAGCCAGATTCTCATCAATGTATTCTTTTAAGGCCTGCATCTCCGGAGCTGCTAGTGGGTAGACATTTTTTAATGGAATAGCCGCCCCCAGAAGTAGTTCAATAAGACAATCATACAGTCTGTGAGAAGGAAGCTGATCTGCCTTTTTTCTTTTCACAAATATCAGAAAATTCATTATAAATGGATGGTAACATTGATACCTCAGTGGTACATTCCGTATCCCGAGAACTTGCCCGACATGTAACTGGTGTGAAAGTGATCTCCCAGTTGATAATTGGATTCTGCGACTGCAGCTAGGGAATTCCTAGAATTAAATGAAAATTTGACAAAGAAATTAGCATAAAGGATAGCATCTCCTGATGATTGGGTTCAATGAAAATCTCCAGAGGTACTGTCTCCTGATCCACTGGTCCTGAAACTGGGGGGAACCATCCACTGTTTCCAGTGTTACCGGAGTGGCTCTCTGCTGAACTTGTATGCCATGTTCCTTGGCAAAGGTTGTCCATAAAGTTACTTCCTGCCCCTGAATCCACCATGGCTGCACATGAGATCCATAGTCCCGACAACCAGATCTTTATAGGAAGGGAGCAATGTGTCTCTTTATCCTTCCGTATCTTAGGAGAGGCAGTCATTGATAAGGAAAGAAAGACAGCATTCACAGAATGTACGTTGCAAGGCTGCTTGGGACAGTTGATACGGAAATGATCTGATTGACCGCAGTAAAAACACAAACTTTCATGAAAACGATGCTCCCTGCCCTCGTTACTCTCATGCGGCTGTAAAGCATCCACTTGCATGGGAAGTGGTTCAACTTTCCAAGAGGATTTTCCTGCAGATTCTTTAGAAGAAAGGAGAAAATTAGTGACACGATTAGCGGCTGTAAATCTCTCCTGTCTACGCTCAGTAATACGTATTTCAGTGCACACTCAATGCTGTATGAACGCCTCTAACTCTTGAGTATCATCTGCATGGGCTAACTCGTCCTTAATCACACTAGAAAGTCCTCTCTTAAAAATGAGTAATTGGGCATAACAGTCCCAAATCATAACCACCGCCAGCCGTCTAAACGCAGTAGCATATTCAACAACAGAACATTTACCCTGACGTAACAATAACAATGCAGTTTCAGCTGTAGTGCAATGATTAGGATCATCAAACATCATAGACCTGTCCTCTGCCTTCGACACAGTCGACCACTGCCTACTGCTACAGATTCTTTCTACCCTTGGCATCAAAGACCTTGCCCTGTCCTGGATTGCCTCATACCTTTCTGACCGCACATTCAGTGTTTCCCACTCCCACACTACCTCCTCATCCCGTCCTCTCTCTGTTGGAGTCCCCCAAGGCTCTGTCCTGGGGCCCCTACTTTTTTCCATCTATACTCTTGGCCTAGAACAACTCATAAAGTCCAATGGCTTCCAGTACCACCTGTATGCAGACGACACTCAGATCTACCTCTCTGGCCCAGATGTCACCTCTCTGCTGTCCAGAATCCCGGAGTGTCTATCGGCCATATCCTCCTTTTTTCACCTCTCTCTTCCTAAAGGGCATGTCACACTAAGAGATATCGCTAGCAATATCGCTATAACTAGTGACGTTATAGCGATATTGCTAGCGATATCTCTGTGTCTGATACTTACCAGCGACCGGCTCCCCCGCTGCTTATCGCTGATCGCGCGAGAACGTTCAGGACTGTTTCTCGTCGTCAGCTTCCTGCGGCGCTTCCTGCTGTGAGGACGAGCGACGCGTGGAGCCGGGCGGGAGGACGCAGGATCGCCTGGTGTGACAGGTAAGTAGCGATCCCCGTCCCCAGCGATGTCGCTAGTGAGATCTGCCTATGTGGCAGCTCACTAGCGACCACTTAGCGATGTACCAGCGATCCTGACCGCGTCATATCGCTGGTCGGGATCGCTGGTACATCGCTAAGTGTGACAGTACCTTAAAACTCAATATAGACAAAACTGAACTCATAATCTTTCCTCCATCTCGCATATCTTCCCTACTCGATCTATTAGGGTAAACGGCATCACGCTCTCTTCTGCACCTGAAATCCGCTGCCTTGGAGTAACTCTCGACTATTTCCAGAATCCGTCCCTTCCTCATCCCTCAGTCTACTAAAACTCTTGTACATGCCCTAATTATCTCCTGCCTTGACTACTGCAACACTCTCCTCTGTGGCCTCCTTGCTAACTCTGTTGCACCACTCCAGTCTGTCCTCAACTCTGCTGCCCGACTAATCCACCTCTCTCCTCGCTACTCCCCTGTCTCTCCCCTCTGCAAATCCCTCCACTGGCTCCCAATTCACCAACAAATCCAGTTCAAACTATTAACACTGACCTGCAAAGCCATCCACAACCTATCCCCTCCCTATAACTCTGAACTAATCTCCCAACATCTTCCCTCACGTAATCTTCGATCCTCCCAAGATCTCCTACTCTCCTCCACACTTATTCGTTCCTCACACAACCGCCTCCAAGATTTCTCCTGAATATCCCCTATCCTCTGGAATTCCATGCCTCAAGATGTCCGATTATCCACCACCCTTGGATCCTTCAAACGGAACCTGAAAACCCATCTTTTCAGGAAAGCTTACAGCCTGTGTCGGGAAGGTGACCTGATGGACGGACTTGTCTGTAGGGAGAAGGGATGGTTTGTGCACTGTAGATGGATGTTGGCAATGACAGAAGGGAAACAGCTGGGGAAAATGGAATCGGAGTGCAATACATAAGTTTGACCACAAGATGGCAGGGGGGAGCGTAGTTCCGGACTTGACAGCAGCTTATGGCTTTAGAAACCGCTTAGTCATGGGGGGGCGGGGAGATAGGAACCCAGGAGGGGATTTCCCAGGAAGGGAGATAAATAGGACAGGAGTGGGTTCCAGAGGGTTCTAGTCCCGGGAGGAGCTCAGGAGGAGAAGAACCAGTACGGAGAACTGACAAAGGTGGAGAGTTCGACCAGGGGACTGATAGGAAGAGACAGTCAGGGAGGTGGCCCTGACACAAAGAACCGCAGAACAGATGAGGCCCCGGGGGTACCAATTGGATGACGACCTCGGACAGATGAAGCGCTGGCGGTAGATAGGCCTAGGGCAGCCCCAGCGAAAGAGCCGCGAGGAACGTCACTATGACAGAAGAAAGGTGCAGGTACCCAGGCCTGAATATGGAGAGCTGTGAATGTGCTGCGGTGTATGGCTACAGCCGTCAGGAAGACGGCCAATAAACTCGGACCTGTTGCAACCAAGGTCTTCCTCTGTCTCGTATCTGTGTCGTCTGGTCGTGGTAAGCAGTCAACCATCCCCCAATCTGGGCCCCTTCCACACCTGCAATAACCATTCTGCCGCCTCACCACTGCTCAAGCCGCCGCCTCAAAGCCACCAGAGCTGCTGCACCCCCGACCTTCTGTCTCTTCCCCACTATGCCATAGAATGTAAGCCCGCAAGGACAGGGTCCTCTCCTCTCTGTACCAGTCTGTCATTGTAAACTTGTTTACTGTTAACGATATCTAGAACTTTGTATGTAACCCCCTTTCTCATGTACAGCACCATGGAATTAATGGCGCTGTATAAATAATAAAATAATAGACATTGCAGCTAGAAAATCATTAAGGTTATTCAAGCGAGACTCACGAGTCTCGATTAGCGGATTTGCCCATGCGAGAGCTTATGAGGTAAGTAACATGATTATACATAAGACTTTGGATCGAGCTGTATGGAAGTAGTCAACATGCACATCAAAATACAAAATGCATTGATTAATAAACCCATGAAATTTGTGGCGGTCTCCATTAAACCTAAACGGTGGTAACTTGGGAGGGCTAGTTGGAGGTGGGTGTCCTGGAGGTGAAGGCATCCATGCTGTTATTTGATTAGTTAAATCCTGAAGTGCTCGCCCGAAATGGGCCTCCCAGTTAGCAACCTTGTTTTGCAGAGCCTCTGTCCCCTTGTAAAAAGTTGCTCATGGAGAACAACTGATCTAACTTTGTCTCTGTCTACATTATCCCAGCAGATTCCTTACTTGGCCTGTAACAATTATGTGGGAACTATGGAATCTGATTGCGTGGGATAAAATTAATCTGAGACCAAAACTGAGACAAATAAGTGTATTTAACAAAGCTAGAAGTGGAACAAAAATTAACAGATTTTCCTGCAACTATAACGAAGTGCACAGCACAAAACAGAAATGTAAAGCAAACTTAATAGCGGGGCACGACCGCTAATACGCACAAGTCCAGCAGTAATATGAAGCAAGAGTACGCATGGCACTTAAACGTAGAAGTTCCGCATTTATATGAAGCAAGAGTGCACACGGCTCTTGAACGTAGAAGTCCAGAAATAATAAGAAGCAAGAGTGCGCACGGCACTTAAGCATAGATAGAAGTCCAGAATTACAAGGGGGAGTATTAAAAGGAGAAGGTTATTAAATGTACCTTTTGGGCTGAAAAGTCCTGCTCAAGTCCAGCACTGCAGACCACACACAGTCCAAGAAGTGATAATGTCAGAATCTCTTACTGACCACAGCAGTTACAGAGATGAGTAGCACCACACTAGAAGGCCGGACAGTAAGTAACCCCGGCCAGGATCAGTAAGCTGCACAGAGGACTGAAGGCAGCTGACAATGGAGAGGCAGAGCACTGAGTAACAAGCAGCAACAGCAACCGGAACTCCATTAGCAGACCAGGAGGAAGCTCAGAAGCCAGCAGCAACAAAGTACTCAGGCAAGGAGGATCTCCTGACTCGGACTTAAATAGCAGGACAGACAGGCAGTTCAAGGACAGGTTGAAGTACCAGACTCCATCTTGGACAAGGGCAAAGCAGGCTCCATGGAACATCCGGAACCCTTACACAGTATTGCAAATCATATTTCATGTATTCCATATTCACATGCTTTAGCATTACAGAGTGCAACTTTTTTGTTAATATTATTTAAATTGGACCAGTAAAACAAGTATGCAAAAATGTATCAGACCTTTATTTTTAAAGATTAAAAAATAAGTAAATAGCACCCTGCAAGCCTTTACCAAGATGGATGTGACAACAAAAGCTAGTCTGGTTCACACTCCAAATGCAACAACTCTAGTCAGATGGCATATATGAGTGTCATGTTGAACAAAAAAAAATGCAATTACAATTGCATTTCTGGATTGTTAATATTTTTTGTCTTTAAAAAAATAACAAAAAAATTATATTTTTATTGCAGTAAGTATGAAAAAACTGGTGTTGCTAAAGTGCTATACTAAAGTATATTACAGAATTCACAGTCACACAGACTGACTCTACAGATGAAACACCACCCTATCACTTTTAGCTTATTATTATTTGCAGACAGAGACTATCACTCCCATGTTCTTCAGCAGTGGTATACCACTAATGTGATGTGCCCCAGCCTCAATGTGTCCTGTGATTTGTTTCAGTCACAGCCTCATGTCTCCAGTAATAAGCTCTAGCCACAGCCCCAATGTCTCCTGTGATGTGCTCCAGCCCCAGTGTCTCATTTGAAGTATATGTTCCAGCTCCAATGTTACTTTTGAAGTAAATGCTTCAGCCCCAACATTTTCTGTAATGTTGAAAACACTAGATCCTGCTATTAATTAAGCCAAGACCAATCACAGAGCTTTTCAATGGTAAAAATCCTTTTTATTTATTTCACGTATAAAGGGTAAGAAGACTTTGATGTTTACAAAAGTAGTGCAAGAAAAAAGAACACACGACTCCCTTTAGCATAATTATTGCTGCATGGCTCTGGGCCCTGTGCCTGCCAATCAAGAACAGTATAACTCAAGACAAAATCAATTATACAAGTAAGTGTGTATTGGTAACCCAATGAATACTTATGGTCATTACTGCCAAATACAAATGTTAGATGGGCACCTAACACTATAATTGCTGGGTAGGTGGGGAGCACATATTACATCATAGCAGCCAAAAGCAATTAGCCACAGCCCACCACAAAAGATCATGGAAGCTGCCTATTTATGGAAACTGCTGTAACCAATCGCCCACACAAAATCAGAGTCTGATGATTACAATTCAAGATTGGACCCACAGGGGCCATTACCTGGATCCTAGCAGCATTCAATAAGTGTACACTGGGAGCCCCGTCCTTCTCCCCCGACGCACACGTTTCGCCCTGCTTCCTCGGGGGGCGTGTCCAGGCAGAGGGTGTGTAGGGTTTAAATATGAGCCTCCACCAATCAATGATACGCTTTCACTTAGTATGTGCCTAAACCAATCCACAAGATTCTTTCATAGGTACAGCCCGGGATAGCAACACGGCGCATGTGCAAACCGCGTGACGCTCACTATAAAGAAAAACATGTAGCCACGGTCACGGTGACTCACTCAGAACCCCTCGCAGCTAATCACGCGATAGGGGATGAGAAAAGCCAGTGTCTGAGACCGCAATTATCATGTTAAGAGTGCGCCGATCTGCGCATGCGCAGAGCGATCCAAAAGGCTGATGACGTCCATAGGCCCAAATAAACTAGTGGGAATGCCACAATGGCTATTGTGCTCAGATGTTCCTCCTAATAAAGTGGGGTTTGAAAGTAATGCCCCATACCCCCAGGCAATGTTATCTAAAGGTAAAAAATCATTGCCTATTGGACCGTATAATAATAATTTATCAATCATCTCGCTGAAGTGAAGCTAGGGTATAGTGCCCAATGCCCTCAAACAAAACACCGTATTGCTTGAATAAAAAACATCTTCCATCAATATTATGGCCCTCCCCACTATATTATTTTCTAATCCCTATATGAAATGGGTCACCCATAAACGAATATTATACAAAAAACATGAATATATGATACAAACTATCAATCAAAATGTTACGGGAGAAGCATAAAACAACCTCCTCCTCAAAACACTCTCCCCTTATTCTGTATTGTATATATGATGTAAGTAAATGCAAAAAGGGATAGCCCTTGCGGATACTTTTACGGCTATAATCTCGTTCTTCAAACCGTTGACATAATTCCTTCGCTTGTATTTCAAATTGGTGATCATCTGAGCAGATGCGTTTAATACGTAGAAACTGTCCTATCGGAATGCCTTGTATTAAGGTTTTTGGATGAAATGATCTCGCATGCAGAAGAGAATTGGTAGCTGTTTTCTTACGGAACACAGTTGTAGAAAGAAACCCATCTTCCGATGCTGAAATAAAAATGTCCAAAAATTCAATGCTCCGACCAAACTTATGTGTCAAACGGATATTATAAGGATTAGCATTAAGAATCTTCATCGCGTTATTCAGTTCTTCAATTGGACCCTCCCAGATGAATAGAACGTCATCTATGAACCTAATCCAATTATGTACTCGGTTCATTCCTGGTATTGTATCATTCAAAAATATTTCCCGCTCCCAAAACCCCAGAAATAAATTGGCGTACGAGGGGGCACACGACGCTCCCATCACAGTTCCTTGTATTTGTAGAAAAAATCTTATTGAATGTAAATACATTATGTTTGAGAACGAAATCAAGTAATTGAATTAACAATTCCACCATGGGTTTCGGTGCGTTGCTAGTTTTCAAAAACCATTGGGCCGCCCTGATGCCATCCTCATGTCGAATAGATGAACAGAGCGCCTCAACATCGGCTGTTACAAGCACCATATCTTCATTAAGTTGTACCTGATTCAGATAATTGAGGGCTGCAGTTGTATCCTTAATGCATGAGGGCAATTCCTGGACGAATGGCTTTAAAAAGTAATCAACAATGTCACAAGTAAGTATGAAAAAACTGGTGTTACTAAGGTGCTATACTAAAGTATATTAAAGAATTCACAGTCACACAGACTGACTCTACAGATGAAACACCACCCTATCACTTCTAGCTTATTATTATTTGCAGACAGAGACTATCACTTCCATGTTCTTCAGCAGTAGTATACCACTAATGTTATGTGCCCCAGCCTCAATGTGTCCTGTGATTTGTTTCAGCCACAGCCTCATGTCTCCAGTAATATGCTCTAGCCACAGCCCCAATATCTCCTGTGATGTGCTCCAGCCCCAGTGTCTCATTTGAAGTATATGTTCCAGCTCCAATGTTACTTTTGAAGCAAATGCTTCAGCCCCAACATTTTCTGTAATGTGTAGGCCCCAGTCCCAACATCTGCTGTGTGATGCATGTGTTTTTGTCCCAGCATCTCCTATATGATGTATATACAGCAGTCCCTGTGTCTCCTATGTGATATATATGCTTCAGCCAAAGCATCACCTATGTGATGTTTTGTACTGCAGCCCCGGGAGTCTTCTATACAATACTTATACTCCTGCATCTCCAATATGATATACATGCAGCAGCTTCAGTGTCTCCTATGGGATGTATGTGTTTTAGTTCCTGCATCTCCTTTGTGATGTATACCACAGTCTCTGTGTCTCCTATGTGATATATAGAGCAGTCTTGGTGTCTCCTATGTGATGTATACTGCAGATCACCCATTGCTTCAGTTCTATAAATATAACATGAACAGTGATCATTTTCCCATTGTGAGGAGACCTGCAGTATAATATACATCTGTGTTCTTAACAACTTATTGCTGCAACTTCTTTACAAGACATATCATTTCAAAGTTGACTGCACTCCAGACTGACGCAAATCTGGAAAAGCAGTTCCAAGAAGCAACATGATCCCCTAACATCACACGTCACCAAAGAGAAGCAGATCCAGCCATCACATTAGGGGTGAGATAATTATTTTAACAACTATAGCAGGGCAATTTTCAAGTTGATAATTTTGTGCTGCCACCGATGATATTAAAAATATCCAAATGGCCCTTGGCAGAAAAAAAGGTTCCACATCCTTGCTCTAGAAAAGGGGTGGGGAACCTCAGGCCTGTGGGACATTTACAACCCTTGACCTTTTACCAAGCTCCCAGGCTGATTCCCCACAGTACTTGGGCTGACAGTTGTATTTTGTTGGCCGCTGGCCCATTAATTTCGTCTTGCTCTGTGAGCTTGTGTGGCGCCCCAGAGGCTCAGTCGCCACAGAGGTACTGCACCTTCTCCTAAGGTGAAGTGCCCCACCAACTAGGTAAGTTGCGAACTCCTTTCCACGCTCCAACACCTGCACCCCACACACAGGATAGTTCAGCACTGACCACATTGCGGCTCCATGCTTAGAGGCCTTTCGTGGTTCCTTGCTTCGTAACACGAGATGTGCTGGGAGGTGGGTGGAGTTGAGACATATAAAAGGTTGGGAAGGTTTAGAATTACAGGTCAGTCAGTCAGGAGAGTCTGAGGACAGGTCCGAGAGAGAGGAAGGAGTGCTGCAGCTGCCTCAGTGATCTGAGCCAGCTGGCACGGGAAAGGAGCAGAAGGAGAAAGACTTAGAACTGCAACCTAAGCTTCCATAAGAGAGAGAAGGAACAGCGCGGAACGAAGGAGTAGGAGAACAGAGAGGAGTTTTGGGTTGGAAGAGGAACCCTGCCTATAGGTTCTCAGCGCAAGGCCGGGGCCCGGTCCCCGAGGTTGTATGGACACTTATGGTTCTGCAGCAGACACCGGTGGAGTAGTTGGCTGTAAATGCACTACTCCCATCTAAGACTTGGGGCACAACAGCAACTGAATAGAGAGCCAGGACTCCGGAGAAGGGAGTCCCCGAGAGAGGCTACAGCTGTCTGTCATACAAGTAGAGTTGTTAGGAACATCTGACAGGAGGAACTTCAGAGTACCATGGTACTGGAGCTCTTCACACTAAAAGGCGCAATAGAGGAGTCGTTCAGGAAAGGTACATGTTGGCGGAGTGTTGGAGAGGAGAATCCTGACTTGCGCGAGAGGTTGATTGAGTCTCTGCCCCGGAGGACACGGCACGGAGGCAGGCACCAGTGTGTACCACAAACTGTGAGTAAAGCTTTGGAACTGCAAGCCCTGGTGTCTTCCCTTCATTTGTGCGCCAACACCGTCAGCACCGCTACATCTGGGTACCAGCATTCTTCACACCGCCTGTGCCTATACACTGCCCTGGGGTTACAGCTTCACCTGTGGGGAGCTACACCATCTATGCTGCAACACACCATCAGCCCCAGAGGATCTGCATGCAGCATTGGCTTAACATCTTGCTTGCCAAACACCACAGGTGGCGTCACGAACTATCACACAATCTATATCACAAACCACCATTGATTTGGGTGCCCAGGGCCACGGACCGGGTCACCGCCGCTGTGACACATTCCTCTGACACCGGCCCGGTACCGAGTACCCCACAGCCCTGGGACGGGGTGACCCACTTGCCCATGCAGTGTTCACAACTGAATGCTTAGGTGCATTCAATGAAGGATTACATTCTGACACCAGTATAAGCATCATGACTTACTTTGTGGGTGGTGTTAGCATGAAATTTGTACGGTCCATAAAGAATGGTATAAATGGCCAAATGGTCCTTGGCAGAAAATGTATTACCCACCCCTGCTCTTGACCATGTTATGTTTTTTTACAGTTCACGCTAATTGAATTGAGAACAGTTTGAATTGGGATCTTCAAATTTCAGGAAATTCCACTCAAATTTGATTTGCAGTAGATCAATTCAATCATCTATAGTACCAAGAAAAACTTCAAATCATACCAGAAAAAAATGCCATAATGCAATTCTGTTGAGAAAAAAAAATAAAAAAATCAGTTTTAGGCTAGTTTCAGACTAGCGTTTCTTGGTGTAGCGCAGGGCCCCCAACCATACCCCCTCCTGTTATCTCCTCCTCCAATCGCATAACTGTGCATGCGATCAGCGTACCCTATACTTAGCGTTGGGTGTGCTGATCGTGCGCTGGTCTGATTTTGCTAGCGCTGCGCCATTTTGGTGCTGCGCCCAGCGCACAAAAATGCAACACGGCGCGTTTTTGTGCGCTGGGCGCAGCGCCAAAAGGGCACAGCGCCAGCACAATCAGACCAGCGCACCCAACACTAAGTATAGGGTACGCTGATCGCATGCACAGTCATGCGATCGGAGGAGATGACAGGAGGGGGCACGGCCGGGGGCAGGGCTTAGCAGCGGCCCTGCGCTGCACCCAGAAACGCTAGTCTGAAACTAGCCTTAGCTCTTAAAATCTGGTGATGTAAAAATAAATGTTCTAGAATCAAAACATAAAAAAATGCATAAGTTTGGTGTCAATGTAATTGAACTGATCCAGAGATTAAACTTGCCTGATTCCTGAATTGCTGATTATTTGTTAAATTTGTCTCCCAAAAATCACTTTAAAAGTGAACAAAAAATGTTATGTAGGATAAAATAGTACCAATTAACCAATTAATAAAAAGAAAAAAATTAAAATAAAAAAGTGAAATGGAAAAAAATAAAATAATAGGGTTTTTCCTTTTTATTGGTAAAGTAAGTACTCTGGAAAAGCGATATGGCTCCCAAAAGCCAATATGTATGACATTGCAGTTGTGGGAAGAACCCATTTAACTATCAACTATCTTGGCTGCAGCAATTGATGACCTATCCATAGGAAAGGTCGTCATTATTAGATTGGTGGAGTTCGATACTCAGAAACCCATCAATCTCTAATTGATGATTCTGGATAAGTAATTAAAAGTTAAGTCCAGGAATACAAGTTATGGGGTGTGTGTCTCTAGAAGCACAAGCTGAGCATTCTTCATTAAGCAATAAAATTGCATATGGCAACCTTGTGGGGGTTATTGGTGTTCAGGCTCCTCAGGGGCTCGGCTACTAATTGATCCCACAATCTATTCAAACAGAATCTACGTTCTAAAAGCCAAGTAACGCTGCTTCCTATGCGATCCCCGTTGTGTGCTCAAACAATAGTATGCAAGCACATATGGGGTATTGTCACATTCAGTAAAAATTGTTGTTCTGTCCATTTTCTCCTATTACCCCTTAAAACTTTGAGAAAAAACCCTAAGTTGCTCATTTTTCTGCCCAATCTTATAAAATTTTGTGATGTAATTTTTGGGTTACAAATGCTCATCATACCCCTAGGTTAATTTCCTATAGGGTTTAGTTTGCCAAATGGGGTCACTTTTGGGTGTCTCTACTCTCTTGGGATTTCAGGTGCCCTCAAGTGCAACAGTGTCCTAATTTGCACTCCAAAACGTAAATAGCACTTTTGCTGTCTATGTTTTTCCATGTACCCAAACGTTTATTTTTGATCAAATATTGAGTATCGCTGTGTTTGGGAGAAATTGTGAAACAAATTATGGGGTCCATTTTCTCCTATTATCCCTCATGGACATTATAAATTTGGTGCTAAAACAGCATTATAGTGGAAAAAATGTAATTTTTTTGTTTTCACATCTAAATGTTATGAGGTTGGTGATCATCTAAGTTGTACAACTGTGCACTTGTGTTGTGTGTTACACAACTGTGTACAACTATGTTACATTCATAATGTGTCTAGAATTTTTGCAGACCATAAGTTAACATATTTATATGTACATGACCTTACACAATTACTGACCAACATTCACTTTATCAGCTTTCATGAAACGGTATAGGATATCTGTTCAGCACACTTGTAGGATATTGATGCCATATCTTATTTACTGTCATCTTTTGTGATTCTTGTATCTGCGCAGCTACAGGTCCATCACATGCATATTACTTGTTTTTCATTTGAGCTAGATATTTTCTGTGATATATTACTGTATCTAGATATTAATTGCTGCAATTTGTTATTGTACACTGCGAGTTTCATGTTTGGCACATTATTGCTTAATATGGGTTTGTTTGAGAGTGACACTTTTTGGTCTTCAATAATTTTACTTTCCGTCTATATTACGGTACTCAATTAAGGATTTTTTTTGTATGTTTTATCGATATTTAGGTGTGCTCATCAATATGTGGTGTCTTCAATGTTGTCTCTGGCAAAGTTTGGGCGTATGTGCAGGATGTCACAGGCCCAGCGTGGAGACGCGACGACGCTCCACGCACTGTATCTTTCTGTCATTCTGTAGACTTCAGGATTAATGCGACCTGTGGTCTTCAGAACGGAGAGCATTAGCAGGGAGATCATGTCTCCCTACTCTACAGCAGGGCTTAACTATATCAGCGCTCTGCATATGCCGATATAGTTAAGGGTGGCATAACTCTGGGTGGGCCCCTATGAGCACTGGGCCTGGGCCGACCTCACCCTCTGCCCTCCTGGTATCTTTGCTACAGATGTCACATATTTAATTTCTACAGTCACAAAACATGCATTGTTAGTTGCAAGGTGCTAATACACCAAGATACCTGTTGGCCATGTGCTCGTTGTGTATTGTGATGTGTGTCTATTGATTGAAATCTCGTTTTATAGGAAAAGGCTTGTGGTCTGTAGACTTATTTCTGAGAAATTTTATACATTTTCTTGCCCTTTCCTATTGCCTTTATTATTCCCTGAGAAAATTCAATTTTTCCACTTTACTGATTGCTTACATGAAACCATTATTAAAAAGTATTTTCTCATCTCCAGAGACATGAGCACTGAGGATTGATGTGGATTACCAGTAAATAGGATCAGTAGAGTGATACCATGCTGATGACAGCATGTTATCTGAAAGTAAAATCTAGGCTTCATCACTGCGCAGACTGCTTCAGTGCTTTTAAACATTTTCCATTGTGATTAGCTACCATGTACCTGAGTATGTAATTAATGTACAAAGTTACAGTTGAAACCAGAAGTTTACATACACTATATAAAAAGACACATATTCATGTTTTTCTCAATATCTGTCTTGAAATCAGAATAAACCTTTCCTGTTTTAGGTCAATTAGGATTACCAGAATCTATATATATAAAACTCAAAATCTGTAGTAGCCCGCTCTATACAAATCCACAGTTCTCGTCCGATTTGGGTGAAATTTGGCACGCCCCCTCTCCACCCAGAGGACCAGTATACTGCGCATGTTACATCTCACTAGCATCCCCTGTCATGAGATTGGGGCCCTCGAAGTTAGGCCCTATACATATAATGGAGAAATGTGAAATCTGTAGTAGCCTGCTCTATACAAATCCACAGGTCTCGCCCGATTTGGGTGAAATTTGGCACGCCCCCTCTCCACCCACAGGAGCACAATACTGTGCACGTTACATCTTCCTAGCATCCCCCCATCATGAGATTGGGGCCCCCGAAGTAAGTTAGGCCCTATACATATAATGGGGAAATGTGAAATCTGTAGTAGCCCGCTCTATACAAATCCACAGTTCTCGTCCGATTTGGGTGAAATTTGGCACGCCCCCTCTCCACCCAGAGGACCAGTATACTGCGCATGTTACATCTCACTAGCATCCCCTGTCATGAGATTGGGGCCCTCGAAGTTAGGCCCTATACATATAATGGAGAAATGTGAAATCTGTAGTAGCCCGCTCTATACAAATCCACAGGTCTCGCCCGATTTGGGTGAAATTTGGCACGCCCCCTCTCCACCCACAGGAGCACAATACTGTGCACGTTACATCTTCCTAGCATCCCCCCATCATGAGATTGGGGCCCCCGAAGTAAGTTAGGCCCTATACATATAATGGGGAAATGTGAAATCTGTGGTAGCCCGCTCTATACAAATCCACAGGTCTCGCCCGATTTGGGTGAAATTTGGCATTCCCCCTCTCCACCCACAGGAGCAGAATACTGCTCACGTTAAATCTCGCTAGCATCCCCCCATCATGAGATTGGGGCCCCCGAAGTAAGGCCCTATTCATATAATGGAGAAATGTGAAGGTGAAAGTAAAAGTGCTGAGGGGAAAAAAACAGTTGTGACTTAGGCCTGTTTCACACTTCCATTTTTGACCATCAGTCAAAATCCGCCATTTTTAAAAAAAAACGGATCCGCCATTTTTTTTGGCGGATCCGTTTTTTTCCCCATTGAGATGCATTACCCGCGGACGTTGATGGATGGCCATCTGTTGGATCCGTTTTTTTGCGGATCCGCCAAATTTTTTGCATCCGCCGACATGCCCGGACGGACCATGCAACTTTTTTTTCCTGCAGGATCCGCATTTTAGAGTGCGCATGCCCGGAGGAAGGAAGTCAGCCAGAAATTTAACCCTGAAATCATTTCTGGCAGATGGAAAAAATTCTCTCTCTCTCTCTCCCCCCGGGCTGCGGTTCATTCATTCATCGGATCCGTCAAAATAACGGTTCGGTGGCATCCGTTCACATGAGTTTAGCAACGGATCCGCTTTCCGCCATTTTGGCGGATTTTGACTGACACAAAAAACTGAAGTGTGAAACAGGCCTTACAGGGATGGATTATAGCGATTGCACCAAAGAGTTGCTGCTAAAGGGGCTGCACCACCACACACAACACAAAAACATTTCACAAACACCATATAAACATCACACAGACAGCACACATACACCAACCCACAAGCACAACACCACACAAATGCCACAAAACACCACACAAATACCAGACCACTCTGGACACACACAACCCAAACACCACCCCACAAATACCACAACACCACCCCATAAATATCACATGCACCCCCCCCCACACACACACACATGCACGGAAGGACCACACATGCATGCAAACACACTCAGATGGAAGCACCCTACGCACATGGACAAAGAGAGCACATGCGTACTCACACACACCATGGACACTTGCACTGTGTACGCACAAACACATGGATCACATGCATGTGCGAGCTTTCATCATTGAAACTGCTGAGGTAAAGTGTGTGCAAGCAGCCTTAGGCTACTTTCACACTTGCTTTGCTTTGCAGCGCATTTTTCCTGCAAAAAAACGCATAGAAAAAATGCATACAAACGCATACAAATGCTGCGTTTTTTTCAAGCATTTTTATGAGCATGCATGAAAAAAACGCAGCATTTTTTATGCGTTTGTATGCGTTTTTAGTGCGTTTTTAACGCGTTTGCATTTTTTCCAACATTAGTTGGCCCCTCACACTAACCCAAACCATGACTTTACTAACCCTAACCCTGACCCAAACCCTAACCCTAACCCTTAACCAAGCCATATCCTAACCCTAACCCTAACCCTGACCCTAACCCTAACCCTTAACCAAACCATACTAACCCTAACCCTTAACCAAACCCTACCCAAACCCTAACCTTAACCCTAAACCCTAACTAACCCTAAGCCCTAACCCTTAACCAAACCATACTAACCCTAACCCTAACCCTAAACCCCCTTAACTAACCCTAACTCTAACCCAAACCCCTAAATTCCATTGTCTAACTAATGCTCAACAAAAAAACGCATGCGCAAAAAAAGCATACATGAGCATGCCAATGCGCACATATGCGCACCCATAGACTTATAATGGATGTCTTGCTGTAAAAAAAACGCATTGCGCGCGCATGTGTTTTTTTGAGGCAAGTCGGACGCCCAAAAAATGCAACAGGATGCATTTTGTGTGCCCGAGCGCACACCACAAAAAACCGCATGCGCGTAAAAACGCATACAAACGCATGTGTATGCGCACATAAGCGCATCCCATGCAAAATATAGGAAAAAAAAGCATGCGTTTTTTAGCGCTAAAATACAGCGCCAAAAAACGCAAGTGTGAAACCAGCCTTACTGAGCAGAAATATTGGTCAGGCGAAAAATGCCCCACAGTAAGATTGTCATTCTGATTACTATACAGGGAGCTTTCATCACTGAAGCTGCTGAGGTAAAGTGAAAGCTGAGCTCTGATTGCTTGCTATGAGCAACAAGACAAGTCTGCCTGTGAGGCAGTTTTTATTACTGAGATGTGAGCTCCTTCAGGTCATAGTAATACTGTGTGAGGGCTGCTCTGTACTTACTATTCATCCTATTACATCTCCTATCAGTGTCAGGTGAATACTAAAGGGTCATAATACTAAGGACTAGAGTTGAGCAACTTTTGCTTTTTTAGGGTCGAGTTTCGTTTCATGAAACCCGACTTTTCCAAAAGTCGGGTCGAGCAAAATCGGCCGACTACAGGGAAAAGTCGGGGGTCCGACCGAAACACGAAACCCAATGTAAGTCAATGGGGAATTAAAGTCGGCAGTGAGAGGAGGACAGGAAACACACCTACAGTGCCCATTTGAATGCCAAAAGCATCAATTCTTCTTACTTAAGCTTGTCAACCTTAATTAACTTCATAATACTAGTTACGCACTGAAAAATGGGGGTTATTTGGCTAAAGTTGTGGGGGGGTAGGGCTGGCTCCAGGTTTTCATGTGCCCTGGGCGAAAGAGCGCCCCTTTAACACATACCACAACTCATCATGCTCCGATACGGCAGAGAAATAGCGGTATAGTACAATGAAAAATACTTCACTTTTTACATCTCATGACGAGGCCCATCTATTTCTCCATACAGAATCATTGGTCCCATATAATGTTTTAAACAGTATATGATGAGCTCCACATAATGCTACAGTATATGTTGGTCCCCATGGATGAAGCTCCACTGTCTTATGGGCCCAAATAATGCTCCAAACATAATGAGCCCCATTTCTAATGCTCTAGTGTATAATGGGCCTTGTAAATGCTGCTCCAGTGTCTGATGTCCACCTTTGGAATGTTCCAGTGTATGGTGGGCCCATCTATCATTCTCCAGAGTATAGTGCTCCCCAAAAATTGCTGTCCCAACATTGAAAACAATGAAATAAGTCTCCTCGCTAGGGAATCCCTGTACTAGTCTGGACTCCTCGTCATCCCCATCTTCCATCTCACTGCACAGTATTTCAACCTTGCAAGTGCTGTGATCCTGAGCAAGCAGGGGGGGCCCACTCGTTGGTGACGGCACTGGCACAGGGCCCCTGATAGTACGGTGGTGTGTCTGACGGTGTGTGGGCCGAACCTGCACTTTCATCTGCAGCTTCCTCTTTGTCACCGTGTAAGATGGAACTGTATATGGGAAGGGTAACCTGAGTTTCATCAGGGTCAGATTCAGGCCGTGTAGTGTGCGAGGGGAATGTAGTGGTCTGGGTCAATGTACCAGCAGATTCATCGAGCAGTGGCTGGGCATCAGTGCACTTGTGTCGCCCCCAGGAGTACAGTTGCCACAGTGGCATTACCTTCCTCCTAGGGAGTGTGATGTCATGCTTGGGAGCAACGAAGGATCTCTCTAGCAGGTTAACTGATTGGGCGGCGTTATTCCCACGAGTCACGACCCTCCAAACAGCGTTCATGAAGGCAAAGTGTTTGTTTTACGTGGACAGTATGGTTGCAAAGCTGAACCTTAAAGGAATGTCCAGAAGGGCACCACCAGGAGTGGAGCCTACGGCGTAATTTGACTCAACACGGGCAACCTCAACCATCCAGCAACAAAAAAGATGCACACATTGCAAGCTTAATTCCGTTAACGAATGAGGAATTGAGGGTAAACTGATTAAATTTGCTGATGACACAAAGCTAGGAGGGATAGCTAATACTAGAGAAGAGAGAGAGAGGATTCAAAAAGATATAAATAAACTGGAGAAGTGGGCAGCAACTAACAGAATGGTTTTTAACAGGGAGAAATGCAAAGTACTACATCTGGGCAATAAAAATGAAAAAAGCATATACAGAATGGGAGGAATAGGGCTAAGTGACAGCACATGTGAAAAAGACTTGGGTATACTAATAGATCACAGATTGAATATGAGTCAACAGTGTGATGCAGCAGCAAAAAAGGCAAATGCAATTCTAGGATGTATTAACAGAAGCATACAGTCTAGATCACGTGAAGTCATTATTTCCCTCTACTCCTCTTTGGTCAGACCTCATCTGGAATATTGTGTCCAGTTTTGGGCACCACATTTTAAAAAAGACATCAACAAACTGGAGCAAGTTCAGAAAAGAGCGACCAGAATGGTGACCGGTCTGCAAACCCTGTCTTATGAGGAAAGGTTACAGGATTTGGGAATGTTTAGTTTGCAAAAGAGGAGACTGAGAGGAGACTTAATAGCTGTCTACAAATAACTGAAGGGCTGTCACATTGTAGAAGGATCAACTTTATTCTCATTTGCACAAGGAAAGACTAGAAGCAATGGGATGAAACTGAATGTGAGGAGACACAGATTAGATATTAGAAAAAACTTTTTGACAGTTAGAGTGATCAATGAGTGGAACAGGCTGCCATGAGAAGTGGTGAGTTCTCCTTCAATGGAAGTCTTCAAACAGAGGCTGGCCAGACATCTGACTGGGATGATTTAGCGAATCCTGCTTTGAGCAGGGGGTTGGACCAGATGGCCCAGGAGGTCCCTTCCAACTCTACGATTCTATGATTCTATGATCAAAAACTTATCCACAAAGTCCCGGAAAATATCATTATGAAGGATTGGAAGACAGAAGGGGCATTAGTGAGCCCAAAAGGCATCACCAGGTACTCAAAATGTCCCTCCGGAGTATTAAACGCTGTCTTCCATTCATCTCCATGCTTGATGAGAATAAGATTATACGCCCCCCTGAGGTCAAGCTTAGTTAACCAGCAGGCACCTTTAACTTTGGAGAATAAATCAGAAGTCAGGGGTAACGGATACTGATATTTAACCGTAATCTTGTTAAGGGAACGATAGTCAATACAAGGTCTTAATGAACCATCTTTCTTAGCCACGAAAAAAAACCAGCACCTAAGGGTGAAGAAGATGGTCTAATATGACCCTTCTCCAATGACTCCTTAATATAAGATTGCATAGCCTCGTGTTCAGGTACAGATAAGTTGAAAAGCCGACCCTTGGGAAATTTACACCCAGGCCTCAACTCAATTGCACAGTCATAACTCCTATGAGGAGGCAACTTGAATGGCTAATGACATAGAATCATCAAGACCAGAGGGGACAGGAAATCCCACCATAATATCCTTTACAATTTCTGATAAACCTTTGCGAAAGAGAGCTGCCAAGGCACCATCATTCCATGTAGTAAGGACCGCACACTTTTGGAATTTTTGACAGTATAACTCTGCAGAATTCTGACCCTGGTTCAATGCCAATAGGGCTTTCTCAGCTTGATCAATAGCATTAGGTTCATCATACAACAGCCCCAAGGCTTGAAAAAATGCATCCACATTAGTCAGAATAGGATTTTCAGGTGTCAAAGAAACCCAATCCTGGGGATCGCCACGCAGCAAGGAGATGACAATTTTAACCTGCTGCGCAGAGCTCCCCGATGAGTTAGGCTTCAAGGCAAGAAATAATTTACAATTATTCCTAAAATTCAAAAATTTAGACCAATCCCCAGAAAACACATCAGGAGTAGGGATTTTTGGTTCAACAGCATGTGATTGAGCGAGATAGGCGGAAATTCCCCGCAATTCAGCAGCGAGCTGCTCCACACGATCAGACAATTGCTTAATCTCCAATAAGGAAAAAATCCTCCTACGGCCCCAGAGAAAAAGAGGAAAAAATACATATAAAAAAAAAATTCTGACACTTTTTTTTTTTTTACAATTTTTTTTTTCCTGCTTTTGAGTACCCTAGAATCTGCGGTATGGCAGGTGATTGTGTTATGAATGAGTCACCGAGGAGGAAAAACAAAAACAAGCTAAACCACAGAAAACCAGAGAGGTTGGTAACTAAGCGGATTGCAGACCGCTGACCCTATCCACACAACTAGCAGAAGCCATGGAGTGTACCTACGATGATCCTAGATGCCTCGTCACAGCCGGAGAACTAAATAAGCCTAAAGCAAGAAAAGGGGAAATCTAAACTGCCCCAGAGCAGACCCCAAAGCAATAGACAGCCCACAAACATGTATTGTCGGTGAGACAAGATGAAAACACAAACACAGATAGAAAAATAGGCTGAGCAAACGATGAGGCCCACACTAACTATAAAGGACAGGAAAGGAAAGATGCTGTCTGCAATCATGCACAAAACCCTGCCAAAAAATGTCCAACACTTTCTGATAACAAAAACCCTGAAGTCGCTAGACTTCAATTCCCTATATCAGCACTCTGGTATATTCTGAAGACAGAGCAAAAAGAGACCAATCTGATCAGGGACAAAAGGCAAACTGGCATAAACAGAGAAATAAAAATGGAAATTCAGCACAGCCCCAGCAGGGGCTGGCTGACCACAAAAACTGAGTAAGCCAGACCAAATCTCATGTCAAAAAATAGCAGAGCACACTTAGCTTGAGAAGGCAGGAACAGAACTGGAAACCAGAACCTCAGGGCAGGAAAAAATCACCAGCACAAAATTAGGGAGTCGACTGTCTTAAATCCAGTCAGAGACTCCTGATGTCCAATCACAGTCCTCCTCCTCAGGTGGCAGGTCTCTGCCATTTAGATCAGCTTCATTACCTGCTGTCACCACCAGAGGGACCCCGGATGGAGAACTCACGACTCCTCTGTCATCACAGCCAGCTCCACCACCCTCACCAGAAGCCAGGGGTAAATCAGAAAATGAGTTCACAACAGTGGCCTATAGCTTAGCCACTGACTGGCGTTGACTCTAATACTGATAGGGAGGGGAATCTTAATAAGTCATTCACCAGGTACATGCATCCGTCATCATCCACACAAATAGCAACTAGAGTCTATACTAGCGCATGTCCGAGCGGCCATGCGAGTTTTTTATAGCCGAGACCTTCCGGAACCTTCCAGATCCCCCTGATGGACCAATCAGAACTGGAGAAGGACCTGAGCATGTGACTCCCGATCCCCAATGGGGAATCGTCCCATGAGCATGCTCAGTGGAGTGACGGAAGAACTTAGATTCTGGAGTATTTTGTTGCTGGCCAGGGTGCATTGTCATACCTGAACCAGAGGTGGCAGCAGCAACCGATCCCACGCTGCTGGTCTGGGCAGAGCGCCGGGACTGCTGAGAAGGCTCCACTGCGGCCGAAGGAGAATGGGAGACCGCCGAGTGCAAGGCTCTGGATTCCTGCTGTGCAGTGGCAGGAACCCAACGTCTAACAATACCGCAGCCTCACGAAGGTTACTGCACATGACAGAAGCATTCTGAGCTGATTACATCTTCCAGGTTAAGAACAACACTTTTTCTCCTCCTCAGATCATGCAATTCTCTGCTTTGGACTTCAAAAACAACAATGGTGATGCCACCTGGTTGGTCAATCAAAGGGATAGGATCATATCTCGTCACACCATGACTTGATGTATACTCTACAGCATGATTGATTTGGGGTAACGGTTTTTCACTCATGAAAGCAAGTTTTCACTTGATAACTATAGCATAACCACTACACACATAGTTTAGCTAAAACATCATTGTGATGATCACATCATCATTTCCTTTCAGGAGCCTGTGATTAGTTTATTAGGCAATTTCCTAATCCTGCTCTAAGCTATTGAGGGGATGAGGGTGTTATTTTTCGGTTGCGTTGCTGCCTTCTTATGATTGGTCAGTATTATACAAGGATGAGAAGAACATGCCCCACTTGGACTTAACAAAAAGTAATTCATTATGTGCCAAAGGTTTTGATTGCTAATACAACTGCAATGGTGAGGCAACTATTTTTTTTAAATATTCCACTCTGTAGCCACTATTACAATTTGTGTCCAGTTCAATGTGAAAAATTGAATGAAAGTTCCTCTGTAAAATGGGCACTTATCTATGCCTGATTCAATTTTGACAAATGTAACATTTTCCAAGCTGGCAGCGGATAACCTGGTATGCTTGGGTGTGACAAAGCAACTGGCCACATTGAGTACCTTCTCTGACAGAAGAGTTACTTCTTGTCATTAGTCCAATCTGCTGACCCAGAAGTCCATGGCATCTGGTCTCAGGGAATCTGCCTCAGAAAGGACACAGTCTAGGTATGATTGAACCTGTTTGCCGAAATGCAATAGGTTGGTGCAAAGGAAAATGCAACATTTGTTCCATCATGTAAATTATACTGTAGCTGCTTAGGATTCTTGTATCTCCAACATTGGCACAGCCATTAGTGCTTTGAGTCTACGAGAAGTGGAGAGTGTTCTTCTGTTAAATTGTTTGATGACAAGCTTCGTAGAGCAGGAAACAAAGCATATTAATATTATTAATAAGCCAATTTAAATTAAATTTCAAAAGCTGGGAAAGATTCCTCTATTTTGCTTTAATAGCAAGTGTCTAAAAGTATAGCTATCCAATAGTCATTACTTTCCTTGATAGTTATGAAGTGCCTGTCATGGCACAATCATTTCACACCCATCCTCTCTGTTGGATATCTTTCATCAGCCTGCTGCAATGGTTTGTTGTAATGACTAATGTTTTCGTAGTCATTTTCACTGTGACAGACTCCCTTGGACATACACTTGCTTTTCATCCTCCACAGCGTCCTGCAGCATCTATCAGGGACAATGAGGATTCCTAACAGGACATAAACATGTTCAAGTTGCTATTCTTTCTCTACACTTTCTTGCATTTTGGTGAGTGTTTTTCCTGGTTAAATATGGGTGAGATATCCAAATTTCACAGATGTCCCTGTAAGAAATTGAGTAGCCTCTTTGAAGGGCTTCAGTAGGTGACATGCACCCCTCATCAGCTGGCAATGGCAGATCTCAAACTAACCCTTACTTATGTTTCGCGGCTGTATAATAGACTTAGGCTACTTTTACACATGCTGTTTATTTTGCGGCCCGTTTTTACCTTCTTGGATCGCTGTTTTTCCCTGTTGTAACAAATTGCAGGGAAAAACCGGCGATCTGCAAATACGGTGTACCGCAAAAACAAGCTACTGTTGTTTCTGTGGTCCCATTGATTTAAATGGAGGCCGTGTCCATGAGCCGTGAAAATAGCAAGCTTGATATTTTTTCACGGCCGTATAAACGGCCCTCACGACTATACGGCACACGGCGCTCCTATGTTTTTTTGCGGTCCATTTTTGCAGACCCATAGAAATCTATTAGGGCTGCAAAAACGGCCCGCAAAAACACGGCAGGTGTAAAAGAACCCTTATGCAGCCTTTTGATGCTGGTTCAGATGTTCCAACATATGCAGCGTTGAATTTCATCAGTTTGTGACATTGCAAATCAGATGATACCCTGGAAGACCATTCTGTTTTTGCAAAGCCCGGTGGGTGTGCTTCACCACATAATAACAGTTGAAAAGAGCAGAAACTTTCCCAGTGATAACCAGCACATTCCTCTCGTGGGTATATTTGTTAAAAAAAAAGTTTGCACAATTAAACTTATGACATGTAGCATGCAGTGTGCATGAATTACTTTGTGCAACCGTAAGGCAGGCAGAATGTTCCATGCATTGTCACTCATGACAATTCTTAGCTCCAGTTAACTGGGAGCCATCCATGGTGAGTTGAACAGCAGCAAATTATCTGCTAGATTGCTTTTGTCCCGTATGCTTTCATGTTGTCAAGCTGCTTGGAAGCACTTTACCTTACATGAACAAAAAGAATGAGGGAGGTTGTGGTATCAATGTTGTGCCTTGTGGTGATGGAGTATGTCTCTTGAGTAGGATCTGGAGACATGGCTTACGTAAGAAAATCCTTACTGAGAGCTGGAAGAGCCGAGAAGACAATGTAGACAATTCTCCTTGAAGCTGAAGCTAAAGTTTATTCAGAGATGTGCAACAGTGCAGTTTACAGAAAGCAGTGAGCTAAAGTATGCAAACTCTCGCAGAAATCCAGACAAGTAGCACAACAATGGGTGATCTGGTCATGGTCTGGCAATGGTGTTGCCTGACGGTGGACTAACAATGGCGTGGCCCCAAACTACAGTATCAGGGTCTTTTTATACATGGTTAGGCAAACAAACTGCATATTGCGGCAAAGGGCGCATATATATATGTGTGTATATATATATATATATATATATATATATATATATATATATGATAACCTAATACTGCAGGGAAAGAAATGTATTTTAAACATAAAGAAAGTGATAATGCAACATGACTGTCACGATCCATTTTTGGATCTGCGTCAGTTTGGGCTTCTCTGATATAACCTTTTTTCTTGCAGGCCATCGGGGGTTAATGTCAGTTTTTCCCCCCGGTGGCTGCTGGTGTTACTACATGTTTAGCTACATGTTACCACTCCCACCTTCCTAAATAAGGTCACCTGGTGCACCAGCTGACTGTTGGCAATACAGGTCTTTTGGAAACCAAGCGCTGTGAAGACTGGTCCTACCTGGTGCAGAGGTGGTTCAGCTTATCTGGAGCAGTGGTGTTGCTGCTGAAGAGAGGAGCTTTCTGGAGCAGTGTTGTTTCTGCTGAAAGCTGAGTTCGGGTGCCTTACTTTGCTGTCCTGTGCATGACAGCAGAGAAAGCTAAGTGTTGTTTGTTTTTCCCTGTGTTATTTTCCTTCGTGTTGTATTAGTGCAGCAGTGGGACCACTGTCCGCACTAGCCAATTCCCTAGTGAGGTATAGCTGGAGGGCAAGTGAGGGCTGAGGTATCCTGGTGGGCGACGGTTTAAAAGAAGCCGTATAGGGACGTCAGGATAGTCCAGGACACAGCCTCAGGAGAGTGCAGGAGGTGTCCCTTTCCCCATTCCCTATTGCAGGGCCCACCATTGTAATTGTGTCCCCGATGTCCCCTTGTTTTGTCTTGTTGTTTGGTGACCGTCTGACCGTCGGGTTGCACCCTTGGATTCGCGGTGGATACTGCGTCCACTTGTTATATAGAACCACGTGGGACGGCCGCAGGTGCCTCCTTGCAGTATTGGTATCTCCCTTAAAGCCTGTAATGATGTATAGTAGGTTTCTATGAAGACAGTGGCTAGATGATAGAGTCACAGACACAGGTATACGTGAAAGTAGTTTGTATTAAACAAGCAGCACAGAACAGCACAGGTGCTGGCGGAGCCAGACAATGACAGCAGTGGTAACAGCAGCAGAACTCAGTCCAGTAGATAGCAAGTTGTACACCAGCACTATGTAGACGTAAGCAGACACAGTCTTAAGAATGCAGGCAAGGACAGTCACTTAGCCCTCTCCCTTGCGGGAGGGGAATCTTCGAGCACAGTGCAGTGGCAGAGAAAGTCACTAGGTAATTGATACTGAATGTGTAAAGGTAGCAGGGATAAGTCTCTCAGGTGAAACGCACACAGCAGTCAAGATCTTCAGCGCATACCGTGAGTGCTGTAGGAGCGGTGAGCGGTGGAGGCAGGGCTGGAAGGAGCCTTCAGGCAGACACCGTCAGAAGGTCCAGGCGGCGGTTAGGCAGCAGGTAATCCAGGTGGATTCAGAAGGAAGGAAGGAGGTAGCACAGCGTGCAACTCCCAGCTAGCAGATCAGGTACAGGACGAGATATACAAGCAAGGTAGTCACGTCCAGGAAAGCTATTTAAACCCGGCGGGCGGGACCAACAGGCGGTGATGTCACAGGAACCAGTATGGCCGAATGAAGCCAGGCTTAAGGGCAACAGTAAGGGCAAAGTCCGGAACACAGCAGAATAGGAACGATGCTTACATTATTCCCCCTTAAAGAATGTCCTCCGGACAATCTTCGACCAGGCTTGTCCGGGTACCTTAGATGAAACTGCTCCAGCAGCCGCGGAGCACAGATATTCTCCACCGGTTCCCAGGAATTCTCCTCGACAGAGTATCCTTGCCACTTGACCAGGTATTGCAGCTTCCTTCTGAAGATCCGTGAATCCAGAATCTTCTCCACGACATATTGTTCATGTCCATCAACGAGCACTGGAGCTGGAGGAGAGGAAGTACGCCCTGGGAAGGAATTTGGTACAACTGGCTTTAGTAGGGAAACATGGAACACCGGGTGAACCTTCCAGGCAGGGGGCAATTTCAGACGCACCGCTACCGAATTCACTAGAGCCACGATCTTGTATGGCCCTACAAACTTCTGTCCAAGCTTGACAGTCGGTGCCCTCACCCTCAGATTCTTGGTAGACAACCAGACCGTATCTCCCACCCTATACACCGGAGCCGGCCTCCTGGTACGATCTGCTGCTCTCTTATACCTCTCCTGCGCTGTCGTCAAGGTGGTCTTTAGAGCTTCCAAATTCTGCTGTAAGAAGGAAAGATGGTCAGACACAGCAGGCACTGCAGCCTCCTTGGGGAACTGCGGCAAGATGCTTGGGTGGTAACCCTGATTAGCAAAGAACGGTGACTGCTTAGTCGAGGAGTGCTGCGAGTTGTTATATGTGAACTCTGCCAGGGGAAGCAGATCTACCCAATCGTCCTGCAGATGACTTAAGTAGCAACGGAGGTACTGCTCCAGGGTCTGATTCGTACGTTCCGTCTGTCCATTGGTCTGTGGATGGTAAGCCGAAGACAGACTTACTCTAATATCCAGAGCCGCGCAGAAACACCTCCAGAACCTAGACGTGAACTGCACCCCACGATCCGAGATCACCTCATCCGGGACCCCGTGCAGACGGACCACCTCTTGAATCAACAAGTCTGCAGTCTGTTTTGCTGTGGGTAATCCAGCGCAAGGGATAAAGTGTGCTGCCTTAGTGAGGCGGTCCACGACCACTAGAATGGTGTTCTTACCCTTGGAGACCGGTAGTTCAACAATAAAGTCCATTGAGATGGATCTCCAGGGACGAGATGGTATAGGCAAGGGTTGTAACAACCCGGAAGGCGACGCACGAGGCGTCTTGAACCGAGCACATACCTCGCAGGATGACACGTATCCCTCCACGTCCTTCCGGTACGAAGGCCACCAGAAGTACCGAGCCAGGAACTCTTGGGTCTTCGTTATTCCACGATGTCCCCCAATCTTAGAATCATGGATCAGTCGGAGGACTTCAAGTCTTGTCACCTCTGGTACATACAGCCGATTCTCCTGTAACCACACTCCTCCACTGAAATTTAGGCTTACTTCGGGGGTAGGT
This sequence comes from Dendrobates tinctorius, assembly GCF_039654945.1. Lineage (NCBI taxonomy): Eukaryota > Metazoa > Chordata > Amphibia > Anura > Dendrobatidae > Dendrobates > Dendrobates tinctorius. The sequence goes on from NW_027361917.1 coordinate 54,171,415, forward strand.
TGCCTTAGCAACGGATCTGCTGCGTATGCTGCTTTGATCTCAGACAGAAGATCCTGATGATGGATTGCAGAGATGAAATGAGCGGGAGACACAACAGTACTAGGAGACGACTCAATCACTTCCTCAGGAGCAGCAATCCTAGATAGCGCATCTGCCTTACCATTCCGTGCCCCCGACCTGTAGGAGATGATGAAGTTGAATTGGTTTAGAAACAAGCTCCAACGTGCCTGACGTGGGTTCAAACATCTTACGGACTGCATGAATTCCAAGTTTCGGTGGTCGGTAAGAATTGTAATCGGAGTTGAGGACCCCAGCAGCAAGTGTCTCCACTCCTTGAATGCCGTCACAATCGCCAGTAACTCCTTGTTCCCTACGTCATAGTTCTTCTGCGCCGGGGATAGCTTCTGAGAAAGAAAGGCACAAGGATGAAGAACTGCCTTCTCACCTCCTCTCTGTGACAACACTGCGCCGATGGCGACATCCGATGCGTCCACCTCAAGAGTAAAGCTCAGGTCTGGGTCTGGATGTCTTAAGATGGGAGCCGACACAAATTTGTCCTTCAGCCGTGTGAACGCCTCCTGGGCTTGCGGAGTCTACCGGAACGGTACCCCCTTCTTAGTCAGTTGGGTGATGGGTGCCACAATCTCAGAGAAGTTACGGATGAAGCGCCTATAGAAGTTGGCGAATCCCACAAACCTCTGAACTTCTTTCACCGATCCTGGCGCTGGCCACTCCTGGATCGCTCTGGTCTTTTGATCGTCCATCTGGAGACCCTGTGGAGAGATGACATAACCGAGGAACTGCACTGTTGCCCTGTGGAACTCGCATTTCTCCAATTTGATGTAAAGATGGTTATGCAGCAGGCGTTGCAGCACTGTCCTCACGTGGAGCCGATGTTCCTCGAGATCACTGGAAAAGATTAAAATGTCATCGAGATACACAACCATAAATACATCAAGCACATCTCGGAAAATGTCATTAACAAAATGCTGAAAGGTTGCAGGAGCATTTCGTAGTCCGAACGGCATGACCCGTGACTCGAAGTGTCCATAACGACAGCGGAAGGCCGTCTTCCACTCATCTCCAGACCGAATTCTCACGAGATTGTAGGCTCCCCGAAGATCCAGTTTGGTGAATATCTTAGCCTGCTTCACCCTCTCCAGTAGTTCAGAGATTAAGGGTAGCGGGTGCCGATTCATGACCGTTACCTTGTTTAAATCACGGTAGTCCATGCAAGGACGCAGACCCCCGTCCTTTTTCTTCACGAAGAAGATTGGTGCACCTGCAGGAGAAGTAGACGGTCGGATGAAGCCCTTGGCGAGATTCTCGTCGATGAAGTCCTTCAAGGCCTTTAATTCAGGACCAGACAAAGGGTAAATACGCCCGAATGGGATCTCCGCCCCAGATACCAGTTCTATCGGGCAATCATAAGGCCGGTGGGGAGGTAACATATCTGCCCTCTTCTTGTCACATACCTCTGCCAGATCCTGATACTCCGGTGGTAATTGTCCCTCAGTCGTAGCTACTACCTTGGGGATAGCAGCGACCTTAGGAATAGCGGGGTTGCTGTTAGAACTTGGAGGGAACTGCACCTCCCTGGTCTCCCAGTTGATGCGAGGATTCTGAACCTGGAGCCAAGGTAACCCCAGGATAATAGGGAAGTGAGGAGAAAATATTAGTAAAAAGGACAAATGTTCCACATGTTCCTCTCCAATGCATACCTTCACCGACTCAGTCTCCATGGTTACCGGTCCAGATGTAAGTGGCGACCCGTCTACTGTCTCCATCAAGACTGACGACTCCCTCTTCACTGCCCTGATTCCATGCTTCCTTGCAAACGTGATATCCATGAAGTTCCCACTGGCCCCGGAGTCCAACATGGCGGCGCTCTCGACACACCGACCCTGGAAGCAGACCCTCAAGGATAGGTAATAGTGGGAATTCTTCTTAGTAGCGAAGTAGGAGGAAACGACGGATGTCATCGAGATCACCACTGCGTTCAATGGAAGAGATGCCAGCGAATTCATATCGGCAAAGTCCAGGTCTCTCTGATTGTCTCTGCCCCCCGAATTGTTCAGATCTAGGACGCAGGACTCCCCCGCCTCGGAGTTACAATCAATGATAGCTGCAGCCGTCTTACGTCTCCTGACTGGACACTCGGAGATGAAGTGACCGGTCCCCCCGCAGTAGAAGCACAGGTTTTCCTTAAAGCGATGCTCCTTGCGGGCATCAGGAGGATTTCTACGTACGGCATCCACCTGCATCGGTTCGGGCTCGGGCTCGGGATTCCTCCTGCTGGTGACATCTCTGGAGGGAGAAGAGAACGGAACAGTGTTATTAAACCGTAGATCAGACCAGCGCTCCTGTCTGCGCTCGGAGAGTCGATTGTCAATGCGGATGCAGTGATTGATGAAGTCCCCAAGAAGCACGGGCGAGTCCCCGCGTGCCAGTTCATCCTTAACTGCCGTAGACAATCCCCTGCGGAAGATGGCCTGCTTGGCTGCCCCGTTCCAGGTGGTGTCTAAAGCCCATCTACGGAAGTCCAATGCATACTCCAGCACCGAACGCTTCCCCTGCCGAAGGGTCAGCAGCGTCGTCTCAGCAGTATTAGCTCGGTTCGGGTCATCAAACATCTGCGTCATTGCGGCAATGAAATTGTCCATAGAGTTAAGCAGGGGGTCGTCGGTCTCAATCAAAGGGTTGGCCCATGCGAGCGCCTTACCAGACAGCAGCATGACTATAGTCAGAACTTTGGAGCGTTCAGTAGTGAACTGTGGGGCATGAGCAGCAAAGAAGATCCGGCACTGGTTCAAAAATCCTCGGAATTTATCCCTCTCACCAGCGAACCGGAAGGGTGGAAGCTTCGGGAAGGTCGGTGTAGTATCCCGGGCAGCACCTGCTACCTGCGCGGCTGGGGCCTGTTCCAGAGCAGCAATCCGATCGAGCTGCATAGGAATCGCTTGCTCCAACGCCAGAACACGATCACCCTGAAGAGGAGCTGCTTGTTCCAGCGCCGTAATCCGATTTGCCAGTCGTTGCAACTGTGCCTCTGCTGCCCTGGCATTGTGTTCGATACGTTGCTCCAGCGTGTCCAGCTGGGTCCTAATGCCTGCCACATCCTGCCGTATCAAAGCAAGCTGCTTGCTTACACGTTTCTCCAGGGACTCTACACCTGCGGTCTCCATATTGGTGGCTTGTATATCCTGTAATGATGTATAGTAGGTTTCTATGAAGACAGTGGCTAGATGATAGAGTCACAGACACAGGTATACGTGAAAGTAGTTTGTATTAAACAAGCAGCACAGAACAGCACAGGTGCTGGCGGAGCCAGACAATGACAGCAGTGGTAACAGCAGCAGAACTCAGTTCAGTAGATAGCAAGTTGTACACCAGCACTATGTAGACGTAAGCAGACACAGTCTTAAGAATGCAGGCAAGGACAGTCACTTAGCCCTCTCCCTTGCGGGAGGGGAATCTTCGAGCACAGTGCAGTGGCAGAGAAAGTCACTAGGTAATTGATACTGAATGTGTAAAGGTAGCAGGGATAAGTCTTTTAGGTGAAACGCACACAGCAGTCAAGATCTTCAGCGCATACCGTGAGTGCTGAAGGAGCGGTGAGCGGTGGAGGCAGGGCTGGAAGGAGCCTTCAGGCAGACACCGTCAGAAGGTCCAGGCGGCGGCGGTTAGGCAGCAGGTAATCCAGGTGGATTCAGAAGGAAGGAAGGAGGTAGCACAGCGTGCAACTCCCAGCTAGCAGATCAGGTACAGGACGAGATATACAAGCAAGGTAGTCACGTCCAGGAAAGCTATTTAAACCCGGCGGGCGGGACCAACAGGCGGTGATGTCACAGGAACCAGTATGGCCGAATGAAGCCAGGCTTAAGGGCAACAGTAAGGGCAAAGTCCGGAACACAGCAGAATAGGAACGATGCTTACAAAGCCCAGTCAGTAAGAGCTCACAGTACAACTTATTGTACATTGATGAAGGTCCTAGACCGAAACGTCTGTATGTATGTACTGCAATTCATTAAAACCACCTTTCTGCATCAGAATCTTTTTGGTGTGTGCCAAGTCTATATAAATTGACCGTCGGGTTGCGTCACGCAGGGCCAGTCATATCGTGACATTATCACCAACCACCCATTTTTTCTGGTGAGCCATGGCCCTAATGCAGACCTGTGTCCAATTGCTTCAGACCCTCACTGAGGAGCGTGGGGTGCTGCGTGGTGTGGTGGAGCAGCAGCTGCAGCAGTTGGTGGGGTTCGGAGCCTCAGCTCAGGTTCAGGCTCAACCAGAACCCAAGCTATCTCTCCCAGAGAGGTTTTCTGGAGGGAGAGATAATTTTTTGGCTTTTCAGGAGGCCTGCAAGCTTCACTTCAGCCTCTGCCCTCGTTCATTAGGGAGTGTGGAACAGCGGGTGGGATTCATCATATCTCTCCTTAAATGTGATCCCCAATCCTGGGCCTTCTCCCTGCCGGCCGATTCACCATCTCTACGGTCGGTGGACGTTTTTTGCGGCTTTGGCGAATATGCCCCCTGTGGTCCTCGCTAGGGAGGAGGACTTACTGGTGCAGGCGGACGAGCCCAGGCAGGTGAGAGGAGTTGCTTCCCCAGCAGTGTTGCCTGCAGTTTGTCATGGTTTGGAGGCAAGTTTTTGCTGTTGGCTTCTGGACTTTTTTTAGGGTCTGCCCGGCTCGCGCCAAAACTTTTGTACCACCTAAGAAGCCGCGTCCCCCTGGTCATATGGAGGGAGGCGACCAGGGAGTGTATATTTCCTCCATTTTGCCCTCTCAGTGTACTATGTCAGCAGAAGTGTTGGTTGGCGGGGTACCTGAGGGCATACCGGTGTTTGTGGACAGTGGAGCGTGAGTCAATCTGGTGGACGCTCACTTTGTCCAGACCCATGGCCTAAGGTAAAGGATGCTGGCCAAACCCCTAAGCGTCCAGGCCATTGACTCTGTCCCACTGAGCCAGGGGAGGTTGACCCAAGTCGTGGAAAATATACATATGCATATAGGGACTCATCATGAAGAGTCCCTGTCATGCTACGTCTTGAGGGGAATGCCATCACCTATTGTTTTAGGCCTCCCTTGGTTGGAAAGACACAACCCGGTCATAGATTGGCGGTTTAGGGAAGAAGTGAGCTGGGATCAGTCATGTGAGGGCTGTTGCCTGGGGGCTACTGTCTCTGCTGCCTTTCTACAACCATCCCCTTCTTCTTCAGTGAGGGCAGCAGAGGTGCTGCCAGGGAGTAGGGGCAAGTCTCAACCCTCACCATTAGCCAACCCTGAGAGGCGGAGTCCTCGTAGGAGGAGGGGTCGGAGGAGGGTGGTGGTTCCCTCTTTGAATTGTGGGGGTCTGAGTGTGGTGTCACAGGAGTACGCCTCTGTTGTCAGTTCCATGAAGAGTTCACCATCTTGTGGCAAACGTGTGTGTAGCAATAAACGTTCAGATCCGGACCTGTGTGTGAATGAGTATGTATGAGTTTTCCCAAAAAACATCCAGTGGAAGTGTGCTGCTGGGGTCTGGAGTTCTCGGGTGATCGGGCCGAATCGGGTGTCAGCCATTCTCGGTCCGGGGACTTACCAGCTGGAGTTACCCCCAGTTATGCCCATACACAACTCGTTCCCCAGGTCAGCGCTCTGGAGATTTGTGGTGTCACCGGAGCATACATTGCCACTTCCATCTGCCCATGTTTGCCATAAACCTGAGAGTCAGGTGGTTGCTGATGTGAACCCTGGTTGATCTAGGCGACCTCACTGTAGGTGGTTTTCCGGTGAGATGCGGTGTTGAGGGTCCAGAGGCCCCTCATTGTAAGGGGGGTACTGTCATGATCCATTTTTGGATCTGAGTCAGTTTGGGCTTCTCTGATATAAACTTTTTTCCTTTCAGGCCATTAGGGGTTAATGTCAGTTTTTCCCCCCGGTGGCCCTTGGTGTTGTTACATGTTTAGTTAGTCTGCTGGTGGGGACCACTCCCACCTTCCTAAATAAGGTCACCTGTTGCACCAGCTAATATTGTGGTAAATGGTAATACTAAAATCAAATAAGCCTCCCAAGAATTGAGCATCACATCATATAGAGTTATATACCTATTAAGTATAGATTATAAAATATTGACCAAAATTCTATAAAATTGATAAAATAATGTAACTCATCACAAGTATTCACGAAGACAAGTATGGATTTATTTTGGGTTGATCCGATAACATAAAGAAAACTTGGGTAGTAGCACAGTTGAGTTGGAGAGAACAAGAAGACTGATCCTTGGCATCTCTGTATACAGTCTACACATTTGATTCTGTCTAGTGGGCCTATCTAGAGATGGCGCTTCAACAATTTAGCTTTGAACCAGACTTCAGAAAATGGACTACAATCTTGTATTGATCTCCAAATGTCATGGTCCAGATTAATGGCATTATGTCTTCGCTGATTCACTTGAGGAGAAGTATCAGATGTCTTTCTTCTCCCCTTTTGTTAGCCATCACCATAAAACCCCAAACTGTCAGGATTCATCAAACTGCAGGGTATCAAGTGATTAAAGTGGGCTCTGGGGAAGACTGCTTGGTGTTAGCTGCTGGGAGAATCAATACAATTAAAGTGATAGTCCTTCTTAAATTACTCTATATTCTGGAACATTCAGTCTCCATAGACCCACACAAAGTCTTTGACACATTCAACTCCTGTTTAACACCCTTCATATGAGGCTAAACCAGCATATACTGAAACTGGCAATGCTCCAAAGACCCAGGCATGAGGCAGGGACAGAACTCCCAAATGTCTTTTTAGACTAATTAGCTGGCCAACTTTCTTTTTCTACAACACTGAATATCACATGATCACTTACCTAACACTCAGCACCACCTTACACACTGTTTGAACCTTCTGAGTCTGTTGGAGGTCTTGAAGGAAGCAGAGTATTAGTCTTGGTCCTCTTTGCTCACTCATAGACTCGCAGTTCAAGTGTGGGGAGCCATAAAAAAGATTTTTCAACTAGGAAACACAGTAGTCCCCCTTATGGCATAACATGACTTTTACTAAATTTCTATATTCCCCAGTTTCTCAGTGGTGAGCACCAGGGGTGGACATATCTTTGGTGCAACCTGTGAGGCCAAACAGGTGTTCAAGATGTAAGGGGGGCCATTTCTACAGTGCTGTGCAAATGAATTGGGACAAAGCATTTTTTTACGTATAATCGTAAGTTGGTTTCCAATCAGTGATTCAAACCAGTTTTAACTGCTTTGAACAGGTGTGAGTGCCTGTTCAAAGCAGTTAAAACTGGTTTGAATCACTGACTGGTAACCAACTTACGATTATACGTAAAAAAATGCTTTGTCCCAATTAATTTGCACAGCACTGTACCTCCAAATCAGGTGTAATTTTGCATTTTTAGGAGCTCTTGGGCTGCAAAGGACCCATATATTGTTCTTTCATATGGGCCCTTTTCTGTCTGCGTCCACCAGTGGTGAGCACTGTATAATATATATATTTTTTATAGTGACTCTCATTGTGGCTGTTACATACTGTGAACATGGAGTAATGGCAACTCAAGCAGTTATCAATGAACAATGAAGCTGAGTGTAATCGATTACACATGTGAGTTTATTACCCTTACTCTTCATTCTACTTTTCTGAAAACTTCAGCATGTCGCAATATAAACTACAATGCATTCGTGACATTATATTTGAACATTTTTGCATAGCATTTTACAGAATGGTAAATCTGGAAATGTATTTGGTCATATTTTTCAGAAAAAGAAAATCAAGCATATTGTTAAAATGGTGCAGACTTGTAAGCATTTACATGTCAATCTTTTTAATGTGCATGTACTATCTCTTTTCATTAACTCAGACTATGTACTGAAATTGTAATTTTCTGATCATTTTATTATTATTTCAGATTTATTTTGCTAATTTTTTAAAGACTGTAAGTTATTTTGTCATTTTATAGAACCCACCTTGAAATAGAAGTCAGAAAATGGTTGATGGCTTCTATGGTTTGCTGTAGTGAGCGTGCGCGATGTCATATGCAATATTTACTCCGCATGGAAGGGAGGACTGAGCATTGCTGTCTTATTTTAATTTTCAGTGATATAACACTGTGCAATCTGCCTTCAGCCTTAAAGATGTCACATTTTATTGTAATACTGCCCTCATAGAGTAATGACTCATAGAGATGACTTCTGACCTCGCCCCGCTGTACAAATCACAGGCTGAAAATTCATCTCTGATAGATTCCCTTTAAAACGCAAATTAATTGTGAGTTCTTGATTAACCTCCCAACCTCATTTAGAAAGAGCATTACGATTCTTTAGTCTTTTGTACAGTTCTTAGAATTAATGTCTTATGTGCAATTTTGCAGTATTGCCATGTCATCCTCTTCCTCCATGAGGATGAAGTTGCATATGAGCTGCTAATCAAGCCAAATCTTAAATTTGAGGTAAGGAACAAATCCAAAAGTGGTATTTCTTATATATCAGCATTTTCTCTCCATATTTTGGGGGGCTCTGGACTGGTCTTAGACTGAATGTTGCCCTGTGCAAAATTGTTTTTGAACAACTCGCATCATTGTTTTGTATTTTTTTCTACCATGGACACATCTTTGGTAAATTGATTTTTGCCTTCCTTCACAGATTTTTTTCATGCATTCTTTTGAGGCTTCTAAAAAAAACACCAATAAATTCAGGTATTTCTGTGTTGGTGGTTTTTGGGCACACAATGCTTTAAATTTTCTGGTTTTTATTCCTTAGGAAAAATGCCAGAAAAAAAGTCACACCTGGAGCATACTGCAATTTAAAAAGAAGCGATAGCTTCCCACTCTGCCACAATCAAAACGGCATCAAACGTTTATATTGCATCTTATAATTGACTATGGGGTAACAAGTAACATCTGGAAGCAGCATGCCGAATTTGTGTTTATCACCCCCTTCCACTCACATTATGCTACTGCCGTAGATAAACATTCTCATGCATAAAATATGCACATACTCATGATTATACAACCCCTGGCAAAAATTATGTAATCACCGGCCTTGGAGGATGTTCATTCAGTTTAATTTTGTAGAAAAAATGCAAATCACAGACATGGCACAAAACTAAAGTCATTTCAAATGGCAACTTTCTGGCTTTAAGAAACACTAAGGCTTTGTGCACACGTCCAGAATTCCCGCAGATTTTATGCATTTTTGCCGCGTTGCAAAAACGCATAAAATAAGCAACCCATTGTATTCAATGGCATTCCGCACATGCTGTGCTAATGCTGCGTATTTTTCCATGGTGGAATTGCATCGCAGAAAAATACGCAGCATGCTCATTCTTTTTGCGGACTCATGGGAATTCCGAACACATAGGAATGCATTGTTTCACTTACTTTCCGCATGTGGCTATGCCCACCATGCGCAAAGTAAGCGGAAAATGTGCAGATGGTACCCAGGGTCTGGAGGAGAGGAGACTCTCCTCCAGGCTCTGGGTACCATATTCCTGTAAAAAATAGAAATAAAATAAAAAATCGTGTTATTCTCACCTTCCGGCGTCCCGCGCAGTGTCCCCAGACCTCAGCGATGCTCCCAGCAAGTCCTGTTCCCAGGGATGCCTTGCGACAATGACCTTTGATGATATAGCAAGACCACTACGTCATCAAAGGTCATTGTCGCAAGGCATCGCTGGGAACGGGAGTTGCCGGGAGCATCGCTGAGGCCTGAGGACGCTGCGTGGGAGAAATCCGCATGCGTAATTCCCGCATATTTCCCGCGGCAGGGAGTTGCAGAATTCCCGCTGAAATTTACGTGGGAATTCCGGACGTGTGCACATAGCTTAAAAGAAATCAAGATCAAAAAATGTGGTAGTCAGTAATGGTTACTTTTTTAGACCAAGCAGAGGGGAAAAATTATGGAATCACTTAATTCTGTGGGAAAAAATTATGGAATCATGAAAAACAAACAAAAAAAAAACCACTCCAACACATCACTAGTATTTTGTTGCACCACCTCTGGCTTTTATAACAGCTTACAGTCTCTGAGGCATGGACTTAATGAGTGTCAAACAGTACTCTTCATCAATCTGGCTCCAACTTTCTCTGATTGCTGTTGCCAGATCAGCTTTGCAGGTTGGAGCCTTGTCATGGAACATTTTCTTCAACTTCCACCAAAGATTTTCAATTGGATTGAGATCCGGACTATTTGCAGGCCATGACATTGACCTTATGCGTCTTTCTTCAAGGAATGTTTGCACAGTTTTTGGCAGGATGCATTATCATCTTGAAAAATGATTTCATCATGCCCAATCAACCTTTCAATTGATGGGATAAGAAAAGTGTCCAAAATATCAACATAAACTTGTGCATTTATTAAAGATGTAATGACAGCCATCTCCCCAGTGCCTTTACCTGACATGCAACCCCATATCATCAATGACTGTGGAAATTTGCATGTTCTCTTCAGGCAGTTATCTTTATAAATCTCATTGGAACGGCACCAAACAAACGTTCCAGCATCATCACCTTGTCCATTGCAGATTCGTGATTCATCACTGAATATGACTTTCATCCAGTCGTCCACAGTCCATGATTGCTTTTCCTTAGCCCATTGTAACCTTGTTTTTTTCTGTTTAGGTGTTAATGATGGCTTTGTTTTACATTTCTGTATGTAAATCCCATTTCTTTTAGGCGGTTTCTTCCAGTTCGGTCACAGATGTTGACTCCAGTTTCCTCCCATTTGTTCCTGTTAGGGTTGCGTATCGCACTAAATATGAAATATGACAAAGTGCGATCGCAACCCTGGGTCCACCGTGCAGAGGTGGTATGCTGCTTCTAGGTAATGGCGGACGATTTATGGTGGTATAAAGGAAGAACACACGCAGGTTAACGTCACCCGGTGTGTACATGGCGAACTCTGTTACCTCACAGAGCCGCACTACCGCAGAACATAAATGCCGGAGCCTGTTTAGCTCACAGAGCTCGGCAACGGAGCACACAGAATGCGGTCACAGAATTCTGCCCCAAGGACACGGGGTCAGGGTCCCTATTGACCTTCTGAGCGCGTGGCGTCGCATCTGCAGATGCCACTATAGACGCTGACTATGGTGGAGTGTCGAGCACGTGCACCGTGGCGTGCAGAGCCACTGGTGGACACTGATGCCAGTCTCAGACTCTGCCCCTACCTACACCTAAGCCTGGCCGCTTAACAGGCTAGGCTGCACAACACATGCGTACCAAGGGTAGGGGTTTCTTAATGAGTCATTCACCAGAGACATTCATACATGCATACAACACTCACTCATAGTCTGATAATGCAGTCTATACTAGCGCGCAGGACCGTCCTGATGGTCCAATCCAAGCTGGAGAAGGACCTGAGCACGTGACCTCCGATCTCCAATGGGAGATCGTCCAATGGGCATGCTCAGTGGACCGAATGAAGGACTTAGTCCCTGGAGTAGCTAGCTGCTGACCAGCATGCATTGCTATAGCTGGACCAGAGGTGGCAGCAGCAACCAAACCCACAGAGCTAGTCTGGTCAGAGCGCCGGGACCGACGAGTCTGCTGAGCAGCCTCCTCTGCAGCTGAAGAGGATTAGGAGACAGCCAGAAGCAAGGATCGGGATTCCTGCTGTGCAGCGACAGGAACCCGACGCCTAACAGTTCCTCATTTGTTTTAAAGGGCATTTCTTGTTTTGGAGACATATTGCTTTAAGCTTCCGGTCTTGACGCTTTGATGTCTTCATTGGTCTACCAGTATGTTTGCCTTTAACAACCTTCCCATGTTGTTTGTATTTGGTCCAGATTTTAGACACAGCTGACTGTGAACAACCAACATCTTTTGCAACATTGCATGATGATTTACCCTCTTTTAAGAGTTTGATAATCCTTTCCTTTGTTTCAGTTGATATCTCTCGTGTTGGAGCCATGATTCATGTCAGTCCACTTGGTGCAACAGCTCTCCAAGGTGTGATCACTCCTTTTTAGATGCAGACTAACAAGCAGATCTATGTTGATGCAGGTGTTTGTTTTGTGAATGAAAATTTAAAGGATGATTCCATATTTTTTCCCACAGAATTAAGTGACTCCATAATTTTTCTCCTCTGCTTGGTCTAAAAGAGTAACCATTACTGACAACCACATTTTTTGTTCTTGATTTCTTTTAGTGTTTCTAAAGGCCAGAAAGCTGCCATTTGAAATGAGTTTAGTTTTGTGCCATGTCTGTGATCTGCTTTTTTCTACAAAATTAAACAACTGAACGAACCAAGGCCTGTTATTACATAATTTTTGCCATAATTTGTGATTATATAAGTGAAATATTAGCAAAATATATTTTCTGCTAAAAAATGCAAAATGCATATGTAAATATATCATAACAAGGAGAAATGCCTCTGTACCCAATGCTAAAGATAGGTACGCAGGCCGCATGCAGATGTAGGTGGAGCTGACCAGAGGAGGTGTGGCAGTGGGCGGAGCTTCACAGAGGAAGTCCGCAGCCCTCTGCAGCTCTGCCATCTGCAAATCTGAACCTAGCCTTACATAAATGTAATCATTGTAATTGCTTTTGCTCTGTTATGTTTTCAATTAACTTTGAGGGGAAAAAATATGTCTGATTTTTAGTTCTTAGCTTTTTTAACCTATAATGTATGTCATGCATAATAGTGCTACCTGTGGCTCACTATTAAAGTTTCTGCCTTCCATAACACAGGTGTTGAGTTTGAATCCCCCCTGAGTTTGAACCCCCTGCTTTACACCAGTATTATTTATGACCTTGTTTACTTTGGCTTGATCATATGCATCTGGTCCACTCTTAATTATCTGACCAAGTGGAGCACAGACCACTCCTCTCAGCTTCACACCTGAATGCACTTTGTAGCACATATATTGCATAGCACAAGTCTGCCAAGACTTTAGTCTGTAGTGTGTATCCTAGAAGTGTGTATCTTAAAAGTGTGAGATGATATGAAAATATGAACTAATCCAGAATTGAACCAGAAGGGAACAGAAGGTAACTGGAAAAAGTCACTGTAAACTATGTTTCTGTTTGTTTCCACTCTAACCCCTATAATCCTTCACTTTCTGATAACCCCACTAATCCCTACACCTAGTAAGGAACTGTTCATCCCTTCTTCAATCCTTCCAATCCATCTCGCCTCTTCCTCAGATCTGTTCCTCAACATACAATCCTCTGTCTCCAAACACAGACAGCCCCCTCATGCCCTCTTCTGCTCCCACCTGCTAACACTCTCTCTGCTCCTCCTCACTGCCGGCGATATCTCTCCAAATCCTGGTCCTCCTCACCACATTCCCACAGTCATTTCTACCTCCCATCCACACCCAATCACATCTTTCCGTAACCACTCCAACCTTATACATTCGCCCAGCGCCAGATTCCCCAGTCCCACTAACAGGAGCTCTGTGGAACGCTCGCTCTGTCTGCAATAAACTTTCTTTCATCCATGATCTATTTATTACTAACAAACTTTCCTTCGTCGCCATCACCGAAACCTGGCTCACCTCCTTTGACACAGCCTCTCCTGCTGCACTCTCATGGTGGATTCCACCTTTCCCACACCCCCCGCCCCAGCTGCAAGCATGGTGGAGGAGTTGGTTTTCTCCTGTCAGATAACTGCTCCTTCACCCCAATCCCACTGCCGCCCTCTGTTACTGTGCACTTCGAGGTGCACTCTGTGTGCATCTACTCCCCCTCCAACCTCCAACTAGCTGTCATATACCACCCTCCAGGGTCAGTCACCACCTTCTTTGACCACTTCACCACCTGTCTACTCCATTTCCTTTCCACTGATATCCCCACTATCATCTTGGGCGACTTCAACATCCCCATTGACACTTCCCTCTCAGCTGCCACTAAACTTCTATCTCTCACTTCCTCCTTCGGCCTCACTCAATGGTCTTCTGCAGCCACTCACAAAGATGGCCACACACTAGACCTCATCTTCACCCGCCTCTGCTCCCTATCTAGCCTCTCTAACTCACCTCTTCCTCTCTCTGACTACAACCTACTTACATTCTTTTCCCTCTCCTCCTCAGGTCCACAATCCCCACCTCAAAAACTCACACACCCTCGCAGAAATCTTCAACACCTCAATCTACACTCACTGTCTGAATCCCTCCTCCCTCTTACAGACATAAGTTCCCTACATAATGCGGATGCCACTGCCGCTCTATATAACACCACAATAGCTGTAGCTTTGGAATCAGTTGCCCCTCTCAAACATACCAAAACTCGCAAAATCAACAGACAGCCCTGGCACACCAGTCTGACCAAAGAACTGAGACGGGCTTCCAGGGCTGCTGAGCGGAGATGGAGAAAATCCCACTCCAATGAGGACTTCATCACATTCAAACAGTCCCTCACTACTTTCAAGGCCACACTCGCTGGAGCAAAACAAACCTACTTCTTATCTCTCATATCCTCCCTGTCTCACAACCCTAAACAGTTATTCAACACCTTCAATTCTCTCCTCCGCCCCCCAGCACCTCCTCCCTCTCCACTCATCTCAGCTGAAGACTTTGCCTCATTTTTCAAGGAGAAGATTGATAACATCAACAACTCCCAGTGCCCTTCTTCCTACCTGCCCTGCCCTCCTCCCCAAAACCAACTTCTCCACCATTACAGAAGATCGACTCTCCACTCTACTCTCAAGATCACATCTCACTACCTGTGAACTTGACCCGATACCATCCCAGTTCATCCCAAACCTCACCACAGTCTTCATCCCAACCCTAACCCATCTCTTCAACCTATCACTAACAACTGGTGTTTTCCCCTCAGGCTTTAAACATGCCTCAATCACACCTATCCTCAAAAAGCCCTCTCTTGACCTATCCTCTGCATCTAGCTATTGCCCTATTTTACTTCTCCCCTATGCCTCAAAACTACTGGAACAATAAATCCATCTTGAACTATCCTCCCACCTCTCATTCTTGCTCCCTTCTTGACCACTTGCAATCCGGCTTCCGGCCACACCACTCCACTGAAACTGCCCTAACTAAGGTCACCAATGACCTACTAGCCGCCAAGGCCAAGCGACACTACTCTGTCCTCCTCCTCCTGGACCTGTCCTCTGCCTTTGACACAGTGGACCATTCCCTATTACTACAGACCCTCTCATCTTTTGGTATCACAGACTTGGCCCTATCTTGGACTGTGTCATACCTAGCAGACCGGACATTCAATGTCTCCCATTCGCACACCACCTACTCACCGCGCCCCCTATCCGTTGGAGTCCCGCAAGGTTCAGTCCTAGGGCCCCTGCTCTTCTCCGTTTACACCTTCGGCCTCGGACAGCTCATAGAATCTCATGGCTTTCAGTATCATCTCTATGCTGATGACACACAGATCTACATCTCTTGACCAGATATCACCTCCCTACTAAATAGAATCCCTCAATGTCTGTCTGCTATTTCATCATTCTTCTCCGCTAGATTTCTAAAACTTAATATGGACAAAACAGAATTAATCATCTTTTGCCCATCTCACGTGACCCCCCCCAACAGACCTATCCATTAAAGTAAACGGCTGCCCACTCTCTACAGTCCCACAAGCTCGCTACCTCGGGGTTATCCTTGACACTGATCTCTCTTTCAAACCACATATCCAAGCCCTTTCCGCTTCCTGCCGACTTCAACTCAGACATAGTTCCCGGATCCGTACATTCCTCAACCAAGAATCTGCAAAAACCCTAGTCCATGCCCTCATCATCTCCCGCTTTGACTACTGCAACCTCCTGCTCTGTGGCCTCCCCTCTAACACTCTCGCACCCCTCCAATCTATTCTTAACTCTGCTGCCCGACTAATCCACCTGTCCCCCCGCTATTCCCCAGCCTCTCCCCTCTGTCAATCCCTACACTGGCTCCCCATAACCCAAAGACTCCAGTTCAAAACCCTAACCATGACATACAAAGCCATCCACAACCTGAGTCCTCCATACATCTGTGACCTAGTCTCCCGGTACTTACCTGCACGAAACCTCCGATCCTCACAAGATCTCCTTCTGTACTCCTCTCTTATCTCCTCTTCCCACAATCGCATACAAGATTTCTCCCGTGCATCCCCTCTACTCTGGAACTCTCTACCACAACATATCAGACTCTCGCCTACCATGGAAACCTTCAAAAAGAACTTGAAGACCTACCTCTTCCGACAAGCCTACAACTTGCAGTAACCACTGATCCACCAAACCGCTGCACAACCAGCTCTACCCTCACCTACTGTATCCTCACCCATCCCATTGTAGATTGTGAGCCCTCGCGGGCAGGGTCCTCTCTCATCCTGCACCAGTCATGACTTGTATTGTTTAAGATTACTGTACTTGTATGTATTATGTATACCCCTCCTCACATGTAAAGCGCCATGGAATAAATGGCGCTATAATAATAAATAATAATAACAATCCCAGTTGATATAAGTCAGATGATGAAGATGAAAAGCAGGCAAAATATCAGTCAGTAGCTGTGCCATGTGACACTTCACCTACTCTGGAAAGGCCAAGCAGGACATTAGTGACAATTTTCAGAATCCTTTGCCTTCGTCTTCCAGTGTGGGGGCTGGAAAACTGATAAACCACACAAAGGATGCACATAGTTATGGCTAACCATGGTTTGGTTTTCCCCAGATACTCTGGTTCCTTACTGATAATTTGGTTTCCAAAACAACTTTATTATGTACGGTACATGAGATACCATACATAAGAAAATATTTTGAACCATATTATGGACTGGGACTTATATGTGTAATAAAAATTTCTATTCAGTGCAGTGTTGTGGAACATGTTTATGTTCTTGAAATGCAGCAGGAAATAAATAATATAAATATTCCCAAACCAATTAAGGAGCAGTGAGCACGTTTTTAGGGTTATCAAAAGTAGCTTTCTTCTCATTGGAAGGAAAAATAACACTTTCCAAGTTACTGATCTGAATCATGCACATATGTTTTAAGAAGGCAGATAAATAAAAGCGTAGATAGGTGTTTTGAAAAAAAAAATGTGATGCTAGCTGCTGTCAGTAAAAGCATTAATTAAAAGGTTTACATATTTTAAATTCTCTGTGGGCCACTCAGATTCACTTTGTTTGTCCCTGGGGTATTTTTCCTAATTTGACAAGGTTTTCTCAACAATCTCGATTTTCCTTGATTTGACACACTTTAATCCTATAACTTGACAATGCTTTGATTTTTTTTTTTGGTTTTGTTTTTCTAAGTAGCAAAATTGTTATTTACTACTGCTAGTCCAATGTTATCTGTGCTACCTAAATACATTTTATTCATTTTAAAGTAGTTGTCTAACATAAAAAAGAACCATCCTGAGATATCAGCTCTTGTAATCAGCTGATTTCCAAAAGTCTTCCTAAAAGTCTAAGCAATTCCGGAAGAAGCTTCTTCTTGCTATGTACAATGGCATGTAAATGTTTGGGTACCAGTGGACAAAATTACTGTTATTGTGAACAGTTAAGCAAGTTGAAGATGAAATGATCTCTGAAATGACTAAAGGTAAGCATAACACATTTTCTTTATATTTTAGGCAAAAAGAATATGTTGTTATCTTTAACATTTTAAAAATTACAAAAATTGAAAATGGGCTGATGCAAAAGTTTGGGGACCCTTGTAGATTTGTATGCTCAGATAACTTTGAACAAGATTTCAGACCTTAATTAGCCTGTTATGATTATGACTTGTTCACTATCATAGTTAGGAAAGGCCAGGTGATGCAAATTTCCGAGCTTTATAAAAACCAAGCCTCTTCTAACCTTGTGCCAAAAAACAGCAACCATGGGTTCTTCTAAAAACCTTCCTAGCTCTAAGAAAGTGAGAATTGTGGAGGCGCACAAAGCAAGAAAAGGCTATAAGAAGATAGCAAAGCATTTTCAAGTTGCCCTTTCCTCTGTTTGAAATATAATTAAAAAATGGCAGTTAACAGGAACAGTGGATAAGATAAGGTCTGGAAGAACAAGCAAAATTTCAGTGAGAGCTACTTGTAGGATTGCTAGTGTGGCGCCCCTGCGGGTCCAGTCGCCACAGAGGTACTGCATCCCATCCATAGGTGTGGTATCTCACGACCAGGTAAGATGGGGGCACCTCACCACACTCTTTACACTGCACTCAACACACACACACTAGCTAGACAGGGCACCTGGGCGTACCCTATGGGAGGAAGGCCTCATCCCAGACTGGCTAGGAAAGGGTGTTGGGAGCTAGTGGGGAAGGTAGCTAATGGGGAGGAGCTTAGAAAGTGGAGTGATGTAGAGCAGCCAATGGGAACCTTGAGTGGGTGGAGCTTAGAGAAAGAGTGGGAGATTTGAAAGGAGTTGAGAGATTTCCCTCAGGGGAAGAGCAGGAGGAAGGTTGCGCTTGGAGCAGCTCCTGTCAGGAGGAGCTGCCGGATAGATTGGCTGGGAGGAGAAGCTCCTGGGAGGAAGGAAGGGAATTTCTAGAGTCCCACGCTGATTGCTTTCAGTTGGGAGAAGAAAATAGGTCGCAGAAGGGTCTCAGCCCCTAGCCTAGCGAAGTAAACAACGAACTTAACTAGCAAGCTGACAGCTGTGGTTGCTGTATGGGCCACAGCGAATCCCACAGTTATCTTCCCAGAAAGGCAGCCATATAGGATCAAGGAACCGCCTGAGTGACGAATTCTGACAGGATCCGCGGCAGCTAGCCTGGGACACTAACTGTGAAGGTGCTGGAAAGGGAGAAAGGAGAGGAAATCAGCACAGTGAGACAGCCTAGAAAGGAACATACCGAAAGGGAGTGTTGGAGGGGTGTACTCATCTACCTGGAAGTTTACTGGACCCCTAACCTGGAGGACTCAGTACCAAAACGGGCGAATGTGTGCACCAGACAGTGCGTAAAGCCCATTGAACTACATGCGACTGTGTCCTTCATTTTACTCCTGCACCACTCCTTCACTCCACTCCACATCTACCAACTCTACTAAAAACTACATCTATTCTGTCCTGAGACTACAGCCCTACATGTGGAGGGATACAACATCACAGCTGTGCCCAACATCCATCCCAGAGAAGCAACACTGCAGCGCTGGTCACCTCTGATCAAATTACCACAGGTGGCATCACGTATTTAGCTATAAACGTTATTCTCATCACCTTAATTACCCCCACCACAAACTATAGCCATTGACTGCCTGGGGCCACGGACCAGGTCCCAGCCGCCGTGACACCGTCTCCCATTGAAGATGACGGGCCCGGCTCCGAGTACCCCGTGGCACGTCACTAGACTTTCAGAAAAATTAAACAGACTCTGGAGTTGTAGTACATTGCTCTACAGAGACACCTGCATAAATATGGCCTTCATGGAAGAGTAATAAGAAAAAACCTCTCCTGTGTCCTTGCCATAAAATTCAGCATCAGAAACAAAAGAACACATAATATCCAACATAAAAGAGCATATTAACAAGCCTGATGCATTTTGGAAACAAGTCCTGTGGACTGATGAGGTTAAAATAGAACTCTTTGATTACAATGATCAAAGGTATGCGTGGGAAAAAAAGGGCACAGTATTTCAGGAAAAGAACATCTTTCCAACCATTAAGCATGGGGGTGGATCAATCATGCTTTGGCATTGTGTTGCACCCAGTGGGATGGTGAACATTTCACGGGTAGAGGGAAGAATGGATTCATTGAAATTTCATCAAATTCTTGATACAAACATAATACCAGCTGTAGAAAAGATGAAGTTGAAAAGAAGATGGCTTCTACAAATGGACAATGATCCTAAACACATGTCAAAATCCACAATAGACTACCTCAAAAGGTGCAAGCTGTAGGTTTTACAGTGGCCCTCACAGTACCCATGTTATGATCATCATTGAAAATCTGTAGCTACACCTCAAAATAGCAGTGCATGCAACATGACCCAGGAATCTCACAGAACTGGAAGAATTTTCCAAGGAAGAATGGATGAAAATCCCTCAAACAAGAATTGAAAGACTTGCAAAAGGGGGTGCTAATAGGTACTAACCATGACATTATATATATTTTTTTTAGTAAAGTAGAGTAAAGTTTCATCTTTAACTTGCTTAACTGTTCACAATAACAGTAATATTGCCCAAACCTTTAGATAACACTGTATTTCCCCAGCAGGAACTGTATAAATACATTGTTTTATATGTACAGAGCTGTAGCTACATCTTCTTGGTAACTTCTTACTGTGACTTATGGAGACAACCTTACTCTATATACTCTAAGGTTAAGGCCATGCGCACATGATGAATATTGGTTGAGGTTTTTACCTCAGAATCCAAAACCAGGAGTGGACATTAGATCTGGCACTGATAATCTCCTAGTGATTAAATCTTCAATTTAAGTAAACAACAACACACAGCTTAATAAATTATACATTCTTGAATTCAGTGTTTTAACCACTAACTCATGCTGTCTTCAGATAACAGCAAAAACCTGCTGACAGATTTCTTTTAAGGTAGGGCATGAATATATAATCGATAGGTGACTAAAGGGGGTTTTACACATAGCGATATCGCTAACAATATCGCTAAAGCATCACCGATTTGGTGACGCAGCAGCGATATCGCTAGCGATATCGCTATGTATGATACCTCCGACCGGCTCCCCCGCTGTCAATCGCTGATCGTGCGAGATCGCACAGCTCCATTTCTTGTCGGGCGCTTCCTGCTGGCGCCGACGAGCGATGCGTGGACACGGACGGGAAGATGCCAGGATCGCTGCTTGAGAAAGGTAAGTAACGACCGCTGTATCGCTGCTGCATCGCTGTGAGATCTGCCTGTGTGGCAGCTCACTAGCGACCATTTAGCGATGCACCAGCGATCCTGACTGGGTTGTATCGTGGTCAGGATCGCTGGTGCATCGCTAAATGTAAAGGGGCCTTTAATCTCAGCACCCGACTGCTGTTTGAGGATCCAGCTCTTTTATTTGTTTTCATTGCTCAATACATTAAGCATCCAATGGGAAGCCATTAACAGAAAGTGATCTACTGATTAAATAAGGTTTTTGTTTAATTTTATTTTTATTTTACATTTTATTTTTAGCAATGTTTATTTTTTACATATCACACTCTGTATTAAAAAAAATAAATTTTGCAATTTTTACATTGGCTACTGACACTTTGTAAGCTCATACATCTATTTGTTCCAGGAAACAACACATGTACAGTGATACAATGGCCAGACCCCAGCCCTATTTTTTTGTCTAATGTGTTGTCTAATAAGTTGTCTAATGTGACTGTGTGAAAAGGTCATAGTGAAAGGAGGCGAGAAGAGTGAGCTGTAACATCACCTATTATGAATAGTAGATCTGTGTTGTCAGATGTATATAGAGGCGTTACCTGTCATTGCAAATCCTGCCTCTGATAAAATGGAGCCTTAAAGGGGTTGCCCACTACTTTAAATTAACCCCCCAATGTATCCCCCTGGGGCCCCTAATGAATTTTGTAAATACCTCATGTTGCCTAAACTGCCTGTGAGCAGCGCTATCGCTGGCTGCTCACAGGAAGCACGTCACGTGACCCCCAGCTGCAGCCAGCTCTTGCTTCTGCTGATGTCCCGACAAGTGCTGGCAGCAGCCGGGGGCCCCTCTTCCTCCTTCTGCGCTGGCTGCCAGGCTGTAGGTGGGGTTATCCCCCCACGCCACACCCAGCATCCACCGTGTGCACTTTCATTGAGAAAGCTCACTTGTCGTGACGTCAGTGCTGGGTCACGTGCTGCCTGTGCGCGTCCACGGATAGCGCTGCTCACAGGTAGTATAGGCAAAATAAGGTATTTACAAAATTCATTAGGTGCCACGGGGTGGATACATTGGGGGGTTAATTTAAAGTAGTGGACAACCCCTTTAAAATAGAGAAAAATATGGATGCCTACTGGTACTGTTTTTTTTTTATTGAAAAAATGAATAAAAAGGAATTCAGCCTAAATATTCAATAACACAATTAAAGGGAACCTGTGAGCAGGATTTTGCAGAGAAACCTTGTATGGTACAAATTATTTTTAATGGTTTCAACACTCCAATTAATTATTTTACTAATATATATATATATAATTCCCCCACATGTGCTCCGAAGCCCCTCCTCCAGCTTGCTGTATTTCTGCCATGTGGCACACATGAGGCCCCCTCCTCTAGCTTCCTGTATTATGTACTGGTTAAAACAGGTATTGAGGGGATGTGTTTGGACAATAGACTTGTGACATCATTCCCCACATGGTGGGGCTGGACACACCTTTTAGCTGGACATTAAAAGAACCAGGACACATGTGCTTGGTCTCTTTTGTCTCCTGGAGGATGAGTGGTCGACGTCTATCTGAATAATGTAACGTATGAATAATGCCTGTTTCTGATTAATGCATATGTATTTATAGTTTTATATTGTTTATTATTTATCTTATCACTTATTAAGTAAATCAATTTAGTAAATTCAATTCTTGTGTGAGCATTTTCTTATTCATTACAATCCATTGGAACCCTTACAATACAAATTGGTGTCAGAAGTGGGATTGTTTTGAATAAAAATATTTGCAAAATTGAATAAGTTTGTTAAGAGTAGGAAAGCAGTTGAGAGTAGTGTCAGATCTTTGCCAGAACGGGTGTTACCAGGAAAGTGGACCCCAATGGCACAGGAATGTAACAAATATATGGAGGGACAGCGCTTGCCAAATTCCCAGGATGTGGCTGCCAAATTTGATCTCTCAAGGTATGATGCAAAAGAGCAGAAAGCTGCAGCAGCCGTTGGATGGATCTGTGTGCAAGTATCTCAAAGCTTACAGGAACAGATAGATTTGCGTTTAGAGCTGCATACAGTTTTAGAGCAAAGGATTAGCTTGCAATCAGCCTTGAGAGACCAAATGAAACAGCATGACAATATGCAAAGGAATTTTGAAGCTTATGTAATGAAAAATGTGAATAAGAATAGGCGCAGGAGGAGACAGCAGCCAGTGTCAGATATTTGTACTGCACAGATTAGGACCATGATTGCACATGAGAAATGGTCAGATTTGCTAGAATGTGATGGCTGTAACAGTGAGACAGAGGAGGAAGAAAAGCAAGCCAGACCAATTGTGACTACTAAAACTAGGAGAGAAGTCACACAGCGTAGTGGAGATAGGATGGATGCAGGAAACGCAGCTACAGGAGCAGAAGCTTCAATGACTGAGGAAACTAGGAATTATACAGCCGGAGAATTAACAGAATTAGCTACCAGGTACAGGCAGCAAGCAGGAGAACCTTTGTTAGCATGGATTCTCAGATTATGGGATCAGGGAGCCGATACTATAATCTTGAACCGTCTTGAGGCAGTAGGACTTTGTAGTATTTGTATTGATCCTATGGTACGTCTAAAAATGAGACGTGCAAGGGACACTACAGAGACTTTCTCTTTGTTGCATTTGGTGAGGGATTCTGTGGCACAAGTGTATGACTCTCCCATGGAATTTATACCACAGATACGATGGGAGACTCTTGCAGATGGAGTTCAGAGATTGAGAGAAATCGCAGGTATAGGTGGCATAACTCGCAATCCTTTGCCAGATCTGAATGATCATTTTGTTGTTGTTGAGGATTGGAAGGGACCAGATGCTGCAATATTGACAGTATTGATGAAGAATAAGTTCATAGAAGGTGCCCCAGCATCATACAAAGCCCCATTGTTCACTATGTTCAGTGCACTTATGGGAAATTCCACTAATGTCTACACAGCATGCAATTTAATCTCCCAGCTATCTGCTCTAGAGAGAGCAAAAGTATCAAAAAATAGTACAGTAGAGAGAGTAGATCAAGAAAGGAGAAAAGAGGATGATACTCAAATAAGAAAGAGCAGGAAGGAGTTGTTTTGTGACCTGATAGCTAGTGGAGTTCCTTTGATAGATGGGATCTCTACAAGTGACCTGTTGAGAAGATGGCAAGATCTGAGGAGGAGAAGTAAATTGCAACTCGCCAGACCCAAGAGGGTGGCGACAAATGAGATAGGGGGTTGGAAAGATAGAGGTGGGACACCTGATGGAGGCATGCAAAGCCCCCACTGTAACCACCCCTTGCACTCCTCCAATACCATGGCATACTACACCCCCTGCCAAAATTCCCTCATGGACTAATTTTAAATGCAGATTTTAGATAAAAGTTGTGGAACATCCCTGAAAATTGTTGTTTGAACAGTTTTGCCATTTTTTGATGTCTAATCATGTTTGTTTTCGTTCTAGAGTTTCTTAGAGAAATACTGTGAGCATACTATGAAGTATGCACTGGCTGATATATGAAGATAAATATTCCTGTGAGCATACTGTGACGTATGCACTGGCTGATATATGATGAATTGGGTTTGGTCTTGGTGATGCATAAATGTGCATTTCGCATTTGAGGGTTTGTAATAGACCTTGATGTTTTAAAAGGCAAAAGACCACAGCAGATATAAGATGATTCTGTATGTGGGAGCCATGTGAGAGAAACATACAAGGAAAAGAGAGAGTGACAGTACAGACAATGAATTTAAGACTGAACTAAAGTTAGATGACTGATAATATACTGGGGGGTTGGCAAGATAATAGATGACTTATTTGTACTAAGTGCTGTCTTTGTCACTGTATGTGCTTTGTGTATTTGTCATGGATATCCCTTGTTCACAGCCAAAGAAAAAATCCATGTGGTATTTTTATTTTTACTTTTTATTTGGTATATTTTTATTTTTTATGAGCTCATTTTCTGAATTTTAATTGTACTGTGTTTAGCATTCTTGGTTTTTAAAGGGATTGTTTTTTTTTCTCTTTTCAGTCCGCTACATGTTGGATTGGGGGGTGGGGGGTGTAATTAACCCTTTGTTTGCAGGAGTAAAAGAAGAAACCTTGGCCATTTAATTAACATGTAAATACAGTGCACAGTAAAATAGTTCATTTCTGCAGTAGTGAAAAAGGAGTCCATCTACCTAATATAAGATGATATTTTATGACTTATTTTTGAGTTTTAACATTTTTTATTTTTTGGGAGCTCCCGTGCAAATTGGGTTTTGAAGAACATATATGTTAAATGATTTCAATGAATGCTAGTTTGTTAATGTCAGTCTTTTGCTCTTGATATAGTTTTGTTCCCCTACACCTGAGTCATGCAATGCAAATGTGTGGGTACCCAAAGTGTGTGTTTGTCTATATGTAAATGAGAATCTCTCCTGCTTACTGAAATGAATGCATTAGGTGAAGCCAGTGTGTGTGTGTTGATGTAATGTGTATATTATTATGTAAAAATAATAATTTGCTAGAATTGGGTTAATTGCAAATTGGTTTGGGTTCTGTTTTCCTTAACATGTAATTGTACTGATTCTGATTAGTAGTAACAGTATTTTGTGATCTCCATGAACATGATTGTACTGGTAATTATGATCATCGTTATTATGCAAATGTGATTGACATGAATTTGATGTGTTTGATAACTGGTATCTGATATTTTGATATTATGATTTATTTCAGTGTATAAGTCCATACACATATGATATATTTTATATAGTAGTTATTATCTAGAGTATAAATATTTGCTACAGTAGGAAATTTCAAAGGTCATTCTGGGCACAATTAATTTGGACCAACAAACCTACAGTAATTTTGTTTGATTCATTTGATCAAGGGGTGGAAAACAAGCCACCCAGACTGAGTTACATTGAACAAGTTATTCTATCTTGGACTGTGAATATATCATGGACTGAGTTATTTTGGACTGTTGCTTTGGACTGAGTTAGCTCTGCCAAGACTTTGGAACTTTCAAGTATGATTGTGAATTTCACTTTCCCTCAGTGCAGGCTGTGTCTTGTGTGTAGACTGAAGATGTCCAATTGAGCGCTGAGACTGAGCCCAGATGATGCTGAACCGTCACCAGGGTGAATCCTCATGACTGCCAGCTGATGACAAGCGAGGGGACAGCTAACCCTAGAAGCTTCTGCCGGAAACCAAATGGCATATAAAGTGAGGCCCTGAACAGCTGCAGCTATAGAAGATGAAAGGACTCTTATGCTCAGTCATTGGACACCTGCACCGAGGGGTTAATCTCATGAAGGGCAGGGACAGATTGCTCTTTAGAGTCTGTTCTTTTGCTAACCAGGGAAAGGAGTGAAGTCACCCCAAAGTGATGATGGCATAATACTCCCCGTGCTTCCCTGCAACAGAGACCCATTTAAAAATATTGCAGTCAAGAAGATCTGAAGAAAGAAGATTTCTACAGACATTTGATATTTCAGCACCTGCTGGTCCAATGTTGTTTTTGTTTTGATTTTTTCTGCTTTAAGCCCAGGATGTTGCTTTTTACCAAAACGGTTTTCTATTGGTAGCAAATAAATAAATATATATATAGGAGCCATGCAAATAATGATAAATGGTATAGTTTAGTGGCAGGTTAATTAATTAAAGTGATTGAAACCAGGGGTGGAATGTATAGTACAAGTTATTTTTAATGGTTTCAACACTCCAATTAATTACACAGGTCAACGAAAAAAAATTTTTTTTCTGGTGTCCAAAATATTTTAATGAATTTGGGGTATTTTTGGGGTGCTGATTCTGAATATGTCATCAGTTTTGCCAGATTGGCTCAAGTTTTTGAGATTTTTGGTATCTTATTTATAGCACTTGTTGGTAAATGCGACGCATCATCTCATTAATTTCTTTGGATTAGTACTTGAACTGAGCAGTTCTCAATATAGTTTTGTGTTAATTAGTGTTCTAAAAGTTTGTTCATAGCTTGATTTTTGCACTAACTTTATGTTGTTGTCTGTTTTCCAGTGAAAAGCATGAACTCATCATGAAGAAGTTGTCTTAACGATCCAGACTCATTCTGTTACATTTGTGGTGAATATACACTGCCAAAACATAGAAGAAACATAACACACTTCGTAAAAAAAGTGTATTTTGCCTATTTTGGGGTTATGCTTGGGGACCAAGACAAGTTTTGGGCACCACACATAGTGTGCAAAGCATGTATCGAATTATTACGAAAATGGAGCAAAGGACAAAGAAAAAGCTTCAAATTTGGTGTTCCAATGGTGTGGAGAGAGCCAAAAAATCATCATGATGACTGTTATTTCTGTGCAGTGCAAGTGCAAGGATTCAATAAGCATAAGAAACGAAAATGGGAGTAACATGGAATCTGCAAGAAGGCCTGTCCCTCATTGTGAAGATGTGCCTGTACCTGTGTTTACCATAAATAACAGTCATCATGATGATTTTTTGGCTCTCTCCACACCATTGGAACACCAAATTTGAAGCTTTTTCTTTGTCCTTTGCTCCATTTTCGTAATAATTCGATACATGCTTTGCACACTATGTGTGGTGCCCAAAACTTGTCTTGGTCCCCAAGCATAACCCCAAAATAGGCAAAATACACTTTTTTTACGAAGTCTGTTATGTTTCTTCTATGTTTTGGCAGTGTGTATTCACCACAAATGTAACAGAATGAGTCTGGATCGTTAAGACAACTTCTTCTTGATGAGTTCATGCTTTTCACTGGAAAACAGACAACAACATAAAGTTAGTGCAAAAATCAAGCTATGAACAAACTTTTAGAACACTAATTAACACAAAACTATATTGAGAACTGCTCAGTTCAAGTACTAATCCAAAGAAATTAATGAGATGATGCGTCGCATTTACCAACAAGTGCTATAAATAAGATACCAAAAATCTCAAAAACTTGAGCCAATCTGGCAAAACTGATGACATATTCAGAATCAGCACCCCAAAAATACCCTAAATTCGATGAAATATCTTTGGCACCAAAAATGCTGTTGACCAGTGTTATTTTACTAATATATATATATAGTTCCCCCACATGTGCTCTGAAGCCCCTCCGCCAGCTTGCTGTATTTCTGCCATGTGGCACACATGAGGCCCCCTCCTCTAGCTTCCTGTATTATGTACTGGTTAAAACAGGTATTGAGGGGATGTGTTTATAGCCAATGGACAATAGACTTGTGACATCATTCCCCACATGGTGGGGCTGGACACACCTTTTAGCTGGACATTAAAAGAACCAGGACACATGTGCTCGGTCTCTTTTGTCTCCTGGAGGATGAGTGGTCGACTTCTATCTGAATAATGTAACGCATGAATAATGCCTGTTTCTGTTTAAAGCATATGTATTTATAGTTTTATATTGTTTATTATTTGATCTTATCACTTATTAAGTAAATCAATTTAGTAAATTCAATTCTTGTCTGAGCATTTTCTTATTCATTACAATCCACTGGAACCCTTACAATACAAACCTACACACAGTGTCAGGTTGACGTCGTCATACTGATTAAAATGATACCTTGGTTGATGAAATCTGTCTTGTGGTTGTTGTTTAATCTTTACTTTCAGTTTTGAGTTAATGGTATGCTCGTGCTCCAGGATGGCCTGTGCGGGGTTTCATTTGGTGCTCTGCTTAGCTATTCATACTGATGGCTTCTGACAGGTCACTTCAGGTCACTTCTGGCGACCCTTCAGCGACCTGCCCCTATTTTACATACTGAATAATATTTGTATTGAAAAAAAATTATTTGCTTTTATAACTAAATTCAAATAATAAATACAAAATTAATTCAAAAGTAAGAGAGTGCCCAACTGTACCAGTGCTCATGTAAAAAGCGGTTAGATCTCACCCAATCTATGTGATGATATAGCATCATCCAATGGGAGCAACAAGGACCATGACTTAATTTGTGCTAAATGAGCTATATACCCTGTCTTTACCATGTAATAGCTCCTATCCTTTCTAGAGCCGTACTTAAGTGTCATGCTCCCTCATATTGTTACTACATGGGGCACGACAGAGTATATACAAGTGCTTCTCACAAAATTCGAGTATCATCAAAAAGTATTTTTGAGTATTTATTTCAGTTCTTCAATGCAAAAAGTGAAACTCATATACTGCTCAAAGAAATAAAGGGAACACAAACAGCCTGTTGCAAATGGAATAGTGTTCCCTTTATTTTTTTGAGCAGTATATATAGAGACATTACAAACAGAGTGATCTATTTCAAGTGTTTATTTCTGTGACCTACTGTAGGTGTATTTTATTGGCACAATTTTGTGGTGTTGAAAACTTTTATTGTTTGGAAGGTGTGCAAATGTAAAATCAAACTGTAATTCTGTATTCTTTTTGTTTGTTCGCTTTGTGATGTAAATAACATATTTACCCTTTTCTTCACAATCATAGCTATACCAAACATGCAAACTTTTGCTATTTTTGAACAATAAAAATATTTTCGTGGCCCCTCTATTTTTTGATAACCAGAGTACGCAAAACCGACAGCTGCAGACTGCAGCCCCTAGCTGTGAGCTTTATCTTGGCTGGCTATCAAAAGTAGAGGAGTCCCCATGTCCTACAACGATCCACATAGTTTGGAGAGCAGTCACATCAGTGGCTCTCCATGCCAGCCAGAACACACTGAGCAGAGCATAAGAAGCTCTGCCTGTGACCGGCGGTAACCTTAATAACGTCACTAATGGTCACAGGCAGAGATTCTCACGCTCTGCTCAGTGTGAGCCGACTGGCATGGAGAGCAGTCACATCAGTAATGTGACCACTCTCCAAACCATCAGGATCATCGTGGGAAATGGCCGTTAATGAATTAGCAGCGGATAGGTGAGTATAACTTTTCTTTTTTTATTTTAATTTTTGGTGAATAAATTGTTAAAAGAGGGTGGGAGAGTTTTTAATTTTAAATAAAGGAGCCTGTGTGTTTATTTCAATTAAATGACTTTACTATGTCTCTGTCTTTATTACATTTGATGAGGATTTAGTAATCGGGGTGTCTGATAGACACCTCTCCATTACTAATCAGTGGGCTTGATGTCAGGGGCCATAAAACAGCTGACAACAACCCCATAACTTTTACCCCACTGGACATTGCACCAGGGCAAGTGTGAAAAGCTCGGCAAAGCCACAGAATTGGTGCATGTAATAGGCTCGGGAGGTGCAATACCCATGGTCCCTTCCTAGTCAGAGAATACCAGCCCCCAGCTATCCTCTTTAGCTTGGCAAAAGTGGGGGAGCCCACGCCATTTTTAAATGATTTATTTAAACAATTAAAAAAATGGCATTGGGACCTCTCTATTTTTGATAACCAGCCAATATAATGCTGATAGCTGAGGGCTGCAGCCCGCAGTTGTCAGTTTTCCTGCTCTGGTTATCAAGAATAGAGGGGACCCCACACTATTTTTTTCTTTTATTTGTTTCACAGGCTTTGGCTGGTGAATACTCTCATCATCATGCGCATGCTATCAGCAAGATCAGGTGTTCGATGATGACAGTAGTATTCTTGTCAGCCAACCCCTGTGACCGTCGTAACTTTTTTACCACCGGACACAGCTGCTGGCTCACATGCAGTCCTCTGTGTGACAGCGTGAGCACCGCAGCTCTCTGACCAGCGGTAACGAGCTTACCATTTATCAGAGCCGGTGTTTCTTGTGCTGTTATACAGATGACAGCTTTGGAAACTCTGAATGTTTGGGCCCCCCATTCATTTGAATGGGATCCGCGTTCGAATTTGGGTACCATTCTGGTAACCTAACCAAACTGTTTTTAATGTTCATCCGAACCCGATGAGGAGCCTGTGTGTTTATTTCAATTAAATGACTTTACTATGTCTCTGTCTTTATTACATTTGATGAGGATTTAGTAATCGGGGTGTCTGATAGACACCTCTCCATTACTAATCAGTGGGCTTGATGTCAGGGGCCATAAAACAGCTGACAACAACCCCATAACTTTTACCCCACTGGACATTGCACCAGGGCAAGTGTGAAAAGATCGGCAAAGCCACAGAATTGGTGCATGTAATAGGCTCGGGAGGTGCAATACCCATGGTCCCTTCCTAGTCAGAGAATACCAGCCCCCAGCTATCCTCTTTAACTTGGCAAAAGTGGGGGAGCCCACACCATTTTTAAATGATTTATTTAAACAATTAAAAAAATGGCATTGGGACCTCTCTATTTTTGATAACCAGCCAATATAATGCTGATAGCTGAGGGCTGCAGCCCGCAGTTGTCAGTTTTCCTGCTCTGGTTATCAAGAATAGAGGGGACCACACACTATTTTTTTCTTTTATTTGTTTCACAGGCTTTGGCTGGTGAATACTCTCATCATCATGCGCATGCTATCAGCAAGATCAGGTGTTCGATGATGACAGTAGTATTCTTGTCAGCCAACCCCTGTGACCGTCATAACTTTTTTACCACCGGACACAGCTGCTGGCTCACATGCAGTCCTCTGTGTGACAGCGTGAGCACCGCAGCTCTCTGACCAGCGGTAACGAGCTTACCACTTATCAGAGCCGGTGTTTCTTGTGCTGTTATACAGATGACAGCTTTGGAAACTCTGAATGTTTGGGCCCCCCATTCATTTGAATGGGATCCGCGTTCGAGTTTGGGTACCATTCTGGTAACCTAACCAAACTGTTTTTAATGTTCATCCGAACCCGATGGACCCGAACATCCACCGGTCTGCCCATCGCTAGTTGCCACATTCTAAGAGCTATAACTTCTTTCCTTTTAAAAGTGAAGATAATGCATAAGAATAAGGGTATAATAAGGGTAATCGGTAAAGGAAAATAACTTAAGAAATATGATCCAACATAATTGGGGTGTCAGAAAGCACTGTGCTTCAGGGGCAAACCGTCCCTATCCTCAAGAAAGTACACCAATCATGTTTTATATGTTGTCTTCTGTGATGACACAACATGAATCTGACCCCTGAAGCGGGGGTGAAGTATTCTTAATTATGCCAGAGGCACAGTTCCTTTGTTCAGTAGGGACATGAGACATTGTTCCATATGAGACTGTCTGTTGACCATTGTAAATTTGTGGAATGCCTGCTGATTATATATTGCATTAGCCCCCTGTGGTGTACTAGTCTGCACAACTTGGAAGACAAATATGCAGTCTAATTGAACAATCAAACAATGAGGGATTACATTTTCCCCACCTTGCCCTAACCCTATGGGATACAAAAGAAGACTGCTCATGTCACTGGGGTGCTTCTACATGACCTCAGCACAGGAGCCACTGATCCACTGCACATCACTCAACCCATGAAGATGCTTGGAGAACCCAGGTTGGGATAATCAGGTCGCCTGGTTTCATACCTTGATGTGCTTGGTCAGCTTCTTAAGCTTGCCGACACCTCCTCTCTGTGGTTGCCCATCAAAAACGAGGTGTTACTGGTTGGGGAAGTTAGCCCAGGATGCCCCAATGTTGCGGAGGGTCTAATCTCTAGTAAGCCAGCAGAAGGGTGAGACTCTGTCATTTGCACCATCTTGTGTACTTGCTGGGAATCAACTATATGTTATTGACTGTTAGTGATCAAATAAAGTCTTACCGAAGTGTGTTACACTCATCTAGTGTCTGAGTAGTGTTCTGCCCATGCGATGGAGTACAGGCGTTCAGTGGAATAAGCACTGGTCCATGTGATCTTTCTAAAGACAGCTAGGACAGTGGACAAGAGCACCCCCTAACCCTTGTGTCTCCACACCTTCTGCCCCTCAGATAAATTATTTTCGATGATATTCCTTCAGTGACTTTCCTTCATTGATGCCCTTTATTATACCCTCATTTTTAAACACCACTTGCAGTTTACCATTGGTGAAATCAGAGAGGGAGAGACTGCTGCTGATCAACGCTTTTGTTTCTGCAAGGATTCAATGGATATTATGCTCTCAGCATAACTTTTTCAGGTAAGAGCCTCCACTGACATTGCATCATTAAAACAATCAGCATTATTTCCCTATGAAACACTTTCCTTTTTTTTCCATTTTTCTGCATTACTTTTTCCTTTTAAAATCATTATTTTTTGGAGGGGCTGTCATTTTCATTGAGATTATTTTGGAATATGTATTTCTTAATTAACTTTATTTCTTTTTTGTTCTAATGGAATAATAAAAGAAAAAAAGGAATTTAGCTTTTTTTGTTTCAAAGATATTCACAGTTCGGAATTAATACATTTTTATTTTTAATGATTGGTGTTAACGCTAATTATGTGTACTCTTGTATATAACTACATTTTTTTTACATAACGAAGCATTTTTTAACAGGAAAACAGAATTTTATGTTTAATCTGTCTTTTATTGAAAAGAAATTTAGAGCAATCGAGTAACAAAGCATTCAACAAAATAACAATTAGAGTACAAAAAGAAATCTAATTTACAACTGTATATTAAGACCTGTAGCCAACAAGTCCCAAAATAATAGAACTTTCAGGTCAAAAGTCACTTCCGTCAAGTCCAACAAAATCTGAAAAGAAAAAGTAAATCCATGGCGGATGAAGGAATCCCCTATCCAGGGAGACTGTATGACCTTTGCAGGGGTGGACACACACTGTAGTGGGCCCCTGTGCAAGAAATTTTTCAGGCCCCCCTGCCCTTCATAGAGCAACAAAGTTATTTGTTGTTATCTAATATTGAGGCTATGCAGGGCTGGATATATGTGTAAGGTGCTGCTGGGCTGTATTTATTATTTGCCAGTTTCAGCCTCCAAATTATATTTACAGGCCAGCACAGCCTCCAAATAACATATATAGCCCACTAGCCAAGCATTGCCTCTAGTTGTTAATATATACAGCCCAACATAGCCTCCAAATAAAATATGGTATACAGCCCAGCATAGCCTTCAGTTAATATATACAGCCCAGCACAGCATCCAAATAACATATACAGCCCAGCAGAGCCTCCAGTTAATATATACAGTCCAGCAACAGCCTTCAGGTAATATATACAGCGCCCAGCACAGCCTCCAGTTAATATATACAGCCCAGCACAGCCTTCAGGTAATATATATACAGCCCACCACAGCCTCCAGTTGATATATAGTGCCCAGCATAGCCTCCACTCCAGGTAATATATACAGCTCAGCACAGCCTCCAGATAATATATACAGCCCAGCACAGCCTTCAGGTAATATATACAGTCCACCAAAGCCTCCAAGTAATATATACAGCCCAGCATAGCCTCTAAATAACATATATAGCCCAAGACAGCCTCCAGGTAAGATATATAGGCAACCCCGTTTCCCTTTGTTTCATAATGCTCTCCCCCATATGCAGTCTACTTTTGGCATAGTGCTTCTCACCCTATGTGCCCCCCAGTTTATGCTGCTTCTCCCCATGTGGCCCCCCCAGTTTATGCTGCTTCTCCCCCTATGTGGGCCACCTGATTCATGTTTCTTCTCCCCCCATGAGCCACCCCATTCATGAGCAGCTAAGCATCTCCCCCAGGGGCCCCCCCATTCCTGAGCAGCCAGGCCATGCTTCTCCCCAGGCCAGGGGCCGCCCCAGTCATGAGCAGCCAAGCATCTCCCCTAGGGGCCCCCCATTCATGAGCAGCCAAGCATCTCCCCCAGGGGCCCCCCATTCATGAGCAGCCATGCTTCTCCCCAGAGGCCCACCATTCATGATCAGCCAAGGCCATGCTTCTCCCCAGGCCAGGGCCCCCCCATTCATGAGCAGCCAGGCCATGCTTCTCCCCAGGCCAGGGGCCCCCCATTCATGAGCAGCCAGGCCATCATGCTTCAGTTCTCCCCCAGGAGCCAGGACAGAGCCCCCCAAAATTATGGAAGGGAGGCGAGAGAAAGGGAAAAAAGGGGGGGGACCATGAAGTCTGATATAACAGGGGTCAACTTGCACCTCTATAATTACATCAATCTAACCCGTATTGTTGTATCTATATTCCTTATGGCTTAGAAAAGAGGGACAGATCTAGATAGGTCTAGATCTAGAAGAAGACCTAGTAAGGTCGAAACGCGTAGTCTGCATGCATAAAGCAGCAGTGTGCCCTTTTTTCTACTGACCCACTGTATATATTTGGGTTTCTGCCATATGGAACTATTTTAAAAGATAAAAATAAAATGGATTTTATGGCCAAGTAGGAAGCATCCGCTGGAATTATTTGCTGGCTTTTGATTCTATTGCAACATGGGTGTGCCTTTCCCATTACAACTCCGTGCGGCTTCCTGGCAGTGAGCAGAACCACTAAGGACATCTAACTGGGTGAGCTGGCTATAATTTTTTTTGTTAGAAAATTCTGATAGTCCATATACAAAATCCAAGGACTCCAAACCTGCAAATATTTCTCCATTGAACCATTAACCTCAGCGGACAATTCCTCCATACTTTAACCCCTTAACCCCCAAGGGTGGTTTGCACGTTCATGACCAGGCCAATTTTTACAATTCTGACCACTGTCAATTTATGAGGTAATAACTCTGAAACGCTTCCATGGATCCTGGTGATTCTGACAATGTTTTCTCGTGACATATTGTACTTCATGTTAGTGGTAAAATTTCATTCAAATAACTTGCGTTTATTTGTGAAAAAATGGAAATTTGGAGAAAATTTTTAAAATTTCGCAATTTTCCAACTTTGAATTTTTATGCCCTTAAATCACAGAGATACGGCACACAAAAAACTTAATAAGTAAAATTTCCCACATGTTTACTTTACATCAGCACAATTTTGGAACCAAATTTTCTTTTGTTAGGAAGTTATAAGGGTTAAAAGTTGACCAGCGCAGCGATTTCTCATTTTTGCAACACCATTTTATTTTTACGGACCACATCACATTTGAAGCCACTTTGAGGGGTCTATATTATAGAAAATACCCAAAAGTGACACCATTCTAAAAACTGCACCCCTTAAGGTGCTCAAAACCACATTCAAGAAGTTTATAAAGGTGTGTCACAGGAATTTTTTGAATATTTAAAAAAAAAATGAACATTTAACTTTTTTCACAAAAAAAATATTTCAGATTCAATTATTTTTATTTTACCAAGGGTAACAGGAGAAACTGAACTGCAAAAGTTATTGTGCAATTTGTCCTGAGTACGCTGATACCTGATATGTGGGGAGGAACCACTGTTTCGGCGCATGGCAGAGCTCAGAAGGGAAGGAGCGCCATATGACTTTTTCAATGCAAAATTGGCTGGAATTCAGATCGGACGCCATGTCACGTTTGGAGAGTCCCTGATGTACCTAAACAGTGGAAACCCCCCACAAGTTACCCCATTTTGGAAACTAGACCCCCCAAGGAACTTGTCTAGATATGTGGTGAGAACTTTGAACCCACAAGGGCTTCACAGAAGTTTATAACGTACAGCCGTACAATTAAAAAATCATATTTTTTCAACAAAAATGTTCTTTTCACCCCCAATTTTTATTTTTCCAAGGGTAACAGGACCCTAAAAGTTATTGTGCAATTTGTCCTGAGTACGCTGATACCCCATATGTGGGTGTAAATGACTATTTGGGTGCATTGCAGAGCTCAGAAGGGAAGCAGCGCCATTTGACTTTTTTGGCTGGAATTGAGATCGGACACCATGTCGCGATTGGAAAACCCCTGATGTACCAAAACAGTGGAAACCCCCCACAAATGACACCATTTTGGAAACTAGACCCCCCAGGAACTTATCTAGATGCGTGGTGAGAACTTTGAACCCCCAAGGGCTTCACAGAAGTTTATAACGTACAGCCGTACAATTAAAAAAATCATATTTTTTCCACAAAAATGATCTTTTCACCCCCAATTTTTATTTTTCCAAGGGTAACAGGACCCTAAAAGTTATTGTGCAATTTGTCCTGAGTACGCTGATACCCGATATGTGGGTGTAAACGACTATTTGGGCGCATGGCAGAGCTCGGAAGGGAAGCAGCGCCATTTGACGTTTTTGGCTGGAATTGAGATCGGACACCATGTCGCGTTTGGAAAGCCCCTGATGTACCAAAACAGTGAAAACCCCCAACAAATGACACCATTTTGGAAACTAGAACCCCAAGGAACGTATCTAGATGTGTGGTGAGCACTTTGAACCCCCCCCCGTGCTTCACAGAAGTTTATAACGCCCGGGCGTGAAAATAAAAAAATCGTATTTTTTCCACAAACATGATCTTTTAGTCACCAATTTTTTTATTTTCCCAAGGGTACCAGGAGAAATTGGACCCCAAAAGTTGTTGTCCAATTTGTCCTGAGTACGCTGATACCCCATATGTGGAAGAAAACTACTGTATGGGCACACGTCTGGGCTCGGAAGGGAAGTAGTGACATTTTGGAATGCAGACTTTGATGGAATGGTCTGCGGGTGTCATGTTGCTTTTGGAGAGCCCCTGATGTACCTAAACAGTGGAAAGCCCCCACAAGTGACCCCATTTTGAAAACTAGACCCCCTAAGGAACTTATCTAGATGTGTGGTGAGCACTTTCAACCCCGCAGTGCTTCACAGAAGTTTATAACGACCGGGTGTGAAAATAAAAAAATCGTATTTTTTCAACAGACATGATCTTTTAGTCCCCATTTTTTTATTTTCCCAAGGGTAACAGGAGAAATTGGACCCAAAAAATGGTTTTCCAATTTGTCCTGAGTACGCTGATACCCCATATGTGGGAGAAAACTACTGCACATGTCGGAGCTCGAAAGGGAAGTAGTGACGTTTTGGAATGCAGACTTTAATGGAGTGCTCTGCGGGTGTCATGTTGCATTTGGAGAGCCCCTAATGTACCTAAACAGTGGAGCCCCCCACAAGTGACCCCATATTGGAAGCTAGACCCCCCACGGACCTTATCTAGATGTGTGGTGAGCACTTTGAATCCCCAAGTGCTTCACAGAAGTTTATAACGCCCGGGCGTGAAAATAAAAAAATCATTTTTTTCCACAAAAATGATATTTTTGCCCTCAATTTTTTATTTTCCTAAGGGTAACAGGAGAAATTGGACCCCAAAAGTTGTTTTGCAATTTGTCCTGAGTAGGCTGATACCCCATATGTGGGGCTAAAACACTGCTTGGGCGCATGGCAGAGCTTGGAAGGGAAGGAGCGCCGTTTCACTTTTTCAACGCAGAATTGACGCCATGTTGCGTTTGGAGAGCACCTGATGTGCCCAAACAGTGGAAACCCCCCAATTATAACTCCAACCCTAACCCCAACACACCCCTAACCCTAATCTCAGCCCTAACCCTAGCTCTAACCCTAGCCCTAACCCTAACCCTAATGGGAAAATGGAAATAAATACATTTTCTTTTAATTTTATTATTTTTCCTAAACTAAGGGGGTGATAACGGGGGGGTTTGATTTACTATTTATAGCGTTTTTTTATTTTTGGCAGCTGTCATATGCTAAAAGACGCTTTTTATTGTAAAAATAGTTTTTGCATCACCACATATTGAGAGCTATAATTTTTCCATATTTTGACCCACCGAGTCATGTGAGGTCTTATTTTTTGCGGGACGAGTTGACATTTTTATTGGTGTCATTTTCGGGCGCGTGACATCTTTTGATCGCTTTTTATTCCGATTTTTGGGACGCAGAATGAACAAAAACCAGCGTTTCATGAATTTCTTTTGGGGGGTGCGCTTATACCGTTCCGCCTGCGGTAAAATTAATAAAGCGGTTTTATTCTTCGGGTAAGTACGGTTACAGTGATACCTCATTTAGGTCTTTTTTTATGCTTTGGCGCTTTTATGCAATGAAAACAATTTTATATAAAAAATAATTATTTTTGCATCGCTTTATTCTGTGAGCTATAACTTTTTTATTTTTTTGCTGATGATGCTGTATGGTGGCTCGTTTTTTGCAGGACAAGATGACGTTTTCAGCGGTACCATGGATATTTATATGCGTCTTTTTGATCGCACGTTATTGCACTTTTTGTTTGGCGGTATGATAATAAATCATTATTTTTTGCTTCGTTTTTTATTTTTATTTTTTAAGGGGTTCGCTAAAGGGGTTAACTAGTGGGACAGTTTTATAGGGCGGGTTGTTACGGATGTGGCGATACCAAATATGTGTACTTTTATTTATTTTTTTTTTTATTTCCAAAAAATGAATTTATTAGGGAATATTTTTCTTTTTTTTAATTTATTTAGCGATTTTTAAAAAATTATTTTTACACTTTTTTTTTCAACTTTATTACATTGTCCCAGGGGGGACATAGCTGTCCTGTTACAGATTGTTGATCTGTCACATCACAGATCACTGTGACAGATCAGCAACACAATTGTGAAGCTGAACGAAATTAACTGGTTATTTTAAAGTTTTGTGGAAATTCAAAAACTGAAAAGTTGGGCGTGCAATATTATTTGGTCCCTTTATCTTAATACTTTGTTGCGCCACCTTTTGCTGCGATTACAGCTGCAAGTCGCTTGGGGTATGTCTCTATCAGTTTTGCACATCAAGAGACTGAAATTCTTGCCCATTCTTCATTGGCAAACAGCTCGAGCTCAGTGAGGTTTGATGGAGATCGTTTGTGAACAGCAGTTTTCAGCTCTTTACACAGATTCTCGATTGGATTCAGGTCTGGACTTTGACTTGGCCATTCTAACACCTGGATACGTTTATTTGTGAACCATTCCATTGTAGATTTTGCTTTATGTTTGGGATCCTTGTCTTGTCAAGGGATAAACCCCACCCAGAGTCTGCATGCCATGTCGGAGTTTGGCTAGAATGGCCAGCTGCCATCAGTGTACCATGCGCATCCATGTCTGTTCTCTGCCAGTCCTGGTCCTCATTCATGGTGAAGGGAGACTGCAGCACTTCCCCCTGTGCTGTGCGCTCCTGCAGCACGGAGTGAGACGCTCTCCTTCTTCGGCTGCCACCTCACTCCCCTTCAGCCCCAGGGCAGTTGCATAGCTGGAGGGGGCGGCGGCCATGTTTGTGCTCCCCTTGCTAGCCAGCGTTCCCAGAAGAAAGTTCTGTATGCCTCTGTTGCTGGATGAGAGGCTCTTAGATCTGCATCTGCTGCAGGATGATCTCCCCTTCCTCCGACAGCTCATGCTCTGAGCAAAACGCCCCAGGGAAGTCACGATCGGCTGATCGTGACTCGGGAAAAGAGAGCTGAGGTGAAGTGTGTCCTCACTCCTCCATAGCCAGGCCACGCCCCCCCGGAAAACAGAATTTTGTTTCTATTTTCCCATAAATTTGTTTTAAATATGAATGAACAATTTAGCTAAAGAATTATCTAACTTATCAAGTTTTTTTTGCAAACAGCTGCCGAATATAACAGAAAACTAATAAAAGAAATAGCATTCACCCATTCTTTCCCCAACAGTTCATCACCGACCCTCCAGTGGTTTTACACCTTTGCATTATTTGTACTGTATTACTGGCTCCATGGCTTCCATAGTCAAGCAGTGATGACAGATGGCTGTTGCATCCGCTGATCAGCTGCAGCGGTCGCACTCCAGACACATGTACACAAAGACAGGGAGCACTGCCTGACGTTCAGTATTGGACCGTCATTGAAAAGAATAGGTGACCACAACTTTTTTTCTTTTGAAACCACCACCATAAATTTCTATAAGCCTGCTGCTGGATTATAAGGAGGTCCTTTTTGTGCCATGCACTTATTTATATGTTCAAATAAGTTATAAATCTGGCTTGCAGTACGCAAATTATCCAGGAGTAGTCCAGTCCCGGATCTTGTAAGGCTATGTGTCCACGTAGATTTAGGTCCTATGGATTTTTCCGCGCGGATTTTGAAAAATCCACAGGTAAAATCTCAGGTCAAAAGTCCTGCGGTTTACCTGTGGATTAGCCTGTGGTTTAGCCCTGCGGTTTCACACCTCTACAACGGAGAAGGTGTGAAACCGCTGCGGAATCCGCACAAAGAATTGACATGCTGCGGATTGAACCCGTGGGAAAATCCTCAGCATGTGCACAGCGTTTTTCAGATTACCATTGAAAACAATGGTACTGTACAACACAGCTAAATCTGCTGCGGACCCGCAGAGCCTGAAACGCTGCAGATCCGCAGCAGAATCCGCACTGTGTGCACATGGCCTCATTACACCTCAGGGGCGGGAGATAACATTCAATGCTAAGGCAATGTCACCATCAGGCTCAGCCATTCTCTTGTATGAAAGTGATGTTCTGCCTTCCTGGTCATGTACATTGATGCCGGGTGTTTTCTCCCTGGCTTCATCAGACACCGCTTGCCCAGGTAAGCATTAGTGACACCTATTCCACTTTGCAGCCACTTTAGAACAATGAGGGTAATATACTAATTATAAATAATAAAATAAAATTCAGCACCCCTCTAGAAATGTGGATGGCAAACCATCCGGTGAAAGAACCAAATACCAATGAGTATGGTGGAAGATGATACTGACAGAGTACCAAGTGGAAATAATATATACAACAACACGTGAAAAATAGATAAAAACACCTTTAATAATATAAATGGGTGTACACTTAGATAAACAATAATGGTAAAAAATAATAATAAAAAGGCATCCCAGATACATGCATAATAATGGATTATAATATCCTATAACATAGGGTAAAATGTATACCTATGAGGCACAGGCTCAAGAAGGAAAAAAGTATTAATGAAACCTTAATCAAGCCCCCAAAGTGAAATGTGTATACAGTACACCATATAATAATAAATAAAAAAAGTGTAAACACAGTGTACAAAAAATAATAAAAAATAATAATAATTACAACAACAATAATACCGACAATAAGTGAAATAGAAAATGTAATGGAAAAAATTGGTGCAGTGACCAAAGAGGAGACACCACAAAAGTGTCATACAATGTGAGAAGGGGAAAAAAATAATGGGAGCTGAAATTAAATAATACCTAAGGAGCCGTAGGATAATGCCTGGGGATGCCTGAGAACGCGCCGGGTGTTTTCTCCCTGGCTTCATCAGACACCGCTTGCCCAGGTAAGCATTAGTGACACCTATTCCACTTTGCAGCCAGCGGAATGTAAGCAGGATCAGTGGCACTAATTCCCCTCGGGGCACGAGCATTGTTTTGATGAAGCCGGGGGGCATACACTCAGCTTCATTGCACATGGCCAAGAAGGCAGAACATCGTGTTTCTATGCCACAGTTGCAGAGCCCTGATGATGACGTTGCCTCTGTAATGGATGGTATCACACCTCCAATGGGTATGATTACTTGTCTGGGAGAATCCACGCTCCGTTGGACTCATTTTGATGGCCAATTTGATAGCAAAACAAGATTTATAACTTGATTTTTTTAAAACATAGAAATAAGTGCATGCCACATAAAGGACCATCATATAATCCCGGAATGGTGGTGGTCTATGGGGGGATGAGGAGCTGACAGGTTCCCTTTAATTACATATGTAAATTTTATAAGCCGCTCAAATTTTTTTTCATTTTTCAATTATCATATGTCGACAACCACAAGTGATCTTTTGATCACTGATATAATATACTGCAATACTGTATTTCAGTGTTTTATACCTATCAAAGTGTAAACTCTATACTGTAAAGGTATAAAAACCCTTTTACAGCCTCATGTGGTTGAATAGACCCTCTTTTGACCTCAGTTGGGTGATTGGATCCTGATGGATATGTTTGAAGTCAATCACACTGAGCTTTATGTGAAACATAGGGCTCTAGCAGATGAACACTGCCTGTCACAGAATCCCATCAGGACCCCACAATCATGTTATGAGGGTGCTTTTTGTCTAATCACTTAGATGTCACAATCACTATTGAATTCATTACAGCAGATGACTGTAGTTGCTGAACATTGCCAAACATCTCTTTACCTGCCCCATCTTAAAGGTAATGTCAAAATGTCAGGTGTTTGCTGTATAATCTGAGTGCAGCATAATGTAGTGTCAGAGACTCAGATTCCAGCATTGTGTCACTTACTGGACTGCATGATGTCATTTTGATAAAATCACTGTTTTCTCTGCTGCAGGTCTCCCAGTTCTCTGAATGCTGAACTATGAATAATCACGCTCCCACCACTGATCAGTAGCTTTCTGATCAAGTACAGTGTACATTCAGGGTTCAGGTACATGGCGGACTACCTGTCATCACGTTTACAAGTCCTCCTATCATAATCTCCTGCTGTTAAACCAGTGATTTTATAAAACCTACACTAAGTAGCCCAGTAAGTGACATATCACTGGAATCAGGGTCTCTCCCTACATTATGCTGCTTTCAGATTAACGTCCGAGGGTGGTTTGCATGTTAATGACCTGGCCAATTTTTACAATTCTGACCACTGTCCTTTTATGAGGGGAAATAACTCTGGAACGCTTCAATGGATCCCGTTGATTCTGAGAATGTTTTCTCGTTACATATTATACTTCATCATAGTGGTAACATTTCTTTGATATGACTTGCGTTTATTTGTGAAAAAAGAAAAATTTGGTGAAAATTTTGAAAATTTCAAAATTTCCAACATTGAATTTTTATACCTTTAACCCTTTATCGACACCTGCCGTACTAGTACTGCTCTGCGGGAGGTGCAATTGTGCCCGAAGCAGTGTTAGCACGGCACCGCGGTCACTGCGGCCTCACGCTGAGCGCCGCAGCGATCAGGTGTGTGTGTCAGCTGTATGTGACAGCTGACACTCCGCAGCAATGCCCATGATCGATACTATCACTGATCGTGAGCATTTAACCCCTCTGATGCCACTGTCAGTAGTGACAGTTTCATAGAGAAGCATCGTGCAGGGAGGGCTTCCTGTGCGATCCCACCAGAACAACACGATACGATCGCATTGTTCTCATGGTCTCTGTGGAGACCACCGGCACCAAGATGGCTGCAGGGTCCTTCCGGGTCCTGGAGGGAAGGTGGCTTGTGAGTGCCGCTCAGAGCAGGCA
Source organism: Dendrobates tinctorius (assembly GCF_039654945.1). Lineage (NCBI taxonomy): Eukaryota > Metazoa > Chordata > Amphibia > Anura > Dendrobatidae > Dendrobates > Dendrobates tinctorius. The sequence goes on from NW_027361917.1 coordinate 54,214,967, forward strand.
CCGGCATGACTCCTTCCATGCCTGTCAGATCCTGATCTGATACTCTGCTGTGCAGTGTCAGATCAGTGATCTGATGTAATATAGTAATGTCCCATACTGGGACAATGTAATAAAGTTAAAAAAATATATTATAATATGTAAAAACATTTTTTTTTAAAAAACCCCAAATAAATAAAATACCGTATTTTTCGGACTATAAGACACACGAGACCATAATACGCACCCCAAATTTTCAGAAGGAAAATGGGGGAAAAAATGCGTCAAAAGGGGGGGTCCGTCTTACAGTCCTAAATTCAGCTTACCCGGGGGGATCGACAGCGCTTGTGGCAGCAAGAGTCGGGAGATTCTTCCGGTGGTCCAACGCTGCAGGGTGATGATCTTGCTCCCAGCCTGGTGCAGCAAGTTCGACGGTGCTCGGTGGTGTTGGGGGCTCTGGCAACATTTTGTGAAAGCTCGGAACCCCGCACTTCTATTGACTCGATGCTGTGGCCTCCGGGAAAATGGCCACCGGAGGCGGCGCATGCACAGATTGAGATCTCTGCAACGAGATCTCGTCCCAAGATTTCGGAAGATGAGATCTCAGAGCCGAGATCTTAATCTGTGCATGCACCGCCTCCGGTGGCATCCACCTTTTTATGATTGTACAAAAGTGCCGTCGGCCACAGTTTTGTGCACTTTTGAAAAGGACACCGCTGAACAGAGGCCAGACGGAGTCCAGAGTAACTCTGCTGCCTCATTATAGTGAATGGATCCATTGGGGGTTTCATCTGAATCATGTCACGCAGAGATTTAGATGGAAACCCCAAAGTAAGTGGATATCTGTGATACCAAACATTATGTAGAATGTTCCCAATAAAAGCTTCCACTCAATCCACAAAAAAAGCAAGTCCCCACTCAGCTCTGTCATCTGTTAACGGAAATATAGGGGGCTTCCATGTTACTGGTAGCACAAAGACGCTGGAAAAGCGAAATGGCTTCTCACTCTCCAATAGAAATTTAGCAAATTCTTTGCTCCCAAATCCAAATGCCCCCTTCCTTCTGAGCCCCAGTGTGCCTAAACAACATATAGCACCCAGATGTTTGTCATTTCTGTAGTGATGAGAGCCCACCTAATTTACATTTGCGTGTCTCCAGAAGCACGGGCTGGGCATAATTTACTGGTCCCTACAACATACTGGTCACTGCAATGGCAGTTTGTAATTTTCACTCTGCAACATCCACTGCTGTCTGTTTCTGGAAAGCACCCATGGAGTCAAAATCATCGCTACACCTGTAGATAAATTCCCAAAGCGTTATAATTTTCAAAATGGGGTCACTTGAGGGGGAATTCTGCTTTTCTAGCACTTAGGGGCTCTTTAAATGGAATCCGCAAACTATTCTAGGAAAATGTGGCTCCAGGGAGGCAAATAGCGCTCTGTCCCTCCCGAGTCATTCCATATGGCAAAGTAGTACAGTACTGCCACGTATGGGGTATTGCCACATTCAGCAGAAATTGTGGGATAAATAAAAGATTTGCTTGTGAAAAATTTGATATTTTTATTTCCACGGCTCGACGCTATAAACTTCTGTGAAGCACCTGTGGGTTCAAGGTGCTCAATGCACATCTAGATAAGTTCCATAAGGGGTCTAGTTTCCAAAATAGTGTTACTTGTTGGGGTTTTCCACTGTTTAGGCACATTAGGGGCTCTCCAAACATTAGCGTCCACTAATTATTCCAGCATATTTTACATTCAAAAAGTCAAATGGCGCTCTTTCTCTTCCCAACCCTGCCGTGTGCCCAAACAGTGACAAAAAATTATGTCTCCAAAATTGTGCTGATGTAAAGCAGACATATGGTAAATGTTATTTATTAACTATTTTGTGCGATATAACTCTCTGATTTAAGGACATAAAAATTAAAAGTTTGAAAATTGCAACATTTTCAAAATTTTTGCCAAATTTCCATTTTTTTTCACAAATAAATGCAAGTTATATCGAAGAAATTTTTACCACTATTATGAAGTACAATATGTCATGAGAAAACATTCTCAGAATTACCAGGATCCGTTGAAGTGTTCCAGAGTTATGATTGTAAAAATTGGCCTGGTCAGGAAGGTGAAAACAGGTTTAGTCTCAAAGGGGTTCAATCACAAAGATATGTCACACAAAATACTTAATAAGTAACATTTCCCACATGTTTACTTTACATCAGCACAATTTTGGAACCACATTTTTTTGTTAGGAAGTTATAAGTTGACCATCAATTTCTCATTTTTACAACACCCTTTTATTTTAGGGACCACATCACATTTGAAGTCACTTTTAGGGGTCTATATGATAGAAAATACCCAACAGTGACACCATTCTTAAAACTGCACCCCTCAAAGTGCTCAAAACCACATTCAAGAAGTTTATTAACTCTTTAGGTGCTTCACAGGAATTTTTGGAATGTTAAAAAAAGAATATTTAACTTTTTTTCACAAAATATTTACTTCAGATCCAATTTTTTTTATTTTACCAAGTGTAACAGGAGAAATTGGACCCCAAAAGTTGATCCGCAACTTGTCCTGAGTACACTGATAGTCCATATCTGCAGGTAAACCAGTTTTGGCGCATGGCAGAGCTCGTAAAGGAAGGAGCGCCGTTTAACTTTTTCTATGCAAAATTGGCCGGAATTGAGATTGGATGCCATATCGCATTTGAAGAGCCCCTGATGTGCCTAAATAGTGGGAACCTCTACAAGTGACACCATTTTGAAAACTAGACCTGCCAAGGAACTTATCTAGATGTGCGGTGAGCACTTTGAACCCCAAAGTGCTTCACAAAAGTTTATAACGTAGCGCTGTGAAAAAAAAATCATATTTTTTCCACAAAAATGATCTTTTCGACCCCAATTTTTTTATTTTACCAGTGTTAACTGGAGAAATTGGACCCCAAAAGTTGTTGTGTAACTTGTCCTGAGTACGCTGATACCCCTATGAGTTAACCACTGTTTGGCCGCATGGCAGAGCTTGGAAGGGATAGAGCAGTTAGACTTTTTCAACGCAAAATTGGCTGGAGTTGAGATTGGAAGCCATGTCGCGTTTGGAGAGCCCCTGATGTGCCTAAACAGTGGAAACCCCCCACAAGTGACCCCATTTTGGAAATTAGACCCCCAAGGAACTTATCTAGATGTGTCGTGAGCACTTTGAATCTCCATGTGCTTCACAGAAGGTTATAATGTAGAGCCGTAAAAATAAAAAAATCATATTTTTTCTACAAAAGGGAAAAAAGTAAAAAGTACACAAGGGTTTACCCGCATGTGCACAATGCAATGAAGGAAGTAAATACTTACTTGCATTGTGTTCTGGGCACATCCACAGCAATCATTGGAGCCTTCCGTTCGGCACATATTTAAACATTTGAGGCAGGACTCTCCATCCCCACCCCTTTGATAAAGCAGGTACGTGAAATGCACATCAGCAGCCGCAAGGAGTGTTACAGCGGTCCAGACCTACCATGGATAAGCAGATGTGACTTTTTATGGCAGCTTGTACTGCTGGTGTGCATGGTGCATCTTATAAATAGTTGAATCCCTTACCGCTTGGTGCTTCCTCTATACAGAGGGGAAAAAAAGTATTTAGTCAGCCACCAATTGTGCAAGTTCTCCCACTTAAAAAGATGAGAGATGCCTGTAATTCACATCATAGGTAGACCACAACTACGAGTGTCAAAATGAGAAAACAAATCCAGAAAATCACCTTGTCTGATTTGGCAACATTTCTTTTGCAAATTATGGTGGAAAATAAGTATTTGGTCACCTAAAAACATGCAAGATTTCTGGCTTTCACACACCAGTAACTTCTTCTTTAAGAGGCTCCTCTGTCCTCCACTCATTACCTGTAGTAATGGCATGTGTTTGAACTTGTTTTCAGCATAAAAGACACATGTCCACAACCTCAAACAGTCACACTCCAAACCCCACTATGGTGAAGACCAAAGAGCTGTCGAAGGACACCAGAAACAAAATTGTAGCCCGGCACCAGGCTGGGAAGACTGAATCTGCAATAGGCAAGCAGCTTGGTGTGATGAAATAAACTGTGGGCACAATAATAAGAAAATGGAAGACATACAAGACTACTGATAATCTCCCTCGATCTGGGGCTCCACGTAAGATCTCACCCTGTGGGGTCAAAATGATCACAATAACGGTGAGCAAAAGTCTCAGAACCACACAGGGGGACCTAGTGAATGACCTGCATAGAGCTGGGACCACCATAACAGAGCCTACCATCAGTAGCACACTACACCACCAGGGACTCAGATCCTGCAGTGCCACACGTGTCCCCCTGCTTAAGCCAATACATGTCCAGGCCCATCTAAAGAGTTAGAGAGCATTTGGATTATCCTGGTATTGGGAGAATGTCATATGGTCTGAAAAAAACAAAGTAGAACTGTTTGGTAGAAGCAAAACTCATCGTGTTTGGAGGAGACAGAATGCTGAGTTACATCCAAAGAAACACCATACCTACTGTGAAGCATGGGGGTGGCAACATCATGCTTTGGGGCTGTTTCTCTGCAAAGGGACCAGGACGACTGATCCGTGTACATGAAAGAATGAATGGGGCCATGTATCGTGAGATTTTGAGTGCAAACCTCCTTCCATCAGCAAGGGCGAAACGTGGATGGGTCTTTGAGCATAATGATCCCAAGCACACTGCCAGGGCAATGAAGGAGTGGCTTCGTAAGAAGCATTTGAAGGTCCTGGAGTGGCCTAACCAGATTCCAGATCTCAACCCCATAGAAAACCTTAGGCGGGATTTGAAAGTCCATGCTGCCCAGCGACAGGCCCAAAACATCACTGCTCTAGAGGAGATGTTCATTGAGGAATGGGCCAACATACCACCAACAGTGTGTTGCAACCTTGTGAAAACTTACAGAAAATGTTTGACCTCTGTCATTGCCAACAAAGGATATATAACAAAATATTGAGATGAACTTTTGTTAATGACCAAATACTTATTTTCCACCATAATTTAAAAAATAAATGTTGCCAAATCAGACAAGGTGATTTTCTTGATTTGTTTTCTCATTTTAACTTATATATACCTATATACCTCTCATCATACCTATGATGTCAATTTCAGACCTCTCTCATCTTTTTAAGTGGGAGAACTTGCACAATTGGTGGCTGACTAAATACTTTTTCCCTCACTGTACGTCTTAATGAACTTCTTGTCTTTGCTTCCCCCATGTCTTATTGGACATCTACCCTTTCCTTGCCTACTTCCATGTCTCCTCCACAGTTAATTGATTTTTGTCATTTTTTTTAGTATGTTTTTAATGTAATACTCTAATAAAATTCATCTCGTTTATATACTTTTCTGTGTTTTTTTGTCTTGCTCAGTTTCTCCCTCAATATTGTAATGTTTTTGGGAGTGCTCCATTATTGTGATTACACCCTTTCACATGTGGGGAGAGGTGTACTTTAACATACTCTCAGCTCTAGTACAGAAATCGTGCCTTTTGATTATTACTCAAGTCTGACGCCACGTACGAAGCAAAGTCCTTTCAGAATGACCATATTGCAAGTCACCAGCTCAAACTCTGTGTTGACAGTGAATCAGAAATAAAGAGTAGACTTCAGTCCTGAAGCTTGAACAATTGTGAATGCAGTTATGGTCTATAAATCAGACTGGTACTTAGGACCAGCATAAGATAAGTAACGATCTGTATTTACAAGTTCTTGATTTTTGTTATGTAGGCGTATTCGGATTTGCAAAGTGTAAAATCATTCATCAAATGCTTGAAGTTATTAAATAAATGAACTGTTGTCAATTAAAGAGCATGTTACCCCACATTTGTACTTTAGCTGCTATTTTTTCAAAGCGCACAATCTGTAACACTAAGAACGTGAGCAGTTTAAAGAAATATACTTTATTATATTATAAAAGGTGCAAAACTGTTTTTTAAGCATAACATTTCAGAACGTAATATAATATGGTTTATATACTTTTCTATGACTGTTTTTTGCTTGTTTCACATCTTAATTTGAATTTACAACAATAGTGACAAATCCACTTTTACAGCGCAACAAAGTACATCCATTTGTGATAATATAACAAAAAAAGTCTTAAAGTTATAATGCTGAACGTCCTAGCAGTGAAAAATAGATGGCTAAACTAATGCACAGAGCACTTATATAATTTTAAATACTGTACTCATTTTATCGTCAGACATACATTGAAAAGGGAAATACAACTCATATTTCCGTTATAATAAAAGCGCCAGCAATTCCCATTCAGAAAATTTCCAAAATCAAAGTGCTATCAAATAAATAAATATAATGGAAATTGCTAGAATACTGAAAGTTATTTGGTTTGCAAATGTTCATCTCTGGAAAGAGTACAATATATGCCAATTGCTAAACTGAAACAATCATGCCAGGCATTTCTGTGAAAAGTCCTTTATTCTTTTATTAAGAATTTAGAATACAGTAGGCATGCCTTCTGCTTTGGATTTTTTTCTGTCCTCTTCAAAAACGGAACCTGTCACTTAGGAGTGACTAAAGTCACCAGATGCGCTGCCGAGCCGGCTGTCAATCAGAGAGCTGAGGCGTGCTTACAGTTGGCGCTCACACCTTAGCTGCTCCGCAGAGCTTTCGGTAAGGTGGCCGAGCAGCATTATAATGCTGTTTACCTGCAGATAAATATCATTTTACAAGTTGACAGATTCTCTTTAATGTTACTTGAGGTTGGTGTCAACTAGTGTTTTCTGAAAAGTCACTGCAATATGCTGGTGAGACTAATTTCTTCAGATTTCTACCTGATGTGGAATGACGGAAAACACAGATCATGCTGGTTTACGTCTTCAAGTCAAAATGCACCAATACTGATGATGAGCTGCAATAGTTGTTCACCAGACTTTCTCTTCAAATATGCAGACTGGATTTTTATTTGGGGTGGGTGGAACATAAAATGATGGGAAAATTCATTTCAAAGCCTGTTTCTTAAGAATTATGCAAGTGTCTTTTGCATCAATATAGCATCTTTGGCATATCTAGAACTCCAACCAATTACCTTATTGTGTTGAGACATCAAAAATAGCCACAGTGCAAAGGCAAATGGCTTAAATCTAGCACCATCTGAATGCCGAGCTTTGTTGATTAAAAGAAATGAGATTGTTGGCCTCAATTTTCAACAACTAAATTTATGAATGCACACATACATATACACTGTAAAGATTTTTAGGCATTTAAGCACATTTCAGGTTCTGACCTTCTAGTATGACTTTATGAATTGAGAATGTAATATTAAAAATAGTTATATCTTGAATGTGGCTTGAGACACTCAAAAAAAGTGTTGTTCTTCTGAAGCTCATGACCAAAAGTAGAGAGATAAATGACATACCTATTGGCTCAATTCAGGTCAACTAATCTCGAGAATACAAAGGTGCAGTCAGACTTACCAAAAGTGCAAAAAAGTTTTAAATCATAAGGCAAGAAAATGAAAAGAAGATCTAAAAAAAGGTATAGTTTGTTAAAATTTTGATTGTAGGGTTGGTTTCAGATTATTGGATAGTTCATAACTGGTACAACATAAATCAGCAGTGATAAAGACAAATAACTCAATAGGATGTTCATGTCATCGAGGATGGTCTTTCCATTCATCCATCAAGGTCCATAATCACATACAGCCAGTTAGTGACATATACAATATTAATAACACAAAGTTATATTATTAAAGGGATTTTTCAGTTTAATTACTCCAAAATCCTAATTATAATAAAATTGATCTAGACTCGCCTCATGTAGCAGCATCATTCCAGTGTTGTCAATGCCACTGGTTCCCCGAGATTGACCTGACTTATAGTTAACGTGTGCACATACCTTAACTCTCCAGGAACAGCAGCAACAACATCACTGGAACAGTGCTGCTGCGGTAGGCGAGTATGAATAGTTTTTTTCATTTGAATTTGGGTCTTGAAGTAACTGAGCTGCAGCTGATCAGTAGTGGACAACCCTTTTAATCCAGAGTTATGAGACCAAAATATGAAGTCTAGTATACAATCTTATCATTTATAGTGATAGCCACTTTTTGACCCACAAACTTATCCTCTCTGATGAGTATTGACTTCACATTTGTATTAAGGAACAAAAATAATCTTGAGTTTAAAAAGAACCTATCACGTGAAAAAACGCTATTAACCTACAGATATGAGGTTAATTTGTAGGTTAATAGTGTTCTGAACCTGCGCGGTGCCCACACTTAGAGCCCCGCTACCGAGAGGAAATTAACGTTATTCCCCTTGGCATCGTTCAGGTTTCAGCCATGGGGTGGCATGGCTTCAGTAACCCCTTTGTGTATAGAGAATGGTGGCTGTAACCACACCCTGGAAACTGACTGAAGCCAGGCCTAATATTCTGAGCTGCTGCCAGTCAGTACTCGGGGCATTGTTATAGCCGCCGCTCTCTATGCACAGAACAGTGACTAAATCCGTGCCAGCGCTGCCCCTATGACTTTAAATCGCTTCTGGGTGGAAAGTTAATTTCCTCCTGGCGAAGGGCACTGTGCAGGTTCAGAAAGCTATTAACCTGCTATTATCCCCATATCACGTGACAGGTTCCCTTTAAGGCTCCATTTACACTTTTGTTTCACAACATGGTTCTGATGTTCTTGGCAGTACTGTAGACTCAAGAACACCGGAACCTATTGGACCCCATTATAAGTCAATCTGATCTATTAGAATTCAATGGCAATCCATTTGAAAAAAGATCCATCATACCACTCAAGGCTTGGTCAAAAATCAAAGCATCATATTAGTGTGATTCCTTTATTATTTTTGACATAGAATGTATTTGGTCTACTACAGATATGAGACTTAGTACAGGGACTGACATAGGCTATTTCTATTTTTTATTTTCCCAGTAGTTAAGACTAGAGATGAGCGAACATTGTCGGCTCCCTCCTTATTCGGCAAGCTATAGTGCTTTCCGAAGAAGCTGCATCGGAAACCCCGTTACCTGGAGCTCTCCCGATAATCAGCTGTTCGGCGCCACTGCTGTATATGTTGCGGCTGAGGGCAGTCACAACACATGGATGGAGAGCCTGTTTGTTGTGACTGTCACACAACCGCGACACATGCAGCAGCGGCACCGAACAGCTGATCATCACGAGCGCTCCAGGTATCCGGATTCCCGATGCAGCTTCTTTGGTAAGCGCTATAGCTTGCCGAATAAGGAAGGAGCTGACGTTGTTCGCACATCTCTTCAGTAGACTTTTTCCTGTACATTTTTTGTGTGTTGATTCTAAAACATTTTAAAATCTGCAGGTCTGGGTAAAAATCTAAATGATCCGCAAAATCACTTAACTATCCAACCAATTATATAGGAAAGGAACTGGCGAGTGATACAAAATCAAAGTAGTTTGACTACACCTTTTGATAGAGGTTCTTAAAAAGTCGTGCCTGTTTACTTAAATATTCTAAGGCTGGACACAGCAACATAACACATGTGCATTTCATAACCAGTAGAGAATACTCTGGTACAAGGACAACCCATGCAGTTCTACTCTTCTCAGCAGTAATAATAAAAGCCTTGTAATAAATAGAATATCATGCATTCAAGGCTCTTCAAAGTATAGGGATGTAGAAATTATTAATGAAGTGTTAAGCCATTAATATTATCATATATTTTTTCAAAGGGAGGGATAAATTCAGTTCATGCCCATGTTTTATTTTTTGTATTTGGGACACAATTTTCTACTTCCATTGGCTAAAATGGGAAATTTGGCAAGTCCCATCATATGGCACAATAAAGCTTTCCCCGCAGAACTTTTTCATGCAAAAATAAGATCTTATTTTTCTTCTTAAATGTAAAGTTTAAGATTCTAAACAAATGTCATTAACAACTCCCGCAGTCATCAGTAAGTAAAAATCCTGCCCTCACGTCTGTACATATTTTCTAATATCTATACAGATTTCAATATCCGTACTGTTATTGCGCGCTGAGCACCATAACATCGCTGACCCCCAAAAATAGAAAGACACAGTAAATACAAGTGCATTTAGGAAAAATAGTTCTACTACAGAACAGCATCTGTAGGTAAGAAAATCAGAGAATTAAAAAAAATACTAGGAAAATTTCTATTTTTCACATTCTTGGAAAAAAAAGAAAAAAAACTTTTTTTTTTTTTTTTTTTGCTACGTACATATATATTTTAACTGAGCGTCATCTCACCATTATTTATTTGGTGAGCAGATAAAACCAATACGAATATAATGGTGAATAGCACGATGACATTTTTTAGTCCAAACTTTTTTTTTTATATATTAAAGAAATTGTTATAATAAATAGTTTTTTTTTTCACTTTATCTACAGCGGTACAAACAATAAAAGTGCTGAATATTTAAATTCAGAATATTCAGTAGTCTCAGTGTAAACAGAATCTATTCCTTATCTATTTTTAATTTATTGTTTCTTTAAATGCTATATATATAGTTTTTTTTTAAATTATTTTTAATACTAATATAAGTAAAATATTTGCATAGGGAGCATTTAATAGCCCTTTATATCCATTTCTCCTGATTTCTGTACAAAGACAAAAATGTAAAGTATTTATGGTACACATTGTCATGCAAACGAAAATGTAACGCTTCAAGTAAAAATTATCAAACCTGTATGATTTAAGAAAAAAAAAAAAAAATTAAAAAATAAAATAAGAAATAGAGGTAGTAACATGTAGTAAACAATAACGTTTTAAACAATGGAAGGCCCAATCTGCCACTTAGAATTCATGCAATTAATATTTTCTTTTTTTTTCCACCACCGTTTAAAGTAGAAATTGAAACATGGATAATTGTATTATATCCTTGTTTTACTTAATATACTATATTTTACTATATTTAAAAAAGTAAATGACAGTAGTCAAGTGTGTATATGTGTGCATACCTATACGTACAGATACACACACACGCGCACATATACATACAAAGACAGGATTAATAGAAGGTTAAAAAAACTAGTGTCAAAACCAAAATTTAGCTAGTACAAGCAAAAACACTGGTTTGCTGCCCTTTAAATAGGAAAAAAGAATAAAATAAAAATTTGGTTTTCTTGCTGACTTCTACAGCTTCCCTTATTTTCAAGGAGAGGTACAATAAGCGAAGAAGCTGAGAGCTTCACTTTTACGTTTCTGTAACTGTCGAAAAGGTACAGCGACTCCTCTGAGAAACTCTAACCAAGCATTCAAAGCATTTTTGCACACAGTAATATTAATTTAAAAGACAATTCTTTCCATTAAAATGTTTCAAATGCTACATATAGGTAAACATTTTATTTTATTCAAAATATTAAAGTATCAAGCTCTTTTGTTATTTAACGTTTTTTCTCTTTTTTTTTTGCTGAAATACATTGTTAGACAACACCGTTAAAACTGGATACCCAGTTTCATTAAATCATTTTATGTAAATGACGTCTGAAATGTACATAAATACGCTATTTTTTTCCCATATTTTTTTTTTTCATAACAACGATAAAACAATGTCAGCTCAAAGATTTGGTCATCCAGACATATCCTTTATGCGGTTTGTGCTTCTTTGACGTTTGCAAACTCTGTAACAAAACTAAAAAAAAAAAAAGCCACATTTGGCAGTGAATATCTGTGACTAATCCGTCGTCTATCTCCTTTACTTCGTCAAGAGCGTTATATGCGCGCTCAGATATTGGCTTTCCAATATCGCTTATCTTAGACCACTGAAAAAATATCATTTAACATCATCTTAGACTCATCTGTCAAGTATGAACATGAAAACCAAGCCAAGGTCTACTTCCGGAGCTCCACAAAAATAGTGCTAAATACATGTTTAATGTAATTGCCTATATATTGCAACGTGTCTGTGTGGGTTAAGGAGAAGGTCTATTTCTACACATGCAGAATGAGATAAAACAATTTGGATTTTCATAGTCCATGAAATAGATCATTATGTCCTATGCTCAAGTGAACTGTGTAGAAAACAAACGTGGCAATTCCAGTGTTGTTTTTTGTCATCTCAAAATCAAGCATGAAAGACCTTGGAGAAATGGAGACAGAAAGCAGTTTTCTGGTTATTCTTCACAGTAGCCTGAGTAGTGCACAACTGGAGTTCTCCAGGAACTCAGTGTATGATGTTAATAAACTACAGATTTATTCTTTTGAGACAAAACCCCCGTATAGTATGTCTAAGTTTTCAGCTAAGAGTCATTGGTGGAATCTTCTGTACTCTCAAGAACAGTCTTAAATACTTGTGAGTTCAAGAACCGTGGAAATGAGTCTCTGTGCATCAGTGTATAAATCTGAAGTTGGGCATCTTCGTACATGTGAGGTGTCGGGTCTAACAAATTCCTGTTGATCACTTCCCGGACTCTGGAGTCAAGACTCACCTGTGGATACAGACAAGTTATGGGAACTGGGTTTTCTATTGCAATGAAATATATTGTGCAGAAAAATATACATCAGACTGTTAAAAAGTACACAATAAAACATACGGAAGCGCTCTTTTTTGCTAATACAATGTATAGGGCCCAACCCCTTCATGACCGGAGGTATTTTTGGTTTTGCGTTTTCATTTTTTGCTACCCTTCTTCCCAGAGCCATAACTTTTTAATTTTTCCGTCAATATGGCCATGTGAGGATTTGTTTTTTGTGGGACGAGTTGTACTTTTGAACAACACCATTGGTTTTAACATATTGTGTTGTGATCAGATCACCTGCATGTAGCAGGACTGCTGAATTGCTATGAGCTGAGCACCGACCACCGGGTGGCACTCATAGCAATCCGGCAGTGACAACCATAGAGGTCTCCAGGAGGAATTACGGTGCGATTGATAATGACTTTTGGGTTTTCATTGGCTGTAAGCCATAATCATCAACATTAACAGAAATAAACTCTTGAAATAGATCACTCTGTTTGTAATGACACTACATATTTGACATTCACTTTTTGTATTGAAGAACTAAAATAAATTCACTTTTTGATGATATTCTAATTTAGTGAGAATCAATGATCATAGGTTGGTCATCATGGAGACTAAATAATAATCTTAAAACAAAAAAAAAAACTTTTTACAAATATTAAAAAAAATAAAAGACTGACTCACTCCCACATCTTAATATAAAGAAGTAAAAAAAAAGCACATTCATTATCACTGCATTTGCAAAAGTCTGATGTATAAAAAGCAAATCATTTCACAGAGGATCGAGTTTGAGTAAGAGTCCCTGAAATTCACAGGCCCGTTAGTTCAAACGCTCAGATTTAATTTGTGGAGATCGCAAAAAAAAAATGTCTGCCACCATTTCACCCATAATGGCAGGTGCAGCTGTTTGCGCTTATCAATAATGCCCTGCAGCAATCACATCACATCATCCAGGGGGCCTATCATGGCCAGGAAAGAAGATGGGGGCCAGCCAAGGAGCTTAATTTTATAACTGTACAGTGTAGGGATAGGATGTCAGAGCGCACAGCCCTGGGATAGCAAAAGGCCTAATCTGGTTGTGGTGTACTACTGCAGTGCTGAAGCAGACTGAAAATGGAAGTGATAGTTAGAGTGAATAAGAAACCAAAGATTCAAATGATATATAGAAAGGTACTGTATCTGTATGGTCAATCAGTGTGACTGTGAATTGATTGATCTGAGATATTAAGGTGCTGTTATTGCTGTATAACAGCCTTTTTTAACTCTTCACATACTGCAAGCAAGGAGGGCAGTATTCAAGTCCTCAGTGCTATTTTACTTCTGAAAGAAAATCTTGAATCTAAGGCTTGTGTGTCACAGAAAGTGTGCTTACTGCACACTTATTCAAAGCAAATCAATTTTGGGGGGAAATTTATTAAAGGTGGCAAACTTGTATTTCAAAAGATCTGCTCAACTCAAGTTATGAAATTATTTAACTAATCAAGTAAATGTTACAGATGATTGAATGTTCTGAAGCTTGACATCACCAGATTTGACAGTTTTTGTTCATTTCAGTACTGCAAAGCTTCTAATTCCAAGAAGAGGTTTGTATAACTCTATGAGGTTTCCTAGGACTGCAGGTAGTTACTAGTAGTTAGTTAGTAGGCAGTTAGCTGCATTAAATTTTTCTGGACTGTTGGAAATTTTCTTTTATCTTTTAGAAAAAAAAAACAAGGAAAACAATAATAAACCCTTTCTTTCACAGATTAGCCTTGGTTTCTGTATTTTTCTTCAGTAGGAAAATTTGGACCAAGGGGACTTAAACATTATTTGTAGTGCATCAAGAATAGAAAAAAATATGGTGTTATTAACTGCAGTATATCACAGATCAATCAATTCACAGTCACACAGACTCTGCAGGTTCTGCGCCTCTCTATCATCTCAATCAATATAGGATTCACAGATTAAGACTACCACTTACATTTTCTATGTTCTCCAGGGCTGCAGTAGTACATCACACTGTCATTTAAGTCTTTCTTTCCCTATCTCTAATGATGAGTGTTGCGTTCTGTTTTCCTATCCATAGACTGTAAAATCCTAAACTGATTACTACATTCCCTGCATCATCTTTTTTAGTGGCTGTGATATTCCTTCCTGATTGGCCACGCTAGGCAATGTAATGTGTCAAAAAAGCATTAAGGGGAAGCCATTATTGCCATGCATGGTATCATTTGGGCTGCCTGATGCAATCTTCAGCAATGTGTAAAATGGCATTGGGCATTTTTTTTTTTAGAATGAGCAAAAAATTAATTGAAAATTGTTCAAATTTGACTGGGCCTGCGAATTTCATAAAATTTGACTTGAAGTCAATTCACTGTGAATTGATTTTATAATCCCTACTAAAAGTCATAAGAACATCAAAAAGCCAGAGTTGTAGTTTTTTGGCCACTGCACATCCTAAACACAAAAAATGCAAAATTATACAGTTCGACATGGAAAACACGAGCTTTGATATACCTCTACTGATAAAAAAAATTAAAAAGTTATGGGTCTCAGAAAATGGTGACACACAACAAATATTTGTCTTGCAAAGTTCAACACTTTTTAAAGCCACTAATATGATAAAAATACTTATGTAAGTTTAGTATCTCCATAATCGTATTGACCCGAAGAATCACATTTCCAGGTCATTGTGTTTTTATTTGAATTTTATTACAGGAGACGTTGGCTTAGATGTTAGATGAGCATAACTGTGTTTGCTATTTTTAAATAAAAATGGAAAAGTGTGTTTTGCTTGGATTTCAAATAAATGACTTTATTCTGGCTGTGTCTTTATTTACAATACAACTATAGGATTAGTAATGTAAAGGTGTCTTCTAGACACCTCTCCATTACTAACCCGTGGGCTTGATGTCACCAGACAATACAAAGGTGATGTCAACTCCACAAATATTACCCCACTTGCCACCGCCACAGGGCAAGTGGGAGAAGGGCAAAGTGCCAGAATTGGTGCACTTAATAAATGTGCCTTTTCTGGGCGGTTGTGGACTGCTATTTTTAGACTGGGGGGTCAATAGCCATGGCCCCTTACCAGTCTGAGAATACCAGCCCCCAGCTGTCTGCTTTAGCAAGGCTAGATGTCAAAAATAGGGGGGACCTCATGCCATTTTTTTAAACTATTTATTTAAATAATTAAAAAAAACAGCTTGGGGACCCCGCTATTCTCGATAACCAGCCTTGCTGAAGCTGACAGCTGAGGGTTGCAGCAATCAGCTGTGAGTTTTGCCTGGCTGGTTATCAAAAATACAAGGGAACCCACGCCGTTTTATTTATAGCTCAGGCAGTGGCAGGTGAATACTCCCATCAGCCTCCGCCTGCTCTCACTGTTATTAGTGGCAGCAGGTGTAGGCTGAAGGAAGTAGTAGTCCCTTCAGCCGCCACCTGCTCTCGCTGTTATCAGTTGAATATAACTCAACATTCTGATCACTGGCAGAGCAGGGGAGAATAATGGGAGCTGTCTTCAGAACCCGGCACTGGGGAACAGTGCTAACAGTACAGCTTCTTGCCAGGCACCAATACGTGTGGTACTGATGCAGCACACAGTTGCCACACGTGTGCCGCAAGTATTTCATACACAGACACTGATATCTCCGGTACCACAAATATCAGGACGTGTGAAACTGGCCATATGTGTAAGGTAATAAAATGATGCTACAAGAACTGTCACCAAAATTATGGACCTTTAGGGATACGGCAATAGTTTTTTAATTCTTAGATTTTTTTTATTTAAATGATGAAAATAGAGTTTTTAAGGTTTTTATATTTTTTTAAAATTTTGCCTCATTTGGGGCTTTGAACCTGCAATAACTTGATGATTTGTACACTAGACTGCAATAGTCCTGCATTACAAAGTGCTGTAATTTTCCCATTCTTCAATAAAGTCCTGCCTCAGTAAGCATCTTGACTCTCTAACATGACAGCTTCCTTCTTCCTCTCCTTATGGGGCATCCCAGATTCCTCTGAGCAGGACAGCAACAGAGGCCATCTCACTCCAATGACGTAGCCTAAAGCGGCACACCGCAACTTAATCGTGTGCATTTTGCCAACTTATAAGTCAAAGGCTATTCATAATGGGGTGCGCTTACCTTCAGCTCACGTCCTTTATCACTTAACCCGAGTGGAAAGAACCTGGACCTTAAAGCACCACTTCAGTGTTCTTTTTCTTATTTCAGGGCTGGTGTGATGCCGCTAATATACGGTAAGTTCCCTGCCTCCAGTATTATACTTACCAATCGCCGTCTTCAGCTTTCTTGCGCCATTGTGGTCCCGCGATGACATTTTGTGACAACTTGTGACTGACAAGAAGTCAGAAGTAACTATCATAAGCTCTCAATGTAAGTTTATGTGAGCCAAAACAAGGCCAGAACAAGGCTCTCACAATGAGTATTGCCCTTGATTCCCTCAGCAAACACTGGAGCGATGCGGCAGGTCACAACCTCCAGAAGACTGACTGAAGAAGTGGTGATAGAAGATGGTGGCTGGTAAGTATAATAATGGGGGAAGGGAACTTAAATAAGTTGCGTCACTTCAGTGTTGCAATAAAAAGAAATGCTGGAGTGGTGGTTTAGTGACCTGGGCCGCATCTACAGTGCGTAGTTACACTGCATGAAAACAACATAACCCTCTACAACTCATTTTAGCGAGGGTGGCATCCCTTGACTGTTCTTATCAGCCTGCACCAAAGGCCAAATTTTCCTTCAAACACACAACAAACAGGTTAAAAAACCTCATTGTGTTAAATGAACATAAACAGCACTAACCGCTCAACATTATACTATAAAACTGCAATTGTGTAAACATGTAACAGTGGAGCGGCTTCCAAAGGACAAGTCTAAAGGGCTAGTCTTTTGTAAAATTGTTAACACTCACAGTCCAATTTTCAGCCCTCTAGCAGTGTTCTTTTCTCTCTCACCCATGACAGCACCACGGAGAGAGGGGGTCCGCCCATCAAGGACAGGAACCTACAGATAAAAAGGCGGTACAGAGGTGTACCAATATGGCGCTGCCCCGGAAATGGAGGAGACGACTTCCGGGTCCCTGAGGTCGGCGCATGCGCACTGCGTGCTCCCCGGGGCACAGAGCGGTGCAGGCTGGGAGAGGAAGTGACGTCACGGCCGGGAAAATTTAAAAGAGAACGCTGCAATTACTCCTTGCTGGAAGCGTCCTGTAAGTATGGAGGACAGCGACCAGCACGAGGAGCAGCCAATGCAGCAGCATAAGCAGCAGCAGCATAAGCAGCACAGGCAACACCACCATCGCCGACAAAAAGAAAAGGACGGCGAGGACCGGTCCGGTAGCCACTCCATGCAGCGGAGCAAGTCGTCTGCGAGGAGCAAGTCACCTTCCGTGGATCAGCCCGTGAGGGATCCGAATCCACCTCCCGAACAGGTACCTGCATCCGCACACAACGGGGTAAGTGATCTACGTGAATGTCCCCCATTTTAAATAGACTTCTTTCCCTTAGGGAAAGAAGAAAGAAAAAACAAAGAACCGGGAATGCCCCACCTGTAGCATCCAAGAGTACCCAAGCAAGGTGGATAAGGGATGCGATTGCCCTGGCGTATTCATCCAGTGGGAATACCATCCCGGAGGGTCTAAAAGCTCACTCTACAAGAGCAATGGCGACCTCATGGGCAGAAAGATCAGAAGTATCAATAGAGCAGATCTGTAAGGCTACTTTCACACATCAGGTTTTCGGCGTCAGGCGCGATCCGGCGTCGTGCCGGAATGCCGGATCCGGCAAATGTTTTGTAAAACCTGATGTGCCGGATCCGGTTTTCTGCTGGATCCGTCTTGTTCTTGACGTTTTTCGACGGATTACACCGGATCCGGTTTTTAAAATTGAGCCTTGTGGCCTTCCGAACGGGATTGGCTACTGGAAAACTATATATAGCATGTTCCTACAGCCCTTCTTTGACAGGTTGTAGAGAAGAAAGTGCAGGTTGGAGAGAAGAGCAAGTTACTGGCGAAGATGGATGTTGTCATTGGAAATATTACCACTAGAAGTTCTGTGACGGTTTCAGTAATGAGGGACAATTTTGCACTATACTTTATGTCACCTCAAGGCAGAGTACACTGGCAGGATGACAGAGTGTGAAAGATTTGTGCCCTAACCAAACTTGTGTACCTTCTGGACCAACAGTATATACCTTTGCCAACCAAAGTTGGCTATCTTGTCATGGTCTTACTATTTTTAGCTTTAGGCCACAGTGTGTACCTGGTTGTGTTTTATGCAAAGTATTTCACCTTTTAACAAAAGTTGTGTACATTGTTAGGAAATCACCAACAATAAACACAACTTTTTAGGTGAAATACTTTGCTTCAAACACAACCAGGAACACAACTGTGGCAAAAAGCTAAAATTTACCCACAGTTATATACCTGGTTTTGAAGACCTTTTTACCTTTGAAATACCCTGTATTTAACCTTTTTTTTAAACATAGTTCGCCGCAGAAAGAAATGACAGACAACCATTGTGAAACGATAATTTAACTTTTATTTAAAATTTTTTTTTTTTTTTGTAAAATGTTTTTAAAGTGCAAAAAACTTTTTTAATAAAGGTTTTAAACCCAATGGGCATTTTTATTAAAAAACACACATTACAAATCTGTGTAGTGTGGGGTGGAAATACTGCTGGAGGGGCTGCGGGACACTTCGACACTGGGTGTGTGGAGAGAGGACTGGGATCGTGGTGGGGAAGGAACAGTTAGAGGTGAAGGTGTGGAAAAAGCTACAGAATGGGTGGACATGTGGGAGGCAGAAGAGGTGGTGGGCGGTGGAGTGGAGGGTTGGGCAGGGACTGTAGGAGCAGATGATGTTGATGGAAAGTTGTATGGGGAAGGAGTTTGGTACGGGGAAGGAGTTTGGTACGGGGAAGGAGTTTGGTACGGGGCAGGTTGCTGGAAGTGGGGAGATGTCTGGTACTGGGGAGGTTGCTGGTACTGGTGAGGTTGCTGGTATGTAATAGGAGGGGGAGGATGGAAAGTGGCTGGAGGGGGTGCAGATGTAATAGGAGGGGGAGGATGGAAAGTGGCTGGAGGGGGTGCAGATGTAATAGGAGGGGGAGGATGGAAAGTGGCTGGAGGGGGTGCAGGTGGAGGAACTACAGTGGTGGGAGGTGGAGGTTGGGAGGTAACCTGCTGTAGAGCACCGTGGCACGAATGCATTACATGCATCTGCTGGGTAGGAGATAGTGTTGCCATGCGCTCCACAACAGACCTGAAAAAGGTGTGGTTTGGCGAAGATCTTGCTTCTGAATGCATGGTTTGCAGAAGTGTCTTCACCTCCAGAATGCTGGAGTTGATCTGCTGAAAGCCTGCGGAGATTTGCTCTGACAAGACTTTTAGACAGTTCTGGAAAGATGCATTCAGATGCAAGAACTCTTGCGCATAACTCTTTTCCTGACCCCTCTGCCGCTGCCGCCCAGTACCCGCAGGTGTACTAGAGGTGGCAGGGGCAGAAGGGTGGGGTAAAGGGAAAGCGATCTCCTCACCAGCAGCTTCATGTAATGTAGGCGGCCACGATGCTCCTGTGCTGGTGGATGGGACAGATGGGTCGAATGTGTGGGAAGGCTGGGAAGGTGCAGATGTACCGGGGCGGTCGAAGTGTCCCTCGGTGCCGGTCTCCTCAGGGATCGCCTCAGAAGGATCCAATCGTGCAGGCTCCCGAGTGCTGCTCACCGTGCTGTGGAATAAAGAGAAAAAAAAACAATTAAAATACTGACATGGTATGGCCCTGGCTGAAAAAAAAAAGTTACATCTAACATTTTTTTTCACATGTGGTGTGTAATATTTACCTTCTAGTGACCATTGTTTCCCGGAGGAACGACAGGGCTTGTGCGTACTTGTACTTGCTCCTGCGTCCTCCAGATCCACTCGGGGCCCGCATCTCTTTATTGAACTCCTTCTTGAAACGATCCCTCACAGACCGCCACCGATTCACAATTCTGTTCCCTGAAACGAGAAAGGAGTGGTTAGTATACAACATCAGTGTTTCACAAACTCCAGTCCTCATGGTCCCCAGGGGTCATGTTTTCAGGATTTCCATAGTAAATAGAAATCCTGAACACATGATCCGTGGGGACCACGAGGACTGGAGTTCGGGAAACACTGGTTTACATCAAGCAACCGGTACTGTATATACTTACGCTCTTTAATCTGGGCCCGAACATCGAGGTCCTCCCAGCGGCCCACAAGGAGCGAACAGATTTCCTCCCAGAGTCGTCGGGTAACGATAAGGTCAGCGTGGCTGCGGTCAGCCATATTCCAGAGCGGCTCCCTTTCTCTGACGAGATCGATGAGGTGGTCCACATCGAGTCCTCCATCCTCACCATCAGAGTCGGGAGCACGCTGTGAAGGCTGTTAAAGAAAAAGACAAAAATAACATAATTAGCCTCCACAAAAGAAATGAAATAAAAAGTGCAAAAAAACAAAGCAAAAATATTTATACTTACACGCTGGTGACCGCCGCGTTGCTGTCGCCGACGACCCTGGGAGGCACTGCGAGGACCTCTTGGCCGAGCACCAGATTGGGAAGACTAGAGAAGAAAACCAAAAATGTTATGTCTTTGGATGTAGGCATTTGTTTGCTGTGTGTGGTCTGCAGAACATTGTTTTCTATGTGTTGTGTGTAGTGTGATGTTGTGTTTCTGCGTTTGATGCAAAAAACTTACCAATTGTGAGCCCACTCCAGGTGTCTGTCCACCCCTTCCTTCTTCTTCTGGGAGCTCCTCTTCATCTTGTGATTCCTGTTTTGAAATAAAAGGCAATGAATAGACATATATTACAGAGATGATGGATTTTGGAAATAAAAACTTACCGTCAAACGCTGACGATGCGAGGGAGGGCTCCCAGAAGAAGATGTGCTGTCCTGTTGATGGCCAGACTCCATGGCTGTGGGTATTGCTGCTGCTGTTGCTGCTGCCAGTGATGCCATTTCTGCTGCTGCTGCGGCTGCTGCATCTCTTGGGCGGCTGTTGAATAAAGAGAAACAAAGGGCCAATGAATATCTTGATATTCCATGGCCCTAGTTTGGAGGAATGGGGGATTTGATAATTACCGCCTCTCATCTGCTGCTGGACTCCCCTCCTCAGCATGTTCCATTTGCTGCTCCATTTGGGGTGGTGGTGGTGCTGATGGTGCTGCAGTGGTCTCCTGCCTTCTCCTGCTGCGCTTGGTTGCTTTCTTGGGTGGCATGTTGGGTGTGGCTGTGGGTCCCACTGTCTTGCTTTTATATATGTCTTGTGGGCAGAGCTACTGAGCATGCTCAGACCAAAAAAACCGGATCCGGTGGCCGGATCAGGCGCATTGCGGCGCTCATAGGCTTTCATTGTGTGAAAAAGCCGGATGCGCCGGATCCGGCGGGTCCGGCTTTTTCGCCGGAGACAAAAAACGTTACAGTAGCCGTTTTTTCCAGACGCCGGATCGCGACACATTGCCGGATCTGGCGAAAACCGGATGAAACTCATGGCCATCCGGCGCGATCCGGCGCAAATGCAAGTCAATGGGGGGGAAACCGGATCCGGCATTGCATTTCGCCGGATCCGGTTTCTGTCAAAAGCGCCGGATCACGCCTGACGGCGAAAACCTGATGTGTGAAAGAGGCCTAAGGCGGCCACCTGGTCAACACCTTCTACCTTTTTCAGGCACTATCGTTTAGATCTAGCCTCTACGTCTGACCTGACCTTCAGGAGAAGGGTCCTTGAGGCGGTGGTCCCTACCTAAGCTACCAATCTCTGAAATTCTCTCCATGGTGCTGTCATGGGTGAGAGAGAATAGCTTAGTTACTCACCGATAACGGTGTTTCTCGGAACCCATGACAGCACCTGCTTATTCCCCCCCTTTTCATGTGTGCGGTGAGCACGAGTTAATGTGTGTAAAGTGTTTTTGTTAAGACACGGGGCTTCTCCATAATATGCAATATTATAATGTTATGTATATACTTTTGTTGTTAACTAACCGGGAGACCCTCTGATGCTCTGTAACCAACCGGGGGCGGATGAGAGGTGCCGCATTTTTATCTGTAGGTTCCTGTCCTTGATGGGCGGACCCCCTCTCTCCGTGGTGCTGTCATGGGTTCTGAGAAATACCGTTATCAGTGAGAAACTAAGCTATTTCTCTGCAGTGAAGGTAGGTGCTCTTTGGTTAATACAGACTACTGTCCCTTTGTGACAGGCTACTTCTGTATGACAGGGGTCATTTAATAATGGGCGCTTTCTCTTACTACAAAGTAAAATGCTTATTAGTTAATGCATGCTCCTGTCATACAAATATTATTATTATTATTATTATTATTATTATAGTGCCATTTATTCCATGGCGCTTTTCATGTGAGGAGGGGTGTACATAATAAAAAACAAGTACAATAATTTTAAACAACACAGGTCACGACTGGTACAGGAGGAGAGAGGACCCTGCTGCGAGGGCTCACAATCTACAAGGGCTGGGTGAGGATACAATAGCTGAGGGCAGAGCTGGTCGTGCAGCGATTTGGTGGATCAATGGTTACTGCAGGTTGCATGCTTGTCGGAAGAGGTAGGTTTTCAGGTTCCATTTGAAGGTTTCCATGGTAGATGAGAATCTGATATGTTGTGGTAGAGAGTTCCAGAGTAGGGGGGATGCGGGGGAGAAATCTTGTATGCGATTGTGGGAATAGGAGATAAGAGGGGAGTCGAGAAGGAGATCTTCTGAGGATCAGAGGTTGCGTGCAGGTAAGTACCAGGAGACGAGGTCACAGATGTATGGACGGCACAGATTGTGGATGGATTTGTATGTCCTGGTTAGGGTTTTGAACTAGAGTCTTTGGGTAACGGAGAGCCAGTGCAGGGATTGACAGAGGGAGGAGGCAGGGGAATAGCGAGGGGACAGGTGGATTAGTCGGGCAGCGGAGTTTAGAATAGATTGGAGGGGTGCGAGAGTGTTAAAGGAGAGGCCACAGAGCAGAAGCTTGCAGTAGTCAAGGTGGGAGATGATGAGGGCATGGATTAGGGTTTTTGCAGATTCTTCATTGAGGAATGTACGGATCTGGGAAATATTTTTAAGGTGAAGTCGGCAGGATGTGTGGAGGGCTTGGATATGTGGTTTGAAGGAGATATCAGAGTCAAGGATTACCCCAAGGCAGCAAGCTTCTGGGACTGGGGAGAGTGAGCAGCCATTTACTTTAATAGATAGGTCCATTGGGGTGGTCGAATGAGATGGGGGAAAAATGATGAATTCTGTTTTGTCTATATAAAGTTTTAGAAATCTAGAGGTGAAGAAGGATGAAATAGCAGACAGAGATTGTGGGATTCTGGTTAGTAGGGTGTTGATATCTGTTCCAGAGATGTAGATCTGTGTATCGTTGGCAAAGAGATGATACTGAAACTCGTGGGACTCCATGAGCTGTCCCAGGCTAAAGGTGTAAACGAAGAAGAGCAGGGGCCCTAGGACTGATTCTTGCAGAACTCCGACGGATAGGGGGCGAGGTGAGGAGGTGGTGTGCGAGTGGGAGATACTGAATATCTGGTCTGTTATGTATGATGAGATCCAAAATAGGGCCAAGTCTGTGATGCCAAGAGATGAGAAGATCTGTAGTAAGAGGGAATGATCCACTGTGTCAAAGGCAGAGGACAGGTCCAGGAGGAAGAGGACAGAGTAGTGTCGCTTGGCTTTGGCTGTTAGTAGGTAATTGGTGACTTTAGTTAGTGCAGTTTCAGTGGAGTGATGAGGCCGGAAGCCAGATTGTAAGCGGTCAAAGAGGAAACAGGAAGAGGAGTGGGAGGACAGTTCAAGATGGATGTGTTCTTCCAGTAGTTTTGAGGCATAGGGGAGAAGTGATATGGAGCGATAGCTAGATACAGAGGATGAGTCAATAGAGGGATTTTTGAGGATGGGTGTGATTGAGACATGTTTGAAGCATGAGGGGAAACACCAGTTGTTAGTGACAGGTTGAAGAGATGGGTTAGGGTTGGGATGAAGACTGTGGTGAGGTTTGGGATGAAGTGGGATAGAATCAGGTCGAGTGCACAGGTGGTGAGATGTGATCTTGAGTGTAGAGTGGAGAGTTGATCTTCTGTGATGGTGGAGAAGTTGGCTTTGGAGGTGGAGGGCTGAGCAGTTAGGAAGAGAGGTTGTGGGGGTTGTAGGCTTTATCTGATGTTATCAATCTTTTGCTTGAAGAATGAGGCAAAGTCTTCATCTGAGACGAGTGGAGAGGGAGGAGGTGCTGGGGGACAAAGAAAGAATTGAAAGTGTTGAATAGCTGTTTAGGGTTGTGAGATAGGGAGGATATGAGACGAGAAGTAGGTTTGTTTTGCTGCAGTGAATGTGGCCTTGAAAGTAGTGAGGGACTGTTTGAATGCGATGAATTGCTCGTCTCCGCTCTGCAACCCTGGAAGCCCATCTTAGTTCTTTGGGTAGGCTGGTGTGCCAGCGCTGTGTTGAATTTGCGAGCTTTGGTATGTGTGAGAAGGGCAACCGATTCCAGAGCTGCAGCGATTGTGGTGTTATATAAAGTGGCAGCTGTGTCCGCATTGTGTAAAGAACTTATGTCTATAAGAGGAAGGAGGGATTAAAAAAGTGAGTGTGACTCAAGGTATTTAAGATTTCTGTGAGGGTGTGCGAGTTTTTGGTGTGGAGATTGTGGAACTGGAGAGGAGAGGGAAGAAAATGTAAGTGTCATGATCCAGTGTTGGATCTGGCGGTATTAAAAGCACAAAGTGAACTTTTTTTACTTTGGTTGAGTTCAAAGGTGTTTTGACTGTCCCCGGTGGTGGTTAGCGGTATCGCACCATAGGTTTAGGTTAATGTTCACTTAATTAGGGATCAGGTGTGACTCCCTATAAAGGTGTGCTTAGGGGGTTCACTCACCGCTGGTGATATTTCTTTCTGAGTTGTTGGAGAGCCTGGTGGAAGGATGGAGCGGGATAGGAGTCCTGCGCAGTCAGCCAGAGAGGATGAGTGCCAGCTAATGGTGTCTGCAGGAAGGACTGGCATGGTTTGGTGGAGTCGCAGTTTGTGGTGTTGGCGGGAAGTGCGGGCATGGCTTGGAGGAGTGGCGACTTGGAAGAGAGTTGCACTCAGCATGCTCTACTTGGTTGCTGAGAACTGGACTCGAGCATGCTTGGATTCTTGGCAGAGGCTGGACTCATCTTGGGACTCTGTGTACTGGACTGCTGCAAGTGGTGATGGACTCTGCTCCCAGGCTGCACGATGGTGATGGATCCAGTTATGTGATGGATCAGGGTGGAGGAGAAGATGCACACAGGTGGTGGGCTCTGTTGCTAGGAGCGCACGCAACAGAGCAAAGATAAGTGGTGTTTCCCCTGTATTGTCTCTTTCCTCATGTGTGTTATTAGTGCAGTGGTGGGATTAGGTTCCGCACCGACCTATTCCTTAGTGAGGGTTTAGGGTCAGGGCGAGCTAGGGCGTTGAGGTACGCGTGCGGCGCCCGGTGCGAAACCGGCATAGGGAACGTTAGGAGTGCAGGGACACTGGCTCAGGGGAGCTCAGGAGGTCTCCAATTCCCTTTTCCCTATTGCAGGGCCCACCATTGTTAAAGTTACCCAGGTTCCCCCCTTTATTATTTAAATGCGCCTTTCTGGAGGCGGTGTTTCCAGATATTTTATGTATAACGTGTAATTCCCAAATTCGCCAGGTGGAGGCGGCGTATCCACCTGCACGCATTATTATTGAAATGCGCCCCACTGGAGGCGGTGTATCCAGGGTCACGTGTGTTATGGGTTCGCCTTGCGGAAACATCTGCGTCCTGACACACGTGATCATGACATTATCACAGGCCATACAGTTTTTTTTTTTCTGGTGAGCTTTGGCCATGTGGAGACCACTGAGTAATTGCTGCCGGGCCTCACTGATTTGAGTGGGGAGCGGCAAGGTGTTTAGAGCCGCTGCTGCAGCAGTTATCACGGTCTGGGGCCTCTGCTCAGATAACCAGAGGGAAAAAAAAAAATGGCGGCTGCGGTCTGGCAAAAGCCCCTAGAGTCGCTGCTGGGGAGCGGGACTTGCTCTCGCACGGGGAGGTACCCAGGCAGGTGGGAGGAATGGTGCCCCACGGAGCTGCCTGGTATTCCCCGAGGTGAAGGGGTACATCCCTGTGGTGAGCAGACTAGGTGTGTAGTCGCTGCTGGGGAGCGGGACTTGCTCTTACAGGGGACGCACCCAGGCAGGTGGGAGGAATGGTGCCCCACGGAGCTGCCTGGTATTCCCCGAGGTGAAGGGGTACGTCCCTGTAGTGAGCAGATTGGTGTATAGTCCGCGGGGCTCATGCCAAATCTTCAAAGCCGCCCCCTCCTGGTCGTGTGGAGGCGACCAGCGAGTATATATATTTTCCTCCATATTCCTGCGGCTATGGTACTAAAACCCCCTAGAGTCGCTGCTGGGGAGCGGGACTGGTTCATGCATGCGGGCGTACCCAGGCAGGTGGGAGGAATGGTGCCCCACGGAGCTGCTTGGTATTCCCCGAGGTGAAGGGGTACGCCCCTGTGGTGAACTGACTGGTGTGATAGTCCGCGGGGTTTACGCCATATCTTCTATGCCATCGAAGCCGCCCTCCTGGTCGTGTGGAGGCGACCAGCGAGAGTATATTTCCTCCATTTCCCGGTCCCCTTCTCCTCCAGGTGTGCTGCGGGGGAGTAGGGACAAATCTCTACCCTCGCCATTAACCAACCCTAAGAGGCGCAGTCCTCATGGTGAAAGGGTTGGAGGGTGGTGTCCCTTGGTGAATAGTGGGGGTGTGAGTGTGGTGACACAGGGGGACGCCTCTCTTGAGTCCAGAGTGAGTTCACCAAAAAATGACAAATGAATGTGTGCAATAAACGTTCAGGTCCGGACCTGTGTGTGAACGAGCATGTATGGGTGCCACCAAAAAACATCTTGTGGAAATGTGTTATGGAGTCTGATCAGCTCTGAGCAAACCTACACATACATTAACTCGTTCCCCAGGTCGGCGCTGTGGAGATGAGTGGTGCCTCCAAAAGGAACATATATTGCCAATATCAGCGGTGTTTGTCATAAACCTGAAGTGTCAGGGAATGGTGGGGTGAACTCAGGGTCTGGGTGTCCCCGCTGTAGGTGTTTCCCTAATGAGGGGTGGTCTTGAGGGTCCAGAGGCCCCTCATTAAGGAGGGGGTACTGTCATGATCCAGTGTTGGATCTGGCGGTATTAAAAGCACAAAGTGAACTTTTTTTACTTTGGTTGAGTTCAAAGGTGTTTTGACTGTCCCCGGTGGTGGTTAGCGGTATCGCACCATAGGTTTAGGTTAATGTTCACTTAATTAGGGATCAGGTGTGACTCCCTATAAAGGTGTGCTTAGGGGGTTCACTCACCGCTGGTGATATTTCTTTCTGAGTTGTTGGAGAGCCTGGTGGAAGGATGGAGCGGGATAGGAGTCCTGCGCAGTCAGCCAGAGAGGATGAGTGCCAGCTAATGGTGTCTGCAGGAAGGACTGGCATGGTTTGGTGGAGTCGCAGTTTGTGGTGTTGGCGGGAAGTGCGGGCATGGCTTGGAGGAGTGGCGACTTGGAAGAGAGTTGCACTCAGCATGCTCTACTTGGTTGCTGAGAACTGGACTCGAGCATGCTTGGATTCTTGGCAGAGGCTGGACTCATCTTGGGACTCTGTGTACTGGACTGCTGCAAGTGGTGATGGACTCTGCTCCCAGGCTGCACGATGGTGACGGATCCAGTTATGTGATGGATCAGGGTGGAGGAGAAGATGCACACAGGTGGTGGGCTCTGTTGCTAGGAGCGCACGCAACAGAGCAAAGATAAGTGGTGTTTCCCCTGTATTGTCTCTTTCCTCATGTGTCTTATTAGTGCAGTGGTGGGATTAGTTTCCACACCGACCTATTCCCTAGTGAGGGTTTAGGTTCAGGGCGAGCTAGGGCGTTGAGGTACGCGTGCGGCGCCCGGTGAGAAACCGGCATAGGGAATGTCAGGAGTGTAGGGACACTGGCTCAGGGGAGTGCAGGAGGTCTCCTTTTCCCCATTCCCTATCGCAGGGCCCACCATTGTTAATGTGTCCCAGGTTCCCCCCTTTATTATTTAAATGCGCCTTACTGGAGGCGGTGTTTCCAGAAATATATTTATAACGTGTAATACCTAAATTCGCCAGGTGGAGGCGGCGTATCCACCTGCACGTATTATTTAAATGCGCCCCACTGGAGGCGGTGTATCCAGGGTCACGTGTGTCACATGGGTTCGCCTTGCGGAAACATCTGCGTCCTGACACACGTGACCATGACAGTAAGTAGGTTGTGGTCAGAAACAGGGAGAGTTGAGTTAGAGAGGTTAGATAGGGAGCAGAGGAGGGTGAAGATGAGGTCCAGTGTGTGGCCATCTTAGTGAGTGGCTGCAGAAGTCCATCGAGTGAGGCTGAAGGAGGAAGTGAGAGATAAAAGATATGACTTCCTGTAAAGGGGGAACGTTTCGTCTGAAGCAGAAGGTTCCACAAATCCCACACACATCACAGTGCAATGGTTTTTTATTTTGCCCTGCTATGTAAGTGCAAGCACCATCAGCAAGTGTTATGCAGGCTTTTTTATAGTATGACTGAAGCCATTAAATAACTGCAAGCTGATCGGAAGTCAATTACTAGTCTGTTTACAAAGATCGATGAACATCATGTGGAGAAGCCTAAAGACACGACTTCAGAGAATACTGTGTGCACAGAATGATTTTTTTGCCACGTTGACACATTCAGTATTTTGTCAGTATCTCTAAGGTAAACCAGGAGTGGGTGATAAATACAAAAGTGGTGACGTGTTTCTATTATACGTTTCCTCTGATTGTTCCACTCCTGTTTTTGGTTTACAAATACTGAGGTAAAAAACTCACCAAATACTCAACTTGTGAACTTGGCCTACATAAGATTGATTTGCACTCATACAATATCATAGTTATCGACAGCACATCAGCTATTTCCATATTGCAACATGCTGCCAAAAACGATGATTTTTGATCCAGCTTAAAATCATCGCTTCAGATGAACAAGCGAGAAGGTAGCAGATGTGTTGGTGGGGATGATGGTTCTGTGGGGACGAGGTTTCAGTGATTTGTGAAGTAGAACAGAGTGTGTAAGATCAATGTATTGCTATAGGGAGCAGAGAGAGAGGGATATGACATTTTGTTAACAGGGAATGATTGCGCCATGAGGGTGAGCTGTGGTTCTTCTGAAGAAGAGTGACGTTAATTACTCTGCAGGGAAGATGGGGCTTTAAGGGGGAGATTTAGGGAGAAGAGGGAATGGTAAGGTGTAGGGGTGCAAATGGGGAGATCAGTAAGAAGGAGATGTCGTTGCAGGGATGGAGGGGACAGATAGTGCTGTGAGAGGGAAATGTAGTGATGGATAGGAGGATGTGGGTGTCGAAGATGTAGGAAGAGTAAATGAATATTTGGAAAACAAAAAGCGCAACAGGGTCTTATCCGGTATAAAGGGAAAAAATAAAACACAGATTGTGCTCACCTTGTAGGGTTGTGACAGTCACAACTCCTTTTGCTTGATTGTGGAAGGAGAAGTGGAAAAATGGATATAATGGTGCAGTGCCAATGTTCCACAAGTCTACGAGAAGAGAATGAAGTATATCTTAATGCGTTTTTATTTGGCAGCGCATTTCAAAGCATGCATAACTTCTTCAACAGACCAAACCGCAATAATTAAGATTATTGTGGTTTGTCCTGATGAAGTTTTGCATGCTTTGAATTGCATTAACAAATAAAAAACGCATTTAAATATACGTATATACTCGTGTATAAGCCGAGATTTTAAGCCCATTTTTTTGGGTTGAAAGTCCTCCTCTCGGCTTATACGCGAGCCATATACCGGGGGTGGGTGGGTGAGGAGAAGCGGGGGTGTCAGAGATCATACTCACCTCTCCTGGCACTTCTCTGCAGCCCCTGCTTCTTCCATTCAGCGGTCACGTGGTACCGCTCATTAAACTCATGAATATGCGCATATTTATGAGTTTAATGAGCGGTACCACGTGACCAACTGAATGCAGGAAGCAGACGGCAGAGGAGAAGCAGGGGCTGCAGAGAAGTGCCAGGAGAGGTGAGTATGACGGGGGCAGAGTTATATTCACCTGTCCCCGTTCCAAGTTGTGCCCCGCTGTGTCTCCGGGTCCTCCTGCCGTGACGGCAGAGGGCGCGATGACGTAGTCAGTGTGTGCCCTCTGCTGTCACTGCAGAGAGCCAGGAGACAGAGTGGTGGATGGCAATGGAACAGGGACAGGTGAATATCTCCGGTGCCGGGGGCTCAGGACACCAGCACCTGCCCCCAGTGACGGAGAGGTGAGTATGTCATTTTTTTATTGCAGCAGCAGCGGCAGCAGCAAATAAGGGGTATATATGGAGCATCTTATGGGGCAGTATTAACCCTTGTGCAGCAGCATATGAGGGGTATTTATGGGGAAGCATTAACCCTTGTGCAGCAGCATATGAGGGGTATTTATGGGGCAGCATTAACCCTTGTGCAACAGCATATGGGGGGTATTTATGGGGCAGCATTAACCCTTGTGCAGCAGCATATGGGGGGTATTTATGGGGCAGCATTAACCCTTGTGCAGCAGCATATGGGGGTATTTATGGAGCATCTTATGGGGCAGCATTAACACTTGTCCAGCAGCATATTATGGGGGGTATTTATGGAGCATCTTATGGGGCAGCATTAACCCTTGTGCAGCAGCATATGGGGGGTATTTGTGGAGCATCTTATGGAGCAGCATTAACCCTTGTGCAGCAGCATATTATGGGGGTATTTATGGAGCATCTTATGGGGCAGCATTAACCCTTGTGTAGCAGCATATGGGGGGTATTTATGGAGCATCTTCTTGGGCCAGCATTAACCCTTGTGCAGCAGCATATGGGGGTTTTATCTATGGAGCATCTTCTTGGACCACATTTTAACCCTAGGCTTATATGCGGGTCAATTAGTTTTCCCAGTTTTTTGTGGCAAAATTAGGGGGGGGTCGGCTTATACACGGGTCGGCTTATACATGAGTATATACGGTACTTCATTGTCTTCTCATAGCCTGGTGGAACATTGACAGAGTGGCATTACATCCATTTTTCCACTGGTCTACAAAAATGTGGGAAGAAAACATATCCCTGAGGATAAGAGGGCAATGGGAACAATGGTGGAGTTTGTAATTTAACAATGATCATAAATGCCTTGCTGTGGATAACATAGAGAGCACTTGGAGAATGGCAAATGTGGTTATTTGTAGATGAGAATGAATGGACCCAGGTGCCTAATGAACATAATTCTGGCTGTCTGCTACTGGCTCTGAAGACTAGTGAGTGTCATGCTTCCAGTTGGCACATGTGGTTCATGGACCCACTGGGCCAAGGGGCTGGTCTTGCCTGGGATAGCTAAGCATCTACCTGGTGATCATTGGAACTCCTGAAGGTGGAGTCAGGCTTGAGCTGCAGGTAGACGCCAGGTACCACCCTCAAGTAGTCAATGGTACTGCAGCTACAAATCCCAAGGGTTGGATTCGCTGTATGGGGAGATACGACTGGAGTCACTGGTGAGCAGGATTCGGAGACTGACAGGGAGTCCAGATAACTTGGATCTCAGGGATAGGTTCTCACAATTTATCGAGAATCAGTTCAGGTTCCGCCGACGTGGTTTCAGGATTCGGATTCAAGCACTACTGGAGTGGTTTCGGGTTCAGGTACCGCTGAAGCGGTTTTGCGTACAGGTACTGCTGGAGCAGCTTCAGATTCAGGTACAGCTGGAGCGGTTTCAGGTTCAGGTACACACTATAGTAGACTAATGGGACGACTTTTGATTTATGAAATAGAAATTAAAACTATGTTCTCTTTCTTTGGCTATTATTTTTTTTTTACATAAAGGTAATCTAGACAAGCTGGTCGAACAATAATTTTGACACAAAGTATACATATCTATAAGTATTTTTGTATAACACTTAAAATTTTCCATGGTTCATCAAAGGAAAGAACACAACTAACAAGAAGGACCTACCTCTTTTGGTGAAAGTATGGAGATATAATCTTCATATATATTTCTAGCCTTTTCCTCAACTAATTTCTTGTTTTGTTCATTCTTTAGGTCTTCACATGCAAGCCAGAAAAGTAGATTTTCTTCACTGTATTCTGTGCGTAAAAATTCTCGGAAGAGATTTCTTCCCGCAGGACTCTTCATCATCTTGTCAAAATTGTGAGACCAAGTTAGAATTTCCTCCATGGTTGGAATTTGGCTGAAAATTAGGATGTCTTATTAATATACTCTTATATGTATTCGGAACCAATTACAGTGATTATACAGAGTGAATAGTTTTTTGACAAATTAAACCTTAAAAAGATAGTACAAGTACTAGTGGATGAACCAGGCTTGGACTAACACCATTTTATTATTTTTAATTTATCAATAGTACTGTAGACATGAAATAAGCAACTTCACAATATATCTTATCCCAGAAATCTTCTTTTTCTCCTGGATTGAACCTTCATCCTCAATTCAGGAGTAAAATCTGTGTCAGGAGAAGACAGAGGTTACCATTACTGAGACAGGAGATGACAGTTGGTGATTTTAAAATTCTATGGAAGGCAGTAGAGGAGCGAGGAGCTAGAAGCAGACAAAGACATTGTGCTGCAAGTTCTCCTGAAACGTCACTTACAGTTCTCTATTGAACTTTATAAGCACCAACTCTCATCTTCTATCTCAGCAATGGGGCAATCTGTGTTCACGGAGGACTGATTTTACTCAGAAATTGAGAATATTGGGAACTGATCAAGTTCAAGAGCAGAAAGAAGCACATTTCTGTGATAAAATATTTATTGAAAAAAAACGTAAATCAACAATTTTAACTACACTTTAAATGGAGATACAGCATCTGTTATTAAGAGACCACTTTCAAATGTTCAGTTTCTCTGATGTTTCTCTTTATAGGTATGTTTTTGAGTAAAATGTAAATTGTTCTTTTAGTCTATAAACTTCTGACAACATGTCTCCGATTTTCCAAGCAATAAATTTTGTATTTTTTTTCTGACAAAGAAAAATGGTCAAAATTAAAAAAAACAGTGCTTTCAGACCTCAAATAATGCAAAGAAAACAAGTTCATAATAATTTAGAAACAACAATACTAATGTTTTAACTCAGGAAGAGTTCTGAAATCAATATTTTGTGGAATAACCATGATTTTTAATCACAGCTTTCATGCGTCTTGGCATGCTTGCCACCAGTCTTTCACACTGCTTCTGGCGCAAAAATTTAAGCAGTTCTTCTTTGTTTGATGGCTTGTGACTATCCATCTTCCTCTTGATTACATTCCAGAGGTTTTCAATGGGGTTCAGGTCTGGAAAATGGGCTACCCATGACAGGGTTTTGATGTGGTGGTCTCTTAATTTTTTCCAGAGTTGTATAGAGTTATTACAGAGTGATCTATTTCAAGTGTTGATTTTTGTTAATGTTGATGATTATGGCTTACAGCCAATGACAACCCAAAAGTCATTATCTCAGTAAATTAGAATTCCTTATAACACCAGCTTGAAAAAATGATTTTAAAATCCGAAATTTTGGCCTACTGAAATGTATGTTCAGTAAATGCACACAATACTTGGTCGGGGCTCCTTTTCCATCAATTACTGCATCAATGTGGCGTGGCATGGTGGCGATCAGCCTGTGGCACTGCTGAGGTGTTATGGAAGCCCAGGTTGCTTTGATAGCAGCCTTCAGCTCGTCTGCATTGTTGGGTCTGGTGTCTCTCATCTTCCTCTTGACAATACCCCATAGATTCTCTATGGGGTTAAGGTCACACAAGTTTGCTGGCCAATCAAACACAGTGATACTGTTGTTTTAAACCAAGAACTGGTACTTTTGGCAGTATGGACAGGTGCCAAGTCCTGCTGGAGAATTACATTTCCAACTCCAAAAAGATTGTCGGCAGAGGGAAGCATGAAGTGCTCTAAAATTTCTTAGTAGACGGCTGTGCTGGCTTTGGTTTTGATAAAACACAGTGGACCTACACTAGCAGATGACATGGCTCCTGAAACCATCATTGCTTGTGGATACTTTACAGTATACCTTGGAAATCAAGGTTCCAGAGTTTAGAGAAAGAGTTGAGAGACTGACAGTCCAAGCTGCTTGATGTCTAGTGTGAAGTCTCCACAGTCAGTGATGGTTTGGGGAGCTAAGTCATGGAAATTTCATTCTACAGCAGGACTTGGCACCTGTCCACCCTGCCAAAAGTACCAATACCTCATTTAAAAACAGCAGTATCACTGTGTTTGATTGGATAGCAAACTCACCAGACCTTAACCCCATAAAGAATCTATGGGATAATGTCAATAGGAAGATGAGAGACACCAGACCCAACAATGCAGACCAGCTGAAGGCTGCTATCAAAGCAACCTGGGCTTCCATAATACCTCAGCAGTGCCACAGGCTGATTGCCTACATGCCACGCTGCACTGATGCAGTAATTGATGTTAAAGGAGCCCCGACCAAGTATTGAGAGCATTTACTGAATATACACTTCAGTAGGCCAACATTTCGGATTTTGAAATCATTTTTTCAAGCTGGTGTTATAAAGTATTCTAATTTACTGAGATAATGAGTTTTGAGTTTTCACTGGCTGTAAGCCATAATCATCATCATTAACAGAAATAAACACTTGAAATACATCACTCTGTTTGTAATGACTCTATATAATATGAGTTTCACTTTTTGTATTGAAGAACTGAAATACATTTTGATTATATTCTAATTTTGTGAGAAGCACCTGTATATAGAAAAATCTCTAGTGATTCCACATATAGTTACCATAAATTAAGATCTAACAGCATCAAAAAAGAAAAGTACAGCCCAAAGTCTACAAAAGATGTAATATATCACTGTGCTAAGTCAAAAAGCATAGCAGAAAAAAGTAATACCACAGTGTATGCAAGGTACAACAGATATGAAATGTAAACATTTTAAGCAGGGATATTCATCCACCAGACACCGACTCACGTTTCACAGTTGCTTCGTTAGGGGTCCTGTTGCTTTTTATTTTTGTCTTTTTACAGGAGACATTATATGAGTATTTTTGTTGTTTATTATTTTCTATTTTTTACTTGGAACCAGAGCTTCAGTGGAATGGGTGTAAGGTGAGTATAACTTTGTTTATTTTCAAATACATTTGTAAAACAATCTGCATTTTTATTTAAAATAAAGGACTTTATTCTGGGCTGGTTTTTCACTGACCATATGACTGCTGGGCTTGACGTTACCTGAAAAAACAAAGGTGACATCAACTGTACGACTATGAAACCCACTTGCCACCGCCAAAGGGCAAGTTGGAAGTGTCGGGCAGAGCATTAGAATTTGCACATCTAATATATGCGCCTTTTCTGGGGCTGCTATTTTTAGGCTGGGGAGGGCCATATCCATGGCCCTTTACCAGCCTGAGAATACCAGACCCCAGCTGTCTGCTTTAGCTTGCCTGGCTGTCAAAAATGGGGGGCACACACGCTGTTTTTTTTAAATTATTTATTTAAATAAAAAAAAAACGTGGGGACCCCTCTATTCTTGATTACCAGCCATGAGAAAGCTGACAGCTTAGGGTTTCAGCCCGCAACTGTCAGTTTTGCCATGCTGGCTTTCAAAAAAAGAGGGGAACTAGAGCCATTTTTTTAATATTAATTTCTAGTGCAGTCTGATGAATACTACGATCCGCCGCATTTGCTCTCGCTGTTGTTAGTGACAGCAGGCATAGGTTGATGGGATTAGTAATCTCTAATCAGCTGAAAGACTCTGTGACTGGTGGTAAACATTTTACCGCCAGTCACAGCTGCTATCTCTCGCTGCCATCTGACAACGTGGAGCCATAGCTCTCTTACCGGCAGTAATGATCTTACCGCCAATCACAGGCAGTGTTTGCC
Source organism: Dendrobates tinctorius (assembly GCF_039654945.1). Classification (NCBI taxonomy): domain Eukaryota; kingdom Metazoa; phylum Chordata; class Amphibia; order Anura; family Dendrobatidae; genus Dendrobates; species Dendrobates tinctorius. Next base: position 54,251,290 of record NW_027361917.1, read on the forward strand.
GCACTGTCATGCAGATACTAAGAATGGGGTCAGGGCTCGGGTACTGTTCTGGTACCCAAACCGAACTTTTTTTAGCTGTCTGGCTGGACCCAAACATCCAGGGGTATGCCTATCACTACACATCAGTATTTCATAGTGCCAGACCCGAACTTAATTCCAAAGTTCAGTTCAGGAACCAGAACTATAGCCGAACTTGAAACAGAGCCCGGACCCCATTGACAAGAATGGGGACCTTAACTCTCTCTCTCTCACTCCTTCTCTCTCCCCCTGAACTCCGAACATTGAATCATATTTCTGGGAGAAGTCCGTGTTCAGCGTTTTGCAGCAGACACTAATTGTCAGGTACGAACTCCGAACTTTTAAATTCGAGTTTGTTCATCTCTAACGTCATCACTGTTTGTATGCCATAACCATGACTGGAACTTAGAGAGAAAACCTATAATTGCAAGATTGACAGCTGTTCTGTGCAGGGCCGCCATCAGGGCATGACAGGCCTTACATGTGTATGGGGCCCGGTGATTATGGGGCCCGACCATGCTGGCAGCCCGATCCGCGCTGGGGCCCCCCTACATTTTATTCAGGCTTCTGCAGCTTTATTTTAAATTCAGACTCAGCGCCTGCCGGGCCCCCCGAGCCCCTCGGGCAGGCCCCCCCCCGCACCATGGTCCAGCCAGCGCCGAAATCCCCCCCCTACACAATGGTCCAGCCAGAACTCCGCCCTCACCTGACGTCACACACTGCTCTGCTCCTCCACTTCCTCATTCAGTCAGTGTGCCACGTGGGACTGGGAGAGGGAGGGAGCCTCGTCGCTGGAGCACAGCCAGATAACAAGGTAAGAAGAATTTTTTTTTTTTTTTTGAGAGCGGCTATCCAGGGGGCCCAGGGCAGAATGCTGGGGGCAGAATGCTGGATGCTGGGGGCAGAATGCTGGACGCTGGGGGCAGAATGCTGGATACTGGGGGAAGAATGCTGGATGCTGGGGGCAGAATGCTGGATGCTGGGGGCAGAATGCTGGATGCTGGGGGCAGAATGCTGGACGCTGGGGGCAGAATGCTGGACGCTGGGGGCAGAATGCTGGGGGCAGAATGCTGGGGGCAGAATGCTGGACATGGGGCAGAATGCTGGGGGCAGAATGGACACGGGGCAGAAAGCTGGACGCTGGGGCAGAATGCTGGACATGGGGCATAATACTGGACACTGGGGGCAGAATG